>NC_135233.1:0-1200000 GCF_051348905.1 Ranitomeya variabilis | reverse complement strand
AGGCTATAGATTGAACACAACTCATACCCCCAACAAGTCCACACACCCAAGATGCTCAGTTCTGCCACCACTTACTGAAAGGGGAATAATTCCCAATGCTGGGCACACAATGTGCTCATTACCTGCAGGCCATGCACAGGTCACAGGCACAAACTACCACGTTGTCTTTACGGAGATGAAGGTTCTTAGGGCAATATGGCAAACCTATTACCGTTTTAGGCTTTATTAAGCAAAAGTTATGGTGCTGGATATATAAAATGTCTGATAATTTCATATATTTCACCTTTTATTGACAGGTATTGAGCCTGCAGTCAATGTGACAATGCTCCATATCACCACAGAACACCCCAGAGTGACTGCCATAATGAATGTGACCACATCATCTGCACAGCAGGTCTCAGGAGACCTGTCAGTAACTGAACACATATCCAGACCTGTCTCCCCCACAATTATTGCTGCATCATACAGCTCAGATGCATTTCACACCACAATGCAATCTGTTAAAACCACCAAATTGAAGACTGATACTGTGCATGCCTTGACACCTACAGATTCCCTAAGGACTATGGCCGGAATGACATTAGCTAAACTCGCTTCCCCGGGATCGACAACTTGGTCCACGCCAGCTTCATCCACCCAATTCTCACCCATATCAGTTACTAGAACTGTCATGTCCATATCCCCAGCTCCAGGCACAATCTCCTCTGAAGTCATGTCTATGCCCGCCACCCTGTTTAAAGCAGCTCATCAGAATGTCACCACATCAGCAGGTTCTTTAGCCACCATACTTCAGATTAGTGAGACTGTAACACAACAAGACCAACATATGTTGGAATCTACAAAATTCAGTGCGAGTGTCAGCTCTACATTTGAGCCCATTGAGCCACATACAAGTACGGAGCAACCAGACCTCGGAGTATCACCCCCAATATCACTACCAACAACAACTACAATCCACACCCTGGTCTTTACACCACTGTATAAAGTAACCACAGCTTCGCAAACTGGGAGTACAAGTAAAGCTGTGGAGACAATCAAATTCTCTAAGGACACTCGACAAACCACTGTAATGTCCACCAAAAAGGCGACTGTAAAAGAAGTCTCGCGTGCCAAGTATCTGAATGTGACTATAGGAGGAATAACCCAAATATCAGGGGCATTAAGCAGCTTATCTCAGAACTTCACAGAGGCCACCACAGAAGTCCCTGAAGTCTTCACATTACTACCCCTTACCACAAGTCTTCTAGAATCTATGGCTGGCTATCCTCCCAGCAGCTCAAGGGGGCTGGGGACTACAAGGATTGTAACAAATCAGCCAACATTAGATAGAGTCACCATGTCAACACGATCATCTACAATGGCAAAAGCTGTAACACCTGAGGAAGCATCATCAATGCCTCATACTCTGCCATCAGAAAGAACAAGGTTAGCTCCAATTCTGAGTGCCACATCTCAGGCTGCACCAGTTAGCGAGCACACAATTCATGTACTCACCAAACAGGAAGGAACCAAGTCACAAAGCTTAGAAGATGTCACCTCAGAGGCAGCCAATACAACCATTACCACAAAAATGATTTCATGGATTTCATTGCCACCCAAGGCGGAGCACACAACACTGGTGACATCCCACGGCACAGCAATCTCCACCACACAAATGTCCTACAGAACAGAACCCAAAACCATGACTGAGTCCACTACACTCGTCCTAGACTTAAGAAATGTAACAGGGCCAATAAACGGCACTTTATACACAGGAGGAGCACACTCATCTTCAGATGTTCCTGTGCATGAAACCAAAGTGAGTTCCACTCAGGAGATTGCCCATCTAACATCTCACCCAGAGATCACAGGACTGGTATCATTGAGGACATCTAGTACAAGTGTCACAATGATGCAAGAGCTGTCAGTAACACCGATGTCCACCTCTACTATGACTCTACCCATGCCAGTCTCTGGCCACTCTTTGTTGTATACCTCCAGGACGACACAGTCCACCAGTCTGGCAACATACGGAAGCGGAAAGGTCCCGATCTCATTATCTCCAGGGGTTTCTCATTTTGGACCATTAGTAAGCACACATAAAGAGGAGATGGGCTCAATACTTTATACAGTGCCCACGACATACACCATTACCAGCTCCACACCTGTGCCATCTTCGCAGCACAGTGTTACATCTCCAGTCCACATGGAAACTTCAACTATATCTACAGAACATGCTGGAACCATTTTCACATCAGGTGTGAGAACAACTGAACAGAGAGATCTGTCATCTGAGGCCTCTAATGCCACGGGTCATGTCACTTCTGCTTCTCAATTGGAGGTTGTAGATGAAACAGCTGCTTATCGTCCATCAGCCAAGGCCTGGCCTTCCATCACTGAGGACAAGCAATCCTCAGTGGTGTCAGGTCCAGCAGCTCCGTCATCTACAAAGCATCATTTATCAGTTTTCACCACTTCATTGTCAGTGTCCTTCACTTCCCTCACATCCCACACTCCTGTTAGGGAACAGACTGTAGTGACCTCTGGAATAGGCACAAGAAAACCCCCACCAACTTCACAGAAAGAGCCCAAGTATTCCACGTGGACAGAGGCTTCCCACTCGGCTCTTCAGCCCAGTCCTCGTACATCCTCTCTAGGAAAAGCCACTTATGTTGCTGTGACTCCCGTTCTTCTGACACATGATATACATGCAGATGGTTCAGGGGTCCAAACGGCTACCCCCTCCCCAAGTATTACTAACCGTCCCCAATACAGGTTGCCACCCATGACAGAAGCAACGTCCCCTCATCTTCTAATGATGACGTCATCAAGAACCTTCAACCAGACAGAGACTCCAGGCATCTCGGCAGAACTTACTGTGTCCTCCATATTATCCACAAGCCAGACCTGCACAGTAAGTAGTGTGGGGTATATAGAGCGAGAAGGCTGTTATATGGGGGTATCTATATTCACATCAAGCCATGATGCTATGTATTGAATGTGAAAGATGTCTGCTCTCTTGTGGGCAGTAGTCTGCGTTTGTAGTAGCAGTCAGGCTTTCACAGACATATTTTGTCAAACGTGTATAATGTAGGCTTTGGATCCACTTATTCTCTCGTCTTGTTTTGCAGCCATACACAGAGAACGAATGCATTAAACATATCTGTGTAGATGGGCAATTAATCCAGGTGAATAAATCGCAGCATTGTCCCTACAATGTAACAAAGTCCGGCTGTGGGCTCCTAGGATTCGCGGTGCAGATCAACGGAGATAAATGCTGCCCCAAATGGGAGTGTCCCTGTGAGTATTTGTGTCCTCCAGACTAAAATGTAATTGCCATTGGAACAATCAGAGCGCTCTTTCATAGATACAAACCATTCACTTACATCCGGTGATGATGGTTATTAACAAAGCAGCTTCTTCTATGAGCACCCACTGTCGATTATCTTCTTTGAAAATGGCCTGGAAATCCATCTTGTGCTACATGTAATGAGAAAAATCTGTGTCAAATTAGGAAGAAACTCACAATGCATAGAGCTCTTATTAAACTGCTGTGGTCTGTAACCTGTGGACGTAGCTGAGATCTGTAGACCTGGCTGTGGTCTGTAACTTGTGGACGTGGCTGAGATCTGTAGACCTGGCTGTGGTCTGTAACCTGTAGACCCAAGTAATATGTAGACATGACCTCATGATGATGTGCAGTATCCCCGTAGTTACCTACATAGTTATGTACAGTACTCTGTGGTCTGTAACCCGTGGATGCGTGTAATGTGTGTAATGTAATGGGCATGACCTCATGGTGGTGTACCATATAACCTTATTTATCTGCATAGTTATAGGCCACGGTGTGGTCTGTAACTTGTGGACATGGCTGTGGTCTGTAACCTGTGGCCGTGGCTATGATGTATGAATGTGGCTCTCGTCTGTAATTTGTGAACGTCTGTAGTGTGTGGGCATGACCTCATGGTGGTGTACCATATAACCTTATTTACCTGCATAGTTATAGACCATGGTGTGGCCTGGAACCTGTGGACCTGGCAGTGGTCTGTAACCTGTGGATGCACTTGATATGTGGATGTGACCTGATTGTGATGGAGCATATCACCGTCATAGTCATGTTCAGTACGCTGAGGTCTGTAACCTGTGGATGTGGCGTTATGGTGATATTCTTCTTACTTCCTCTGTCTCCTCTAGCACATCTATGATCCTTCTGGTGGTGAATAGACAATCTTCTTCTTGTTCCAGGCCGCTGCTCCATATTCTCAGATTTGAGTTTTGTTACATTTGATGGCCGTTATCTTGCGCTATATAAAGAGGCATCGTACATCATGACCCTGACTGAGGACGAGTCGATAACAGTGCAGGTTTCTCGGTGCAGACACATGGGACAGGTGAGAAATTGTAGAAAAACAGTAGAACAGATATTAGTGCTATCCTCCAGAAGAATGTCCATCCTTCTCTTCTTTCAGTCTTGGCTGGCATGTGGTCTGCGGATACATACTGGATGTGAGAAAGTATAACATAGGTGTCATAGGGCAGCATGGTGGTTCAGAGGTAAGCACTGCAGCCTTGCAGCGCTGGGATCCTGGGTTCAAATCCCACCAAGGACAACATTTTAAGGAGTTTGTATGTTTTTGCGTGTGTTTCCTCCCACACTCCAAAGACATACTGACAGGGGATCTAAATTGTGAGCCCCAATGGCGACCGTGCTGATAATGCCTGTAAAGCGCTGTGGAATTAATGGTGCTTGAGAGGCGATGTGTCACCCTTATATTGAGCATTGAAGCATGACTTCATCATAACTTGAAGGGGAAAAAAGCTAACACTTCAATCCAACCCCTGTCGAGTTCTGACCCCCTGCTATGAACAGCTAATTGAAGTGGGTTATCTGATGGAGAGCAGACACCAAGCCTTTACCAAAGGCTGGGAGGTGACACTTTTAGCTCCTATGGACATAAGGCTTCAAACAATTATAAGCAGACTATTTTGAGCCGAAGTCCAGTTATGAATATTGTTTTTTGTGACAGGTTATGGGAGACCTATTTTTGGTCACTGTGACAAAGTGGCTGACTCAAGGCAGTTGCTTACATCACAGTGCAGTCTGGACATCAGTCCCAAATTAATATCGGCCAGATGGATAACATTATATATACCATGTTTCCAATCTATGGAAAGCTAAAATCATGATAGGAAATATGGCATTGATATCTCTTGCCTAGGACCTCCAGGGAAGAAGATAGCCTTAAGATTGGGGTCCCATAATTTTTTGAGACCTAGCAGCATCCCATTGACCAGCCCCCATATGAGGTCATCAAGGGGAGGTATGTGGGTGTGATGTTTATCTAATGAAAGCAGCTTCTGAATTATAATAATCTCTCCTCACTACACTCCTGCTTCCCCTCTTTACAAATCCCTTCACTGGCTCCCAATTTCTCAGCGTATCCAGTTTAAACTACTAACACTGACCTACAAAGCCATCCATAACCTTTCTCCTCCGTACATTTCCAAACTAATCTCTCAATATCTTCCCTCACGTAACCTCCGGTCCTCCCAAGACCTCCTTCTCTCCTCCACACTTATTCACTCCTCACCCAATCGGAATTCTGTGCCCCAACACATCCGGTTATCCACCACATTTGGATCCTTCAAACGGAACCTGAAAACCTATCTCTTCAAAGAAGCTTACAACCTGTAAGGATCACACGGCCACTGCAACACCATCGAAGCTACTGCAACCCCCGACCTACTGTCTCCTCCATAATCCTGTAGAATGTAAGCCCACAAGCGCAGGGTCCTTAGTTTATGGGGGACCCCAGAAAAGAATGACATAGGGTCACCCTATAAATTCTAACCAGTAAATGCTTAACAGACAAATGTGGGTTGATATTATAGTCTGGGTGTGAGAACTTTTGGAACACCTGGAGTGGACCCGCATATCCATGACAACGAACCTCCCAAGGGTGAGCTGACCAGGCAGACCACCCCCTATACAGGGAGCGTTAGGGGCAGACCCAAGGGAGACTATTGCCGCAGAAGCTGGAACCCGGAGACGGGTAGTAGGAGGTACAAAATAGAGAAGCTGGGCGTAGGACGGACAGAGCAGGGTAAGAACAAGTACCGTTTGGTAAGAGCAGAGTACAGGCGAGACCAAAGGAGCACTGAGAAGGGGAAGACACAAAGGAAGCAGTACAGGACAGAGACACCAGACTAACAGAGTACGGAGAGGACACTGGGAAGGCTGGACTGGACGAGGAGACAAGGAAGCCTGGGAAAGGCAGAGAAGCTGAACTGGCTGGACAGAGCGGAGACTCAGAACAGGCAGTGCAAAGACAAAGGTGGACCTGAGTCACAGAAGCACAAATGACAGACAGGCAAGGAGCAGAGGAAGGAATCGCCTTAAATACATGGAGTGCTGAAGGACTTCCGGGTCACAGTACTCCAGGATCACAGAGAGGAGATACAGAGCGCCTGTAAATCAGAAAGAGGAAGTGCTGGAGTGTTCGGTGCGCATGCGCACCCGACGAGAACTAGGGAGCGGAGAAGAATGAAGGAGAGGACGCGCGCCTGCAGGAGGAGGGCGCCGCAGCGGGTAAGTATGAGCGGGGGGAGCGGCGGTGGTCCCGGCAGCAGGCACGGCCGCAGAAGGAGTGGCCGTGACCCTGGGAATGGGCCAGAGATATTGCCTCCCCTCCTCCAGGCTAACCACATCAGCCCTCAGCCGCCTTAGAAATGGCACATCCATACGATGTGCCTAATCTTGTGCTTAGAGAACAAAAAGGGGAGTGTGGTGATATAAGGCACTAGTGATGAGCGAGTATACTCGTTGCTTGGCTTTTTCCGAGCACGCTTGGGTGTTCTCCGAGTATTTGTAAGTGCTCGGAGATTTAGTTTTCGTCGCCTCAGCTGCATGATTTACAGCTGCTAGACAGCTTGAATACATGTGGGATTCCCTAGCAACCAGGCAACCTCCACATGTACTCAGGCTGTCTAGTTGCTGTAAATCATGCGGCTGCATCAACAAAAACTAAGTGTGCGACACATGGATTATCGTCGGACTGCTGAGGAATATGGTGTTTGATTATTTTTAATTTCACACTATTAAAAAGGTAAAAGAGGTTGGGGAGTTTTATTTCAAATAAAGGACTTTTGGCATTGTCATTTTTTCAGGGGTCCCCATATAAACTAACCAGTAAAGGCCATATATACAGCTGTGAAGTTATATCAATAGCCTGAGAACATTTAGGGCTATTAATAATCCCAGATAATTTATATCAGCCCCCAGCTGTCGGCTTTCCCTCTGCTGGTTGAGAACATTATGCCGGAGCCTACAACATTTTTTTAAAGTAAATTTAATTTGCTTAAACATAAACAAGTACAGAAAAAACTCACAAAGCACTGATTACATAGCACACCGACGTCTATCTATCTACCTACCTACCTTTCTAATCATATTCCTTACCATTTTCTCCATCTTTCAACATCTTTAATACCTAACATTTTTTAATTTCCATTCTGCATTTCATTCCATACGTATCACACTGAGAGCACACTAACAGCACACTGACAGTACATGAACACATGGATAGCACACAGATGTCACATACATACACGTGGATGGCACACAGACACCGACCACGGATCTCACCAGTACTGGTTTTTCCAGTTCAAAATCACCAGGATGTGTGAAGGAGGCCTAAAAGAATTACGCCATTCCTGCGACCACAGGTTTAGTACTTCTCTTTTGTTTTCCCCTTTTTATTTTATGTAATTGTATATGCTCTATTGTAAAATCTTTTGTAGATTTTTATAAACACTTGTCTGATTTTTGGATTAAATATATAAAATTTAATAGCTCTGTTCCTCTTGCTTGATAAACCACATCATCCCTGAATCCTCGTGAGGTTATATGTTGCCAGCCACGGATGTTCAATCGGGCTGTATAAACGATTGGTGGCAGCTAGTTTTTCTTGGGTTGTTTGCGGAGTCTGGTAGTGACTGTACTGGGGTGTATATATTTATATATACATACATACATGCACTCCATGCATTGGAATCGGAGGCATATATATCATACGCTCACTGTGAGTTCCCCAATAACCAGCCTAGGAGGGGAAAGCAGCCGGGGCCTAGTCCATCACTCTTGAGCCAATTGCGTAATTCTCCTGACGATTGGAGGCAGCAAAGTGTTGGTTCCTGACAAATTTGTGGCAACAGCAGGATATCTGCCGAATTCCCCAGCTGTCAATAAGCAGGATTTGGTTGGGCGTCCTAACATGAAGGTAGAGTTGGGCTTGGAGCAGACCACAAAACATGGTCTAGATGTGCTGTAGATAAGGGCAGGTTTGCCATAATGGTCATCACAAGGACAGGGACATGGATTGTTTAGACTAACTGCCTTCTTTTTACGCGCAGGTTAATGAAGACAATGTTGCCCTTTGCTTATCTGTACTGGAGTTGACCTATGAAGCCAACCAAATCATCATTGATCGCTTAAGGCGGAAAGTAAGTGACGCCGTCACACATATAAGAATGTCACTCAATGATGAGACTTAGATTAATGATTGTATTTTTGGTGGTTGGTCATGGGGGTCATAGTGTTCTCTATGGTATTGGGCTACAGCCAGGGTACGTGGAGCCAGGGTCCATCATCTAAAAAGCTCACAACGTTTCATAATAGCTTAGCTTACTTCATCAACAGCATGGAGGAGATTGAGATGATGAAGGTTGCCCCTTTTCTCACAAGGTTATCTTGTACAATATTTAACTGATGAATGTAAAGTAACCTGAGCCGTGAGAAAACAGTCCCAGTCATAAAGAGAAAAAGCTCCATAAGATGGCATCTTCCAATCAGTATATCACTACCGGGGAGGTGATGCCAGTGACATACAGCCGGGAAGGTGCTGCCAGGGTCACACTGCCGGGAAGGTGCTGCCAGGGTCACACTGCCGGGAAGGTGCTGCCAGGGTCACACTGCCGGGAAGGTGCTGCCAGCCACATACTTCTGGAAAGGTGCTGTCAGTGTGGTCCACACTGCTCCCAGTACAGATCCTTGTGGTCCCCACTGCTCCCAGTACAGATCCTTGTGGTCCCCACTGCTCCCAGTACAGATCCTTGTGGTCCCCACTGCTCCCAGTACAGATCCTTGTGGTCCCCACTGCTCCCAGTACAGATCCTTGTGGTCCCCACTGCTCCCAGTACAGATCCTTGTGGTCCACACTGCTCCCAGTACAGATCCTTGTGGTCCCCACTGCTCCCAGTACAGATCCTTGTGGTCCCCACTGCTCCCAGTAGAGATCCTTGTGGTCTACACTGCTCTTGGCTCTGCCTCCCGCATTTCTGCACTTGGCTCCGCATCCTGTGTTTCTGCACTTGGCTCCGCCTCCAGCTCTTGGCTCCACCTCCTGCATTTCTGCACTTGGCTCCGCCTCCTGCTCTTGGCTCCACCTCCTGCGTTTCTGCACTTGTCTCTGCCTCCTGCTCTTGGCTCCGCCTCCAGCTCTTGGCTCCACCTCCCGCGTTTCTGCACTTGGCTCCGCATCATGCGTTTCTGCACTTGGCTCCGCCTCCAGCTCTTGGCTCCACCTCCTGCGTTTCTGCACTTGGCTCCGCCTCCTGCTCTTGGCTCCACCTCCTGCGTTTCTGCACTTGGCTCTGCCTCCTGCTCTTGGCTCCGCCTCCTGCGTTTCTGCACTTGGCTCCAGCTCTTGGCTCTGCCTCCTGCATTTCTGCACTTGGCTCCGCCTCCAGCTCTTGGCTCCACCTCCTGCGTTTCTGCACTTGGCTCCGCCTCCTGCTCTTGGCTCCACCTCCTGCATTTCTGCACTTGGCTCCGCCTCCAGCTCTTGGCTCCACCTCCTGCGTTTCTTCACTTGGCTCCAGCTCTTGGCTCTGCCTCCTGCGTTTCTGCACTTGGCTCCGCCCTCTGCTCTTGGCTCCGCCTCCTGCGTTTCTGCACTTGGCTCCGCCTCCTGCATTTCTGCACTTAGCTCCTGCTCTTGGCTCTGCCTCCTGCGTTTCTGCTCTTGGCTTTCACTCTGCATCCGCTCTTTCTCTACCTATTATTTAGTCCTCCTGTCTGAACAGGTTCTTACCTGTTTTACATACCTGCCTGCAGACCGGTCCCTACCGGTTCTTTCAGTGTCCAAGTCTTGTCCGCCAGGCCTTCCAGAAAGCCAGCTGTACCTTCCTGCCTACCAGAGAGCCAGCCATGCCCGCTTGCCTGTCTATGTTCCGTTCCCCGGTGGGATCAGCAGCCACAGCCAGACACCACCCTGAAGTGGTACCTGGTAGCTTCCTATTGCACAAGTCTGACCTCACCATCGGAGGCTCCAGCAAGCACCTAGGAAGCTATTTAGTTACACCCCTTCCAGGGAAGTTTGGTCTGTGGTCCAGTGGGGCCACACCCCCGCATGCCCGCGCCAACCAGTCTGGGCGCGAGCGTGACAGTTAGGGTTGTGGCTAAAGTTAGGGTTAGGGTTGGCGCTTAAGTTAGGGTTAGGGTTGGGGCTAAAATTAGGGTTGGGGCTAGAGTTGGAGTTAGGGCTTGGATTACGTTTATGGTTGGGATTAGGGTTAGTGTTGGGGTTAGGGGTGTGTCAGGGTTAGGTTTGTAGTTAAGGTTATGGTTAAGGGTGTGTTGGGATTAGGGTTGTGGTTAGGGTTGGGATTAAGGTTAGGAGTGTGGTTAGGGTTATGGTTAGGGTTGGGATAAGGGCTAGGGATGTGTTGAGGTTAGGGTTGGAGTTAGAATTGGGGAATTTCCACTGTTTAGGCACACCTGGGGCTCTCCAAACGCGATATGGCATCCGATCTCAATTCCAGCCAATTCTGTGTTGAAAAAGTCAAATGGTGCTCCTTCCCTTCTGAGCTCCGCCTTGCGCCCAAACAGTGGTTTACCCCCACATATGTGGTATCGGCGTACTCAGGACAAATCGTACAACAACTTTTTCTCCTATTACCCTTGTGAAAATAAAACATTGGTGGCTAAAAAAATCATTTTTGTGGAAAAAAAGGATTTTTTTATTTTCACGGCTCTGCGTTATAAACGTTAGTGAAACACTTGGTTCAAAGTTCTCATCACACATCTAGATAAGTTCCTTGGGGGATCTAGTTTCCAATATAGGGTCACTTGTGGGGGGTTTCCACTGTTTAGGCACATCAGGAACTCTCCAAATGCGACATGGCGTCCAATCTCATTTCCAGCCATTTCTGCATTTAAAAAGTCAAACGGCGCTCCTTCCCTTATGAGCTCTGCCATGCGCCCAAACAGTGGTTTACCCCCACATATGGGGTATCTGCGTATTCAGGAGAAATTGCACAACAACTTTTTTGGTTCATTTTCTCTTTTTACATTTGGTAAAATAAAAAAGAACTGGTTCTGGAATAAAATGTTTGTGAAAAAAGTTAAATGTTAATTTTTTTCCTTCCACATTGCTTCAGTTCCTGTGAAGCACGTAAAGGGTTAATTAACTTCTTGAATGTGGTTTTGCGCACCTTTAGGGGTGCAGTTTTTGGAATGGTGTCACTTTTGGGTATGTTCTGTCATGTACACCCCTCAAAGTGACTTCAAATGTGAGGTGGCCCCTTAAAGGAATGGTTTTGTAAATTTTGTTGTAAAAATTAGAAATTGGTGGTCAACTTTTAACCCTTATAACTTCCTAATAAAAAAAAAAATTTGTTTCCAAAATTGTGCTAACGTAAAGTAGACATGTGGGAAAGGTTATTTATTATCTATTTTGTGTGACATACAGTACAGACCAAAAGTTTGGACACACCTTCTCATATAAAGATTATTCTGTATTTCTGTAGCCACCTTTTGCTTTGATGACTGCTTTGCACACTTTTGGCATTCTCTTGATGAGCTTCAAGAGGTAGTCACCGGGAATGGTTTTCACTTCACAGGTGTGCCCTGTCAGGTGTAATAAGTGGGATTTCTTGCCTTATGAATGGTGTTGGGACCATTAGTTGTGTTGTGCAGAAGTCTGGTGGATAAAACGTTCTCAGAATCAGCGGGATCCGTTAAAGCGTTCAGAGTTATAACCTCATAAAGTGACAGTGGCCAGAATTGTAAAAATTGGCCTGGGCATTAAGCTGCAAATTGGCTGTCACTAAGGGGTTAAATACACATTATAGATGCGATCTTGCTGCCTGCCTGAAGGAGGTGATTTTTTTTTTAAACTATATATAATATTCATTATGTAAACTAGGGGGCCGGTCACTGAGGGATCAGTGACCTGTCGGGAGCCATACTGGTGAATACTTAAGCAGAGCATCACATGAAGACCCCCCCATGGGCCGCCCGGGAGCGCGAGCATATCATTAACTCAAAACTGAAAATAAAGCTTAAATAAAATCCACAAGATGGATTTCATAACCAGATATCATTGTAATCAGTATATTGACGCTGACCTGACACTGTCTGTAGTTACTGAGCACAATCCTGCTGACAGTTTCCCTTTAATTTGTTGAAATCGGCTTTCCTAAAGCTCCAGGTTTTTGCATTTCCCCTTTTAAATGTTTGATTGAAAATTACAATGAAACTTCCCATATTATGGTCACTGCTTCCCAAATATAATCTCACATCTACAGGTCTGGAGCATCTGGTCTATTTGACAGGATCAGATCCAGCAGATTACCTCCCCCGGTCTATGTGACAGGACCAGATCCAGCAGATTACCTTCCCTGGCCTATTTGACACAATCAGATCCAGCAGATTACCTCCCCTGGTCTATGTGACAGGACCAGATCCAGCAGATTACCTCCCCTGGCCTATTTGACAGAATCAGATCCAGCAGATTACTTCCCCTGGTCTATGTGACAGGACCAGTTCCAGCAGATTACCTCCTCTGGCCTATTTGATAGGATCAGATCCAGCAGATTACCTCCCCTGGTCTATGTGACAGGACCAGACCCAGCAGATTACCTCCCCTGGCCTATTTGATGGCATCAGATCCAGATGATTAACTCCCCTGGTCTATATGACAGGATCAGATCCAGCAGTTTACCTCCCCTGGCCTATTTGATAGGATCAGATCCAGCAGATTACCTCCCCTGGTCTACTGTATGTGACAGGACCAGATCAAGCAGATTACCTTCCCTGGCCTATTTGACAGAATCAGATCCAGCAGATTACCTCCCCTGGTCTATGTGACAGGACCAGATCCAGCAGATTACCTTCCCTGGCCTATTTGACAGGATCAGATCCAGCAGATTATCTCCCCTGGACCAGATCCAGTAGATTACCTCCCCTGGTCTATGTGACAGGACCAGATCCAGTAGATTACCTTCCCTGGCCTATTAGACTGGATCAGATCCAGCAGATTACCTTCCCTGGTCTGTGACAGGACCAGATCCAGCAGATTACCTCCCCTGGCCTATTTGACAGGATCAGATCCAGCAGATTACCTCCCCTGGTAGATTGTCATGGTTTACTAAACTCTCGGGTCAGGTAGTTGCAGGGTTAACTCGGATGGCCTCTTTCTGGGTCCTGGGAGGCTTTTTATAGCCTCACTGTGAGGCCAGTCTTTGTCGTTTATACTCTGACCCTTGGCTGAGTGTGTCTGACCCTGGTGTACCTCTGCTTTGTGTATGTACTACTGTCTATCTGTTTGGTTTCTGATCTGTTTCCTTCCCTGTTGTGATTCTTGCCTCCCATTTTCTGTACCGTCTATTGCCCGTTCTGGTGTATTGATCTCTTGCTACGTCCTGACTATATTCTTCTGACTGCCGCTGTGTACTGCGCTGACCTCTCTGTGTTTGACTTTGGCTTGTGTGACTACGTGTTTTCCTGTCACCCCTTTTTTACATCCCTGGGGTCTCCTCTCCCTTTTGCACGTTTCCCCCGCAGCCACTGCAGCCCCGTGCTGTAGGCTCAGACAGCGGCGCTAGGCTCCGCCCACCCCCTCTGACTCACGGTCACATGACCGCAGGTCCTGTTTGCCTTCTCTAGAGAATGGCCAGCTTCTACAAGCGCCACTGGTACCGCTCTCACGGCTCCCCGGTGTCACAGGCTGTCCCCAGCACCAGACATCCAGGCTAACCCCCTATGCAGCTGCCGGTGAGTGCCTGTCGGGTAGCTGGTCCTGACATTATAAACGACAATTACAGTTTTTTTTTCCTTTTCCCCTTTTGAGGGGGGAGATTTAGAAGTGTTATCCTCATGGATCCCATGCAAGCATTAGCAGATCAGGTGAAACACCTGAAGCAAATGTTCCAAAAATTAAATGTTGAGCAGCGCACAAAGGCACAGACCCTGCAGCAGCTGGTGGATACCATACAGGGGACTGTCACTGCGGGCACTCTGGGTACTGATGGTAGGGATGTGTCGTTGGTATCTCCTGAATCTCCAGTAAAACTGCCCGACCCATTCTCAGGGGATAAAAAGGAGTTCAGAGCCTTCAGGGAGGGATGTAAACTTTTTTTTCCCCTGAGGCCTCGTTCTTCTGGTTACGAGTTCCAGAGGTCATTATTTCCCTACTTCGGGGGGCTCCACAAGCCTGGGCCTTTTCTCTTTCTCTTTCTGCTCCTGAGAGTATGACTGTTGATGCCTCTTTTGATGCCCTGGGCCGCATCTATGATGAGCCTGACAGGGTCCGTATGGCTGAGGACATGGTAATGTGTGTTCATCAGGGTAAACATTCTGCCGAGTGGTTCTGTTCGGAGTTCCGAAATTGGGCTGCAGAAGTGTCCTGGGATGATGCCGCCCTTCGATGGCTGTTCCGCAGAGGCCTGTCTGAACGCCTCTGGGATGCTCTGGCTCTTCATCCTCCAACTGACACTTTGGAAGACGCCATAACCCAGGCCGTACGAATGGACTGCACGGTACGCGTCAGGGGTGTCATACAGTGTGAAACTTCACTGTTTGCTGGCAGCAAAGAGACTGGAGCCATTCCTGAGGCCATGGAAATTGGCGTCACCTCGCTAAAAGAGAGGGAGAGAAGACGTCGCTGGGAGAAACAACTCTGTTTCTATTGCGGAGAGCTTATACATTGGAGAAAAGACGACGGGAAGCGACTAGGTCTGGGTAGCGGTCGAGGAGGCTGCCCATACCTTCAGGTATTATTTTCCTCATGTCCTAAAGTCTTGTTAAAGGTGGAACTGTTGGTAGACAACTATCGGGTTTTCTTCTACAGCATTGGTGGACAGTGGTTCATCTCTCAACTTGTCGCCTCTCAACACAAGATAGGGACAGTCAAGCTGGAGACCCCAGTTAAAATTGTGGCCATCGATTCTTACCCAAACAGGGATTCTTTGTTTCCAAAAGGTTTGCTTTACAGATCGGCATTTCCCACAAGGAAGAGATGGAATGTTTTGTTATGGTCAAATTGCCTCCAGGGCTGGTGCATGCCATGGCTTCAACGCCACAACCCGGTGATTAACTGGGAAACAGGGGAGAATATTAAATGGGGATCCAAATGTGTCAACTGTTGCCATAAACCTGTTTGTTGTCTGAAACTTGCAAAACCTGTCTCAGCGTCTTCTGTTAGTCTGGAGGGTATTCCACAGTACGTAAAAGACTGAGGACATGTTCTCTGAAAGAGAGGCAGAGGCGCTGCCCCCGCATAGGCCATTTGACTGTGCTATTGATCTGATTCCTGGAGCCAAATTGCCCAAGTGTAACAACTCTGCTGGCATCACGGCATGGCCTCTCATCTCTCACACTCTTACCCACTGCTCCAGGTCATGTTGTAGTTTCTGTTTCTTGCCAGCTCCATATTCTGTGCCTCTGCTCTCTGCATGTTTTCTGGCTGTGTGCATAGGGGAGCGGCACCTGAACTCCCTGATTCTTATAGGAATCAGGTGCACCTGTCTAATCTGTTCCTGACCAATTACCAAGAGGCCTCCAGTATTTAGTGCAACTCCACCCAGTGGACTGGGCCTGTGCAATGTGTTAACTCAGTTAGTGTTTTGCTTCTGAGCTGCCAGGCCTTGCTCTGTGTGCCTCTTTCTCTGGAGGTTCTACTCCTAGCTTTGCCTTGATCTTGTCTGTCTGCCCTCCAGGAGGCTGTATATCCTGGTCTCAGTGTTTCTGTTCTAGCCTTGCCTTGTTCTTGTTGTCCGCCCTCCAGGAGGCAGGATATCTTAGGCCCTGTGTCTTTGTTCTTGCACCTTGTCTTGTTCCATTACCTTGTCTGAACTTTGTCCTATCTCTGTCTCCTTGACTGTGGTTTCTTTTCCTGCAGTGCCTCTCTGCTCTGCTCTCGGCTCCGCACTCTGTGACCTTGCTTTGCTCTGGTCTCTGCACTCTGTGCCTTTGCTTCGCACTTGGCTCTTGGCTCTGCACTCTGTGCCTTCACTCTGCTCTTGGCTCTGCACTTTGTGGTTCTACCCTTGTCTCTCTTTCAGCTTTACCTCTGCGCCTCACTCCTCCGGTTCTGCTCCGTTCTACTCTGCTCCGCTCCTGTTGCTGCAGTAATCTTACTGCAGCTCCTCTCTGCATTCCTTGCGGTTCTGCTCTGCTTAGCTTATGTTGCTGCGCTATCTCTTGCTGCTCTACCGCTCCTACCCTCAGCCTTGCGTTGTCCCAACCTGTTCCTTCATACACACCAACCTGCCCTGTGTCTCTGCCGTACCTGCCAGCCCTGTGTCTCTGCCGTACCTGCCAGCCCTGCGTCTCTGCCGTACCTGCCAGCCCTGTGTCTCTGCCATACCTGCCAGCCCTGTGTCTCTGCCATACCTGCCAGCCCTGTGTCTCTGCCGTACCTGCCAGCCCTGTGTCTTTGCCGTACCTGCCAGCCCTGTGTCTCTGCCTTCCCTCCAGCCCTGTGTTTCTGCCGTGCCTGCCAGCCCTGTGTCTCTGCCGTACCTGCGAACCCTGTCTCTCTGCCATTCCTGCCAGTCCTGCATCTCTGCCAGCTCTGTGTCTCAGCCATGCCAACCTACTTGTCTGAGTTTCATCCGTGCTCATCTGCTAGTCCTGCCTGATGCCTGCACCAATCCTGGTGTTCCTGTTTCCCAAGTGGGATCAGCAGCCACAGCCAGACACCACCCTGGAGTAGAACCTGGCAGCTGCCTGCCGCACAAGCCTGACCTCACCTTCAGAGGCTCCAGTGAAGACCAAGGCACCTGTCATAGTCACGCCCCTTCCAGGGTAGTCTGGTTCGTGGCACAGTGGGGTCACAAACCCCCCTGAGCTCACGCCCACCAGTCAGGGCGCGAGCGTGACACCAAGTCCCGTCTTTTTAATTTGTCAGGCCCGGAGCACCTGGCTATGAAGCAATACATTGCTGAAAGTCTTCGTAAGGGGCATATAAGACCTTCAGTGTCCCCACTAACTGCAGGGTTTTTCTTTGTTAAAAAGAAGGATGGCGGCTTACCTCCCTGCCTCGACTTCTGAGAACTTAATAAAGTCACAGTCAGAAACACATACCCCCTTGCCTCTGATTCCTGATCTCTGTAACCAGCTCTCTGGGGCCAAGTGGTTTTCGAAATTGGACCTCAGAGGGGCTTATAATTTGATAAGAATACGGAAAGGGGATGAGTGGAAAATTGCATCTCAGGGGTTATTTGAGAATCTGGTGATGCCGTTCGGTCTCACCAATGCTTCAGCTGTGTTTCAAAATTTCATCAATGTAGTTTTTTCGGACCTCATTGGCCGCTTTGTGGTGATCAACTTAGATGATATACGGATATATTCTGCGGAGTGACATTCTCATTTATCCCATATTAAAACAGTTTCAAAGACTCAGAGAAAACCAATTATTTGTTAAGCTGGAGAAATGAATAATCATAGAATCATAGAATGGTAGAGTTGGAAGGGACCTCCTGGGTCATCTGGTCCAACCCCCGGCTCAAAACAGGATTCACTAAATCATCCCAGACAGATGTCTGTCCAGCCTCTGTTTGAAGACTTCCATTGAAGGAGAACTCACCACCTCTCATGGCAGCCTGTTCCACTCATTGATCACCCTAACTGTCAAAAAGTTTTTTCTAATATCTAATCTGTCTCCTCCCATTCACTTTCATCCCATTGCTTCTAGCCTTGCCTTGTGCAAATGAGAATAAAGATGATCCTTCTACAATGTGACAGCCCTTGAGATATTTGCAGACAGCTATTAAGTCTCCTCTCAGTCTTCTATATTGCAGCTAAACATTCCCAAATCCTGTAACCGTTCCTCATAGGACATGGTTTGTAGACCGGTCACCATTCTGGTCGCTCTTCTCTGAACTTGCTCCAGTTTGTTGATGTCTTTTTTTAAAATGTGGTGCACAAAACTGGACACAGTATCCAGGTGAGGTCTGACCAAAGAGGAGTAGAGGGCAATAATGACTTCACGTGATCTAGACTGTATGCTTCTGTTAATACATCCCAGAATTGCATTTGCCTTTTTTCTGCTGCATCACACTGTTAACTCATGTTCAGTTTATGATCTATTAGTATACCTTTCACAAGTCTTTTTCACATGTGCTGTTGCTTAGCCCTATTCCTCCCATTCTGTATATGCTTTTTCATTTTTATTGTATACTAGCTGTACTACCCGGCTTCACCCGGGTTAATAACTGCTGTTAGCAAAATAGAATGTGTTAACAAAAATTTATTCTGCACACAAAAACCACAAAACAGATAGAAATGTAATTATTAAAAGGCAAAAACTAAGCTAATAGAAGCATTTCACAACATATATTTCAACACCAGAGATATTCCAGACAGATTTAACTAAATTGGCCAAGTAATGTGAAGTAATCTTCTACTACTTATTCGAGAGCCTTTTGATAAACGACATTCTTAGTTTTTCCTTCAGGTGCAAAGACGAACAGATTTTTGGCTGTTCCAACTCTTGAACAGGCCACATAAAGTTGACCATGACATCATTAAATTCATTATTATTCATTTTTATTGCCCAGATGTAGTACTTTGCATTTTTCCATGTTAAAAACCATTCTGTTGCTGCCCGCTGCTCCAGTTTATATATATCTTTTTGAATCTTCTCTCTCTCTTCTTTAGTATTAGCTATCCCTCCTAGCTTTGTGTCATCAGAAAATTTAATCAGTGTACCCTCAATTCCTTCATCTAAATCATTGATTATTATTATTATTATTTATTTATTTATATAGCACCATTAATTCCATGGTGCTGTACATGAGAAGGGGTTACATCAAAATACAAATATCACTTACAGTAAACAAAACTAACAACGACAAACTGGTACAGAGGGAAGAGGACCCTGCCTGTTGTGAATTCTGCTCTTGGGCTCCCTCCGGTGGTTGTAAGTGGCACTTTTGTGAGTTCTGCTCTTGGGCTCCCTCCGGTGGTTTTAAGAGGTACTGCTGCTCCTTGGATTTAGTATTCAGCAGCTGCTTCCACTGATTGTCTTTCTGGCTCGGCTATTTAGCCTGGTTCTATCCTTCAGCCTGTGCCAGTTGTCAATGGTTCCTGGTTGGATTCACATCTCTGCTTGGATTTCCCTGATATTCTGACCAGTTCAGCAAAGATAAGTCCTTGCTTTGTTCTTTTGCCGTCCACTTGTTGTGGACTTAATCTTTCTGCACTTTCTATGTTTTTTCTAGTCCAGCTTGTCAGTATGGATTTATTCAGTTAAGCTGGAAGCTCTGGGAAGCAGATTTAAGCTCCACACCTTTAGTCAGGTGTGGAGATTTTTGTAAACTCTGTGGTGGATTTTTCTAGTTTTTAATACTGACCGCACAGTATTCTGTCCTGTTCTATCTATCTAGCTAGACTGGCCTCCTTTGCTACATCCTGGTTTCATTCTGCGTATGTCATTTCCCTCTCCACTCACAGTCAATATTTGTGGGGGGCTGTCCTATCCTTTGGGGATTTTCTCTGAGGCAAGATAGCTTTCCTGTTTCTATCTTTAGGGGTAGTTAGTCCTCCGGCTGTGACGAGGTGTCTAGGGAGTGACAGGAACATCCCATGGCTACTTCTAGTGTTGTGTTAAGCTCAGGAACTGCGGTCAGTACAGGTACCACCTCCTCCAGAGCACGTCCCATGTTGCTCCTAAACCACCAGCTCATAACAGTACAACTGGCCAAAAATGAATTAAATGCATCTCAAAAGAAGGAAAAGGAAGTTCTGAGCCATTTTTTTTTCTGCAGTCTGTTTTGTCTTTTTTTTCCTCTTAATCTCTGGGTGGTTCAGGATTTTGGTGCTGGCATGGATGTTCAGGGTTTGTTTTCTCGTGTGGATCAACTTGCTGCAAGAGTACAGAGTATCCAAGATTATGTTGTCCAGACTCCGGCTTTAGAGCCTAGAATTCCAACCCCTGATTTGTTTTTTGGGGACAGATCCAACTTTTTGAACTTTAAAAATAACTGCAAATTGTTTTTTGTCTTGAAACCCCGTTCCTCTGGTGATTCCATTCAGCAGGTTAAAATTGTCATCTCTCTGCTGCGTGGTGACCCTCAGGACTGGGCATTCTCCCTTGAATCAGGGGATCCAGCATTGCTTAATGTAGACGCATTTTTTCAAGCGCTCGGATTATTGTATGACGAACCTAATTCTGTGGATCATGCAGAAAAGACCTTGTTGGCCCTGTGTCAGGGTCAGGAAGCAGCAGAAGTATACTGCCAGAAATTTAGAAAATGGTCTGTGCTCACTAAATGGAATGAGGAGGCTCTGGCAGCAATTTTCAGAAAGGGTCTTTCTGAAGCCCTTAAAGATGTTATGGTGGGGTTCCCCATGCCTGCTGGTTTGAGCGAATCTATGTCTCTAGCCATTCAGATTGATCGGCGCCTGCGCGAGCGCAAAGTTGTGCACCATATGGCAGTATCCTCTGAGCAGAGTCCTGAGCCTATGCAATGTGATAGGATTTTGACTAGAGCAGAACGGCAGGGATTCAGATGCCAGAATAGGCTGTGTTTTTACTGTGGTGATTCTGCTCATGTTATTTCTGATTGCCCTAAGCGTACTAAGAGGGTCGCTAGGTCTGTTACCATCAGTACTGTACAGCCTAAATTTCTCTTATCTGTGACCTTGATTTGCTCATTATCGTCCTTTTCTGTCATGGCATTTGTGGATTCAGGCGCTGCCCTGAACTTGATGGACTTGGAATTCGCCAGGCGCTGTGGTTTTTCCTTGCAGCCTTTGCAGAGCCCTATTCCTTTGAGGGGCATTGATGCTACACTGTTGGCCAAGGATAAACCTCAGTATTGGACTCAGCTGACCATGTGCATGGCTCCAGCACATCAGGAAGATTGCCGTTTTCTGGTGTTGCATAATTTGCATGATGTTGTTGTACTGGGTTTTCCATGGTTACAGGGACATAATCCGGTGCTGGATTGGAAATCTATGTCTGTGACTAGTTGGGGTTGTCAAGGGGTACATAGTGACGTTCCTTTGATGTCAATTTCCTCTTCCCCCTCTTCTGAAGTTCCTGAGTTTTTGTCGGATTTCCAGGATGTATTTGATGAGCCCAAGTCCAGTTCCCTTCCTCCACATAGGGACTGTGATTGTGCTAATAACTTGATTCCTGGCTGTAAGTTCCCTAAGGGCCGAATTTTCAATCTGTCTGTGCCAGAGCATGCCGCCATGCGGAGTTATGTTAAGGAGTCTTTGGAGAAGGGGCATATTCGGCCGTCTTCCTCACCATTGGGAGCGGGATTCTTTTTTGTTGCCAAGAAGGATGGCTCCTTGAGACCCTCTATTGATTATCGCCTTCTTAATAAGATCACGGTCAAATTCCAATACCCTTTACCTTTGCTTTCTGATTTGTTTGCTCGGATCAAGGGGGCTAGTTTGTTTACTAAGATTGACCTTCGAGGGGCATATAATCTTGTTCGTATTAAACAGGGTGACGAATGGAAAACTTTATTTAATACGCCCGAAGGCCATTTTGAATACCTTGTGATGCCTTTCGGGCTCTCTAATGCTCCTTCTGTATTTCAGTCCTTCATGCATGATATTTTCTGCAATTATCTTGATAAATTCATGATTGTGTATTTGGATGATATTTTGATTTTTTCCAATGATTGGGAGTCTCATGTGAAGCAGGTCAGGATGGTATTCCAGATCCTTTGTGATAATGCTCTATTTGTGAAGGGGTCTAAGTGCCTATTTGGAGTTCAGAAGGTCTCTTTTTTGGGTTTTATTTTTTCTCCCTCGTCTATAGAAATGGATCCTGTTAAGGTCCAAGCCATTCATGACTGGATTCAACCCACATCTGTGAAGAGTCTTCAGAAATTTTTGGGCTTTGCTAATTTTTAGCGCCGTTTCATTGCCAACTTCTCCAGTGTGGTTAAGCCCCTGACCGATTTGACGAAGAAAGGCGCTGATGTGACGAATTGGTCCTCTGCGGCTGTTGAGGCCTTTCAAGAGCTTAAACGCCGATTTACTTCTGCCCCTGTGTTGCGTCAGCCGGATGTTTCTCTTCCTTTTCAGGTTGAGGTTGACGCTTCTGAGATTGGGGCAGGGGCCGTTTTGTCTCAGAGGAGTTTTGATGGTTCTTTTATGAAACCGTGTGCCTTTTTTTCCAGAAAGCTTTCGCCTGCGGAGCGCAATTATGATGTCGGCAATCTGGAGTTGTTGGCCATGAAGTGGGCATTTGAGGAGTGGCGACATTGGCTTGAGGGAGCCAAGCACCGCGTTGTGGTCTTGACCGATCATAAGAATCAGATTTACCTCGAGTCGGCCAAGCGGCTGAACCCTAGACAGGCTCGATGGTCCCTGTTTTTCTCCCGTTTTGATTTTGTGGTCTCGTATCTTCCGGGATCTAAGAATGTTAATGCTGATGCCCTCTCTAGGAGTTTTTTGCCTGATTCTCCTGGAGTCCTTGAGCCGGTTGGCATTCTTAAGGAAGGGGTGATTCTTTCTGCCATCTCCCTTGATTTACGTCGGTCTCTTCAGGAGTTTCAGGCTGACAAACCTGACCGCTGTCCAGTGGGGAAACTGTTTGTTCCTGATGGATGGACTAGTAGAGTGATTTCTGAGGTTCATTGTTCTGTGTTGGCTGGCCATCCTGGTATTTTTAGTACCAGAGATTGGGTTGGTAGGTCCTTTTGGTGGCCTTCTTTGTCACGGGATGTGCATTCTTTTGTGCAGTCCTGTGGGACTTGTGCCCGGGTCAAGCCTTGCTGTTCCCGCGCTAGTGGGTTGCTTTTGCCTTTGCCGGTCCCTGAGAGGCCCTGGACGCATATTTCCATGGATTTTATTTCGGATCTTCCTGTTTCCCAGAAGATGTCTGTTATCTGGGTGGTTTGTGACCGGTTCTCTAAAATGGTCCATTTGGTACCTTTGCCTAAATTGCCTTCCTCCTCTGATTTGGTTCCATTGTTTTTTCAACATGTGGTTCGTTTGCATGGCATTCCGGAGAATATTGTGTCTGACAGAGGTTCCCAGTTTGTTTCTAGGTTTTGGCGGGCCTTTTGTGCTAGGATGGGCATTGATTTGTCTTTTTCTTCAGCGTTTCATCCTCAGACAAATGGCCAAACTTAGCGAACTAATCAGACCTTGGAAACCTATTTGAGATGCTTTGTGTCTGCTGACCAGGATGATTGGGTGGCTTTCTTGCCGTTGGCCGAGTTTGCCCTTAATAATCGGGCTAGTTCGGCTACTTTGGTTTCGCCTTTCTTTTGTAATTTTAATTTTCATCCTCGTTTTTCTTCAGGGCAGGTTGAGCCTTCTGATTGTCCGGGTGTGGATTCTGTAATGGACAGGTTACAGCAGATTTGGACTCATGTGATAGACAATTTGACGTTGTCTCAAGAAAAGGCTCAACGTTTTGCTAACCGCCGTCGGTGTGTTGGTCCCTGACTTCGGGTGGGGGATTTAGTCTGGTTATCTTCTCGTCATGTTCCTATGAAGGTTTCTTCCCCTAAGTTCAAGCCTCGGTTTATTGGTCCTTATAAGATTTCTGAGATTATCAATCCGGTATCTTTTCGTTTGGCCTTTCCAGCCTCTTTTGCCATCCATAATGTTTTCCATAGATCTTTGTTGCAGAGATATGTGGTGCCCATTGTTCCCTCTGTTGATCCTCCTGCCCCGGTGTTGGTTGATGGGGAGTTGGAATTTGTGGTGGAGAAAATTTTGGATTCTCGTTTTTTGAGGCGGAGGCTTCAGTATCTTGTCAAGTGGAAGGGTAATGGCCAGGAGGATAATTCTTGGGTTGTTGCCTCCGATGTCCATGCCGCCGATTTGGTTCGTGCTTTTCACTTGGCTCGTCCTGATCAGCCTGGGGGCTCTGGTGAGGGTTCGGTGACCCCTCCTCAAGGGGGGGGTACTGTTGTGAATTCCGCTCTTGGGCTCCCTCCGGTGGTTGTAAGTGGCACTTTTGTGAGTTTTTCTCTTGGGCTCCCTCCGGTGGTTTTAAGTGGTACTGCTGCTCCTTGGATTTAGTATTCAGCAGCTGCTTCCACTGATTGTCTTTCTGGCTCGGCTATTTAGCCTGGTTCTGTCCTTCAGCCTTTGCCAGTTGTCAATGGTTCCTGGTTGGATTCACATCTCTGCTTGGATTTCCCTGATATTCTGACCAGTTCAGCAAAGATAAGTCCTTGCTTTGTTCTTTTGCCGTCCACTTGTTGTGGACTTAATCTTTCTGCACTTTCTATGTTTTTTCTAGTCCAGCTTGTCAGTATGGATTTATTCAGTTAAGCTGGAAGCTCTGGGAAGCAGATTTAAGCTCCACACCTTTAGTCAGGTGTGGAGATTTTTGTAAACTCTGTGGTGGATTTTTCTAGTTTTTAATACTGACCGCACAGTATTCTGTCCTGTTCTATCTATCTAGCTAGACTGGCCTCCTTTGCTACATCCTGGTTTCATTCTGCGTATGTCATTTCCCTCTCCACTCACAGTCAATATTTGTGGGGGGCTGTCCTATCCTTTCGGGATTTTCTCTGAGGCAAGATAGCTTTCCTCTTTCTATCTTTAGGGGTAGTTAGTCCTCCGGCTGTGACGAGGTGTCTAGGGAGTGACAGGAACATCCCACGGCTACTTCTAGTGTTGTGTTAAGATCAGGAACTGCGGTCAGTACAGGTACCACCTCCTCCAGAGCACGTCCCATGTTGCTCCTAAACCACCAGCTCATAACACCTGCCCTTGCGGGCTTACATTCTACAGGATTATGGGGAAGGAGACAGTAGGTCGAGGGTTGCAGTAGCTCCAATGGTGTTGAGGTGGCTGTGTGGTCTTTACAGGCTGTAAGCTTCTTTGAAGAGATGGATTTTCAGGTTTCTTTTGAAGGATCCAAAAGTAGTGGATAACCGGATGTGTTGGGGCACTGAATTCCAGAGGATGGGTGATATTCGGGAGAAGTCTTGGATGCGATTGGGTGAGGAGCGAATAAGCGTGGAGGAGAGGAGGAGGTCTTGGGAGGACCGGAGATTACGTGAGGGAAGATATTGAGAGATTAGTGTGGAAATATACGGAGGAGAAAGATTATGGATGGCTTTGTAGGTCAGTGTTAGTAGTTTAAACTGGATACGCTGAGGGAGTGGGAGCCAGTGAAGGGATTTGCAAAGAGGGGAAGCAGGAGTGTAGCGAGGAGAGAGATTAATTAGTCGGGCAGCAGAGTTAAGGATGGACTGGAGGGGTTCCTCTGGAGGATTCCAGTACCACCTTTATGCTGATGACACTCAGATCTACCTTTCTGGCCCAGACGTCACCTCTCTGCTGTCCAGAATCCCGGAGTGTCTATCAGCCATATCCTCCTTCTTCTCCTCTCGCTTCCTCAAACTCAATGTGGACAAATCTGAACTCATCATCTTTCCTCCATCTCATAGATCTTCCATACCTGACCTATCTATCGCAATTAACGACATCAAGCTTTCCCCCGTACCGGAAGTCCGCTGCCTCGTAGTAACCCTTGACTCTGCCCTGTCCTTCAAACCGCACATCCAAGCTCTTTCCACCTCCTGTCGCCTCCAGCTCAAAAATATCTCCAGAATCCGTCCTTTCCTCAACCGTCAATCTACTAAAATGCTTGTTCATGCCCTCATCATCTCCCGCCTTGACTACTGCAACATCCTTTTCTGTGGCCTCCCTGCTAACACCCTTGCACCCCTCCAGTCCATCCTTAACTCTGCTGCCCGACTAATTCATCTCTCTCCTCGCTACTCCACCACTTCTCGCCTCTACAAATCTCTTCACTGGCTCCCATTCCCTCAGCGTATCCAGTTCAAACTACTAATACTGACCTACAAGGCCATCCATAACCTGTCTCCTCCATATATCTCTGAACTAATCTCCCGATATCTTCCCTCACGCAATCTCCGGTCCTCCCAAGACCTCCTTCTCTCCTCCACACTTATCCACTCCTCACCCAACCGCCTCCAGAACTTCTCCAGAATATCCCCCATCCTCTGGAATTCTTTGCCCCAACACATCCGACTATCAACCACATTCGGATCCTTCAGATGGAACCTGAAAACCCACCTCTTCAGGAAAACCTACAGCCTGCACTGACCTTGCTGCCTCCTCACCACTACCGAAGCTACCACCTCACCGGAGCTGCTACAACCCTCAACCTATTGTCTCCATCCCCACCATCCTGTAGAATGTAAGCCCACAAGGGCAGGGTCCTCGCCCCTCTGTATCAGTCTGTAATTGTTAGTTTGCTTACTGTAAGCGATATTTGTAATTTGTATGTAACCCCTTCTCATGTACAGCACCATGGAATCAATGGTGCTATATAAATAAATAAACAATAATAATAATAATTTGCTAGGTTTTTCCACTATTTCTGTAGTGACCGCATTCCTGTGCTTTCTGTAGTGATTACATTCGTGGGCCTGTTGTAGTGATCGCAGTCCTGGACCTGCTATAGTGATCCCAGTCCTGGGCCTGCTATAGTAATCCCAGTATTGGGCCTGTATTCCTAAGAGGGAGAGGGAGCCCCAACACTAGGATAGGTGGAAGTGGAGACCCCTAGGCAGATCTAACACCCTGTCTGCCATAAACTCTCTAAATAGGTTCCGCACCTATCGCCGAGCAGGAACATAATCCCTGCCAGACCCTAGCGATAGGCCCTGGATAGGGAGGGTGTCATGATCTGTACTTTTGCCCTGTCCTGTATTTGAATAATATGCCATTTGATGTATGTAAATGTTCTCTGGTTTCTATTAGCTGTAATTTATGTATTGTATTTTCTTGTGCTGGGAGTTTACCTGTAACAATGTCTCCTTCCCCCAATACTTGCAGCCCTAAGCTATAATGTAATTAAGCTTTGTAAACACCACTAGTGCAGAATAGCCATTCTTCCTCACAGCAGGTGGCTAGTCAAATGTACATACAACCTAGACTAAGTGGAGCCGACCAGAATAGAATCTTCTGGTAAACTCAGCCATTGAATAGAAGGTGTGACCCCTACCCCCTTCAGGGGCGGATCCCAGGAGCTCAGACAATCCATTCTTATTTTGAGATCAGATGTGAGTTGACTTTGGAAGAAGGAGTGGGGATTCTTAGCTGAGGCAAGACCCCACATACATCTGTGACTGTGGAAGCGAACGGGGCGAGACTTGAGCTGAGGACATATCTCGTCGTTCGAGGGATTGTTCTGTGATCGCTTGGACTCGTGTGGACTATTGTTTTGTTAGCTGGCACAAGGATTATCGGGAGGTGCCCCCGAACCGGTTCCGTTGGACTAATTGTGGACTCCGTAGATCTACCTGCATGTGTTATTCCAGCGTTCTGGATAATAAATCTGTGGAATCATCCCTTGGCCTGTTGTCCCTTCTTGCTCTGCCGTACACCCCGTCACAAACTGGTGGCAAGCAGCGGGATCAGAGCAGAAGGAATGGAGGACAATGGCCCAACATCGGGAACCAGCACCGCAGAGTACAAGAACTGGACTTTGGGGAGCCTACAATCAAAGGCCCGTGAAGTAGGAGTCTGTTTTAAAGGACTCTCCAAGGAGCAGCTAATTGAGGCTTTGGAAGGAGTTCGCCTGCAAGATGACACTGAGGAAGGATCCTCGCAGCAAATGGAGGAAAGACTGCAGCCGGAGGTAAATACCCAAAAGAGTCAGTGGGTTGTGTGGTACGAGGAGGAGTTGGCATTGCTGGGAGAGGAGGCCACAATAGACGATAAGAGAGAGGCCATTCACAGAGCTCAGGAGATGGCATTGCTGGAGAGGCAGATCGCTTTGGAAGCAGCTAGAAGCTCCAGACAGACTATAACCCCAGCACCCACCATGAGGGAACTTCCCAGAGTGTCCCGCAAAGACTTCAAGCCGTTTAATGAGGCTGCAGGCGACATTGAGAGCTTCTTCCAGGACTTTGAGCATCAGTGTCGATTAATGGAAGTCCCGGACAGGGAGCGAGTCCGACATCTGGTGGGGCTCTTAGAGGGTGGAGCTGCCACAGCCTATAGAGCTATGGGCCCTCGAGAGAACTGTGAGTATGCGGAGATTAAACTGACTATTCTAGAACATTATGCTGTGACGCCAGACACTTACAGGACTCAGTTCCGTACTTTAGCCTGCAATGAGGAAGTGTCTTTCAAGATGTATGCCCAAAGACTCAAACAAATATGTAATCGCTGGCTGGAAGCAGAGGAGGCCTTAACCTGGGAGACCTTTCTCCAGGTTATCTTAAAAGAGCAGTTTTACTTCAAGTGCCCTGCTGAGATCCGGGAATGGGTGCGTGAGAGGAGACCAGCCACTGTGGAGGAAGCTGCAGCTCTAGCTGATGAGGTTCTCACCATCAAGCCTCAGTGGAGGGTTCTGTTAGAGGATCGAGAGAGGCCTACCAGCCCCACAACCCCGGTGGCCCCCAGTTCTTCTGTCCCCATTGTTCCCCGTTCCTCTAAGCCACCACCTCATGCTGATACCCGTGTAAATGTGCCTCCAGTTGCTTCTACTGCATTTTCTGGAATACGACGAGGAGAGGAAGTAGCAGAGCGCAGGTGTTATGGTTGTGGGCATCCGGGGCATCTGCAGGCCTCATGCCCAGCCAGCTCATGGAGGAGTCGTCCTCAAACCCCTACAGCACCTTCAGGTGGGGGCCGGCCTCCAGGTTCCCTTACCCCTCACCCAAGAGGACGCCTTGGATGGAGTGAGACCCAGCACAGATGCTATCGATGTGGGCAGCCGGGGCATCTGCAAGCCTCCTGCCCAGCTGTTCCAATGAGGATTGATCCTGTACCCAGTCATATTATTAATTATGTACAGCCAAGTGCCATGGAGGAAGACGTGTTACCACTACGTGAGGACCGGCCTAGTGCCTCACCCACCCATGTTGCACCACTAGGAGTTTATGGTGTGCGACCTGCAGCTATGATGACGTCTGCTCATCGAGGTAAGCACTTGCAGGAGGTCATGCTGGATGGACAGAGACTTATTGGATTTTGTGACTCGGGGGCTTTCCTCACACTGGCTGATCCCTGAGTGGTTCGGCCTGAGGCAATCCATAGAGGACCTGGGATTGTTATTGAACTGGCTGGTGGACATTGGAGGACTATTCCCACAGCCACTGTGGATCTGAACTTTGGTTTTGGGGTCAGGCGATGTTTGGTTGGGGTGATGGGAGGTCTGCCTGCAGATGTTCTCCTGGGCAATGATGTGGGAGAGCTACGATGCCAATTCGTGGCTGCATGAAGCCACATGTAAGTTATGCTCTGCCTGTGTGTACTTAACCAGCGACCTGTAGAGGTCCCTAGTACGTACACAAATTGGGAGGGGAAGGGATTGTCATGATCTGTACTTTTGCCCTGTCCTGTATTTGAATAATATGCCATTTGATGTATGTAAATGTTCTCTGGTTTCTATTAGCTGTAATTTATGTATTGTATTTTCTTGTGCTGGGAGTTTACCTGTAACAATGTCTCCTTCCCCCAATACTTGCAGCCCTAAGCTATAATGTAATTAAGCTTTGTAAACACCACTAGTGCAGAATAGCCATTCTTCCTCACAGCAGGTGGCTAGTCAAATGTACATACAACCTAGACTAAGTGGAGCCGACCAGAATAGAATCTTCTGGTAAACTCAGCCATTGAATAGAAGGTGTGACCCCTACCCCCTTCAGGGGCGGATCCCAGGAGCTCAGACAATCCATTCTTATTTTGAGATCAGATGTGAGTTGACTTTGGAAGGAGGAGTGGGGATTCTTAGCTGAGGCAAGACCCCACGTACATCTGTGACTGTGGAAGCGAACGGGGCGAGACTTGAGCTGAGGACATATCTCGTCGTTCGAGGGATTGTTTTGTGATCGCTTGGACTCGTGTGGACTATTGTTTTGTTAGCTGGCACAAGGATTATCGGAGGTGCCCCCGAACCGGTTCCGTTGGACTAATTGTGGACTCCGTAGATCTACCTGCATGTGTTATTCCAGCGTTCTGGATAATAAATCTGTGGAATCATCCCTTGGCCTCTTGTCCCTTCTTGCTCTGCCGTACACCCCGTCACAGAGGGGACGGGGTGAAATCAAGTCACCCCCCACTACAACTAAAGACAGGGGGTGGACAAAGGACGGGATACACTTAGCTAGAGAAGACCACTCGTCATCAATCCTCTCAACAGTACTCCAAGAAGACACAAGCCGACTGCTATTACTTCCAATCAGACAGGTGAAAATTGAGCTAATATCAGCACCTTGCTGAAGAGACTGAAGATATTTAAATCTTCAGCAAGAGTGTGTTAATTAGTTGAAGAAGGTGGAGGTAACTGTTTGGTCCTAGAGGGAAAAGAATATCACTCCATAGCAGAGATGCAAACATCAAGAAGGTGCTTGTAGAGCTAAATGCAATGACCTTGTACAGTTGGATTCAGGAAGACTGGCTGTCAAACCTGACACATGACACTGACATTACCTTCCCGGCTGTGTGACCCTGGCAGCACCTTCCTGGCAGTATGTCACTGACAGCACCTTCCCAGCAGTATGTCACCGATGGCACCTTGTCCGCAGTGTCACTGACAGCACCTTCCCCGCAGTATGTCACTGACGGCACCTTCCCCGCAGTGTGTCGCTGACACAACCTTCCCCGCAGTGTGTCGCTGACACAACCTTCCCCGCAGTGTGTCGCTGACAGCACCTTCATGGCAGTATATCGCTGACAGCACCTTTCCCGTAGTATGTCACTGATGGCACCTCCCAATCTCTATATCTTCATAACTGTTCTGGCAGTAGATTGCTGGCAGCACCTCCCTTCCAGTATGTCTTTACCTTTCTCATCTTGAGAGCCATATTTAGCTCTGAAAGATGGTCGTGAACCACATTCGCACCCCTATGATCACAGTAGTGACAAGTAGAGCATGGTATAAAGATAGCCGAAGGTATGGCACAGAATGAACACCGAAACCTTGTGCCACTTCTTTATAGGCAGTATACTTACATCCAGAAGTGCCTACTTTACCTCCATTGAGTGCTCTTACATCAATCATACCCCCCTGTACTATTATAATTTCACAAGCCCAGCACAAGTGGTCCCTGTCTAACAGCCACTCAGGCTATAAAAATGGCTGCCTAGAGCAAGTGACCCATGAACTGCAGCGTGAAGTCACTCCCAGTATGAACCATCTTAATTGGAGCGAACAAGAGCAAGAGTTAAACAAATACTGTCCATCAGATGATGGCGTAGCAAGAGAATACATTTAGTGGGTAACAAACAAATGCAGAACTTATCTTCTATGATATGCAAACCAAACAGCTGAATAGTAATTATCTCTGGGGGGGACAGCACACCTACTCAGAAAAGTCACCATCTGGAGTCCTACTCTTCATAGCAGTTTGCTAGACCAGATATCAATGCATTAAGCTGGCAGACATCTGCAAGCTACACATCATGGGCCTGTGAGCCACATGTGGTCTCGAGCCACAGCTTGGGGTCCCCTGTTCCAGATGTCCTCAGTAGTATATTGTTGTCAGCACCTTCCTGGCAGTAGATTGAGGACAGCACTTTCCCAGCAGTAGATTAAGGACAGCACCTTCCTGGCAGTAGATGAAGGACAGTACCTTCCCAACAGCAGATTGAGGACAGTACCTTCCCGGCGGCAGATTGAGGACAGCACCTTCCTGGCTGAAGATTGAGGACAGTACCTTCCCGGCAGCAGATTGAGAACAGCACCTTCCCGGCAGTAGATTGAGAACAGCACCTTCTCAGCAGTTGATTGAGGACAGCACCTTCCCCACAGTAGATTGAGAACAGCACCTTCTCAGCAGTTGATTGAGGACAGCACCTTCTCAGCAGTTGATTGAGGACAGCACCTTCCCAGCAGTAGAGTGAGGACAGCACCTTCCCAGCAGTAGATTGAGGACAGCACCTGTAATAAGATTATGCTAATGTTCTATGGAGACCGATGACGTGAGTCAGAATGAGGACAAACACGGTATATCACAGTTCAAGATATATATATATATAGTAGGAAGATGATGAACTTCAGATAACTGATGCAAACTGCAGCTTTACAGATAAGCAAGTAAACAGTCTCAAGAATATGCAGATATTAGAAGTACAGACCGAGGGTGCAAGTACAAGTCCAGCAATGCAGTATCCAGAGGTCAGAGCCTGGACTAGCTCCTAGCAGAGGAGCAGACCGTAGCAGAGGTGGGTGCAGAGCAGGTGAAGAGTAACAGAGTCTTTCCGGTGGTACGTAGATCCAGAAGCAAGCGGGGTATCCCGAGGAGTAGAAGAACAAGCAGGTTGCAAGTCCTTGAGCTTGGCAGCAGGTGAGATACAAGATACACAAGCAAGGTATAGTGTGCAGAGTTCCTTTATATATGCAGCAGACAGGAAACAAGGAGTATCAGACAGGAAACAAGATGGCCCCCATGAAGCCAGCCACTCCATCTTGGGTAAGGGCAGAATCCAACAGAACTAAGGGCAAGAACAGACAAAAACAGGTATGCAGTCTCAGTCCTTACATTACTCTCCTCTTTAAAGATGTCCTCTGGACGTTCTTATATCTGGTTTATTTGGGTATCTGCTGTGGAACTGTCTGATCAGACGAGGAGCGTGAATATTTTCTAGAGGTTCCCAGGAATTCTCCTCAGATGAATATCCTTGCCATTTTACCAGATACTGAAGTCGTCCCCTATGAATCCGAGAATCGATGATCTTCTCCACGATGAATTCCTCCTGCCCATCTATGAGAATTGGATCAGGACGAGCAGATGTGTGCCCGGAGAAAGGATTTGCCACTACCGGTTTAAGCAGGGAAACATGAAAGACAGGATGTATCTTTAAAGAATTAGGCTACTCGAGTCGGCAGGCTACAGAACTTACTTTGCTACTGATCTTGTACGGACCAACATATTTTTGCCCCAATTTAGATGTTGGAACTCTGAGTTTCAAGTTCTTTGTTGAGAGCCAGACCATGTCTCCTACCTTGTATGTGGGTACTGGTTTACGAAATCTGTCTGCTGCCTTCTTGTATCTTTCTTGTGCTGTGGCCAGCGTCTGCTTCAAAACTTCCAGATTCCGCTGCAGAGATGAAATGCGGTCGGCTACCGCAGGTACAGACATGTCTATCGGAAGTCGAGGAAGAATGCTGGGATGATATCCCTTATTAGCAAAAAATGGAGACATTTTGGTGGATGCACTCTGTGAGTTATTGTATGTGAATTCAGCCAGCGGAAGCAGACTCACCCAATCATCCTGTAAGTGACACACATAGCAACGCAGATATTGCTCCAAAGTTTGATTGGTCCGTTCAGTTTGGCCATTAGACTGCGGATGGAAAGCAGATGACAAATTTTCCTTGATGTCCAGAGCAGCACAAAAACTTTGCCAAAATTTTGAAGTAAATTGGACACCTCGATCAGATATTACTTCATCTGGGGCTCCATGTAATCGAAAAATATTTTGTACGATAAGATCCGCAGTCTGTTTGGCCGTTGGTAACCCGGTACAAGGAATGAAATGAGCAGCTTTGGTTAATCGGTCAACTACTACTAGAATCGTGCTCCTCCCTTGGGATGTAGGCAACTCTACAATAAAGTCCATTGATATAGACCCCCAGGGACGAGATGGGATAGGAAGAGGTTGCAATAGTCCAGTAGGCGAGGAGCGAGGGACTTTTGATCTGGCACATATCTCACATGATGACACGTACAGTCGCACGTCTTTTTGGAAAGTTGGCCACCAAAAGAAACGAGACACAAATTCTTGGGTTTTCTGAACTCCTCTATGACCGGCGATCTTAGAGTCATGCATCAGTTTCAGTACTCTTAATTTCATTGTTTCCGGGACATACAGACGTTGTCTCTGAAACCAAAGGCCGTTTTTCAAGGTTAAATTTACCTGATTAGGTGGTTGAATTAGGAGTGAATCTGTGGCGTAGGCCTCCTTAATATCCTTTAATAGATCTTGATTATGCAGCACACTTACAAAGTTTCGTTCTGATAGTATGGTCCTAGAAGGCGCAGCTGAGGTTACCTCATCCGAATGAATCCTGGATAGAGCGTCGGCCTTCCCATTGCGAGAGCCTGGTCTATAGGAAATAATGAAATCAAATTGGTTAAGAAACAGATTCCACCGGGCTTGTCTGGGTTTCAGACACCTTGCCGACCTCATGAATTCAAGATTTCGGTGATCCGTGAGCACAACAGTCTGTTGGGATGCTCCCTGTAGCAGATGCCTCCATTCTTTGAATGCAGCTATAATCGCCAACAACTCTTTATTCCCAACGTCGTAATTCTTTTCTGCAGGTGACAACTTTTGGGAGAGAAAAGCACAAGGGTGTAGAAGATCTTTCTCACCTGTTCTCTGGGAGAGTATGGCCCCTATAGCACAGTCCGAGGCGTCGACTTCCACTATGAAGGCCCGATCTGGATCTGGATGCACGAGAATAGGGGCCGAAGTAAATTTAGCCTTCAATTTAGAAAATGCTAGTTGTGCCTGCGGTGACCAAACAAACAGCGTCTTCTTCCGAGTCAATTGAGTGATGGGTGCGACGATCTCCGAAAAGTTTTTAATGAACCGCCTGTAAAAATTGGCGAATCCAATGAATCATTGGACCTCCTTCACAGACCTGGGAATTGGCCACTCTTGAATAGCTTGTGTCTTGCTCGCATCCATGCTGAGGCCCTGGGGAGAAATAACATAGCCCAGAAATTGTATTTCCGTTTTGTGAAACTCACATTTCTCCAGTTTGATGTATAAATGGTTTTGCCGTAAACGATCCAGAACCATTCTCACATGCCGCTGGTGATCCTCGATATTGCTGGAAAAAATTAAAATGTCATCCAAATAAATCACAACAAAAATATCGAGTATGTCCCTAAAAATATCATTTGCCAGATGTTGGAATGTAGCGGGTGCATTGCGCAGACCAAAAGACATAACATGATACTCAAAATGTCCATAACGTGACCGGAAAGCTGTTTTCCACTCGTCCCCGGGGCGGATCCGTACTAAATTGTAGGCACCACGGAGATCTAATTTTGTGAAGATCTTGGCGTGTCGCACTCTCTCGAGTAATTCGGGAATTAGTGGAAGTGGATAAGAGTTTCTCATAGTAACCTTGTTAAGTTCACGGTAGTCAATACATGGGTGGAGAGAGCCATCCTTCTTTTTGACAAAGAAGATTGGGGCACCTGCTGGGGAGGAAGATGGTTGTATAAATCCCTTCGCTAAGTTCTCGTCAATATACTCTTTAAGAGCTTTTAATTCAGGTCCAGACAAGGGATAAATATTCCCAAATGGAATCGCGGCACCAGGGAGTAGTTCTACAGGGCAGTCGTATGGTCGGTGCGGTGGCAATTTGTCTGCATTTTTTTTTATCGCATACATCCGCAAAATCTTGATATTCAATTGGTAATTTTAACTCAACTGTAATTGCTGACCTGATTGAAGTTAATTCTCCAGATGATGTCTGTTTACTTGGAAACCGCAATTCTTTCATTTTCCAATCGATAGTAGGATTTTGCCGCTGTAACCATGGTAACCCTAGAATTATAGGGAAGTGAGGAGAGGAAATTAGCAAAAATGACAGTTTTTCAGAATGATCTGCTCCCATACGAATTTTCAGAGGTGTTGTTTGAAAATCTACCGGCCCAGATACCAACGGAGACCCATCTACGGTCTCCATAAACACCGGTGAGTGTCTCTTCTGCGAGTGTATACCATGTTTTTTAGCGAATGCAATGTCGATGCAATTGCCGCTAGCCCCAGAGTCAATCATGGCTGTACTAGTAACCCAACAGGATTGCACCCAGATCTTAATGGGAATAGTACAAAGTGAGTCTTTTCTGACATCGCCTGAGATTGACGTAGCAGAACTTATTGAAAAAACTTCCCCACTCACAGGTGACGATGCTACTGAACTACAATCAGGAAAGTCTGGATTATCATCTGACATCACTTTCGTGCAAGAAATTGACTGAGAGCATACAGAAGAGACATCAGAAAAGTCACATTCGATTACCGCAGCTGCGGACTTGCGATTTTTTCCTGGACAGACCGAGATGTAGTGACCCGATTTTCCACAGTAGAAACATAAATTTTCTCTGAAGCGATGTTCCTTGCGTGCGTCGATGGTACTCCTCCGAACCGCATCAACCTGCATAGGTTCAGGCTCTGCTGGAGAAGACGACCTGTTTTGAGTTTCCCTGGAGGAGGATGGGAGGAATATAGGGTTATTACGGTTGGCCTCCGCCCACTTCTCTTGCCGGCGTTCGGTGAGACGAATATCTATCCGGATACAATGATTTATAAAGTCAGTCAGATTAGTAGGTGATTCACCCCGAGCCAATTCATCCTTAATAGTAGCAGACAAACCCCTCCTGAGTACTGCGTATTTTGCTGAGTCACACCATGTAATGTCCAGCACCCACCTCCGAAATTCCATAGCATATTCCACGACAGGACGCTTTCCTTGACGAAGTGTTAATAAAGCAGCCTCTGCAGTGAGGTTTCGGTTGGGATCGTCGAACATCTGACACATTGCAGTAATAAAGTCATTCAGAGAATTTAGACATGCATCATTGGTTTCAATCAGAGGATTAGCCCAGGCTAAGGCTTTGTTTGTCAGCAACATTATCATGGTTAACACCTTGTGTCGTTCAGTTGCGAACTGAGCTGCACAAGCTGAAAAATATAACTGACACTGATTCAGAAACCCACGGAATTTCTCTCTTTCTCCACCAAACCTGAATGGTGGGAGTTTGGGAAAAAGAGGACCCGGAGCTGGACTTGCAACTGGGGCTGGAACCGCAGCTACAGCTGTAGTCTCCACATTTGAGAGGCGAGTGGCTAGAGACTGGATAGATGTATCAGCCACATTTGCATTATGATTAGTTTGAGACTCCAATGCCCCCAGCTTTGTCTTAATTGCCTGAAGCTCCGCATGCAGTCCTGTGACAAATGAGCACAGCTTTTTCACCCGCGCCTCCATAGATTCTGACCCAGTGATCTCCATTTCCTTTGAGGCTTGTGTATTCTGTAATAAGATTATGCTAATGTTCTATGGAGACCGATGACGTGAGTCAGAATGAGGACAAACACGGTATATCACAGTTCAAGATATATATATAGTAGGAAGATGATGAACTTCAGATAACTGATGCAAACTGCAGCTTTACAGATAAGCAAGTAAACAGTGTCAAGAATATGCAGATATTAGAAGTACAGACCGAGGGTGCAAGTACAAGTCCAGCAATGCAGTATCCAGAGGTCAGAGCCTGGACTGGCTCCTAGCAGAGGAGCAGACCGTAGCAGAGGTGGGTGCAGAGCAGGTGAAGAGTAACAGAGTCTTTCCGGTGGTACGTAGATCCAGAAGCAAGCGGGGTATCCCGAGGAGTAGAAGAACAAGCAGGTTGCAAGTCCTTGAGCTTGGCAGCAGGTGAGATACAAGATACACAAGCAAGGTATAGTGTGCAGAGTTCCTTTATATATGCAGCAGACAGGAAACAAGGAGTATCAGACAGGAAACAAGATGGCCCCCATGAAGCCAGCCACTCCATCTTGGGTAAGGGCAGAATCCAACAGAACTAAGGGCAAGGACAGACAAAAACAGGTATGCAGTCTCAGTCCTTACAGCACCTTCCCAACAGTAGATTGAGGAAATCACCTTCCCGGCAGTAGATTGAGGACAGCACCTTCTCAGCAGTTGATTGAGGACAGCACCTTCCCAGCAGTAGATTGAGGACAGCACCTTCCCGGCAGTAGACTGAGGACAGCACCTTCCCAGCAGTATATTGAGGACAGCACCTTCCCAACAGTAGATTGAGGACAGCACCTTCTCAGCAGTAGATTGAGGACAGCACCTTCCCGGCAGTAGATTGAGGACAGCACCTTCTCAGCAGTTGATTGAGGACAGCACCTTCCCAGCAGTAGATTGAGGACAGCACCTTCTCGGCAGTTGATTGAGGACAGCACCTTCCCGGCAGTAGATTGAGGACAGCACCTTCCCGGCAGTAGATTGAGGACAGCACCTTCCCGGCAGTAGATTGAGGACAGCACCTTCCCAGCAGTAGATTGAGGACAGCACCTTCTCGGCAGTTGACTGAGGACAGCACCTTCTCGGCAGTAGATTGAGGACAGCACCTTCTCGGCAGTAGATTGAGGACAGCACCTTCCCGGCAGTAGATTGAGGACAGCACCTTCCCAGCAGTAGATTGAGGACAGCACCTTCTCGGCAGTTGACTGAGGACAGCACCTTCTCGGCAGTAGATTGAGGACAGCACCTTCCCAGCAGTATATTGAGGACAGCACCTTCCCAACAGTAGATTGAGGACAGCACCTTCTCAGCAGTAGATTGAGGACAGCACCTTCCCGGCAGTAGATTGAGGACAGCACCTTCTCAGCAGTTGATTGAGGACAGCACCTTCCCAGCAGTAGATTGAGGACAGCACCTTCTCGGCAGTTGATTGAGGACAGCACCTTCCCGGCAGTAGATTGAGGACAGCACCTTCCCGGCAGTAGATTGAGGACAGCACCTTCCCAGCAGTAGATTGAGGACAGCACCTTCTCGGCAGTTGACTGAGGACAGCACCTTCCCAGCAGTAGATTGAGGACAGCACCTTCTCGGCAGTTGATTGAGGACAGCACCTTCCCAGCAGTAGATTGAGGACAGCACCTTCCCGGCAGTAGATTGAGGCAGCATCTTCCTGGCTTTAAATCGCAGGCAGCATCTCTCCGGAGCATGGCTTTAATCATTTATTTTCAGTTTCACGTCTTAGGCAGTTTATCACTGGCAGTATGTCATTGGCAATACATTTGGGATGGCTTTTCGTCGGTGGTAGCATATTATACGTAACACTTCATTAGTTCTTCTACACGATGTAACTAAAATATTCTTTCTTATAGGTTGCTGTAAACTCAAGGAACGCCTGGCCAATGGTCAGGAAATATGGGTATAAGATCGTGGATACAGGAAATATGTACCTGATCGATACTCCTTCAGATGTCCAGATTCAGTGGTTCCACAGCACTGGTCTGATGATCATTGAATCTAACTCCACCAGTAAACCCTCGTCTATGGGGCTGTGCGGTAAGTACAACATGTACATGGTCCAGAATATGGTTCACCTTAAGATCATTGATCAAGTGTACAACTATACACAGCTTGGAGTAAAAATTCACCCCTGAATATTCAGATAAATGACTTAAGGGTGAATATTTCTTTGTGTTTGGTGAACAGAACAGAAGAAGAAACCTCCTCAGAGATCTCACCATAGTAAGAACATTGGAGTTAGATGAGCAGTGCTCTCTTTAGAACAGCCGCTTCTCATGGCATTTATTCTGTCTGAAATGATCTTCCAGACCAATTTTGAAGGTGCTGCTCTATTGCTCAAGTCCAGATTTTCACGGTTTGCTTCCTATTATTGTAACTATTTGTTAATAGAGAAAATGTCCCTTCAGTCAAAGGTCTTTTCCTGGATAATAAATCTCTTCCTGAGTCCCATTGTGGTGATCTGGGTCTGGACTGCAAAAAAAATTCTTTATCACCATAACGCCGAACAAAAAGTGGAATAACATGCAATAAAAAGTCGGATATAAACATGGTACCGTTAAAAACGTCATCTTGTCCCGCAAAAAACAAGCCGCCATACAGCGGAAAAATAAAAAAGTTATAGCTCTCAGAATAAAGCGATGCAAAAATAATTATCTTTTATATAAAAGTTTTTATTGTATAAAAGCGCCAAAACAAAACAAAAATCTAAATAAGGTATCGCTGTAATCGTACTGACCCGAAGAATAAAACTGCTTTATCAATTTTACCACACACGGAGCGGTATAAATGACCCCCCAACCAAAAGAAATTCATGAATTGCTGTTTTTTTTTGTATAAATCAAGTTTATTGAAGCAAATAAACAATACAGAAAGGGAACAACGCTGAAACATAGTTGTTAAAATCAATAGAATACATCCCATAATTCTGGCAAGAAGAGAAAAGTCCCAGCGAGTTCCGAGTGCTATTGGCCAATGCCAATGATATCACTTTCGATTTAGCAATAATAACTTTCATTGTTGAAACATGTAAACAACAGCGAAGAAAATCATGCATTACTAACTATATTTAGTCGTTTATTTTAGTAGAGAATGTCACTAAGTAGAGAATGTAGATAGAAAGAGAGGAAGTTAAAGAAAGGGAAAAAGGAAGAAAAAAGAAGGAAATGCGGGTAGAGATAGGAGGGTACAATAAGTACGGGGAATGCGGCACCCCCCCCCCCGGGCGGACTCTAATCCCCGTGTAGCGGTGGAAAAGTCAGTATATCGCTGATATTGGTTTTAAGCCACGACAGCAGGCCAGGGTAAAGGAGCAGCATCCATTTTGTGAACGCATCCAGAGCGGTTTCAGATGTGGGTTAGGATCTAGACAGCCACACGTCCAGCTCTGGGGTCTCCCTGAATACAATCCATGGAGCCCAAATATTATAAAATTTCTCAGAATCCCCAGTGGATTGGCTTATCAATTGTTCCATTCTGTATATATTGTTTAGTTCCGCAAAAAAATCGGAGCATGAGGGGTAGCGATCCTGCTTCCAATATCGGGGAATCAAGTTCCTGACAGCCGTGAGAAAATGTCTGAGAAGACTCCTCTTAAACCCAGAGATCGATAGGTCACACAGAGACAAAAGGGCTAGTTCCACCGTGGGCTGTATTTTGCGGATGGATAATTTATTATGAAGATCAAAGACTGACATCCAAAGTTTCTTTATGGGCGGGCATTCCCAGCAGATATGAACATATGTCCCCTTTTCTGATGCACATCTCCAACAAATATCTGGGATCACCGGGAACATAGCATGAACCTGGCAAGGGCATCTATACCACCTCGACAGAACCTTGCAGCTCCTCTCCTGTGATACAGCAGACAACGAGGTCCTAAAAGTGAACAATAAAATCTTGTCCCTCTCCTCTTGAGACAAAGAAATCCCCAAGTCACTCTCCCATCTCGAAAAAAACGTTGGAAAATCATGTGTTGGAGTTTGACTCTCTTGAAAAAGGTTATATAACAAGGAGACCTTGCGGACCGGGGGCTCCTTAGCAAGACAAATTCTTTCAAAAGGGGTCAACACCCCCATGGACTTGTTAAGTTTAAATGTTGTGCTTATGAAGCTTTTTAACTGCTCATAGAAGAACCAAGAGCCCTCAGGAGGTTCCCCCCCCCTGGTATATTTCGTGTAGGGACTTAACACCCGTCTGGTTTATGAAGTCAAATATAATGGGTTTTGAGGCCCTGTCCTTGCTCAGGAAGGTTTCCCTACGGAGTCCTGCAGGGAAGTGAGGATTATCGTAAATTGGGGTTAGTGGTCCCGGGGCTGTAGAGGTTATTATGTTCCTGCCACTCTGCCGGATAAGTAGAAGCATGTTCCTAGTCATGAAGGGAAGGCCAGACCTCCCCTCCCCCCTCCTCCCGTGTTCCATAGTATCGTCTGAGGATCCCCGCCACAAGATTACCCTCCAGGCCAACCCACTTCTTATTGTTTCTGCTGTGGTATAAGTCTAAAATGCAGGTACCGATTGAGGCACGACTGTAGACTAAGAAATCCGGTAGACCAATTCCCCCCACTTTCTTGGATCTGCTTACTACAAAATATGATATTCGTGATCTGGTGTGGGACCAGACCAGTCGGGTGACCGCTTTCTTAAGTCGCGAGAAGAAGGAAGCAGGAAGGTATAACGGGATTGTCTGGAAATAATATAAAAGATGTGGCAATAGGTCCATTTTGATTACGATGACTCTACCAAACCAGGACTATTTAAGTTTATGCCACTTCTCCAGGTCCAGCTCCGCTTTTTGTAACGCCGTTTTAAAGTTTGCGTCGTACAATCCGGAGGTTTTGGCTGTTATCTTGACCCCTAGATACGGAAGTGAATCGAAGCGCCACCCAAACGGGAAGGAGGCACGCAACCGGCCCACCTCAGATAGTGGTAATGATATATTTAAGACCATAGATTTGTGGGAGTTAATTTTGAAATTGCTTAGATGTCCAAATTTCGCTAATTCTGATATGATATTGGGGATACTAGTTAGAGGGGAAGTAATATATAAAAGGATATCGTCGGCAAAAAGCGCCAATTTGTGCTCCTCTGATCTTAATTTAACTCCTCTGATAGAGGGGTTATTTCGTATGGCGGTGTCTAGATATTCCATCGACAGGATGTACAAGAGAGGGGAAAGCGGGCACCCCTGCCTCGTGCCATTCCTGATTGCAAATGCGTCCGAAAGGGCGCCATTTACTTTTACCTGGGCGCTAGGGGAGGCATACAAGGCCTTAATTCTATGCATCATATTTTCTCCCAAACTAATCCCCCCCAGAGCCTGAAATAAAAACTCCCAGTGCACCCTGTCGAAGGCCTTTTCGGCATCAATCGACAGAATGCACATAGGATCACCCCGCCCCGCACCATCTATTATAGAGATGGTCCGTATGGTGTTATCCCGCGCCTCCCTGCCTGGAACAAAACCCACCTGATCTTGATTTATCACGTTTGGAAGGAGAGGGCTCAGTCTATTTGCAATCATTTTTGCATAGATTTTTACGTCTAAATTTATTAGAGATATTGGACGATAGTTGTTACACAACGAGGGATCCTTATCTGGTTTTGGTAGGACCGTGATATGGGCGGCTAAAGCCTGAGGGGGAAAGGAACCACCGGAGGAAACCGAATTGCACATTTCGAGAAAAATCGGGCTCAGTGATGTGGAGAATGATTTATAAAAACCAGCTGAATACCCATCTGGACCAGGACTTTTTCCTTGCTTCAAATCTTTGATAGTTTCCGATACCTCCTCCAATGTAAACTCCCTCTCTGTCCATGACCTTATCTTCCGATAGGAGGGGTATATTATTTTGATGTAGATATGTATTAATTTTGTTATGGAGTGAGGATGTGGACATATCTTTATAGTGGCTATCTATGTTGTATAAGTCTTTATAATAATCACTGAAGCTTGAAATGATGTCCCTGGTATTGTGCACCTTTTCCCCCTCCTGTTTTTAATAAAGGGAATAAATGTATTTGTGCCGCGTGGGTTAATGTATCTAGCCAGAATCTTGCCGCTTTTGTTTCCAAATTGATAAAAGCGATTTCGGAGCCTTTCCCTGATATAACGTGATTTTTGATCCAATAAGGCGAGCAACTTTTGCCTGGCTGTAGACAAGTGTGCGAACGTAACATCATTAAGATCTCTTTTATGTTGCGTTTCTAATTTATGAATTTGGTCTGATAGTTTGATTATTTCCGCAACCCTCTCCCTCTTCAGGCGCGCACCATGCGAGATGAGAACTCCCCGTATCACACTTTTTAGAGCCTCCCATTTCATAGGAGGAGATGTGCTGTCCCCCCCCATGGTCTGTTACAAAGTTGGAGATCGTTGTTACCACATCTGCTTTGCATAGTGTGTCTTGGAGTAAGTTCTCATTTAGACGCCACGAAAATCCCGGTTTTATGTTAGAATGAAGCAGAATTGAGAGATATATCGGGGCATGGTCTGACCACAGAATCGAACCCACCTCTGCCTCCACTGGAAGGTCCAGTAAGTTATGAGAGATAAAAAAATAATCAATTCTGCTATAAGTATTGTGTACTTGTGAAAAAAAGCTGTAATCCCTTGTGCCAGGATGAAGTACCCTCCATATGTCTACTAGTCTCATGTCACGCATTTGTTTCCGGATCCGAGCAATAGAAGAAAGCAAGTATGAAGTCTTACCCGAGGAGACGTCTACCACTGGGTTCATGGGAATGTTGAAGTCGCCCCCCAGTATCACAGGAGAGGAGCCAGCAAACTCCTCGAGGCGCCTCCCGCACTCCGCACCGAAGCTCTGCTGACCTTGATTTGGAAAATAAACATTAGCCAAGACCAATTGATGTGCATCGCAGGAGATTTTTAGAAACACATATCTTCCATCTGGGTCTATTAAGGAACTCAGCACTTCAGGCAGGGCCGTATTTGCCACTAGGCACTCGAGGGCACGTGCCTAGGGCGGCGACATTGCGGGGGGCGGCACCTGAGCAAGGTTTTTTTTTGTTGTTTTTTTTAGTCCGGGGTCACAAACGCGACCGACCATCAGCCATGCATATGGGGGGGGGGGAGAATTATGAGCCATGCATACAGGGGAATATGAGCCATCAGCCATGCATACGGGGGGGGGGGAATTATGAGCCATCAGCCATGCATACAGGGGGGGGAATTATGAGCCATGCATACAGGGGTATATGAGCCATCAGCCATGCATACGGGGGGGGAATTATGAGCCATCAGCCATGCATACAGGGGGGGGATTATGAGCCATGCATACAGGGGAATATGAACCATCAGCCATACATACAGGGGGGGAAATTATGAGTCATGCATACGGGGGGGTGGAGAGATGAGCCATGCATACAGGGGGGGTGGAGAGATGAGCCATGCATACAGGGGGGAGGTGGAATATGAGCCATGCATACAGGGGGGGTGAATATGAGCCATGCATACAGGGGGGGAGTATGAGCCATGCATACAGGGGGGGAATATGAGCCATGCATACGGGGGGGGAATATGAGCCATGCATACGGGGGGGGAATATGAGCTATGCATACAGGGGGGGGAATATAAGCCCATGCATACAGGGGGGGAATATGAGCCATGCATACAGGAGGGGGGTAATTATACAGTATGGAGAACTGTGTGTGGCCATTATACAGTATGGAGCATCATGTGTGGCCGTTATACAGTATTGAGCATCATGTGTGGCCATTATACAGTATTGAGCATCATGTGTGGCCGTTATACAGTATAGAGCATCATGTGTGGTCATTATACAGTGTGAAGCATCATGTGTGGCCGTTATACAGTATGGAGCATCATGTGTGGCCAATGGCCATTATACAGTATGGAGCATCACGTGTGGCCATTATACAGTATGGAGCATCATGTGCGGCCAATATACAGTATGGAGCATCATGTGTGGCCATTATACAGTATGGAGCATCATGTGTGGCCATTATACAGTATGGAGCATCATGTGTGGCCATTATACAGTATGGAGCATCACGTGTGGCCATTATACAGTATGGAGCATCATGTGCGGCCAATATACAGTATGGAGCATCATGTGTGGCCATTATACAGTATGGAGCATCATGTGTGGCCATTATACAGTATGGAGCATCATGTGTGGCCATTATACAGTATGGAGCATCATGTGTGGTCATTATACAGTATGGAGCATCATGTGTGGCCATTATACAGTATGGAGCATCATGTGTGGTCATTATACAGTATGGAGCATCATGTGTGGCCATTATACAGTATGGAGCACTGTGTGGCCATATTTTTTTTTGTTTATAATTATTGTATATAAAACAGTGTGATCAGCAGTGCTAAATTGCTGTGGTTGGGAAGTGGATATGGGTGTGACTAGTTGTGAAATGGGTGTGGTCAGAGGCGTGGCCTAAAATTTGCCGTGGCGCGCTACGCGCGCCGCACACTTTATACCTCCTTCCCTTCTTCAAAAGTTGGGAGGTATGGTACCGCATTTGCCAGATCATGGCAAGTGCCGCAAATCCCATACGGAATGAATGAGGCCGAACGCAGTGTTGCTGTAAGTGATCCGTTACGTGGCAGATGCAGAAAAACTGCTGGATCTGCTGCAAAAGGCGACTTTCACATCAGCGATTCTTGCCAAAGTCACTGCCGATAGTGTCATACTCACCAAAGGGGGAGGCAGCACTAAAAGTGCCTAGGGCAGCAGAAACCCTAAATACGGCCCTGACTTCAGGCATAACATTTTTATGAACAGCTATCGATACCCCCTTAGATTTGGCATGCGGATTGGAACTGTGGTACCACTTGGGATAATATTTTGAAGTACATAGAGGGACAACCCCTGTTTTAAAATGGGTCTCCTGGAGCATTAAAACCGAAACCTGCTGTCTGTGGCTTGTATATAGGACCTGCCTCCGTTTTTCAGGAATATTTAGTCCCTTTACATTAAAGGAGCAAAACTTTATTTTACCCATAGTCCGAGTATTTTTACAATGCAACAAATTTTTGACTATCCACCCGAGAGATGTACCCGCATAGGTAAGAGGCATTTAGGAAGGAGAAGAAAGGGGAAGAGCGCAGAGTAGAAGAAGAGAAAAACAAAGAAAAAACGAAACACATCTATAGTTACCCTGGAACTAAGGCTCTGTAATTCTTGCAACGCTAAGACGTGTTCTGGTAGCATACTACCCGAGAACCCAGCCAAAGGGAAGGAAGCCCAAAGAGGAGCCATGAACCCAGCCCAAGACAACATGAAAAATAACAATTGGGCTCATGTCAATACCACTAGTTATATATGTTGTATATGGAAACAAGGTAATTAATTAGCTGTGCAGGAACCAAAGTATGAGGTCGGGGCTGTTTTGTATGTTATGGAAAATATTGGTATAAACCTGTTTATGCAGGCGAAGCTCCCATAAAAATAAAAAGAGGAGGAAGAGGGAGTGGAAAGGAGAGGGAAGAGGAGAAAGAAAAAAAAAAGGGGGGGGGGGAGGGAAGAGAAAGAGACCTGGGGGAAGGGGGTGGGAAGGGTTTAGAGGGAGAACTCCTGATACCAGCCTATGACTTCCCATGAACCGCAACATAAGAATGAAGTGCTAACAAATATAACTAAGCAATGATTGCCAGACAACCAAGTCTAGCATAACAGAGAAAAAAGAGAACCAGACTATAAAAGCCGTCGTATGAAGCCCACTCTATCAGTAGGCAGAGCCCACCCCTCAGGACATACAAGCAAAAATAGGAGGTTCTCAAGGCGGATCAGATGAGGCACGCTTGTTGTCTCGTTTTTTGGTTTGCTGGACCTTGAGCCATTTTGGTGGAGCTTCTGGAAGCATCGGGCTCACGGGCCACTCAGGAAGATTTATCATAGGAAGTTCGAAGGTGCCCAGGAAAGTAGGTAAATCACATAGTCTCCGAAAAGAAGCCGTCTTGCCTCCCTTAAAAGCCGTTAATTGGAAAGGAAACCCCCATCTGTATGGGATGTCTTCCTTTTTCAGTTCGGCCAGTAATGGTTTCAGGGCTCTGCGCAGTAGGAAAGTGCGTCTGTGTAGGTCTGAGAGAATTAGGATTTGATGATCCTCAAATCGGACAACTTCTTTTTTCCTGGCAGCCAACATTATGGCTTCTTTAATTCTATAATAGTGGATTCTGCATATAACATCGCGTGGTCGTGTGTCAGAAGTGGGTTTGGGACCCAGGGCGCGGTGAATCCTATCAAACTCGATAGAATTGCCCTCCTTATCGTCCAGCAAGTCTAAGAAGATATTTTGTACTGTGCGATCTAGATCAGAGAAGCCAATAGATTCTGGTAGGCCTCGTATACGGATGTTATTTCGCCTGTTGCGATTTTCGAGATCCTCCATGCCAGATGATATATCTTCTAGCTTGAGAGTATGATCTATTAGGATGTCTCTATGGGCTTGCAATTCTCGGAAAATGTTCTCTTGAGTTTTTTCCACATCTATTGGTGTAGTAAATTCTTTCTGCTAGTTGTGGATTTCTTGCTTATATGAATTTTCAAGTCTGCAAGCAAATCCCTCAAGATCTTTTTTGGTAGGTAGAGCTTTGATGTACTTGCTTAATTCTGCGATGTTCATTTCCTCCGAATCTGTGTTGTCTTCTTCGAAGCCATCAGTTGACGAACTGCGTGCACCCAATGACTCCCCTGGCGGGGAATTGTCGCGATTAGCAGTAGATGTCATTGCAGACCTTGTGTTTCTAGTCTGGGGAGTCGAATTTAAGTAGCGTTTCATATCTTCAAAGGTAGTTTCCCCAGCCGATTTTGTTTTCTGTTCAGGGATCTTTCTGGTTCTTCCCATAGATGTCTGTAGTAAGCACTATGTGTCTAGAATGTTGATGGGATATGGGGGGTGGGGCAGTCACTCCATAGAGCCTAGCCCCCCATCAGCAAGCCCACCCCAGGCCGAGTTCCCAATATTCAGTGGGGCCGTAGGCAAGGCCCTGTAATCTGGCGTTATTCCAGGTTGCGCCACAAGATGTCAGCAGAGACCCTTAGTGACTGTTCGTGCGTCTTTATGTTAAATCATGCAGGCTGGTATCCACTGGAAAATCCAGGAAATGTATTAAGAAATGGCACGCGTATTACTAAAAAGGTCAGTAAGGTCTTCTATTTGTGTCACAGGGGTATAGCCCAAATGTCAACGCAGCCAGATCCAAGGCACAATGCCAGGCTATCCCCTCAATGCAACCCACAACTATATTGTTATTTTGTGAGATTTACTCTGGGATTATGGGTATGGGGCAGCAGGGAATGAGGCACAGAGGCAAGCCGTGAAGGGGGAGCGATCCTGTCTCGTGCACAGCCTGCGGGGCTCCTTCCCTCCCGTGGCCTATGGAGAGACCAAGATGGCGCCGGGCTTGGCGGGAAATCCCCTGGACCTTCGCCCCACTCCCAGGGGCGCGCTATTCTGTTGATACGGCCGGGAGAGACACAGGACGCCACTGGGGACGAGAATTCCGCCCAGCGGTCCAGCCGTCAGGTGCGACCCTCCTTTCCTCCGCTAAGCGCCGCAGGCAGGGAGCGGCAGCCGGGGTCCAGCAACCACAACCGCACAAGACGCCAGGCCACAGGAGACACCGATGTAAGTAAGCAGCGGCCGTGTAGGCGGTGGGCTGAGGCAGGGGAGGGAGGGCTAGTAAGGGGCTGCTCGTACCTTCCCGGAGCAGTGGAGACTTTGGCGCTCTCAGTCTGTTGGTTGCCCAAGATGGCGGCGCCTCCCTCGCTTCACCCCCTCTCTTCCGGGGTCTATCAGTCCCGCGCTGGAGCGAGGTATTTTTTTTTTCGCCCAAGGATGTCCACTAAGTCGGGCAAAACGTCTCCAGCCGTTCCCGGAACTCTGGCTTTCACCGTGGAGCCGGTAGTTTAATGAGAAAACCCGGGCCAGGCAGGAGCTCCCACGGTCGAATTGTTGGTTTTTGTTCATTCAGCCTCCCAAATATCGGGATAAAAAGCGACCAAAAATGTCATGTGCCCGAAAATGGTACCAATGAAAATGACAACTCGTCCCGCAACAAAAAAGACCTCACATGACTCTGTGGACCAAAATATGGAAAAATTATAGTTCTCAAAATATGGTGATGCAAAAACTATTTTTTGCAATAAAAAGCATCTTTTAGTGCGTGATAGCAGCCAAACATAAAATCCTGCTATAACACCTCTTTCACATGTCCTGATATTTCCGGTACCTGAGATGTCAGTGTCCGTGTGTGTAATACTTGTGGCACACGTGTGGCATGAGTGTGCCACATCAGTATATACAAATAATAGGATTCAAATATAACTTTTACTGGATTCACATAAAATACTATATTTAAAAAGTGCAAAAGAGATCAAATGAACAAACAAACCCAGCGTGGGTGGCGCTCTTTTGACAAAGGCTATAATATTGCCTCAAAAGATCACAGCATTCCATCCACCAAAGTACTCATACTGTAGCCAGGTATATGTATGTTCACCACTTGAATCACAGCCTGGCATATGTAATGTACTTAAATGCGCCAAAATACGCTACCAGGTTCATTTACACCTCTCTAGGGGTATTAGTCCTAAATCCTTCATAGGGCCCCTTAATGGGAAACAGAACACTGGGATTAATACAATAAATACTCTCCTGCCATATCACATAGCGTTAAATACTGCATAGCGTCATCATATACCCATAAACAGGGCTTGGACATATACAAGGAACGGTCTCACCCGGAGCTGTATCAGTCACTTTCTTTCAGCTCTCCTAATAGCGGTGGATCTCCTCCCCTCCTCTTCCCGACGCGTTTCGATACTTCTCATCAGGGGATAGCGTTGGGGTTAACTCATACCTAGCGTCCAGTCGACGCTGCCATATCTGTGCGCGGTAGGTTTGTTCTTTTTGAAATCGCGCCTGGTGTGCCCACATCCGGTCCGGGTGACGCGCTCCGTCATCCACGTGACCGGAAGTGAGCTAATGGTAACACACCAGCTGACCGAAGCCTCGGCCTGCCGTATGCTAGAACTCCACTGGAGCGCCGTGATTTACACTGCGCCTGCGCTACACAGTGGACTAGTAAGAAGGGATTCAGAGACACATTATCAGTTATCCAGAATTCTGACTATATTTTAGTGCGTCTCTCCCCACACTGGGCGCATGGCTTTATTGCTACTAAATCAAAAGCAAATATATCCATATATCCCCACTTTTTACCACTATTATTCTGTGCAGGTTCACAATCTTTTGGTAAGACATCTCAATAAACTCAAAAACGAAGACTAAAACTGACAGTGTTGGAAAATACAGAAAAATATACCCTCATAGAACGTTAGATTTTTAGCCAGATTATATTGACACTCAGGTTTCATACATAAATGTTGTATATATTACGGACAACGATGAGGACAACCCCAGGAGATCGACGGCTAGAAATTAAAGAAAAGGATAAGAAAAAGGAGGACCATAGAGGAAAGCCTATTAACGATCTAGGGTGCGCTATTCTTGCTGTCCCCTGCCTAACGCGGAGGTTGGAACCCTAAGACCTACGCAGCGGCGCCCCCACTCGTCGGCGGCTACCCCTAACTAGCCACCCTGGCTCACCCTACATCAGAGGAAGGAAGCAAAGGAGAGCTGGTCATTAAGACCGGATAGATGGACTGTATTCAACCAGAAAATCCATTTACATTCTCTCTGTAAGATGATTTGATCCCAATTGCCTCCTCTCGTAGGGGGTTTTACCCTGTCAATGCCAATAAATTTGATCTTTTTTTCATTACCCTCATGCTGCCTATTGACGTGGTTAGATATAGCTGTATCCCTCTTATTCTTTATGTCACATATACAGTTAGGTCCATATATATTTGGACAGAGACAACATTTTTCTCATTTTGGTTATAGACATTACCACAATTTAATTTTAAACAAAACAATTCAGATGCAGTTGAAGTTCAGACTTTTAGCTTTCATTTGAGGGTATCCATATTAAAATTGGATGAAGGGTTTAGGAGTTTCAGCTCCTTAACATGTGCCACCCTGTTTTTAAAGGGACCAAAAGTAATTGGACAATTGACTCCAAGGCTATTTCATGGACAGGTGTGGGCAATCCCTTCGTTATGTCATTCTCAATTAAGCAGATAAAAGGCCTGGAGTTGATTTGAGGTGTGGTGCTGCATTTGGAAGGTTTTCCTATGAAGTAAACATGCGGTCAAAAGTGCTCTCCATGAAGGTGAAACAAGCCATCCTTAAGCTGTGAAAACAGAGAAAAAACCCATCCGAGAAATTGCTACAATATTAGGAGTGGCAAAATCTACAGTTTGGTACATCCTGAGAAAGAAAGAAAGCACTGGTGAACTCATTAATGCAAAAAGACCTGGGCGCCCACGGAAGACAACAGTGGTGGATGATCGCAGAATAATCTCCATGGTGAAGAGAAACCTCTTCACAACAGCCAACCAAGTGACCGACACTCTCCAGGAGGTCGGCGTATCAATATCCAAATCTACCATAAAGAGAAGACTGCATGAAAGTAACTACAGAGGGTTCACTGCACGGTGCAAGCCACTCATAAGCATCAAGAATAAAAAGGCTAAAAACATCTAAAAAAGCCAGCACAGGTCTGGAAGAACATTCTGTGGACAGATGAAACCATGATCAACCTCCACCAGAATGATGGAAAGAGAAAAGTATGGCGAAGGCGTGGTACAGCTCATGATCCAAAGCATACCACATCATCTGTAAAACATGGCGGAGGCAGTGTGATGGCTTGGGCATGCATGGCTGCCAGTGGCACTGGGTCACTAGTGTTTATGGATGATGTGACACAGGAATGAATTCTGAGGTCTTCAGAGCCGCCATACTGTGTGCTCAGATCCAGCCAAATGCCGCCAAACTGGTTGGTCGTCGTTTCATACTACAGATGGACAATGACCCAAAACATGACATGAAGCCAAAGCAACCCAGGAGTCTATTAAAGCAAAGAAGTGGAATATTCCTGAATGGCCAAGTCAGTCACCTGATCTCAACCCAATTGAGCAGCATTTCACTTGTTAAAGACGAAACTGCAGACAGAAAGGCCGACAAACAAACAGCAACTGAAAACCACCACAGTGAAGGCCTGGTAGAGCATCAAAAAGGAGGAAACACAGCGTCTGGTGATGTCAACGAGTTCAAGACTTCAGTCAGTCCTTGCAAACAAAGGGTTTTCAACCAAGTACTAGAAATGAACATTTTATTTAAAATTATTGAATCTGTCCAATTACTTTTGGTCCCTTTAAAAACAGGGTGGCACATGTTAAGGAGCTGAAACTCCTAAACCCTTCATCCAATTTTAATGTGGATACCCTCAAATGAAAGCTGAAAGTCTGAACTTCAACTGCATCTGAATTGTTTTGTTTAAAATTCATTGTGGTAATGTCTATAACCAAAATGAGAAAAATGTTGTCTCTGTCCAAATATATATGGACCTAACTGTATGTTCTCCTATACTTCTACAGAAATTTCTCTTCGTCTTCCCCACATATTCAATGCCGCACTCACATGTAGCTTTGTATACTATGCCCTTTGTTTGGCAGTTGATAAAATGCCTTATCTGATATGTCCTGCCTGTATTGTTACTGACAAATGTCTTACTTGTCTGCAAAAAGGCACATGCTTTACATTTGCCGCAGTTATAGCAGCCTACTGGTTGCGTACCAAGCCACAAGTGACTCTTCGGACCTTGGTAATGGCTATGGACAAGTCTGTCTTTTATAGATTTTCCTTTTCGAAATGTAATTTGGGGTGTAGGGCTGACAGTATCTTTTATGTCTGGGTCCATACACAAAATTTGCCAGTGCTTCTGTAGAATTTTTCTAACCTCTTTTGCTCCATTTGAAAAGCGTGTTATGAAGCGTGTAGTACCCTCCTCCAATTTGGGGTGTTGTTGTACCAGGAGGTCTGTGTGTTCCTTACCAAGTGACGATTTATAGGCTTCATTCAATATATGGTCAGGATACCCTCTTTCACGAAACCTCTCCCTAAGGTCATCCGCTTGCTCCTTAAAGTTGTTAAGGTCTGAGCAATTGCAGCGCAGTCTTAGATATTGACCTTTTGGTATACCTCGTTTCAGAGGTCTGGGATGATTGCTCTCCCATCTTAGGAGAGAGTTTGTTGCAGTGGGTTTACGGTAGTTTTTTGTCACAATCTCTCCATTCGTACCTCTTTGGACCAGTACATCGTGAAAGGACAAGCTGTTCTTATCCATCTCACATGTAAAATGTAGGCCCAGACAGTTGATATTCAAATTATTAACGAATCCCCGAAATTCGGATTCGTCACCCCTCCATATTACAAAGATGTCGTCTAAGTATCTTAGCCATAGCGCCACCTTGTCCTCCAAGTTACTTGACATATCGTTAAAGACGATTTGTTCCTCCCACCAGCCCAGGAGCAAATTTGCATAAGTTGGTGCACAGGGGCTCCCCATTGCAGTGCCCCTGAGCTGGTGGAAGTACTTCCCGTCAAACAGAAAAACATTATTCGTCAGGCAGAACTGTAGAGCTCTGAGTATAAATTCGCTGTGTCTCCTGTACTGTACACCCCTTGTCTGTAGGTAATGATCCACAGCTCTGAGACCAACCTCATGGGGGATAGAAGAATACAGCGATTCAACGTCAATACTACAGAGAATCATGCCTGTCTCCATACAAATGCCGTCCAATCTCCTGAGGAAGTCCGTCGTGTCACGCACGTATGAATTAAGTGATAAAACAAATGGTCTGAGTACTTTGTCAATATATAGACCCAAATTTTGTGTAATACTGTTAATACCAGCCACTATGGGTCTCCCTACCACACGGACGGGCACCAGGGAAGAAGTGTTACAGTAAACGCTGTTCCCCGGTTCTGGTGCTGAACACGACTCTCATCATTGACTCTCAATGAGAGTCATTGATCATCTCAGTGACTGCTCTCATCATTCATCGATCGCCGGCAGAGCAGGGGAGAATAGTGAGAGCTATGTTCAGCACCCGGCGCCGGGGATCAGCGCTTACTGTAACACTTCTTCCCTGGCGCCGATGCGTGTCACATGGATGATGTGTTATGCGTATGCACATGTGCTGGATCTTTGTGGCCCGTGCTGCATTAAAAAACTGACATATCAGCGTGTTTTGCCCATGGACACACGGTCTGTGGAAACACACTGACATGTGCACAGACCCATGCACTTGAATACGCAAATAGCACTCCGTTCCTCCCGAGTCTTTCCGCATGGCTGCCCAATGGTATAAAATTCTGTGATACACCCTTGGTGTCAATATGATCACTGCACCCCTAGATGGGTCACTTATGGGGGGTCTGCTGTTTTGGCACCTCATTGTCTCTCCCAGTGGTTCATGGCACCTGCAAACCATAACAGTAAAATCAGGCGCTCCTTCCCTTCAGAGCTCTGCCATGTGCCCAAACAGTGGTTTACCCGCACACATGGGGTATCAGCGTACTCAGGACAAATTGCACAATAAGGCTGCCCTCACACTAGCAGTATTTGGTCAGTATTTTACATCAGTATTTGCAAGCGTAAACCAGGAGTGGATGATAAATGCAGAAGTGGTGCATATTATACTTTTCCTCTAATTGTTCCACTCCTGGTTTTGGCTTACAAATACTGATGCAAAATACTGAACAAATACTGCTAGTATGACGGCAGCCTAACTCTTGTGGTCCAATTTCTTCTGTTACCCTTTGGAAAATAAAAAATTGGGGGCGAAAAGATCATTTTTGTGGAAAAAAATATGATTTTTTATTTTTACAGCTCTACATTATAAACATCTGTGAAGCACTTGGGGGTTCAAACACATCTAGTCAAGTTCCTTGGGGGGTCTAGTTTCCAAAATGCGGTCACTTGTGGGGGGATTCCACTGTTTAGGCACATCAGGGGCTCTCCAAATGCGACATGACCCTGCAGACCATTCCATCAAAGTCTGCATTCCAAAACGTCAATACAGTACTTCTCTTTCGAGCCACGACATGTGCCCAAGCAGTAGTTTTCTCCCACATATGGGGTATCAGCATACTCAGGACAAATTGGACAACAACGTTTGGGGTCCAATTTCTCCTGTTACCCTTGGGAAAATAAAAAATTGGGGGCTAAAAGATCATTTTTGTGGAAAAAATGATTTTTTTTCATTTTTACTCCCGGGCACTATAAACTTTAGGGAAACACTTGGGGGTTCAAAGTTCTCACCATACATTTAGACAAGTTCCTTGGGGGATCTAGATTCCAAAATGGGTTCACTTGTGGGGGGTTTCCACTGTTTAGGCACATCAGGGGCTCTCCAAATGCGACATTGCGTACGATCTCAATTCCAGCCAGTTTTGCATTGAAAAGTCAAACGGCGCTCCTTCCCTTCCGAGCTCTGCCATGCGCCCAAACAGTGGTTTACCCCACATATGGGGTATCGGTGTCTTAAGGACAAATTGCACAACAAGTTTTGGGGTCCTGTTACCCTTGAGACAATTAAAATCGGGGGTGAAAAGACCATTTTTGTGGAAAAAAAATATGATTTTTTAATTTTACGGCTCTACGTTATACACGTCTTTGAAGCCCTTGGGGGGGGGGGGGGTCAACGTTCTCACCACACATCTAGATAAGTTCCTTGGGGGGTCTAGTTTCCAAAATGGTGTCACTTGTGGGGGGTTTCCACTGTTTAGGCACATCAGGGGCTCTCCAAACGTGACATGGCGTCTGATCTCAATTCCAGCCAGTTTTGCGTTGAAAAGTCAAACTGCGCTCCTTCTCTTCCAAGCTCTGCCGTGCGCAAAAACAGTGGTTCCCCCCACATATGGGGTATCAGCGTACTCAGAACAAATTGCACAATAACTTTCGGGGTCCAATTTCTCCTGTTACTCTTGGGAAAATCAAAAAAATTTGGAGCGGAAGTAATTTTTTTTGTGAAAAAAAGTTAAATGTTTTTTATTTTTAAACATTCCAAAAATTCCTGTGAAGCACCAGAAAGGTTAATAAACTTCTTGAATGTGGTTTTGCGCACCTTGAGGGGTGCAGTTTTTAGAATGGTGTCACTTTTGGGTATTTTCTATCATATAGAACCCTCAAGGTGACTTCAAATGTGATGTGGTCCCTAAAAATAAAATGGTGTTGTAAAAATGAGAAATCGCTGGTCAACTTTTAACCCTTATTCCTTCCTAAGAAGAAAAAAATTGTGCTCATGTAAAGTAGACATGTGGGAAATGTTACTTATTAAGTATTTTGTGTGACATACATCACCGTTCAAAAGTTTAGGGTCACCCAGACAATTTTGTGTTTTCCATGAAAACTCATACTTTTATTAATCAAATGAGTTGCCAAATGAATGTAAAATCTAGTCCTTACATTGACAAGGTTCGAAAAAAAGATTTTTATTTTAAATAATAATTTTCTCCTTCAAACTTTGCTTTCGTCAAAGAATGCTCCCTTTGCAGGAATTCCAGCATTGCAGACCTTTGGCTTTCTAGCAGTTAATTTGCGGAGGTCATCTGGAGACATTTCCCCCCCATGCTTCCAGAAGCCCCTTCCACAAGTTGGTTTGGCTTGATGGACACTTTTTGCGTTCCATACGGTCACACTGCTCCCACAACAGCTCAATGGGGCTGAGATCTGGTGACTGCGCTGGCCGCTCCATTACAGATAGAATACCAGCTGCCTGCTTCTTCCCTAGTTCTTGTATAATTTGGAGGTGTGCTTTGGGTCATTGTCCTGTTGTAGGATGAAATTGTCTCTAATCAAGCGCTGTCCATAGGGTATGGCATGGCACTGCACAATGGAGTGATAGCCTTCCTTATTCAAAATCCCTTTTACCTTGTACAAATCTCCCACTTTACCAGCACCAAAGCAACCCCAGACCATCACATTACCTCCACCATGCTTGACAGAAGGCGTCACGCACTCTTCCAGCATCTTTTCAGTTGTTCTGCATCTCTCACAAATGTTCTTCTGTGTGATCCAAACACCTCAAACTTGGATTCGTCTGTCCATAACACTTTTTTCCAATCTTCCTCTGTCCAATGTCTGTGTTCTTTTGCCCATATAAGGCAAGTTTCACATTTGCATTAGAATCCGCAGCGTTTAATCCGCAACCTCAAACGCATGAAAAACCGCATGAAAACGCGTACAAACGCAGCATTTTTTAGACGCATATGGTAATACATGCGGTTAAAAAATGCGGCGTTTTCACGCTTTTTCATGGATATTGCATGTGTTTGCATTTTCTGTGCGCATGGTGGAAAATTTAACAGGAGAAAAATCTAGATAAACATACACCGCCAATGGGATGGGGTATTATGGGATATCTATATATAGCCCCTTGGACTGCTGAAATCTTCACAGTTTGCTACTGTATCCTGTGTCATGATGGATCTTCGCATGGAAAGCTTTTATTTCAACCTGGATTTAAGCATCAAGCTGTTTCTTGCCTGTGCGTTTGCTTGGGAGCAACAAAGAAATAGAGAATGACAGAGAAGGACACTGCGTAGGTGTTTTTGGAGACACCCCATTATCGAACTCCGGGAGACCCGTGGAGCCTATCACACGGTATATGGCGAGCTTCATGCCAACCCGGACAAATTCCCAGAATATACCAGGCTGTCTCAAGACTCTTTTCGGGATTTGCTTGGTCGTGTCCAAGAAGCCATCCGGAGACAGGACACCCAGCTCCGTAGAGCGATTCCACCAGAGGAACGTCTCCTGGTTACATTAAGGTACGTAAGAATTCTAAACAAATGCCAGTCATAATTATTATTGGTCTGCCATGTATTATTTGTATTTTCCTTTATGTCTTTAGCTAAACACCACCATAAATGGAATTGATTGTAATTTTATTAATCAGTTAATCAGTGTCTAGACAGGTTTTCCTGTGGTGCAACGCATGCGTTCACAAATGCAAGCAAACGCATCTGCTTGCGAAAGCATGCGTTCACATAGACTTAAATGCGTTTTTTTGCAGCATTCCTTCCGCTAACAACCGCATACGTTTCTAGGTGGCAAATTGACGCCTCTGAAATTACTACATGTAGCGTTTATCGCGCCAAACCACAGACGACGAAATGATGCATGCGTCGTCAAACGGGGCAAAACGCAACCAATCGCATGCACCTGCGTCCCTAATGTTAAAGATAGGAATACACGACGCATGCAGAAAATTGTGGCACAAACGCTGCGGACACAACCGCAAATGTGAAACCAGCCTTAATCTTTTCCTTTTATTAGCCAGTCTCAGATATGGCTTTTTCTTTGCCATTCTGCCCTGAAGGCCGGCATCCCAGAGTTGCCTCCTCACTGTAGACGTTGACACTGGCGTTTTGCGTGTACTATTTAATGAAGCTGCCAGTTGAGGACCTGTGAGGCGTCGATTTCTCAAACTACAGACTCTAATGTACTTGTCTTGTTGCTCAGTTGTGCAGCGGGGCCTCCCATTGTCTTGTTGCTCAGTTGATTGTACAAGAAAACAGCCGCACTCAAGTCTTTATGTTTATGTAGAAACTTTTTTTGTTGCTTTTATTCACGTGTACAGACACAACCAAATAATTTCAAAGAAAAAAGAAGGGTGATTGCGGACAACAGGGTTAACGTTTCGACCAGGCACGGTCTTTGTCAAAACCACACTGCAAAACAAACAAACTGTATGTGTGCTGTACAAATATACTTGTGTTGAAATACAGGTGAACAAGTGCCATATATTTACATATATACATTATAGGAAGAAAATCCATAACTTCCAGTCAAAGGTAGACAGAAAATATATACAGCTTACCACACATTAGATAAGGACTAATCTAAGTCCAAAAGAAGTTCTTTTTACAGTATGTCACGGATCAAAATGAGGTCCTATGAGACCAGGCTAGAGGAAGGACCATGGTAAAGCACGCACTTATACTGGAGCAGGGCTAAGTACAAATAGACACAGATAAAACAGATCAAACCGCCATAATGATATACTGACCTTGTGCAGGAGTGAATCGGGAAAAGAGAAGTATAGAGGGAGACTCCAAAAGGCTAGAGGGAAGAGAGCAGAGATAATAGATAAGTATGCAGTAAACCTACCCTAACCCGTAAAGGCAAGGACCATGAGATGTATTGAACAAATGTCATTACCAGCTCCCGGTAGAATTCAAAGGAAGGATGTCCATTTCATTGGTGGTGTAGTGGCTAATGGGATGGATATGGGCGCTTTAAATAGGGCGCTGGTAAGGCAATATCCGGCGCACCATGGCGCACAGTTCATGTGGACTGAAAACGAGGTCTGCACCGCAGTATTGAGCGCGCATCGCCACGGAGCATGCGCAATGTGTGCCGGGGCCGTAGAGATGTACTGCGGCTGCGCGATAAGTGAAGAAAGGCCGGCGTTTGCGTGGTACGATCCAGGCGGCCAGACTGTACAGCGCTTGCGCAGGAGAATACCCCGGACATCACCGGTGTTGGGCAAAAAATAAAGTCCCTGGTTTGGTACTGTTGTTAGCAGGTAGAATGCAGTTAAAGCAATGAGGTGGCTTATAATAAAAGAAAAAGATGGCTAGCCATAGACTAGGCACTATTGGTATAATAAATAGGATTATAGGAGTGGAGAGGGGTTCCATACCCAAGGGGAGAAGAAAGACAGGAGAGCAAAAAGGAAGGCAAGTAAGAGAAATAGAAATAAAAGGGGAGGAGTACAGAAAAAATGAGCAAAAAAAAAGGATGGGGGGGAGGGGGAAGACCTAAGGCCATGGAAGAAAAAAATATAGAAAAATACATAAAATTGTCATTAAAAAAATGGCCCATGAAACAGAGTGTAAAAAATAAAAATAAAAGTAGAGAATAAAAATAAATCGAAATAGAGAATAATACATAAGAATAAAAAATAAAGAATAAAAAATAAACTAATAAAAAATAAAAATTAAATAATAATACTAAAAATAAAATAACTTTAGGAAAAAAAATTAAAATAACTTTAGGAAAAAAAATTGGAAACAAAAAAAGGGGGGGAAGGGAGGGGAAAAGGGATAGGGGGGTGGGAAGGGAAAAGAGGGAAGGGAGGAGCTAGGTATCGTACGGGTAAACCGTAATAGTGATGTTGCTGCGGAAAAGAAAATGTTAAATTAGGAGAAAAATAAAAACAATACTTTACGACAAAAACGGAATAATGTAAAACCAGCGGGGCCTCCCACTTCTCTTTCTACTCTGGTTAGAGCCTGTTTGTGCTCTCCTCTGAAGGGAGTAGTACACACCGTTGTAGGAAATCCTCAGTTTCTTGGCAGGTTCTCGCATGGAATAGCCTTCATTTCTAAGAACAAGAATAGACTATCGAGTTTCACATGAAAGTTCTTTTTTTTTCTGGCCATTTTGAGAGTTTAATGGAGCCAGCAAATGTAATGCTCCAGATTCTCAACTAGCTCAAAGGAAGGTCAGGTTTATAGGTTCTCTAATCAGCCAAACTGTTTTCAGCTGTGCTAACATACTTGCACAAGGGGTTTTAAGGGTATTCTAACCATCCATTAGCCTTCGTACACAGTTAGCAAACACAAAGTACCATAAGAACACTGGAGTGATGGTTGTTGGAAATGGGTCTCTATGCACCTATGAAGATATTGCATTACAAACCAGACGTTAAAAGCTAGAATAGTCATTTACATTAACAATGTATAGAGTGTATTTCTGAATCATTTAATGTTAGCTTCATTGGAAAAAACTGTGCTTTTCTTTAAAAAATAAGGACATTTCTATGTGACCCTAAACTTTTAAATGGTAGTGTATCTCTGTGATTTAAGGGCATGAAAATTCAAAGTTGTAAAATTGAAAATTTTCAAAATTTTCTCTAAATTTATATTTGTTTCACAAATAAGCGCAAGTCATATCAAAGAAATTTTAACACTATCATGAAGTACAATATGTCACGAGAAAACTTTGTCAGACTCACTGGGATCCGTTGAAGCATTCCAGAGTTATTACCTCATAAAGGGACAGTGGTCAGAATTGTAAAAATTGGTCCGGTCAATAACATGCAAACCACCCTCAGGGGTAAAGGGGTTAATAGCGGGCAATGTAACAACAGCCACTGGCTTCCTGCAGTTGCCAAGCGGTCACCTTTGCCTGCTATTAAAGAGAATGAATATTCACGGCTCTCCACACCCATGTGAGTGGAGACCAGTGAATATTAATTCCTCTTTAATAGAGGACATGCTATTAGTTGCAGCAGCCGTCTCCCTGCAGCTGCTGGGCTCTGAAGTGTGCCCACTACTTAAGAGAATGAATATTCACTGCTCTCCACTACCATGGGTGTGGAGAGCAGTGAATATTCATTGACTTTTGATAGCGGGCACCGTAGCAGCAGCCGCCGGCTTCCTGCAGCTGCAGTGTGCCCTCTATTAAAGAGAATGAATATTCACTGCTCTCCACGCCCATGGGAGTGGAGAGTAGTGAATATTCATTCCCTTAAGTAGCAGGTACACTTCATAGCCCACTGGCAGGAAGCAGGCTACTTTGTCCGCTATTAAAGATCAATGGATATTCGCTGCTCTCCATGCCAATGGTTCCGGCGTGGAAAGCAGTGAGTATTCCTGCAGCTGTCCTCTGCTTGTAAGCAGTGCATGAAAACAATAAACAATGCCATGCGCTGCTTGCAAGTATAAAACAGCTGCTGGCATCACAACAGGATGCTGCGAGGGAGTGCAGGAAGGTAAGTAGAATGGTTTTTTTTAATGGTTTTCTGATGGGGCCATGCATATCAGGATAGAGATGAGGGGGTTATGTATACCTGTACTAGTGACATATACTGTATGTACCAGGATGGGGGATATTAGTACAGAATTGACCACTTTTTTGCTTCAATTTTTTTTTCTATTTTCCTCCTCTAAAACCTAAGGACATAGCTACTATATGAGTACCTGGATATGGGGACATGAATACAATATGGGGACCTGGATAGGGGGACATGACTACAATATGGGGACCTGGATGGGGACTTAACTACAATATGAGGACCTGGATATGGGGTCATAACTACTATAGGGGACCTGGATGGGGACATAACTTCAATATGGGGACATACCTGCAATATGGGGACCTGTATGAACCCATAACTACAATATGGGGACATAACTACAATATGGAGAACTGGATATGGGGATATATCTACAATATGAGGACCTGGGTATGGGGATATATCTACAATATGGGGACCTGGATATGGGGATATATCTACAATATGGGGACCTGGATATGGGGATATATCTACAATATGAGGACCTGGATATGGGGATATATCTACAATATGAGGACCTGGGTATGGGGATATATCTACAATATGAGGACCTGGGTATGGGGATATATCTACAATATGAGGACCTGGATATGGGGACATAACTACAATATGGGGACCTGCTATGGGGACATAACTACAACATGGGGACCTGATATGGGGACATGAATGTGGGGACATGACAACAATATGAGAACCTTGATGGGGATATAACTACGATATGGGGACCTGATATGGGGCATAACTACAATATGGGGACCTGGATATGGGGACATAACTAAAATATGGGTACCTGATATGGGGACATGACAACAATATGAGAACCTGGATTGGAATATAACAAAACAAGTGGAGAAGGAGAAAAAGGAGAGTCAGCTTACCGTTGATGCAGCCACAATCCTGCTGGGAAGGTTCATGAAAAAGCCTGGGATCCGGCTGAGGCAAACTAAGAGGAAAAATCCAGCGTAGAAGCAGGTAAAGAAAATGTCCAATTTTATCGAAGAAATAAATTGCATCCATAAAAACATGGTAAGTGTGGTTCTGGTCACAGTGGATACAACTGACGGTTGTATCTGAAATGCGTTGGTTGTATCCACTGTGACCAGAACCGCACTTACAATGTTTTATGTATGTGATTTATATCTTCAATAAAATTGGGCATTTTATTTACCTGCTTCTACACTGGATTTTTCCTCTTCGTTAACTACCAATATGGGGACCTGGATGGGGTCATATCTACAATTTGGGGACATATCTACAATATGGGGGCCTGGATAGTGACAAATCTAAATTATGGGGCCTGGATGGGCTCATATCTACAATATGGGGGCCTGGATGGGGACATAACTACAATATGGGGACCTGGATGGGGATATAACTACAATATGGGAACCTAGATGGGAACATTTCTACAATATGGTGACCTGGATGGGAACATATCTACTGTCATGCCGCTTCTCCCCGACTCCCACTATACTTACTGTCCTGCGGCATCCCGGCACGCTCCTGCTCGTCCCCCGGCGTCTGCTGCACTGCTCACGCGGCCGGCTCCTGCTCCCCATCGGATGCGCGCGCGCACTGGCTTCAGTGGAGCACGCGCACACTTCCTGTCCTGATCTTGGCCGCTCCTTCCAGCTTCCTCTATGCTCCTGGAGGACCCTGACCCGGAAGGTACTCCGCAGCTCTGTTTATTAGTCCGCCTCTTCCTCCTGACAGTGCTTCACTGTCATTTGTATTTTTCAAGTGATTCTGGCTCCACGTCTCTCTGTGGTCTCCTTGTCCAGCTTGTCTGCTCTGCCCTTTGACCTGTGCTACTTTGCTACTCTGCTCTTTGTCCTTCTCTTTGCTCTCTTCTAGTGCCAGTCTTCATGTGCCTCCAGCCAGCCCGTGTTCCAGTGTCTTGGCCCTCTTAGCCCACTTAGTGTCTCCATCCCATCCGTGTTCTCATTACCCCGCCGTTCCAGCATGTCAATGTCTCCTACTTCTCCGTGTTCTCGTGTCTCAGCCGTAACTGTCTGCGTCGCAGTCTTGTCCGTTTTCCCGTGCTCATTCCTTGTCATTCTACCCTCCTGTCTTTCCATGCTCCCGCTCACATTCCGGCTCTCTGTCCCTGGGTACCAGCTGCCGTGGCAGTAGTCTCTCCTGGGCCTGCTCCTAACGCTCCCTGTGTAGGGGGTGGTCCACCAGGTCTACTCGCCCTGGCGAGGTTCGCTGTCACGGTCCAGTGGGTTCACCATTGGAGTTCCTCCAGCCCTTACATCTAAAATATGAAGACCTGGATATGGGGACATAACTACAATATGAGTTCACATTTGTTATCACCACATCCATAATGACTCAAACTCTGTAGACTCAATGCCTCTCTTAATACATCCTAGAACTGTGTTTGCCTTTTTTGCTTCTGCACCATACTGTTGGCTCATGTGCAGTCTGTGATCTATTAGTTTACCCAAGTCTCTTTCACATGTGTTGTTGCTTAGTTCTATTCTTCCCATTCAGTAGACGTAATTTTCGTATTCCTTGCCCAGATGTAGAATCTTGCATTTTGCCCTGTTAAATACCATTGTATTAGTCGCTGCCTCTGGTGTCTTACTGGACAGTACATCTCCTCCTCCACCTCCAGTTTCTTGCTGGATAATACATCTCTTCCTCAGTCTCCGGTGTCTTTCTAGACAACACATCTCCTCCTCAGTCTCCGGTGTGTTGCTGGACAATACATCTCCTCCTCTGTCCCAAGTTTATTGCTAGATAATAAATCTCATCAGTCTCCAGTGTCATGCAGTACAATAGATCTCCTCATCAGTCTCCAGTGTCTTGCTGGACAATATATCTCCTCCTCATTCTCTGGTGTCTTTCTGGATAATACATCTCCTCCTCAGTCTCTGGTGTCTTGCTGTACAATAGATCTCTTCCTCAGTCTCCATGGTCTTTCTGGATAATACATCTCCTCAGTCTCCAGCGTCTTGCTGGATAATACATCTCCTCCTCAGTCTCTGGTGTCTTGCATTACAATAGATCTCCTTCTCAGTCTCTGGTGTCTTGCTGGATAATACATCTCCTCCTCAGTCTCCAGTATCTTGCTGGATAATACATCTCCTCGGTCTCGGTGTCTTGCTGGACAATACATCTCCTCCTCAGTCTCCGGTGTCTTGCTGGACAATACATCTCCTCCTCAGTCTCCGGTGTCTTTCTGGATAATACAATCTCCTCCTTAGTCTCTGGTGTCTTGCTGTACAATAGATCTCCTCATTCTCCGGTGTCTTTCTGGATAATACATCTCCTCAGTCTCCAGCGTCTTGCTGGATAATACATCTCCTCCTCAGTCTCCGGTGTCTTGCTGGATAATACATCTCCTCCTCAGTCTCCAGTATCTTGTTGGATAATACATCTCCTCAGTCTCCGGTGTCTTGCTGGACAATACATCTTGCCTCAGTTTCCGGTGTCTGGCAGTACAATACATCTCCTCCTCTGTTCCAAGTTTCTTGCTGAATAATACATTTCCTCCTCAGTCTCCGGTGTCTTGCTGGACAATACATCTCCTCAGTCTTCGGTGTCTTACAGTACAATACTTCTCCCCTCAGTCTCCGGTGTCTTGCAGTACAGTAGATCTCCTGCTCAGTCTCCAGCGTCTTGCTGGATCATACATCTCCTCAGTCTCGGTGTCTTGCTGGACAATACATCTCCTCAGTCTCCGGTGTCTTGCTGGACAATACATCTTCCCTCAGTTTCCGGTGTCTTGCAGTACAATACATCTCCTCCTCTGTTCCAAGTTTCTTGCTGAATAATACATTTCCTCCTCAGTCTCCGGTGTCTTGCTGGACAATACATCTCCTCAGTCTTCGGTGTCTTACAGTACAATACTTCTCCCCTCAGTCTCCGGTGTCTTGCAGTACAGTAGATCTCCTGCTCAGTCTCCAGCGTCTTGCTGGATTATACATCTCCTCAGTCTCGGTGTCTTGCTGGACAATACATCTCCTCAGTCTCCGGTGTCTTGCTGGACAATACATCTTCCCTCAGTTTCCGGTGTCTTGCAGTACAATACATCTCCTCCTCTGGTCCAAGTTTCTTGCTGGATAATACATTTCCTCCTCAGTCTCCGGTGTCTTGCTGGACAATACATCTCCTCAGTCTTCGGTGTCTTACAGTACAATACATCTCCCCTCAGTCTCCGGTGTCTTGCAGTACAGTAGATCTCCTGCTCAGTCTCCAGTGTTTTATGGATAATACATCTCCTACTCGGTCTCCGGTGTCTTGCTGGACAGTACATCTCCCCTCAGTCTCCGGTGTCTTGCAGTACAATAGATCTCCTTCATTCCCATTTCTTACTGAATAATACATCTCCTCTCCATTAACAGTTTCATGCTGGATAATACATCTCCTCCTCAGTCTCTGGTGTCTTGCAATACAATAGATCTCCTCAGTCTCTGATGTTTTGCTGGATTATACATCTCCTCCTCAGTCTCCGGTGTTTTGCTGGATAATACATCTCGTCCTGCATTTCCAGTTTCATGCTGGATAACACATCTCCTCCTCTGTCTCCGGTGTCTGGCTAGATAATACATCTCCACTCAGTCTCCGGTGTCTTGCAGTACAATACATCTCCTCGATTCCCGTTTCGTTCCTGAATAATACATCTCCCCTCAGTCTACGGTGTCTTGCTTCGTAATACCTGCCCTCCTCAGTCTCCGGTGTCTTGCATTACAATAGATCTCCTCATCAGTCTCCGTGTCTTGCTGGATAAAACCTCTCCTCAGTCTCCGGTGTCTTGCTGGACAATACATCTCCCCTCAGCTTCCGGTGTCTGGCAGTACAATACATCTCCTCCATTCCCAGTTTCTTGCTGGATAATGCATCTTCTTCTCAGTCTCTGATGTCTTGCTGGATAATTCATCTCCTCCTCTGTCCAGTTTCTTGCTGGACACTACATCTCCTCCTCGGTCTCCGGTGTCTTGCAATATAATGCATCTCCTCCATTCCCAGTATATTGCTGGATAATACATCTGCTCCCCAGTCTCCGGTGTCATGCTGTATAATACATCTCCTCCTCAGTCTCTGATGTCTTGCTGGATAACACATCTCTGTCAGGAAAACACTTCACTTTTTGTCATGAACTTGCAGTTCTCTGGTGCCCCCCTACCCTGCTGGCCAATAAGGGTATTGACAGAGGATAAGAAAAAGGGCCAGCTGCTCTAATTTATGTTGAATATTGCGGCACGTGATGTGACGAGATGTGTATATATACCACTGCTTCTTGATATGAACTTATATATACCTCGATCCAGTCATCATCAAGTCCCCAGCACCACATAAATACGACAACTATGCTGCCACCACTGACTTCTTATAGGTGGATCAGACACCCGATGGTTACGTGAATTTGCATGGATTATGTGGAAGAACGCTCATAGAGCAAGAAAAAAAACGAAGCTAGTAAATTTATAAGTTTACTCCAGAAAAAATCGGCAGTGTTTACAAAAGATACAAATGATATTACAAAAGAGACAAAATACAAGTATGTACAAACAGTTATGAAATAAAAGGGATCATAAAATCATAGAACGGTAGAGTTGGAAGGGACTTCCTGGGTCATCTGGTCCAACCCCCTGCTCAAAGCAGGATTCACTAAATCATCCCAGTCAGATGTCTGTACAGCCTCTGTTTGAAAACTTCCATGGAAGGAGAACTCGCCACCTCTTGTGGCAGCCTGTTCCACTCATTGATCACCCTAACTGTCAAAAAGTTTTTTCTAATATCTAATGTATGTCTCCTCCCATTCACTTTCATCCTATTGCTTCTAGTCTTTCCTTGTGCAACTGAGAATAAAGATGATCCTTCTACAATGTGACAGCCCTTGAGATATTTGTAGACAGCTATTAAGTGTCCTCTCAGTCTTCTTTTTTGCAAGCTAAACATTCCCAGATACTGTAACCGTTCCTCATAGGACATGGTTTGCAGACCGGTCACCATTCTGGTCACTCTTCTCTGAACTTGCTCCAGCTTGTTGATGTCTTTCTTAAAATGTGCCCAAAACTGGACCCAGTATCCAGGTGAGGTCTGACCAAAGAGGAGTGAGGGCAATAATGACTTCACGTGATCTAGACTGTATGCTTCTGTTAATACATCCCAGAATTGCATTTGCCTTTTTTGCTGTGCTGCTGCATCACACTGTTGACTCATGTTCAGTTTATCATCTATTAGTATACCCAAGTCTTTTTCACATGTGCTGTTGCTTAGCCCTATTCCTGCCATTCTGTATATGCTTTTTTATTTTTATTGCCCAGATGTAGTATTGTGCATTTTTCCTTGTTAAAACCATTCTGTTAGTTGCTGCCCACTGCTCCAGTTTATTTATATATTTTTGAATCTTCTCTCTTCTCTAGTATTAGCTATCCCTCCTAGCTTTGTATCATGAGCAAATTTAATCAGTGTACCCTCAATTCCTTCATCTAGATCATTGATAAAGATGTTGAACAATACAGGGCCCAGGACAGAACCCTGTGGTACCCCACTTGAGACATTCTTCCAACTGGATTTGCAGCCATTTACAACCACTCTTTGGGTCCGTTCACTGAGCCAATTATGCATCCACCTAACAGTTGCCTTGTCCATTGCATAATTAGTCATTTTTTCAATAAGGATGGTGTGAGATGCTTTGTCAACTTCATTTCTGAAGTCAAGATATGCTATATCTACAGCATTTCCCTGATCCAACCAGTCAGTGATACTGTCATAGAAGGAAATTAAGTTAGTCTGACATGACTTATTAGTTATAAACCCATGCTGACTCTGGTTAATCACTTCATTTTTATCCAGGTACTTACTTACATGTTGTTTAATAATTTGTAAAAAGATCTTTCCTGGCATGGAAGTCAGACTCACTGGCCTATAGTTACCTGGGTCCACCTTCTTCCACTTTTTGAAGATAGGAACAACATTTGCTTTTCTCCAGTCTTCTGGGACTTCTCCTGTTCTCCAAGAATTTTCAAAGATTATGGAGAGTGGTTCAAAAATTTCTTCTGCTATCTCCTTCAGTACTCTGGGGTGTAAATCATCTGGACCTGGAGACTTGAATTCATTTATTTTAGCTAAGTGTTTCCTCACTATCCTTCTGTTTATAGATATCCTGGATTCTTCTATTCCTTTAATAGGACAGGGAAGATCAGTTGATGTTACATTTCCTTTCTGAGAGAAAACAGATGCAAAATAGGAATTTAAAAGTTCAGCCTTCTCAACATCCTTTCTTACCATTTCATCATTTTCATCCTGTTAAAATCCTATAGCATCTTTGACTTTTATTTTACTTTTTACATATCCCAAGAATCCTTTTTTATTGCTTTTGACGTCTCTTGCAAGTCTTAATTCATTGTCAGCTTTAGATAATCTGATTCATGCCCTGCAGGTTCTGCAGACAGCATTATATTCTTCTTTAGATATGCCTCCCTCTTTCCATTTGATAAACATTTCTTCTTCCTTTTTAGCATGTGTTTAAGTTCTGTGTTCATCCATCCTGGTTTCCTTTAATGCTTTGTATTCTTCCTTCTTTTTGGAATCGTTAACGATTGTGCTTTGAGAATCTCATTTTTCAAGATTTCCCATCCTTCCTGGACATTTTTGTCCTTAAAGATATCCAGCCATTGGATCCCTCCGATTCTCTTTCTGAGTTCTTTAAAATCTGCCTTTCTGAAATCTAACCTTGAAGTCTGAGTCTTCACAGGTCTTCCTCCTCTAGTTATCCAAAATTCTAAAATAGCATGGTCGCTACCTCTTAGGGCTCCAGCCACTCTTACCTCCTCAACCATTTCCTCCCTGTTTATAAGGATTAGATCCAAAGTAGCAGATCCCCTTGTTTTCTCTCATACCTTTGGGAAGATAAAGTTCTCAGCAAGAAGGGATAAGAATTTGCTTGACCTGTTAGTTTTGCCTGAGAGTGATTCCCAACAAATGTCTGGATAGTTGAAATCTCCCATGACCACTATGTCATATTTTTTTGAGAACGTGGCCATTTGATGCATAAAGAGTTCATCCATATCTTCAGCTTGCATTCGGCCTGTAGTAAATGCTTACAATGGTGTCCTTTCTGTTGTCCTCTCCTTGTATTCTTATCCAAACAGTTTCTACAGAACTCCCAGTCTCTGAAGCTTCAATCTCTGTGCAAATATACTCTTTTCTAGCATACAATGCGACACCTCCTTCTCGTTTATCAAGTCTGTTTCTTGCAAATAAGTTGTTTCCTTCTAGTCTTGTATTCCAATCATGTGTATCGTCCCACCAAGTTTCAGTGATTTCAATGACATCATATTTCTTCTCCTGTGTTAGTAGTTCTAATTCTCCTTGTTTGTTGCCCATGCATTGTGCATTTGTATACAAACATTTTCATTTGTGTAGTCCATCGTATAGGTAATTCACTCCATGATCCAGAAACCCAAATCCTTTCTGATGGCACCATCGACGTAGCCAGTTGTTCACCTGCAGAATCTTATTCCACCTCCTTGTTCCATGGCCATCCACTGGGAGGTTGGAGAGAAGACTACCTGTGCTCCCAGTTCTTTCACTTTCTTACCTAAGTTTTCAAAGTCACTGCAGATGGTTTCCAGGTCCTTTCTTGCGGTGTCATTTGTCCCCACATGTATTATCAGGAATGGGTGGTCGTCTGTAGGTCTGAAGAGTCCTGATATCCTGTCAGACACATCTTTAATTTTTGCACCTGAATGTTGTAAAGGAAGATTTGTGGATTATGTCTGCGCTGCTTGCCAATTCAAAGCCAGACATAGTGAAAGAATCTATATGACTCCTTCAGTGGTATTTCCTGAAGAAGGAGTGATATAGCCTCTGAAACGCATTGAATAAACCACCATTAATTCCTTCACTACGTCTGGCTTCGAATTGGCAAGCAGCGCAGACATAATCCACAAATCTTCCTTTATAACATTCCTGTCATGGTCGCGTTTCGACCCGTGGATCTGCGGCAGCTGGCATATACACGCTTTCACTACACCACGATCAGGTGAGCAGCTGTTTGCTAATACGACACTTGTAAATCGTGATGCAAGATCCTATCTGCGCTTTTCTTTTTCCTGCAAGTTTTTATTACCAGTAATCTTTGCACCTGGAAGACAGCACATTTCTCTTGAGGTTATATCCGGTCTGCAGATAGCGGCCTCTGTTCCTCTCAACAGGGAATCCCCATGACTACAACTGTCCGTTTTTTCGTCACAACAGTTTTCTTTCTCCATCCAGGAGGACTCTGAGGGCGTATAAGGTTGTTTTTTGTGGGTAAAGTCTTATCTTAGTGTATTTCTTCATTGTTCTCCTGCGTGAGAGCCTGGTACTGGTTCCTGAGCAGTATGGGTGCTGACTGCCTCCCAATCCTCCTGCTTCTCTGTGACACATTAGTATTATTATTATTATTTATTATTATGCTTCCATTTCTCTGTTTATTCAGGAGCACTTCAAATTTCTTCTCTTTCTGTAACATGAAGAGATAATTCTGCTCTAAGAACTCTTCACCTTCCTTAATGGTTTTCAATGTAGCTAACCTCTCTTCTAGCTTGTGCAACTTTTCCTCCAACAGAGACACAAGCTTGCATTTCTGGCATGTGAAGTTTGGCTTTTCCACTGGTAAGTCTATGAACATGTAGCATGTGATGCAGCTCAACAAATGGCTCCTGGCCTCTTCCATGTTTTTACTGTTAAAGAGATATTAAAGCGGTGAAAAATGTGTCAAAATTTGCGCCCCACTAAGCGTGCGGTTTACCGATTTCCTCCTTTCAGCTGAAACGGCCAAAATGCAGTGTTCTTTGGGCTCGCAGAAACTCTTCACTTGTCCCAGAATGCACTAGGAATATGTAAATTCTCTCCTCAGGACTCCTCCCCTGGTTTACTGATGTCCTCCTTTCAGCTGAAACAGCCAAAATCCAGTGTTCTTTGAGCTCGGGGAGACTCTTCACTTATCCCAGAATGCACTGGGAATATGCAAATTCTTTCCTCTCCTCTATGAAACTTACTAAATTTCAGTCACAAGTATAATATGTCAATAAAGGGGATTCAGTACCACAGCATGGTGTTTCAGCTGTCTCTCCTGGCTCTGAATAAATGCCAAAGATGGACGTTATTGTTTTATGCTTCGGCCATAAAGCTAAGACGTCCCATTTTGCTGACATCACATATAGGCTGTTTTCTGGAAGGTACACATAGCTGGGAAAGTTATGGATAACTCCTTTACTTCATATTTTTGGCCTGGAAGCTCACAGGCCAACGGTATTGGTATTGGCATTATTTTTCCCCCTGCAATTTTACCATTCTTTAGAGTTCAAACACGGTACGTCTGTGATTTGCTGGTGGGGAGAAATTCATTTCCCAGGTTTCTGATGGCCCTAAATGCCGCAAAATGCTGCCATGCGTAACCCCAATTGCCCAGATCCTGGAAATGTAATTTTCATGTTTCTGGGATTAATGTGTCTTATTGAATTTGACTTTGAATATTTTGTTATAAGACAGAGAAACATGGTCAGCTCTGCTAGTCCTAGCAGGCCATAAAACTCTTGCATTCCACACTGACCATTTGCCTGAAGGGAGGGGGTGGAAATTCGCAGAGAGGGAGAGGGGCTGCAGGAAGGATTTGGTCCTACAGAAACCAATGATGGGAGTAGTAGGCCAGCTATGGTTGTATCACCTGAACAATGGAAAATAATTCATATCTTCCTGACAATCTCCATTTCCGTTTCCAGTTTCATGTTGGATAATACATCTCCTCCTCGGTCTCTGGTGTCATGCTGGATAATACATCTCCTCCTCGGTCTCTGGTGTCATGCTGGATAATAAATCTCCTCCTCAGTCTCCAATGTCTTGCTGGATAATACATCTCCACTCAGTCGCCGGTGTCTTGCTGGATAATACATCTCCCCTCAGTCTCCGGTGTCTTACTGCATAATACATTTCCTCTTGGGTCTCTGGTGTTATGTTGGATAATACATCTCCTCCTCAGTCTCCAGTGTCTTGCTGGATAATACATCTCCTCCTCCATCCCCAGTTTCTTGCTGGACACTGCATCTCCTCCTCAGTCTCCAGTGTCTTGCAGTACAATAGATCACATCCTCAGTTTTTGGTGTCTAGCTGGATGATACATCTCCTCCTCAGTCTCCGGTGTCTTGCTGGATAATACATCTCCTCCTCGGGTCTCTGGTGTTATGTTGGATAATACATCTCCTCCTCAGTATCCAATGTCTTGCTGGATAATACATCTCCATCCCCAGTTTCTTGCTGGACACTGCATCTCCTCCTCAGTCTCCAGTGTCTTGCTGTACAATAGATCACCTCCTCAGTTTTTGGTGTCTAGCTGGATAATACATCTCCTCAGTCTCCGGTGTCTTGCTGGATAATACATCTCCTCCGTCCACAGTTTCTTGATGGACACTGCATCTCCTACTCGGCCTCCGGTGTCTTGCAATACAATACATCTCCTGGGTGTCTGGTGTCATACCGGATAATACATTTCCCCTCAGTCTCCGGTGTCTTGCAGTACAATGGATCTCCTCCTCGATCTCCGGTGTCTTTCTGGATAATAATCTCCTCCTCAGTCTTTGGTGTCTTGCTGGATAATTCATCTCCTCCTCAGTCTTTGGTGTCTTGCTGGATATTAAATCTCCTCGGTCTCCGGTGTCTTGCAGTACAATAGATCTCTTACTTGTTCTCTGATGTCTTGCTGGATAATACATCTCCTCAGTCTGCGATATTTTGCTGAATAATACATCTCCTCCTCAGTCTCCGATATCTTGCTGGATACATCTCCTCCTCAGTCTTCGGTCTCTTGCTGGATAATAATTCTCCTCCTCCATCCCCAGTTTCTTGCTGGACACTGCATCTCCTCCTCAGTCTCCAGGGTCTTGCAGTACAATAAATTTCCTCCTCAGTCTCTGGTGTCATGCTGGATAATACATCTCCTCAGTCTCCAGCGTCTTGCTGAATAATACATCTCCTCCTCAGTCTCCGGTGTCTTGCTGGATAATACATCTCCCCCTCGGGTCTCTGGTGTTATGTTGGATAATACATCTCCTCCTCAGTCTCCAGTGGCTTGCTGGATAATAAATCTCCTCGGTCTCCGGTGTCTTGCAGTACAATAGATCTCTTTCTTGTTCTCTGATGTCTTGCTGGATAATACATCTCCTCCTCAGTCTCCGATATCTTGCTGGATAATACATCTCCTCCTCCATCCCCAGTTTCTTGCTGGACACTGCATCTCCTCCTCAGTCTCCAGTGTTTGCAATACAATAGATCACTTCGTCAGTCTTTGGTGTCTAGCTGGATAATACATCTCCTCTGTCTCTGGTGTCTTGCTGGATAAAACATCTCCTCCTCAGTCTCCGGTGTCTTGTCAGATAATACGTCTCCCCTCAGTCTCCGGTGTCTTCCTGGATAATACGTCTCCCCTCAGTCTCCGTTGTCTTGCTGGATAATACATCTCCTCCTCGGTCTCCGGTGTCTTGCTGGATAAAACATCTCCTCCTCAGTCCCCGGTGTCTTGTCAGATAATACGTCTCCCCTCAGTCTCCGGTGTCTTCCTGGATAATACGTCTCCCCTCAGTCTCCGTTGTCTTGCTGGATAATACATCTCCTCCTCGGTCTCCGGTGTCTTGCTGGATAAAACATCTCCTCCTCAGTCCCCGGTGTCTTGTCAGATAATACGTCTCCCCTCAGTCTCCGGTGTCTTCCTGGATAATACGTCTCCCCTCAGTCTCCGTTGTCTTCCTGGATAATACGTCTCCCCTCAGTCTCCGTTGTCTTGCTGGATAATACATCTCCTCCTCGGTCTCCGGTGTCTTGCTGGATAAAACATCTCCTCCTCAGTCCCCGGTGTCTTGTCAGATAATACGTCTCCCCTCAGTCTCCGGTGTCTTCCTGGATAATACGTCTCCCCTCAGTCTCCGTTGTCTTCCTGGATAATACGTCTCCCCTCAGTCTCCGTTGTCTTGCTGGATAATACATCTCCTCCTCGGTCTCCGGTGTCTTGCTGGATAAAACATCTCCTCCTCAGTCCCCGGTGTCTTGTCAGATAATACGTCTCCCCTCAGTCTCCGGTGTCTTCCTGGATAATACGTCTCCCCTCAGTCTCCGTTGTCTTGCTGGATAATACATCTCCTCCTCGGTCTCCGGTGTCTTGCTGCACAATGCATCCCCTCCGTCCCCAGTTTCTTGCTTTATAATAAGTTTCCCATCTGCCATGTTTGCAAAAACATTGCATGTTTAGTTTATCATTAGCATTGACTTTGGTCCCAGCACCTCGGCTGAAGGTCTAAGTCGTTGCGAGTCTTCATTCTTACCTATAGGTTCCTCTTTAATGCTGTTGGAGCAGGCGGGTTTCTCTAGCCCCATTCTACCCTATTTTGTGTTCAGTATTAACAAGTATCAATTCTTGTTCTGTTTTCTGCATTTCAGGATTATGCGATGGAAATGCAACAAATGACTTCATTTTGCCCAATGGCCGATTCTTATTCATGGACGATGATCCTGAGGAGTTTCTGGACAGCTGGCAAGTCCCCTATACATTAAAATATGTTGGAAAAGAGAGACACAGGGATGTGAATTGTACCATTGTGGACTGCTCCGAGTGCATGTGGATGATCTTAAACCAGACGTTCAGCAGCTGCCATCCATATGTAAGTACTACTCGTGTAGAGCGCTGTGCTGTGGCCCCTGAATGTGTCTGAAGGAGTCACGTTTATTACGGCCCATTACATCCTGCAGGTGTCTCCGGAGGCATTCTGTGAACTGTGGGTGCAGGATGCAGAATATATCGGGGATCCATGTAAAGCTTTGACCGCCTATTCCGCAATGTGCCACAAATTTAACATCTGTATTGACTGGAGGAGACCTGATTTCTGCCGTAAGTGGTGCTGATTCCACCTAATATTTCATCTGAGAGTGACTAGCGAGATCTGAAATAGGAGACATGGACCAAGATCTGATGAGGGTGATTGTACCGCAGCCTGATAGGTGTGGGCAGGGGGTACAGACCTGATGAGGGTAATTGTACCGCAGAGGACTAGAGTGTTAGCTCTTGTGGAATAATATGTCGTGTCTCATCACATCATCTGGCTTTGCATTCAGCTTCTCTGTTTCTCTGCAGCGTTTCTCTGTCCGCCATCATTAATCTACCGGGCGTGTCTGCCGATCTGCGACATCCCTCTGACATGTCAGAACCATGAGATTGAGCTGTACGGCCATCAGACGTGTGCTGCGCTGACAGAGGGCTGCGTCTGTGCGGAGGGAGAGGTCTTACACCGGCCTTACTCTACCATGTGCATTTCAGGACGTAAATGTGGTAATAACCCTTCCGTATGGTGCATACAGCCCTCTTTCTGCCATTACTCCATCACTGCTCAGAGCTGTGGTCCTCTCTAAATTGCAGCTTGTACAGATGCCCTCGGGACCCCACGTGAGATAGGAGAGGTCTGGCGGACATTAGAGACAGGATGCTGCGCCTACCGATGTGTGGAGAACGATACAATAATGCCCGTTCAGTACAACTGTTCCAAGATGGATGAGCTGCAATGCCGGCGGCATGGACAGGTGCTGGTGACTGTCACCCATGAGCAGACATGCTGTCCTCAGAAGCTCTGTGGTAAGTGCATGCCCTCCGATCAGCGAGCATCCATATATCTGTGCCATGCCTGACCACATCAGTGAATGACTGCACAATGCTTGTCTGCGCTTTGCTGGCTCTGTCCTCTTCTTCCATCATCCATATGTCGAACACTGAATGATTGTGTCTTTAGTGTGTAATGAAACACTGTGTGACGGCCTGATCCCGACATGCCTCAGCCACGAGAAGTTGACCGCCTATTACCAGGATGACTCCTGCTGCCCCCGATACATGTGTGGTAAGATCCAGCGCTGCTTCATCGGTGGGCTGTGGACAGTATCGGACAGGGGTGCCAAGGGACCACTAGTAACCAACTCCAGGGCCCACTTTTCAGCTACATGTAAATGTGACATTATCCTCATTCACACATTTATGTAACAATGAACTGGGTAGATTGTTAAATGAAGGAGATGACACCATTGTCTGTACACAAAGATTCAAGTGAATAGTGCCTAGTACTGCTCATATAAGAGGGTCGTGGCCACTCCTACACCGGGGCCCACTGGACGATTCTCCTGTGCTCCTGTTGGCTAGTCCAAGTTTGGTTGTGGAGCCCACCTGCTTTTCCATTATGTGGCTGTCAGATTGTCCTCAGGTCTCGAGTATTGTGGTGAATCCTGATCTGATGTGAGGAGGATGGGGGTTCCACCAAAGCAGTAGGCTCAGGCAGATCCGTACACTGGGGGGCTTCACCACAGCAGTAGGAGAATACAACATTGCCATTATTCATTGTGATCTCTTGTAGAATGTGACCCTGAGAAGTGCGACCAGGCGGATGGACCACCTCTATGCCACCAGGATCAGACTCTCTTCGCTGCTCACAACAGTGAGTCATGCTGTGTGCGATACTTCTGTGGTAGGTGTAGATCGGACCGGTGGGGGACAGATCCTGTGTGGTGGTACCTGCGGCTCAGCTATGTCCTCTCTATGTGCAGGGTGTAACGTCTGCCCTGATCCCGCACCCACCTGTCAGCAGGGAGAATTCCTCACTGTCATCAGCAACACAACAGGGAGATGCTGCCCCCGCTACAAATGTGGTACGTCCTCCGAGGGGTCTGAGATCGTGTCCTGGGCCTGAACTGCAGGGATTTTTACAGGTCTGGTGAAATCCATGTGTGAACTACAAGGGTCAGGATGGTGAGGGTGATACTTGGATGTGTCATCACAACCTAAACAAGATATTTTAGAGCCTCAAATAATGACCCAGAGACTTTCACGATCTTGTGACTGCGACCACATCTGCTCTCTGCCACATCTGAGGAAACTCTCGCCGTATTCTGTCTCTGCTCTCTGATTCACAAGTTCTTATTTTCATCTCCCTCATAGTGTGCGATCCTTCTCAATGTCCTGACATCACATGTGACCTGGGAATGTCAGCAGTTGAGATGTGGACCCCAGACAGCTGCTGTCCCTACAAAACATGCGGTAAAAATACAAATTAGTGTAGACCATTGTATAAATGCAACAATACCATTGTATAAACCCAATATATCCTATCAGCAAGAAGGTAACTACTATAATACTGCCACTATGTACAATAATATAACTGCTATAATACTGCTCCTATGTACAATAATATAACTACTATAATACTGCCCCCTATATACAAGAATATAACTACTAAAATACTGCCACTATGTACAATAATATAACTGCTATAATACTGCTCCTATGTACAAGAATATAACTACTATAATACTGCCCCCTATATACAAGAATATAACTACTAAAATACTGCCACTATGTACAATAATATAACTGCTATAATACTGCTCCTGTATACAAGAATATAACTACTATAATACTGCCCCCATGTGCAAGACTATAACTACTATAATACTGCTCCTATGTACAAGAATATAACTACTATAATACTGCCCCAATGTGCAAGACTATAACTACTATAATACTGCCCCCTATGTACAATAATATAACTACTATAATACTGCTCCTGTATACAAGAATATAACTACTATAATACTGTCCCCATGTGCAAGACTATAACTACTATAATACTGCTCCTATGTACAAGAATATAACTACTATAATACTGCCCCAATGTGCAAGACTATAACTACTATAATACTGCCCCCTATGTACAATAATATAACTGCTATAATACTGCCCCTATGTACAAGAATATAACTACTATAATACTGCCACTATGTACAAGAATATAACTGCTATAATACTGCTCCTGTATACAAGAATATAACTACTATAATACTGCTCCTGCATACAAGAATATAACTACTATAATACTGCCCCTATGTACAATAATATAACTACTATAATACTGCTCCTATGTCCAAGAATATAACTACTATAATACTGCCCCCTATGTACAAGAATATAACTACTATAATACTGCCACTATGTACAATAATATAACTGCTATAATACTGCTCCTATGTACAAGAATATAACTACTATAATACTGCTCCTATATACAAGAATATAACTACTATAATACTGCTCCTATGTACAAGAATATAACTACTATAATACTGCCCCCTATATACAAGAATATAACTACTATAATACTGCCACTATGTACAATAATATAACTGCTATAATACTGCCCCTATGTACAAGAATATAACTACTATAATACTGCCCCCATGTGCAAGACTATAACTACTATAATACTGCCACTATGCACAATAATATAACTGCTATAATACTGCCCCTATGTACAAGAATATAACTACTATAATACTGCTCCTGTGAACGAGAATATAACTACTATAATACTGCCCCTATGTACAAGAATATAACTACTATAATACTGCTCCTATGTACAAGAATATAACTACTATAATACTGCCCCAATGTGCAAGACTATAACTACTATAATACTGCCCCCTATGTACAAGACTATAACTACTATAATACTGCTCATATGTACAATAATATAACTATTATAATACTGCTCCTATATACAAGAATATAACTACAATAATACTGCCCCTATGTACAATAATATAACTGCTATAATACTGCCCCTATGTACAAGAATATAACTACTATAATACTGCCACTATGTACAAGAATATAACTACTATAATACTGCTCCTGTATACAAGAATATAACTACTATAATACTGCCCCTATGTACAAGAATATAACTACTATAATACTGCCACTATGTACAATAATATAACTGCTATAATATTGCTCCTGTATACAAGAATATAACTACTATAATACTGCTCCTGTATACAAGAATATAACTACTATAATACTGCCCCTATGTGCAAGAATATAACTACTATAATACTGCTCCTGTATACAAGAATATAACTACTATAATACTGCCCCCATGTGCAAGAATATAACTACTATAATACCGCCTCCTATGTACAAGAATATAACTACTATAATACTGCTCCTATGTACAAGAATATAACTACTATAATACTGCTCCTATGTACAAGAATATAACTACTATAATACTGCTCCTATGTACAAGAATATAATTACTATAATACTGCCCCTATGTACAATAATATAACTACTATAATACTGCTCCTATATACAGGAATATAACGACTATAATACTGCTCCTATGTACAAGAATATAACTACTATAATACTGCTATGTACAAGAATATAACTACTATAATACTGCTCCTATGTACAAGAATATAACTACTGTAATACTGCTCCTATATACAAGAATATAACTACTATAATACTGCCTCCTATATACAAGAATATAACTACTATAATACTGCCCCTATGTACAAGAATATAACTACTATAATACTGCCTCCTATGTACAAGAATATAACTACTATAATACTGCCCCTATGTACAGGAATATAACTACTATAATACTGCCCCTATGTACAAGAATATAACTACTATAATACTGCTCCTATGTACAAGAATATAACTACTATAATACTGCACCTATGTACAAGAATATAACTACTATAATACTGCCCCCATGTACAAGAATATAACTACTATAATACTGCTCCTATGTACAAGAATATAACTACTATAATACTGCCCCTATGTACAAGAATATAACTACTATAATACTGCTCCTATGTACAAGAATATAACTACTATAATACTGCTCCTATGTACAAGAATATAACTACTATAATACTGCCACTATGTACAATAATATAACTGCTATAACACTGCCCCTATGTACAAGAATATAACTACTATAATACTGCCCCTATGTACAAGAATATAACTACTATAATACTGCCCCTATGTACAAGAATATAACTACTATAATACTGCTCCTATATACAAGAATATAACTACTATAATACTGCCCCTATGTACAATAATATAACTACTATAATACTGCTCCTATATACAGGAATATAACGACTATAATACTGCTCCTATGTACAAGAATATAACTACTATAATACTGCTATGTACAAGAATATAACTACTATAATACTGCTCCTATGTACAAGAATATAACTACTATAATACTGCCCTTATGTACAAGAATGTAACTACTATAATACTGCTCCTATGTACAAGAATATAACTACTGTAATACTGCTCCTATATACAAGAATATAACTACTATAATACTGCCTCCTATATACAAGAATATAACTACTATAATACTGCCCCTATGTACAAGAATATAACTACTATAATACTGCCTCCTATGTACAAGAATATAACTACTATAATACTTCTCCTATATACAGGAATATAACTACTATAATACTGCCCCTATGTACAAGAATATAACTACTATAATTCTGCCCCCTATGTACAAGAATATAACTACTATATTACTGCCCCTATATACAAGAATATAACTACTATAATACTGCCCCTATGTACAGGAATATAACTACTATAATACTGCCCCTATGTACAAGAATATAACTACTATAATACTGCACCTATGTACAAGAATATAACTACTATAATACTGCCCCCATGTACAAGAATATAACTACTATAATACTGCTCCTATGTACAAGAATATAACTACTATAATACTGCCCCTATGTACAAGAATATAACTACTATAATACTGCTCCTATGTACAAGAATATAACTACTATAATACTGCTCCTATGTACAAGAACATAACTACTATAATACTGCCACTATGTACAATAATATAACTGCTATAACACTGCCCCTATGTACAAGAATATAACTACTATAATACTGCCCCTATGTACAAGAATATAACTACTATAATACTGCCCCTATGTACAAGAATATAACTACTATAATACTGCTCCTATATACAAGAATATAACTACTATAATACTGCTCCTATGTACAAGAATATAACTACTATAATACTGCCCCTATGTACAAGAATATAACTACTATAATACTGCCACTATGTACAATAATATAACTGCTATAATACTGCTCCTGTATACAAGAATATAACTACTATAATACTGCTCCTGTATACAAGAATATAACTACTATAATACTGCCCCTATGTGCAAGAATATAACTACTATAATACTGCTCCTGTATACAAGAATATAACTACTATAATACTGCCCCCATGTGCAAGAATATAACTACTATAATACCGCCTCCTATGTACAAGAATATAACTACTATAATACTGCTCCTATGTAGAAGAATATAACTACTATAATACTACTCCTATGTACAAGAATATAACTACTATAATACTGCTCCTATGTACAAGAATATAACTACTATAATACTGCCCCTATGTACAATAATATAACTACTATAATACTGCTACTATATACAGGAATATAACGACTATAATACTGCTCCTATGTACAAGAATATAACTACTATAATACTGCTGTGTACAAGAATATAACTACTATAATACTGCTCCTATGTACAAGAATATAACTACTATAATACTGCCCTTATGTACAAGAATGTAACTACTATAATACTGCCCTTATGTACAAGAATATAACTACTATAATACTGCTGTGTACAAGAATATAACTACTATAATACTGCTCCTATGTACAAGAATATAACTACTATAATACTGCCCTTATGTACAAGAATGTAACTACTTTAATACTGCTCCTATATACAAGATTATAACTACTATAATACTGCCTCCTATATACAAGAATATAACTACTATAATACTGCCCCTATGTACAAGAATATAACTACTATAATACTGCTCCTATGTACAAGAATATAACTACTATAATACTGCCTCCTATGTACAAGAATATAACTACTATAATACTTCTCCTATATACAGGAATATAACTACTATAATACTGCCCCTATGTACAAGAATATAACTACTATAATTCTGCCCCCTATGTACAAGAATATAACTACTATATTACTGCCCCTATGTACAAGAATATAACTACTATAATACTGCCCCCATGTACAAGAATATAACTACTATAATACTGCACCTATGTATGAGAATATAACTACTATAATACTGCTCCTATGTACAAGAATATAACTACTATAATACTGCTCCTATATACAAGAATATAACTACTATAATACTGCCCCTATGTACAAGAATATAACTACTATAATACTGCCCCTATGTACAAGAATATAACTACTGTAATACTGCTCTTATATACAAGAATATAACTACTATAATACTGCCTCCTATATACAAGAATATAACTACTATAATACTGCTCCTATGTACAAGAATATAACTACTATAATACTGCCACTATGTACAAGAATATAACTACTATAGTACTGCTCCTATGTACAAGAATATAACTACTAAAATACTTCTCCTATGTACAAGAATATAACTACTATAATACTGCCCTTATGTACAAGAATATAACTACTATAATACTGCTCCTATGTACAAGAATATAACTACTTTAATACTGCTCCTATATACAGGAATATAACTACTATAATACTGCCCCTATGTACAAGAATATAACTACTATAATACTGCTCCTATGTACAAGAATATAACTACTATAATACTGCCTCCTATGTACAAGAATATAACTACTATATTACTGCCCCTATATACAAGAATATAACTACTATAATACTGCCCCTATGTACAAGAATATAACTACTATAATACTGCCCCTATGTACAAGAATATAACTACTATAATACTGCTCCTATGTACAAGAATATAACTACTATAATACTGCACCTATGTACAAGAATATAACTACTATAATACTGCCCCTATGTACAAGAATATAACTACTATAATACTGCTCCTATGTACAAGAATATAACTACTATAATACTGCCCCTATGTACAAGAATATAACTACTATAATACTGCTCCTATGTACAAGAATATAACTACTATAATACTGCTCCTATGTACAAGAATATAACTACTATAATACTGCCACTATGTACAATAATATAACTGCTATAACACTGCCCCTATGTACAAGAATATAACTACTATAATACTGCCTCTATATACAAGAATATAACTACTATAATACTGCCCCTATGTACAAGAATATAACTACTATAATACTGCTCCTATGTACAAGAATATAACTACTATAATACTGCTCCTATGTACAAGAATATAACTACTATAATACTGCTCCTATGTACAAGAATATAACTACTATAATACTGCCCCTATGTACAAGAATATAACTACTATAATACTGCCTCTATGTACAAGAATATAACTACTATAATACTGCCGCCCCTGTGTACAAGAATATAACTACTATAATACTGCTCCTATGTACAAGAATATAACTACTGTAATACTGCTCCTATATACAAGATTATAACTACTATAATACTGCCCCTATATACAAGAATATAACTACTATAATACTGCCCCTATGTACAAGAATATAACTACTATAATACTGCTCCTATGTACAAGAATATAACTACTATAATACTGCCTCCTATGTACAAGAATATAACTACTATATTACTGCCCCTATGTACAAGAATATAACTACTATAATACTGCTCCTACGTACAAGGATATAACTACTATAATACTGCCCCTACGTACAAGAATATAACTACTATAATACTGCCCCTATGTACAAGAATATAACTACTATAATACTGCCACTATGTACAATAATATAACTGCTATAATACTGCTCCTGTATACAAGAATATAACTACTATAATACTGCTCCTGTATACAAGAATATAACTACTATAATACTGCCCCTATGTGCAAGAATATAACTACTATAATACTGCTCCTGTATACAAGAATATAACTACTATAATACTGCCCCCATGTGCAAGAATATAACTACTATAATACCGCCTCCTATGTACAAGAATATAACTACTATAATACTGCTCCTATGTAGAAGAATATAACTACTATAATACTACTCCTATGTACAAGAATATAACTACTATAATACTGCTCCTATGTACAAGAATATAACTACTATAATACTGCCCCTATGTACAATAATATAACTACTATAATACTGCTCCTATATACAAGAATGTAACTGCTGTAATAGTGCTCCTATGTACAAGAATATAACTACTATAATACTGCCCCTATGTACAAGAATATAACTACTATAATACTGCTCCCTATGTACAATAATATAACTACTATAATACTGCTCCTATATACAGGAATATAACGACTATATTACTGATCCTATGTACAAGAATATAACTACTATAATACTGCTATGTACAAGAATATAACTACTATAATACTGCCCCTATGTACAAGAATATAACTACTATAATACTGCCCCTATGTACAAGAATATAACTACTTTAATACTGCTCCTATGTACAAGAATATAGCTACTATAATACTGCCCTTATGTACAAGAATATAACTACTATAATACTGCTCCTATTTACAAGAATATAACTACTTTAATACTGCTCCTATGTACAAGAATATAACTACTTTAATACTGCTCCTATGTACAAGAATATAGCTACTATAATACTGCCCTTATGTACAAGAATATAACTACTATAATACTGCTCCTATTTACAAGAATATAACTACTTTAATACTGCTCCTATGTACAAGAATATAGCTACTATAATACTGCCCTTATGTACAAGAATATAGCTACTATAATACTGCCCTTATGTACAAGAATATAACTACTATAATACTGCTCCTATTTACAAGAATATAACTACTTTAATACTGCTCCTATGTACAAGAATATAACTACTTTAATACTGCTCCTATGTACAAGAATATAGCTACTATAATACTGCCCTTATGTACAAGAATATAACTACTATAATACTGCTCCTATTTACAAGAATATAACTACTTTAATACTGCTCCTATGTACAAGAATATAGCTACTATAATACTGCCCTTATGTACAAGAATATAACTACTACAATACTGCTCCTATTTACAAGAATATAACTACTTTAATACTGCTCCTATGTACAAGAATATAGCTACTATAATACTGCCCTTATGTACAAGAATATAACTACTATAATACTTCTCCTATGTACAAGAATATAACTACTATAATACTGCCCCTATGTACAAGAGTATAACTACTATAATACTGCTCCTATGTACAAGAATATAACTACTATAATACTGCTCCTATATACAAGAATATAACTACTATAATACTGCTCCTATGTACAAGAATATAACTACTATAATACTGCCCTTATGTATAAGAATATAACTACTATAATACTGCCCTTATGTATAAGAATATAACTACTATAACACTGCCCCTATGTACAAGAGTATAACTACTATAATACTGCTCCTATGTACAAGAATATAACTACTATAATACTGCCCCTATGTACAAGAATATAACTACTATAATACTGCCCCTATGTACAAGAATATAACTACTATAATACTGCTCCTATTTACAAGAATATAACTACTATAATACTGCCACTATGTACAATAATATAACTGCTATAATACTGCTCCTATGTACAATAATATAACTACTATAATACTGCCCCTATGTACAAGAATATAACTACTATAATACTGCTCCTATGTACAAGAATATAACTACTATAATACTGCCCCTATGTACAATAATATAACTACTATAGTACTGCTCCTATGTACAAGAATATAACTACTATAATACTGCTCCTATGTACAATAATATAACTACTATAATACTGCCCCTATGTACAAGAATATAACTACTATAATACTGCTCCTATGTACAATAATATAACTACTATAATACTGCCCCTATGTACAAGAATATAACTACTATAATACTGCTCCTATGTACAAGAATATAACTACTATAATACTGCCCTTATGTACAAGAATATAACTACTATAATACTGCTCCTATGTACAAGAATATAACTACTATAATACTGCTCCTATGTACAAGAATATAACTACTATAATACTGCCCCTATGTACAAGAATATAACTACTATAATACTGCCCTTATGTGCAAGAATGTAACTGCTGTAATAGTGCTCCTATGTACAAGAATATAACTACTATAATACTGCCCCTATGTACAAGAATGTATCTGCTGTAATAGTGCTCCTATATACAAGAATATAACTACTATAATACTGCTCCTATATACAAGAATGTAACTGCTGTAATAGTGCTCCCTGTGGTTATAACTAGCACTGTAGGCTTTCCTTTGCTATCTGCAGAATGTTCCTGTGACAGAGTCCAGAAGCCGGATTGTAATGTGGTGAGTGCTCCCTCTCTTTGGTTGGCGACTTTCTGCCATTTTAGGTATTACATAGGAGCTGCCATTTTTACATCTTATTCAGTTTGTTACTTTTTTTAGGGAGAAATATTAGAGGTTGATAACAAATTTTCCAACTCTTCCGGGAATGTGTGTAACTGCACGATACATAAATGTGGTAAGTCCAAGGCCGTTTGTGAGATATCTCTGACTTATGGGGTAGTAATTTTGCCTTCATGGGGTCAGTACTAGGCTCATATGTGCTGTGCCATCGTCGGCGGCTAAGCAGAGAATCGGGACATGTTGCAACACATATACCCCGGCTTTATCTGCCGTGCCTGGTCCCCAGGTTTCATTTCCTCAACCTCTATTTCTGTCTGTAAGGCTACGTTCACACTAGCGTTGTGCGCCGCTGCGTCGGCGACGCAACGCACAACGCACGCAAAAACGCGTCAAAACGCACGCAAAAACGCTGCGTTTTGCGACGCATGCGTCGGTTTTTGCCGAAAATCGGACGCAAGAAAAATGCAACTTGTTGCGTTTTCTTGGTCCGACGCTTGCGGCAAAAAAGACGCATGTGTCGCACAACGCAACAAAAAAAACCGCATGCGTCCCCCATGTTAAGTATAGGGGCGCATGACGCATGCATCGCCGCTGCGTCGCCGACGCAAACCCGACGCACATTAGCTTAACGCTAATGTGAACGTAGCCTAAGTCCACCGTCTTATGGAGAATCATGGTCTCAGGCCTTCAGGATTCTTATTTTTTAAAGTCTTTATTTTCCTTTTTACACAATATCACAAAATAATAAACAATAGCAACAATTAGAACGATACAAATGATGTCAGAAGTATCATCAATGACAATGTTCATGAAACTCTCGTCAATCAGAAGATGGACGTTCATGTAGACACTTTGACCTGAGTATATTAGACCTCTGATTCTGGATCATTATCGTGAATTGTATGGGAAATATTAACAACAAATCAAGAATCCAGAATGATATCCCCATACACGGCATACATACAGCCACATATACACCACGCAATCATACGGGCCCCCGTGGCCATCCACTGCGCTCCTTCGATATGGCAACACTCTCTGCCATCTCATCAAATTCATAAGCTCATATCCTATTCGTATTGAGAATGTTATATAGTGGCGTATATTTGATGATTAATAGCAGCCAGAGCACATCCATGAATTTCCATGTCAGTATAATTATTTTTCTGGTGCAGAAAAAGTGGAATCTAAACAAAAGTCTGTGATGGGAGCCATCAATGATCTCAGGTATAACACCCAGAAGGCACATTTTAGGGGACAACACCCTAGGGAATCCAAAGTGTTCATGAAGAAACAGTAGTAGTTCAAACCAGAATGGAAGAATTTTTGGACCAAACTGAGGGAAGACAATGAAACCACAAATCATTCAAAGCCATCCCAAACCTCCTCAACCTAAACTCTGTTTAGACATATTGACTGGATCAATCAGTCCTTAGCACTCACCACAGAGGAATGAACTGTATCTCCCACCTCCCCCCACTCCTCCATTCTCAAGTCCAGTCCATCCACCACCCATTTCACATAAGCCCTATCATAAGGCTTGACAGCAGCTGATTGGAGAAGAGAATATGCTTGTGTGAGAGGTTTATGGAAATCGAAGGATCTCAAGAACTCCAGTTTGGAAAAGACCAGGAAAACGTGAGTGGCTCCAAGCTGATGGAGTTCGATGTATAGGAATATAGCAGTATCCGGAACCCCATATCTAGTTTGGAAATCCTCAAAAGGGAGCAATTCACATGTACATAAGAAAACATTGAAAGGCGAATTTATCATAAATAATAATAATTTTTATTTCTGGATCGCCACCATATTCCGTAGCACTTTACAATTAGGTAGGGACATGTACAGACGATAAAGACTTTACAAAGTAACAGATAGTTACAGGAGAACTGAGGGTCCTGATCACAAGCTAAAATCTATAAGGAAAGCGGGGGGTGTCCACAAAAGGTTCAACGAGCTGTCCTGTACAGCCGGCCATCATTGTAATAAATAGGGCTGTTCAAATAATGCTGATCCTGAGGAAAATTTAGAAAGAGGGAACAGGGAGGAGTTAGATCAGTGAGTTGAGGTGATTGGCCTTGTCAAATATCACAGCGCTGAACCCACCACGGTGTTACCTTTTTGTCACAATCAACTCTCTGCTACCCCCTATTGTCAGGACAATTACACGATTAACAGACTATCAACAGAGGAGGCTGCAGCTGTTTCCAGTAATAGGCTGAGAACTAACAATGAGCGTATGGTATGTACACCTCTGATTCCAACACATGGAATATGTGTATATACCCCAGTGCGGCCACTGCCAGCTCCGCAATAACAAAGGTAACTACACGCTGACTTCACCAATCACTTATACAGGCCAATTGGACACCTGACAGGTAGCATATGGCTTCGGTGTTCAGTTTACAGAACGAAAGGAACAGAACTATTCAATGTTATATACACTGCTCAAAAAATAAAGGCAACACTTAAACAGAATATAACTCCAAGTATATCAAACTTCTGTGAAATTGTAAAAGGACAGGATTGCCCCCTAAAAATATACTAAACTTATAGTATCAAAAGGGGAAACTCTCCTTGCACCTCTATTGAGGTCCAATATTAACTATTAACACCAAACTTGACTATAAATAATTAATATCCACTTAATATGTCTCAACGTTATCTTATCCTTATACTATATACTAACGGAGACAAAACAGTGTAACAATAAAGGATATTTATTACACACAAGTCTGCAATCTATAACATACATATATATTTATACCCAAGCTGGTGACTATAAATATATATATATATACAAATATACAGATACTACAACTCTAATACAGTAATATCACTACAGTATACAGTGATATCCCAACAGTATCACACAGTAATAACCCACAATGTCCAGTAATATCACAACAATATCACCACAATATAAAAACCCACAATTAACTGCCCAATTACCCAAATCACACATGCAATATCAGCCCTCCCAATCTATAGCTTACTAACCCTAAGGCCTAAGAGGTTACAGGGCCTAGTAAGAAAAGGGGATACAGAGTATACTTATCCACCATGTGGTTCCATGATCATTCCAGGATGCAGGCAAAGCAAAAGAGCACGTGTGTTGTCCCTTTTATGTCCAGCCAAGACGAGGTGTGTTCATCTCCAGGTGTGTGGGGATGAGGTCATAAGTCTATTGTCCACTGGCAAAGGCACATCCCCTCAATCCTGAATGAGCAAGGTGGAGGAGGGGGGCCTACTGAGCACATGTGAGGGAATTATACACAGGTATAAACACATCTCTATGTAAAGATGTACATTTTGGGGCACTTTCTACAATCCCCCATTGAAATTTCAGGGAAGTGTACTGGGATTTATTTGCCTACTCAACCCCATTTATAACTAGTGACAGTTCAGGATGGAATGAAGCATAATTTTGCACTTAGGTACCTAGACATCATCTATACGGCCATCAGCTCTTTCCTGCCGTTCACCGTAACCCACGTCTCTATCCACAGAGTACACCTTCTTTTTTCTTGGAGTCTTATTGCAGTCTTCAGTCTCTGTTCTGGTCTTTAATTGTCAATCTTCAGGTATCCGCCTATCCCAAAGGCATCTTTCTCCAGTTGTGACTGGTCAGACTCTGGAACGGCTTCACCCTCACAGTCCATAGGTCATTCAGCATCATCCTGTGTGCACCCGTCACCTTGCCAGACTTCACGTTACTCTCCTATAGCTTGATTCAGCAGGATTTTAAGTATGTCTGGCATGATGAGACTGCTGGATGTCACAGGTTTTTTTTTTTCTCTGGGCCTCGAGGACTCAGGCACTGGACTGGCACTGGAAACGACTGGACTCAGGCACTGGAAACGACTTTCATCAGACATGCATCAGACATGACTTCCATCAGGCAGTTCTCCTGTAGTCTTGATTGAAGATCGTTGATGAGGTTCCTCCATGAATAGATACGCAGATGTTTACTAGGCAGGTCAGAATTTCTTGACTAGGGAGTGATGTCACAATACCTAAGTTGACTGCGGGAAGAACACCGTCTAATTCTAACCGACATTCAATCCATCCCTTACGAACTTCACCATTGCTAGGGTTAAAGTGGCAAATAACTTAGAAGCTGAGAGGACCTGTCCCTAGAGAACCTTACTCTTTTTCCCCATTCCCACAAAACACATATTACAATTCCATATGCATATATAGACTTAAGCTAAAATAGCATGGCTGCTAATGATCCATAATGCACATGCAGATCATTGATCCACGTACAGTTGGAGTTATCTACTGGCTGTAAATGCATGAACATCTTCACATGAACACACTTACTGAGTATGTCCATGTACAGGTAGTCCTGGACTTACACTTAAAGTGTCTATATGCACACATATGGAATTACTACACAGTAACACAACAATGAATATAACGTCAATATTTATATACAATATATTTTGGATTCGAGGTAAAGGACTCGATTTTTCTTATGTCCTCAACCCCCTTTTCCGGCTGAGTAAATGGTGCTCAGTCTGACTTCCGTGCAGTTGGGTGTCCAGTCTTTTGGTCCTCCTGCAGATAATAACGGTCCAATATATATAAAATAATGACCAGGAGGAAAATGACAGGAAGAAGTGGCGTTGGGTTTTATTACAGTCTCCTCCTCATGGCTGAAATCTGAGAGGAGATGTTTCAGCTTGGCACCAAACGTAAGACTGGTGTTCTGGAGTCTCTCATGGGCATCTGGGCACAGGTCAAGACTTCTTCTCTGGAGTGATAGGTGCTCTTCTATATAGATACCTAAAATAGGTCAAAAGGAACAATACGCTCTGGGAGATCTCCCAGTGCAGTTAATTTGATGCTTCCCTGTCCCACCAAACTCACTCATTCTTTATACTTTTACTTCAGGGTGACCTCCCCTTGTTAAGCTTTCTTGAGCTGCCCAGTAATTAGTTAATGCCTCAACTCTCCTGAACCCCACAAAATGAATGCAATTTTCTTATAGTACGATCCTAGTCAATTGCCCCTGTTTCCTATACAGACACCCCTACCAGTTTTCCACAATTCAAAAGAGTAACATACATCCCTCGCAGCTGCTTAACACCCTAGGAAAACTAAAACTAAAGTACACTGACTTTAGTTGTATCCTGCATCAGGTCTTAAACAAAACCATGTTATCCGTCCAAACTTCAAGGTCAGCACACAGTATAACACGACACTCCCTCTTGTACGTCCATTATCTGTCCATGCTTCTCCGCCTGTCTTATTTCACGTAACAACACCCTTTATCCAATCTAAGATGCACAGGAAAACAAACAAACAAAGTTAATTTTACAGCTGAACTTCAAGGCCTAGGTGAACACACACATGTGGTATCCATAATACTGTAGGGAGAGGGAGCAACATATGGGGCTCGTAAAAATAGAGATAGGCGGGCACCACTACAAGGGATCTCCCATCACATGCCACAAATATATAAGTCAAAAAACCAAGAGGAAAAGAGGCATGTATAAATTGGGGATCACCACATCCAAGATCATATAAATATAGTAAATTTTATTAAATATAACAAGCACAAAAACACTGCACAGAACTTTAAAAACACATAAAACCACCAAAAAACATGGTAAGTACAAAGACCCATAATAGGGTCTATAACCCTGGTTCAAAACACATCCCCATACATGAATTGCGTATTCAACACCTGATAAAGTGCACTGAATATAAGTATATTATGCAATCCCAAAGGCTAAAATGATGATACAGACGTACACTTACATATAAACAAGGGATACCCCGTCCAGTGCAAGACTGAGCCCCGATCCCTACAACATGTCAAGGGATTCTAGGGAAGCAAAAAAAGGGGGGTAGAGACCCAGGGCATAGAATCACCCAACGCGTGTCGCCAGAGAAATCTGGCTTCCTCAGGGGCATTCATGCTGGCGACACGCGTTGGGTGATTCTATGCCCTGGGTCTCTACCCCCCTTTTTTTGCTTCCCTAGAATCCCTTGACATGTTGTAGGGATCGGGGCTCAGTCTTGCACTGGACGGGGTATCCCTTGTTTATATGTAAGTGTACGTCTGTATCATCATTTTAGCCTTTGGGATTGCATAATATACTTATATTCAGTGCACTTTATCAGGTGTTGAATACGCAATTCATGTATGGGGATGTGTTTTGAACCAGGGTTATAGACCCTATTATGGGTCTTTGTACTTACCATGTTTTTTGGTGGTTTTATGTGTTTTTAAAGTTCTGTGCAGTGTTTTTGTGCTTGTTATATTTAATAAAATTTACTATATTTATATGATCTTGGATGTGGTGATCCCCAACATATGGGGCTCATTATACTGTATGGAGCAATATATGCGGCATGTTATTCTGTATGGTGCCCATAATACTGTATGGAGGACTATGTGGTGCCCATAATGCTATATTAAGCATTATATGGGGCTTATTATTCTGTATGGAGCAATATACGGGGCTCATTATTCTTTATGGAGCAATGTATGGGGCCCATAATACTGTATGGAGCAATATATGGGGCCCATAATGCTGTATGGAGGACTATGTGGTGCCCATAATACTGTATGGAGCAATATATGGGGCTCATGATACTGTATGGAGCAATATATGGGGTCCATAATGCTGTATGGAGGACTATGTGGTGCTCATAATGCTATATTAAGCATTATATGGGGTTATTGTTCTGTATGGGGCAATATATGGGGCTCATTATTCTGTAGGGAGCAATATATGGGGCCCATAATACTGTATGGAGCAATATATGGGGCCCACAATGCTGTATGAAGGACTATGTGGTGCCCATAATACTGTATGGAGCAATATATGGGGCTCATGATACTGTATGGAGCACTATGTGGTACCCATAATACTGTATGGAGCAATATATGGGGCTCATGATACTGTATGGAGCAATATATGGGGTCCATAATGCTGTATGGAGGACTATGTGGTGCTCATAATGCTATATTAAGCATATGGGGTTATTGTTCTGTATGGGGCAATATATGGGGCCCATAATACTGTATGGAGCAATATATGGGGCCCATAATACTGTATGGAGCAATATATGGGGCCCACAATGCTGTATGAAGGACTATGTGGTGCCCATAATACTGTATGGAGCAATATATGGGGCTCATGATACTGTATGGAGCACTATGTGGTACCCATAATACTGTATGGAGAAATATATGGGGCATGTTATTCTGTATGGAGCGCTATGTGGTGCCCATAATACTGTATGGAGGGCTATGTGGTGCCCATAATACTGTATGGAGGGCTATACTGTCTGATTTATGACCTATTGTAGAATGTACAATAGATATCACTCATGTAATGTAAGAAGTTAAATCTTTGGCATTGTACCATACCTATATTTCTCGGCTGTATCTGTGCATTATGAATTGTAGTATGTGTTAAAGGGGCCCACTGAGACTCTTTCACCTGGAGCCCACAAAAACCTGGAATCGGCCCTGTATGCACTGCACAGTACCACTTCTCCTGTCCTGTTGTCGAAGAGGCGACATTGGACTTTGGGAGGGTCAATATTGGTTTAGTACTTTTAATATTACTTTGACCAAATAAAAATAAAATATTGGAAAAGCTGTTTGAATGGATTATACCAAGTAATCCACTCTCCTCTGGATAGGGGATAACTTTCCAATTGCTGGAGATCTGACAGCTGGGACCCCCATGATCCTGAAAATTGGAGCTCTGTAGAGCACCATGTAAATGCAGCTGTGGTCCATCATACGCACTGTGGCGCCATTCACATGCGGTTCTTCAAATAACTCCTTTTAGGAGAGTGAGGGGCACGACAAAGTAAAGTCAAATTCACTGAATTGAGGAGTGTTACAGTTTGCGGGCTGGTGGGGTTTGCGTGGCAGGGCTGTTTTTTTTATCCCAGTCCGGCCCTGGGGGCAAGGCTAATGCAGAAGCTGATGGGAAACTATGGAAGCTTTGATGAACAAAGAATAATTGCACAGCAAGGAATGAAACAAAGTAAAGCTGTAATGAGAACATTGTCAACAGATCGCGCTGTTGGATAAGTTATCACAATACAGTACACTTCAATGTTATCAATACACTACAATTCAATAGAAAGCATAGCAAAACTGATTTTATGCATTTGCACAAAGGCATGACAGTAAGGGTACCGTCACACAGTGCCATTTTCATCGCTACGATGGCACGATCCGTGACGTCGCAGCGTCGTATGATTATCGCTCCAGCGTCGTAGACTGCGGTCACACTTTGCAATCACGGCGCTGGAGCGATGCCGAAGTCCCCGGGTAACCAGGGTAAACATCGGGTTACTAAGCGCAGGGCCGCGCTTAGTAACCCGATGTTTACCCTGGTTACCAGCGTAAACGTAAAAAAAACAAACAGTACATACTCACATTCCGGTGTCTGTCCCCCGGCGTTCTGCTTCTCTGCACTGTGTAAGCGCCATAGCCGGAAAGCAGAGCGGTGACGTCAGACGTCACCGCTGTGCTCGCTTTCCAGCCGGCAGGCGCTCACAGTGCAGAGAAGCTGAGACGCCGGGGGACAGACACCGGAATGTAAGTATGTAGTGTTTGTTTTTTTTACGTTTACGCTGGTAACCACGGTAAACATCGGGTTACTAAGCGCGGCCCTGCGCTTAGTTACCCGATGTTTACTCTGGTTACAAGCGAACCCATCGCTGGATCGCTGTCACACACAACGATCCAGCGATGTCAGCGGGTGATCAAGCGACGAAAGAAAGTTCCAAACGATCTGCTACGACGTACGATTCTCAGCAGGGTCCCTGATTGCTGCTGCGTGTCAGACACAGCGATATCGTAACGATATCACTAGAACGTCACGAATCGTACCGTCGTAGCGATCAAAATTTCACTGTGTGACGGTACCCTTAGGGAGTTTGATACATGCTGAACGTGAGTTACAGAGAGCACAAATAAAATACACAGGAGAAGTCTGCACTGAATATTGATAAGATTAGCAGGAAAGAGTTATATACTAGTGGAAGGAGAGTCGGAGTTAGGGGAGATGTTGCCAACAACTAGGAGTGAGAGAAAAAAGAGAAAGAGCAGGTAGTTGAGTGATTTGTGCGAGCGCTTTGTGCACTCTGTGGTGGAAGTGAATGGTTTGAAGTGTTTGAGAAATGTGAGCAGGACCTGAGAGCTAAATATGGGAGAGGAAGGAGAGAGGGACTGATGTGGAGACAGTGCACATAGATGAGGCAAAGAGATATGAAAAATAAATAATGTTGTGCAACTGAACAAGAAGTGTGTGTGTGGGGGGGTGACTATCTAGCATAGCTTTCCCTGTCTCCTGCTCTCTCCAACTGCCATGTATGCACTTTGACAATACTGTATTTCGAAAGATATTGCACACGTGCCACCAGCGCTTGTGCTCTCCCTTTGCCAGATTTGAATATATGGGAAGGATCTGCTAACATCTGGGCTCAATGTACCCCGATAAGCAATTCATCAACTAACTAGAGACCAGAACAGGAAAACTGTACAAAATAAACATACTCCCGACTGGACAGAAAATAAATCATCAAGTGAGTGTGAAAACTTTGAACATTTACAGACACAAGAACAATGAGTATATACCAACATTAAAATCTTGCTATATCAAGGGGAGATGTTCACTGTGTCTTGCCCAAAGAACCAGCTCAATGTAAGGCTTAAACCAGAGCGGCACCGCAGGCAAAGTAGTGGCATATCCGAGCCCCTCAATATATTTTGTGCTACTGCTCAGACTTTAGCTCAATTTATCTCAATTTTTACTGCATCTAACCCAGTAAATCGTTTTGGGGTTTGGGGCTTAGGAGCAGTGTCTGCACGTCAGCAGAGTAACCCGCCTGTGAAACAAACTATACCGCCTGTGTATCTCTATTTTCACTGCATCTAATCCAGTTGATAGTTTTGGGCCTAGGAGCATTGTCTGCACGTCAGCCAGAGGTGTATCTAGCTCTTCCTGCACCCGGGGCAAAGGATAAGTTTGGCGCCCCCCCCCCCCCCTCAGATTTCTGCCCCCTGTAATGTCCTCAGTTTTCTGCCCCCATAATGTCCTCAGAATTCTGCCCGCATAATGTCCTCAGATTTCTTCTGTCCCCATAATGTCCTGATTCCTGCCCCCATCCCCTCCCTTCCCGGGTGCAGTTACATGTGGTGGAGAAATCTGAGGAACATATGGGGGGGAATGGGGGCGGAAGAAATCTGAGCACATTATGGGGGCAGAAATCAGGACATTGCACCCATCCAGCCCCCTGGCCTTGCTTCAGTCCTCACATAGTAGTATATAGCACAGCCCACATAGTAGTATATAGCACAGCCCACACAGTAGAACACAGCACTGCCCACACAGTAGTATACAGCACTGCCCACACAGTAGTATACAGCCCACACAGTTGTATACAGCACAGCCCACACAGTTGTATACAGCACAGCCCACACAGTAGAATACAGCACTGCCCACACAGTAGTATACAGCACTGCCCACACAGTAGTATACAGCACAGCCCACATAGTAGTATATAGCACAGCCCACACAGTAGAATACAGCACTGCCCACACAGTAGTATACAGCACTGCCCACACAGTAGTATACAGCCCACACAGTAGTATACAGCACAGTCCACACAGTAGTATACAGCACAGCCCACACAGTAGTATACAGCACAGCCCACACAGTAGTATACAGCACAGCCCACATAGTAGTATATAGCACAGCTCACATAGTAGTATACAGCACTGCCCACGTAGTATATAGCAGCCCACGTAGTATATAGCACAGCCCACGTAGTATATAGCACAGCCCACGTAGTAAATAGCAGCCACATAGCAAATAGCAGCCCACGTAGTATATAGCAGCCCACGTAGTATATAACACAGCCCACGCAGTATATAAGAGCCCATACCTTGCCCTCCCAGCCAGGCTCTGCATCCCCCCGCAATCCTTTGCTCCAGGTGGCAGGTGCTGCACACTTCCTGTTTGGCGACACGTGGCTCATTCTCCAGGCATTGGACAGTCGGAAGTCACTCTGTGTATCCATGGAGACGCATTGTGGGCGGCTCTCCAGCAGCTGTGAAAGTCCCAGAGCTCCGTGCCGCCTCCTCTCTTCTAGCGTGAACTTCGGGCCGCAGATGCCTGCCTCAGGGGCCCGGGGGCCGCATGTTTGAGAGCCCTGGCGCAGATGAAGAACATTCTTGGGAACCGACGCGCAGCACTTTCTCTGAGCCGGCTGTCAATTTGACGCCCGGCTCAGAGAACGGAAGCATCTCAGTGTGGGGGCGGCAGAATTCCGCCGACGGGGAGCCTCCTCCTTGGACCGCCACATCAAGCGGCCTGCTGGCGCCCCTCTGTCAGCTGAGCTCGGGGCACATGCCCCGGCTGCCCCCCCTGGATACGCCACTGACGTCAGCAGAGTAGCCCGCCTGTGAAACAAACTATACCGCCTGTGTATCTCTATTTTCACTGCATCTAATCAAGTTGATAGTTTTGGGCCTAGTAGCATTGTCTGCACGTCAGCAGAGTAGCCCGCCTGTGAACAAACTATACCGTCTGTGTATCTCTATTTTCACTGCATCTAATCCAGTTGATAGTTTTGGGCCTAGTAGCATTGTCTGCACGTCAGCAGAGTAGCCCGCCTGTGAAACAAACTATACTGCCTGTGTATCTCTATTTTCACTGCATCTAATCCAGTTGATAGTTTGGGGCCTAGTAGCATTGTCTGCACGTCAGCAGAGTAGCCCGCCTGTGAAGCTAGCTACACCGCCTGTGTATCTCAATTTTTACGGTATCTAACCCAGTAAATCGTTTTGGGGTTTTGGGCTTAATAGCAGTGTCTGCAGGTCAGCAGAGTAGCCCGCCTGTGAAACTAACTACACCGCCTGTGTATCTCTATTTTCACTGCATCTAATCCAGTTAATAGTTTTTGGCCTAGGAACAGTGTCTGCACTGTCCGATAAGCCCTGGTGCAATACGTTATGACGTATAGCCTGGGCCAACGAGATCAAGAGGTGGGGCAAATCACGCTGCAGGAGTGGTCTCAGATCAGGGACCTATGCACCCTTCTGCACAGTTTTGAAATAGCAACGAAGATGTTTAGTGCTGACGATGCCATTATCAGCATGACCATTCCGGTGATTTACATGCTGGAGCACACCTTACACAGTGTTCGGAGTCAGGTGGTGGAACAAGAGGAGGAGGAGGAGGAACAGGAGGAGTCGTTTTCGGAAGGGATCATATCTCCAAGGTCAAGATGGTCGGCAGCACCAAGGCGGCTGGCATTGGAGGCTGGGCGAGAGGGATTACCGAGGGCGCATGGTAGCAGCCAAACTGTTGAGGAAGGTGCAGGAGGCGAGGAAGAAGTGGAGGACGAACTGGCGCTGGGCATGGAAGACTCATCAGATGAGGGAGACCTTGATCAAATTTCTGTTGTGCGAGGTTGGGGGGAGAGGGCAGACGATGGAAGCATGATTCTCACCTCGCCACCACCAAGACAACAAGGACTTGATCCTCCTGGATGCGCAGGACACATGAGTGCCTTCTTGCTGCACTACCTGCAACATGACCCTCGGATTTCCGGATTGTCAGAATCCGAAGTAATGCCGACTACTGGGTTGCCACACTCTTAGATCCCCGGTACAAAAGCAAATTTGGCAAAATAATTCCTGCCATAGAAAGGGATTCATGCATGCAGGAGTATCAGCAGAGACTGTTACAGAATCTAACATCTGCTTTTCCACAAAACACCAGTGGTGCACATAGTGAATCTCTGAGTTCTAACTTGCCAACCGTGGGACTATCGAGTCATCACTCAAACCGTAACAGTAACATCGTATCTGTTGGTAACAGCAATTTTTTCCAATCGTTTCAAGATTTTTTTAGACCATCCTTTGCAAGGCCACAGGAGACAAGAAGTCTGACGCACAGCCAACGCCTAGAGAGGATGGTACAAGAGTATCTCCAAGTTAACATCGATGCCATGACTGTGGAACTGGACCCTTGCTCATTTTGGGCTTCCAATCTTGAAAAATGGCCTGAGCTCGCCACTCACGCCTTGGAGATCTTGTCGTGCCCCGCTGCCAGCGTTCTCTCTGAACGTGTGTTCAGCACTGCTGGTGGTGTGCTGACAGATAAGCGCACACGGCTGTCCAGTGACAATGTAGACAGACTAACGTTCATCAAGATGAACAAATCCTGGATCCGCAAGGACTTTTCTACCCCTGTGTCATCTTGGGGAGACTAAAGCTTGATGATTTTTGAAAATCACCTCACCAACCATTTAAAAAAAAACTCTGGTGAAATTGATGCCACTTAAGTGGTGTCTGTGGCCGAATTTTTGGAAAAAATGGAGACTCTTTGATTTAGTCTCCTTGCTGAGTTTTACATGACGTTGCCATCGTCAATTCCAGGTGGGTGGGGTCGTCTGCAGAGTTGTTTACTCATACTATGGCCTGGGATTCAGAGGTCTGCTCCAAAGCTTCAGTGTCTGCTAGTCAGCAGAGTAGCCCAGCCACCCACCGCCTGTTTACCTAAGTACTATTTTTAACAGCATCTGGCCCAGGAAATCCTTTGGGGCCTAGTAGAATTTGGTGCTACTCAGCAGCGTACCCCACCCATGAAGCAAGCTACACCGCCTGTTTACCTAACTACTATTTTGTAACGGCATCTAGCCCAGGAAATCCTTTTGGGCCTAGTAGAATTTGGTGCTACTCAGCAGCGTACCCCACCCAGGAAGCAAGCTACACCGCCTGTTTACCTAACTACTATATTGTAACGGCATCTAGCCCAGGAAATCCTTTTGGGCCTAGTAGAATTTGGTGCAACTCAGCAGCGTACCCCACCCATGAAGCAAGCTACACCGCATGTTTACCTAACTACTATTTTGTAACGGCATCTAGCCCAGAAAATCCTTTTGGGCCTAGTAGAATTTGGTGCAACTCAGCAGCGTACCCCACCCATGAAGCAAGCTACACCACCTGTTTACCTAACTACTATTTTGTAACGGCATCTAGCCCAGGAAATCCTTTTGGGCCTAGTAGAATTTAGTGCTACTCTGCAGCGTACCCCACCCATGAAGCAAGCTACATTGCCTGTTGATCTAATTACTAATTTTTAACTGATCTAGCCCAGGAAATCATTTTGTACCTAATCGCATTTTGTGCTACTCAGCAGAGTACCCCACCTATGAAGCAAGCTGCACCGCCTTCTTTATTTCTCAATCTAACCCCTCAGCTCTGGGGTGTCCACTCTCCCTCCAGCTCTCTCCTTCTCACAGGTGGACTACCGCGTGTTTTCACACTGTGGCGAATCTTTTGGGCCCAAGCATAAGAAGTCGTCGAAGTAATGGATAATATGTGCCGCCTTACAAACGTCCATGACGACACATTCGAGGAAGCAACTAAATGCCTCAAATAGTGAGCAGGATATGGAGCACTGTTGTGTAATTGGATTCTGGGCTCCCCCGGTGGCCACTTGTGGAATTGTACTTGTGTGCATCATCCCCTCTGTTCACCTGCTCCTATCAGGAGGTGGGAGTCGCTATATAACCTTGCTCCTCTGTCAGTTTCATGCCGGTCAACGATGTAATCAGAAGCCTTTCTGTGCATGTTCCTGCTACTAGACAACTCCCAGCTAAGTTGGACTTTTGTCCTTGTGTGTTTTTGCATTTTGTTCCTGTTCACAGCTGCTGCTTCGTTACTGTGTCTGGAAAGCTCTTGTGAGCGGAAATTGCCACTCTGGTGTTATGAGTTAATGCTAGAGTCTTAAAGTAATTTCTGGATGGTGTTTTGATAGAGTTTTCTGCTGACCATGAAAGTGCCCTTTCTGTCTTCTTGCTATCTAGAAAGCGGACCTCGATTTTTGCTAAACCTATTTTCATACTACGTTTGTCATTTCATCTAAAATCACCGCCAATATATGTGGGGGCCTCTGTCTGCCTTTTGGGAAAATTTCTCTAGAGGTGAGCCAGGACTGTCTTTTCCTCTGCTAGGATTAGGTAGTTCTCCGGCTGGCGCTGGGCATCTAGGGATAAAAAGACGTAGGCATGCTACCCGGCCACTTCTAGTTGTGCGGCAGGTTTAGTTCATGGTCAGTATAGTTTCCATCTTCCAAGAGCTAGTTCTCATATATGCTGGGCTATGTTCTCTCGCCATTGAGAATCATGACAGTTTGACCGGCCCAAAAAAAAGGGTTAAATTACTGGCTGAGAAAGGAGAGAAAAAAGAAGTCTGCTACAATTTTTTTTTTTTTTTTTCCTCTAGTTCTGAGTGTGCTCTTAATTGAATCACTTGCTAGTCTGCCTATACTGCAGCCTTCCTCTCTTTCTCTCCTTCTAATCCTTGAATGGCTCTGTGTTCACCTGTTTCAAATGGATCTTCAGAGTGTAGCTACAGGTTTGAATAATCTCGCCACAAAGGTACAAAATTTGCAAGATTTTGTTGTTCATGCACCTATGTCTGAGCCTAGAATTCCTTTGCCTGAATTCTTCTCGGGGAATAGATCTCACTTTCAAAATTTTAAAAATAATTGCAAATTGTTTTTGTCCCTGAAGTCTCGCTCTGCCGGAGACCCTGCACAGCAGGTCAGGATTGTAATTTCCTTGCTCCGGGGCGACCCTCAAGACTGGGCTTTTGCATTGGCACCAGGGGATCCTGCGTTGCTCAATGTGGATGCGTTTTTTCTGGCCTTGGGGTTGCTTTATGAGGAACCTCATTTAGAGCTTCAGGCGGAAAAGGCCTTGATGTCCTTGTCTCAGGGGCAAGATGAAGCTGAAATATACTGCCAAAAATTCCGCAAATGGTCTGTGCTTACTCAGTGGAATGAGTGCGCCCTGGCGGCGATTTTCAGAGAAGGTCTCTCTGATGCCATTAAGGATGTTATGGTGGGGTTCCCTGTGCCTGCGAGTCTGAATGAGTCCATGACTATGGCTATTCAGATCGATAGGCGTCTGCGGGAGCGCAAACCTGTGCACCATTTGGCGGTGTCTACTGAGAAAACGCCAGAAAATATGCAATGTGATAGAATTCTGTCCAGAAGCGAGCGGCAGAATTTTAGACGTAAAAATGGGTTGTGCTTCTATTGTGGTGATTCAACTCATGTTATATCAGCATGCTTTAAGCGTACTAAGAAGCCTGACAAGTCTGTTTCAATTAGCACTTTACAGTCTAAGTTTATTCTATCTGTGACCCTGATTTGTTCTTTGTCATCTATTACCGCGGACGCCTATGTCGACTCTGGCGCTGCTTTGAGTCTTATGGATTGGTCCTTTGCCAAACGCTGTGGGTATGATTTGGAGCCATTGGAGGCTCCGATACCTCTGAAAGGGATTGACTCCACCCCATTGGCTAGTAATAAACCACAATACTGGACACAAGTGACTATGCGTGTTAATCCGGATCACCAGGAGGTTATTCGCTTTCTGGTGCTGTATAATCTACATGATGTTTTGGTGCTGGGATTGCCATGGCTGCAATCTCATAACCCAGTCCTCGACTGGAGAGCTATGTCTGTGTTAAGCTGGGGATGTAAAGGAACTCATGGGGACGTACCTTTGGTTTCCATTTCATCATCTATTCCCTCTGAGATTCCTGAATTCTTGTCTGACCTTCGTGACGTTTTTGAAGAACCCAAGGTTGGTTCACTACCTCCGCACCGGGAGTGCGATTGTGCCATAGACTTGATTCCGGGTAGTAAATACCCTAAGGGTCGTTTATTTAATCTGTCTGTGCCTGAACACGCGGCTATGCGAGAATATATAAAGGAGTCCTTGGAAAAGGGACATATTCGTCCTTCGTCATCTCCCTTAGGAGCCGGTTTTTTCTTTGTGTCTAAGAAAGACGGCTCTTTGAGGCCGTGTATTGATTATCGACTTTTGAATAAAATCACGGTTAAATATCAATATCCGTTACCACTGCTTACTGATTTGTTTGCTCGTATAAAGGGGGCCAAGTGGTTCTCTAAGATTGATCTCCGTGGGGCGTATAATTTGGTGCGAATCAAGCAGGGGGATGAGTGGAAAACCGCATTTAATACGCCCGAGGGCCATTTTGAGTATTTGGTGATGCCTTTTGGTCTTTCAAATGCCCCTTCAGTCTTCCAGTCCTTTATGCATGACATTTTCCGTGATTATTTGGATAAATTTATGATTGTGTATCTGGATGATATTCTGATTTTTTCGGATAACTGGGACTCTCATGTCCAGCAGGTCAGGAGGGTTTTTCAGGTTTTGCGGTCTAATTCCTTGTGTGTGAAGGGTTCTAAGTGTGTTTTTGGGGTTCAAAAGATTTCCTTCTTGGGATACATTTTTTCCCCCTCTTCCATCGAGATGGATCCTGTCAAGGTTCAGGCTATTGGTGATTGGACGCAACCCTCTTCTCTTAAGAGTCTTCAGAAATTTTTGGGCTTTGCTAACTTTTATCGTCGATTTATTGCTGGTTTTTCTGATGTTGTAAAACCATTGACTGATTTGACTAAGAAGGGTGCTGATGTTGCTGATTGGTCCCCTGATGCTGTGGAGGCCTTTCGGGAGCTCAAGCGCCGCTTTTCTTCCGCCCCAGTGTTGCGTCAGCCTGATGTTGCTCTTCCTTTTCAGGTTGAGGTCGACGCTTCTGAAATCGGAGCTGGGGCGGTGTTGTCGCAGAGAAGTTCCGACTGCTCCGTGATGAGACCTTGTGCTTTTTTTTCCCGTAAATTTTCGCCCGCCGAGCGGAATTATGATATTGGGAATCGGGAGCTTTTGGCCATGAAGTGGGCTTTTGAGGAGTGGCGTCACTGGCTTGAGGGGGCCAGACATCAGGTGGTGGTATTGACTGACCACAAAAATTTTATTTACCTTGAGTCTGCCAGGCGCCTGAATCCTAGACAGGCGCGCTGGTCGTTGTTTTTCTCTCGGTTTAATTTTGTGGTGTCTTACCTACCGGGTTCTAAGAATGTTAAGGCGGATGCCCTTTCTAGGAGTTTTGAGCCTGACTCCCCTGGTAATTCTGAGCCCACAGGTATCCTTAAAGATGGAGTGATATTGTCTGCCGTTTCTCCAGACCTGCGGCGGGCCTTGCAGGAGTTTCAGGCGGATAGACCTGATCGTTGCCCACCTGGTAGACTGTTTGTTCCTGATGATTGGACCAGTAGAGTCATCTCTGAGGTTCATTCTTCTGCGTTGGCAGGTCATCCTGGAATCTTTGGTACCAGGGATTTGGTGGCAAGGTCCTTCTGGTGGCCTTCCCTGTCACGAGATGTGCGAGGCTTTGTGCAGTCTTGTGACGTTTGTGCTCGGGCCAAGCCTTGTTGTTCTCGGGCTAGTGGATTGTTGTTACCCTTGCCTATCCCGAAGAGGCCTTGGACGCACATCTCGATGGATTTTATTTCGGATCTGCCTGTTTCTCATAAGATGTCTGTCATCTGGGTGGTGTGTGACCGTTTCTCTAAGATGGTCCATCTGGTTCCCTTGCCTAAGTTGCCTTCTTCTTCCGAGTTGGTTCCTCTGTTTTTTCAAAATGTTGTTCGTTTGCATGGTATTCCGGAGAATATCGTTTCTGACAGAGGGACCCAATTCGTGTCTAGATTTTGGCGGGCATTCTGTGCTAGGATGGGCATAGATTTGTCTTTTTCGTCTGCTTTCCATCCTCAGACTAATGGCCAGACCGAGCGGACTAATCAGACCTTGGAGACATTTGAGGTGTTTTGTGTCTGCGGATCAGGATGATTGGGTTGCTTTTTTGCCTTTGGCGGAGTTCGCCCTCAATAATCGGGCCAGCTCTGCCACCTTGGTGTCCCCGTTTTTCTGTAATTCTGGGTTTCATCCTCGATTTTCCTCCGGTCAAGTGGAATCTTCGGATTGTCCTGGAGTGGATGCTGTGGTGGAGAGGTTGCATCAGATTTGGGGGCAGGTGGTGGACAATTTGAAGTTGTCCCAGGAGAAGACTCAGCTTTTTGCCAACCGCCGTCGTCGTGTTGGTCCTCGGCTTTGTGTTGGGGACTTGGTGTGGTTGTCTTCTCGTTTTGTCCCTATGAGGGTTTCTTCTCCTAAGTTTAAGCCTCGGTTCATCGGCCCGTACAAGATATTGGAGATTCTTAACCCTGTGTCCTTCCGTTTGGACCTCCCTGCATCCTTTTCGATTCATAATGTTTTTCATCGGTCATTGTTGCGCAGGTATGAGGTACCGGCTGTGCCTTCCGTTGAGCCTCCTGCTCCGGTGTTGGTTGAGGGTGAGTTGGAGTACGTTGTGGAAAAGATCTTGGACTCTCGTGTTTCCAGACGGAAACTCCAGTATCTGGTCAAATGGAAGGGATACGGTCAGGAGGATAATTCTTGGGTCACTGCCTCTGATGTTCATGCCTCCGATCTTGTCCGTGCCTTTCATAGGGCTCATCCTGATCGCCCTGGTGGTTCTGGTGAGGGTTCGGTGCCCCCTCCTTGAGGGGGGGTACTGTTGTGTAATTGGATTCTGGGCTCCCCCGGTGGCCACTTGTGGAATTGTACTTGTGTGCATCATCCCCTCTGTTCACCTGCTCCTATCAGGAGGTGGGAGTCGCTATATAACCCTGCTCCTCTGTCAGTTTCATGCCGGTCAACAATGTAATCAGAAGCCTTTCTGTGCATGTTCCTGCTACTAGACAACTCCCAGCTAAGTTGGACTTTTGTCCTTGTGTGTTTTTGCATTTTGTTCCTGTTCACAGCTGCTGCTTCGTTACTGTGTCTGGAAAGCTCTTGTGAGCGGAAATTGCCACTCTGGTGTTATGAGTTAATGCTAGAGTCTTAAAGTAATTTCTGGATGGTGTTTTGATAGAGTTTTCTGCTGACCATGAAAGTGCCCTTTCTGTCTTCTTGCTATCTAGAAAGCGGACCTCGATTTTTGCTAAACCTATTTTCATACTACGTTTGTCATTTCATCTAAAATCACCGCCAATATATGTGGGGGCCTCTGTCTGCCTTTTGGGAAAATTTCTCTAGAGGTGAGCCAGGACTGTCTTTTCCTCTGCTAGGATTAGGTAGTTCTCCGGCTGGCGCTGGGCATCTAGGGATAAAAAGACGTAGGCATGCTACCCGACCACTTCTAGTTGTGCGGCAGGTTTAGTTCATGGTCAGTATAGTTTCCATCTTCCAAGAGCTAGTTCTCATATATGCTGGGCTATGTTCTCTCGCCATTGAGAATCATGACAGAGCACCCCATGGGCCAACAGCGATCTATGTAGTATGCTCCTTCACAGAAGCAGCCCAATGGGAGGACACTATTCGGAGGCACAGGTAGTAACCGGAACGCCCCCTCAATGTCTGTTTTGGCCATTAGTGTGCCCCTTCCCAACTTCTTGACCCACCTGATTGCCTCGTCAAAGGAGGTACAGTACATAGTACTGTACTTGGTTCCGCGTCGATGTTGTCGTTTACTGACCTGCGCCTTGGATATGACAAATGGTGGATTAGTCTGAATGTATTGGGTTCATTTTTTGGCACAACTCCCACGGGGGTACCACTACGTCTTCTAAGTAAAGTGTTCTGAATGAACCCGCCGCCATTCTACCTAAAGATATTTCTTTCTTTTTTGTCAAGACGTCTGGGTGTTGGTAGAGTGAGTTTAGATTTTTACTCCAGCCTTTCTTAAAGGGAACCTGTCACCACGTTTTTGGAAGATGGGATAAAAATAGCGTTAAATAGGGGCAGAGGTGGGCGTTACATTAGTGTGTTTGTTATGCGTTTATTACCCACCTAAGTTGCCGAAATACCTTTGCAAAGTCTCCGTTTTCGCCTGTCAATCAGGCTGGTCTGGTCAAAAGGGCGTCTTGTCTTCCCCCAGATTTTGCGTAGTTTTCCGTTGGTGGCGTAGTGGTGTGCGCATGCCCAAAGTCCCGAATCCTCTGCCAGGGGATTTAAAAGAGCGCGCTGTTCATTTTCATTGGTGATCGGTGGGCGCGGCCATCTTCCTTTGGCCGCGCGTGCGCAGAAGCGGCGCTCTGCTGGCCGCGGCTTCAGGAAAATGGCCGCGGGATGCCGCGCGTGCGCAGATGGATATCGCGGCGGCCATTTTCCTGAAGCCGCGGCCAGCAGAGCGCCGCTTCTGCGCACGCGCGGCCAAAGGAAGATGGCCGCGCCCACCGATCACCAATGAAAACGAACAGCGCGCTCTTTTAAATCCCCTGGCAGAGGATTCGGGACCTTGGGCATGCGCACACCACTACGCCACCAACGGAAAACTACGCAAAATCTGGGGGAAGACAAGACGCCCTTTTGACCAGACCAGCCTGATTGACAGGCGAAAACGGAGACTTTGCAAAGGTATTTCGGCAACTTAGGTGGGTAATAAACGCATAACAAACACACTAATGTAACGCCCACCTCTGCCCCTATTTAACGCTATTTTTATCCCATCTTCCAAAAACGTGGTGACAGGTTCCCTTTAACTTTAGAAGGGCATGACATGCCTATATCTGTGTCTCCTCCTCCTTTTACTCCTCCACCTCTTTTCTTTTCGCATGACTATGTGTAGTTGTGACTTTTCCATGTGTTTGTTATGTCTTCTGAGCAGTTTGTCAGCTTTTGGACACCTTTTAAGGTGTTTTCTATGTGTTTTCCATGTGTTTGTATGTGTTTGTGTTTGCCTGCCATTGGTTTCAATGGGGTTTGACGGTGTTCGTCGAACAGTTCGGCGAACATCTCCCTGTTCAACGAACCGAACCCGAACACTAGGGAGGTGGCTCATCTCTACACCAATGTCAATAAACCCGGGATCACCTATAGCAAATAGTAATCACTAGTGCACATAAGACAAGGAAAAAGACAAGCTATATAAAGTGGGATCACCAGACATAATAAGATAAAATGTAAATACTTTATTAATGCAAGCCAAACATAGAAGTTAAAAACAATTAAAAAGTCAATAACATGACTCAAAACATGATCATCCACAATAGGGTGACCAGCCCAGCCCGGCAAGATATAAGAAATTCAATCACTATATCACTATGTCCTAGGCAAACGGGATCATTTGGGTAATGTATGACCCTCTCCTAATAGACACAATATAAGAATCCCCAAGGCCAGGTAATCTGGCAAATATAAATAATGATCAGGTAATATTGCTCAGTAGCTCCAGTGCAAACGCAATTTCATATGAGACATATAGTAAACAGATAACAATAGCTTACAAAGGTAAATATAAAGTATTAGCTGAAGAGCCCCTAACGGTGGTTAGTTATAACAAATTATAATGATTATATTGCACTTAAAAACTTTGTTGAAGCAAACGTTTTTTCAACACAATATTAACCCCTTAACCACTGCCGATACGACTTTTAACGGCGGCAGTTAAGGGGCCTTATTCCTCCTGCACCTCACGCTCCTCCTTAATACAAAGCATTTTTCTCCAGCACAGGTTTTCTCCTTAATAGTCGCCTCTTCCGGCAGCACCTCACACTCCTCTTCCATATACAATTGGAAACACTTGATCCAGAGAGAAATTGCACTGATTGCAATAAAGCATATCATATACACAGCCTACTTCTTCTGCAGCACCACACTTTTCTCCTTTAGATTTCGTTCACACGTTATTTGGTCAGTATTTTTACCTCAGTATTTGGAAGCTAAAACTTGGAGTAAAACAATCAGAGGAAAAGTATATTAGAAATACGTCACCACTTCTGTATTTTTATCCCACTCATGGTTTTGGCTTATAAATACAGTGCCTTGCGAAAGTGTTCGGCTCCCTGGAACTTTTCAACCTTTTCCCACATATCATGCTTCAAACATAAAGATACCAAATGTTAATTTTTGGTGAAGAATCAACAACAAGTGGAACACAATTGAGAAGTTGAACGAAATTTATTGGTTATTTTAAATTTTTGTAGAAAATCAAAAACTGAAAAGTGGGGCGTGCAATATTATTCAGCCCCTTTACTTTCAGTGCAGCAGACTCCCTCCAGAAGTTCATTGTGGATCTCTGAATGATCCAATGCTGTCCTAAATGCCTAATGATGATATATATAATCCACCGGTGTGTAATCAAGTCTCCATATAAATGCACCTGCTCTGTGATAGTCTCAGGGTTCTGTGTGAAGCACAGAGAGCATCATGAAGACCAAGGAACACAACAGGAAGGTCCATGATACTGTGGTGGAGAAGTTTGAAGCTGGATTTGGATACAAAATGATTTCCAAAACTTTAAACATCCCAAGGAACACTGTGCAAGCGATCATATTGAAATGGAAGGAGCATCATACCACTGCAAATCTACCAAGACCTGGCCGTCCCTCTAAACTTTCATCTCAAACAAGGAGAAGACTGATCAGAGATGCAGCCTAGAGGCCCATGATCACTATGGATGAACTGCAGAGATCTACAGCTGAAGTGGGACAGTCTGTCCATAGGACAACAATCAGTTGTACACTGCACAAATCTGGCCTTTATGGAAGTGTGGCAAGAAAAAAGCCATTTCTCAAAGATATCCATAAAAAGTGTTGTTTAAAGTTTGCAACAAGCCACCTGGGAGACGCACCAAACATGTGGAAGAAGGTGCTCTGGTCAGATGAAACCAAAATCAAACTTTTTGGCAACAATGCCAAACGATATGTTTTGCGTAAAGGCAACACAGCTCATCACCCTGAACACACCATCCCCACTGTCAAACATGGTGGTGACAGCATCATGGTTTAGGCCTGCTCTTCTTCAGCAGGGACAGGGAAGATGGTTAAAATTGATGGGAAGAAGGATGGAGCCAAATACAGGACCATTCTTGAAGAAAACCTGTTGGAGTCTGCAAAAGACCTGAGACTGGGACGGAGATTTGTCTTCCAACAAGACAATGATCCCAAACATAAAGCAAATTCTACAATGGAATGGTTCACAAATAAACGTATTCAGGTGTTAGAATGGCCAAGTCCAGAACTCAATCCAATCGAGAATCTGTGGAAAGAGCTGAAAACTGCTGTTCACAAACGATCTCCATCAACCCTCACTGAGCTCGAGCTGTTTGTCAAGGAAGAATGGGCAAGAATTTCAGTCTCTCGATGTACAAAACTGATAGAGACATACCCCAAGCGACTTGCAGCTGTAATCGCAGCAAAAGGTGGCGCAATAAAGTATTAAGTTAAAGGGGCCGAATAATATTGCACTGTTATGATCCTGGTGGTAGGATCTCAAACTGACCTGACAAATATACCCTGAGTATATAGGACAAGTTCTGGGGATGTGGAAGCTATACTGACCGCAATCCTGATCCTATCCAAACACACTAAAGGCAGCTGTGGAACGTTACCTGAAAACCTAGACGTCTCGTCACAGCCTGAGAAACTGACTACCCCTAGAGAGAAAGCAAAGACCTCACTTGCCTCAGAGAAATGTACCCCAAAGTTTTAGATAGCCCCCCACAAATAATAACGGTGAGTCAAGGGGAAAACACAAACGTAGAGATGAAACATATTTAGCAAATGAGGCCCGCTAATACTAGATAGGCAGAAAATAGATAGGTGTCTGTGCGGTCAGTACAAAAACTATCAAAAGTAAACCACGCAGAGAATACAAGAACCCCCACACCGACTCACGATGTGAGGGGCGCACTCTGCACCCCAGAACTAACCAGCAAGCAAAAAATCACATAAAAGCAAGCTGGGCTGAACTCATTATATAATGAGAAACGTTTTCAAGGAAATAATGAGAAACTGAACAAGCAAACTTAGCTTCTCTTAGCAGGAGACTGGTCACAAGGAATATTCAGGAGAGCACAGGATCAGGACTGAATACACCGACAGCAGGCGACAAGTAAAGGTCCAGGTGAGTTAAATAGGCCCAGCCTAACAGGAGATGAAACAGCTGAGCCCAGCCAAGACCAGCCATATCGCTAAAGGCCACCAGAGGGAGCCCAAGAACAAACTCACACAGTACCACTCATGACCACAGGAGGGAGCCCGAGAACGGAATTCACAACATTGCACGCCCCACTTTTCAGTTTTTGATTTTCCACAAAAATTTAAAATAACCAATAAATTTTGTTCCATTTCACAATTGTGTTCCACTTGTTGTTGATTCTTCACCAAAAATTTACATTTGGTATCTTTATGTTTGAAGCATGATATGTGGGAAAAGGTGAAAAGTTCCAGGGAGCCGAATACTTTTGCAAGGCACTATACTGAGATAAAATACCCTCTCTCTCACTACTTATACACAGCCTCCACCTGCAGCGCCTTACTCTTCTCTATACACAGCCTCATACTGCAGCAAAATCTCACTTCTCTCATTTTCCCATCACACCTCTCATTTTCCCCCTCACAGCTCTCAATTTCCCCTCACACCTCTCATTTTCCCCCTCACTCCTCTCATTTTCCCCCTCACTCCTCTCATTTTCCCACCTCACACCTGTCATTTTGACCTCACAACTGTCATTTTCCAATCAGTCTATTTTCCCCTCACTCCTCTCATTTTCACTCACACCTCTTCATTTTCACCTCACACCTCTCATTTTCCCCTCATTCCACTATTTTCCCCTCACTCCTCTCATTTTCCCCTCACTCCACTATTTTCCCCTCACTTCTCTCATTTTCCCCTCCTCTAATTTTCACCTCACTCCTCTCTTCCCCTCACACTGTACAGCAACTTCCTGTTATGAGCACAGTGGTGTAATCCATGAGTCTCCTCCCTTACCCTTGATGTCATTCCTCACAGGAGCAACTCCATTCTACACACGACGAAGCTAGATGTGACCTGTGCCTTCCGCACACTGATACTCTGAAGGCGGCGGCCATGATTGTAGCTCGCAGCGGCTGGGTCGTCGCAGCCGGTGAGTTTTGCAGTGTGACTTTCGAGGTGAATGTGTCCCGTGTGCGCTAACGATATGGGCCATGTGGACGGGGCTTTGCGTGTGGAGTGAGTGTGGCTATGCGGAGTGGGGCAATGTGGAGTGGGCGTGACTTGATACATACACACACACATACATACACTAAGCTATATATATAGATGGACAAAAAAACAGCATTTGTAAGTGTTCTGTGCTGTGAGTTGATAGTAAACAAATTTAGCAAGTAGTAGCAGTAGTGATGGGCGAGCACTAAAATGCTCGGGTGCTCGTTGCTCGGGTCGATTAAATTACATAGTTACATAGTTAGTAAGGCCGAAAAAAGACATTTGTCCATCCAGTTCAGCCTATATTCCTATATTCCATCATAATAAATCCCCAGATCTACATCCTTCTACAGAACCTAATAATTGTATGATACAATATTGTTCTGCTCCAGGAAGACATCCAGGCCTCTCTTGAACCCCTCAACTGAGTTCGCCATCACCACCTCCTCAGGCAAGCAATTCCAGATTCTCACTGCCCTGACAGTAAAGAATCCTCTTCTATTTTGGTGGAAAAACCTTCTCTCCTCCAGACGCAGAGAATGCCCCCTTGTGCCCGTCACCTTCCTTGGTATAAACAGATCCTCAGCGAGATATTTGTATTGTCCCCTTATATACTTATACATGGTTATTAGATCGCCCCTCAGTCGTCTTTTTTCTAGACTAAATAATCCTAATTTCGCTAATCTATCTGGGTATTGTAGTTCTCCCATCCCCTTTATTAATTTTGTTGCCCTCCTTTGTACTCTCTCTAGTTCCATTATATCCTTCCTGAGCACCGGTGCCCAAAACTGGACACAGTACTCCATGTGCGGTCTAACTAGGGATTTGTACAGAGGCAGTATAATGCTCTCATCATGTGTATCCAGACCTCTTTTAATGCACCACATGATCCTGTTTGCCTTGGCAGCTGCTGCCTGGCACTGGCTGCTCCAGGTAAGTTTATCATTAACTAGGATCCCCAAGTCCTTCTCCCTGTCAGATTTACCCAGTGGTTTCCCGTTCAGTGTGTAATGGTGATATTGATTCCTTCTTCCCATGTGTATAACCTTACATTTATCATTGTTAAACCTCATCTGCCACCTTTCAGCCCAAGTTTCCAACAAGTTTCCAAAATTGGAATGCTCGGGTGCTCGACCCGAGCATCGAGCCCAATGTAAGTCTATGGGAAACTCGAGCATTTTTCTGGCGCCCCCCGGCGGTCTGCAGAGGGACTAGAAATTGTGGAAATTGATGGGAACACTGCTCAGATGACATGGGAACAGCATGGGGAAGACCCCTGGAAGCATTTCTGACTCCCAGGTCACTGCTGTGAACAATGTTGTTAGTCTTACGCCACTTTTACAGACTCACAATAAAACATGCAAAAACAAAACCAACATGAATTTTCCTGGGAAACATGTTAGATAGAAAGTTCTCCTGTAGCTGTAAGCAGGTGCTGAGATGCAGTACGCAGGGATTGCAGAGCAGTATGGTATAACAGTGCTATTTATTTTTTAACAATAAAGGATAAAGTAGTCTCCTCGCAGGGAGTTAATAAGCTGTGGCAAAGAGTTATTAGAACAACAAGAATTAAATGAAAATAAGCAGAATGAGTGCAACCGTCTAAGTTTCAAGCAACACTTATCGTAGCCCCTGGTGGGGTCCTTAGTCCACAGTCCGGTGGTGGTAGTAATATCGGCAATGGCCGGTATAGGGTCCTCCGATGGGGTCCAAGGTTAGCGATCCGTCTTCTGGCGGCAGCAGGCGGTCTCCGGTTTTACCCGCTGAGCCCACAGTCCATAAGCCCGCACAATCAAAGCGGGAAAAGATGCAGAGCCTCTGTACCAACCGTGGGGTAATGCGTGCTAGCCAGCAAAGGGAACCATACTTCAATGTCCTGTAACCGTTCCATGCTTCTCTGCACACGTGCAGTCTTATGCTTAGCTGGGCGCGCGGCGCTTCCGACACTGACTGTCCCGATGGAGCGCTCAGGAGATCTCGGCCGCATTACGTCGCGGAGCTGCTGTTCAGAGCAGAGAGCACGCTTCTCCCTGACCTGCACTCCCTGACGGTGGGAAACTGCCTGCTGCTTCTCGCGCTTTCCTCTCTGTCCTCCCTCCTAACACGCCCCCTTTTTCTGGGTCATGGGGTTTGTCCGGTCCCCTATCCTTTCCCCGGGCAACATGGGATGCAGCCCTGACAGTTCCGGACCCAGCTCGCACAGGTATCCGCAGCCTCCTTACACTCCCCCTCTCCTGTAGCTTGCCATTCCACGGGTGAGAATTCCTCAAGCAGACGCTCACACTCTTCCATTTCTCGAACAATATTCTGCCAAACAAACTGATCATGATCATAACGAGTGGGAAGGATTCTAGCTGTCATTCATTCAGTATGGCGTAGTTCAGGTTGAGAGGTCGAGTCAGGTTGAGTGGGGGCAGGGCCGGCTCCAGGTTTTTGAGGGCCCCGGGCGAAAGAGTCTCAGTGGGCCCCCCTCTTTAACACATACCACAATTCATGATGCACAGATACAGCAGAGAAATATAGCACAGCCCATGTAGCATATAGCACAGCCCACGTAGTATATAGCACAGCCCACGTAGTACTGTATATAGCACAGACACGTAGTATATTGCCCAGCCACGTAGTATATTGCCCAGCCGCGTAGTATATAGCTCAGTCGCGTAGTATATAGCTCAGCCGCGTAGTATATAGCTCAGCCGCGTAGTATATAGCACAGCCGCGTAGTATATAGCACAGCCGCGTAGTATATAGCATAGCCGCGTAGTATATAGCACAGCCGCGTAGTATATAGCACAGCCGCGTAGTATATAGCACAGCCGCGTAGTATATAGCACAGCAGCGTAGTATATAGCACAGCCGCGTAGTATATAGCACAGACGCGTAGTATATAGCAGACGCATAGTATATTGCCCAGCCATGTAATATATTGCACAGCCACATAGTATATTGCACAGGCACATAATATATTGCACAGCCACTTAATATATTGCCCAGCCACATAGTATATAACACAGGCAGCCCAGGCACGTACGCAGTATATAACACAGCCTGAGCCCACGCAGTATATAACACAGCCTGAGCCCACGCAGTATATAACACAGCCTGAGCCCACGTAGTATATAACACACACAGCCCACGCAGACGCAGTATATAGCACAGCACATGCAGTATGTAGCACAGACTGCCAGATCCATCATTACAAACAGGCAGGTCAGGCCGCACAGATGAGGCATCTAGTCATGGCCGCCCACCTCTTTACAGTGTGTTTTTCTCTCTTTGCAGTTGCATGGCCAGTGCTATGTTAATAGCGCCCCCTCTGACATCAGGGTCACAGCAATGCTGGAACTTGGATCTCCCCTGGAGATGATTCAGCTCCTGCAAACCCCCTGGGAGGAGAGATTTAAAGTGAAGGCAAACAATAGTGATTGTTCCAGTGGCCATGCATGGAAGGTGATAGTACCCATCCAAACAGGGGGGGCTGCATGCAGCACATTGCACCTCTGCCCAATGCAATCTGCCTCCAGCTGTGCAATAGTTAATAAGGCAAGGAAAAGGGAGTACCATAGAGGTCTGTGCTAACAGCCTGCAATGTCCCCTCTGCAGGACACAGGTGCTGGGGCTGCTATTTACGATTCACAGCTCATATCTGTGTTTGTGTAAGTGGCCTGTAAACAGGTCAGAGGTCACGGGAAAGCCATTATACTGTAAGATGCAGAGGGCAGAAAAGGAATTTTTATGGCACCCCATTCCTCCTATTAACTTATGACACCTGACTGCTGCTCCTGCTCCACTCGTCTTTCTGCTTGCCGCTGTCCCTGTGTCTGCGCTGCCGCTGGACGCCTGGACCTGTCCTGGACGCGTGGATGACAGCAGCTGGATCTCTTCTCTGAGCTCTTAGGAATCTGATGAGCTCTCACATCCGGAAGTGACAGGAGAGAGCGACCGCCGGCCCGGATTCATGGTGATGGCGGCGCCAGTGGTGACTGGTGAGTATTGCAGGCGCAGTTGTGTGAAACTCAGTCCCAGCAGCAGGCCCGGCCCGGAAGTGACTCTGGCTGCGTCGTATCCATGGTGACGGACGGCCCGACTCCCGGAGGTGAGTATTCCGGCTGCAGCTGCGCACCGTAAATGGGCCCCCCCGTCTCGCCAGGGCCCCGGCACTTGCCCGGGTACGCCGGGTGCTGGCGCCGGCCCTGAGTGGGGGAGTCGGGTTGAGTGGTAGAAGACGGGAGCACATCTGAGTGCAATGGATCAGCTGATTCTGGGGCTTCAGGCCTACGCACTTCCCTTGGACTGGCGTGCGGCAGACTTTCTAAGCCTGGGACTGAGCCAAGTGGTTCTTCCTCATCACATTGAGGACCATGGGGGTAAGCACTTCAGTAACGTCCGGCACTCTCTCCTCTTCTTCGGGATCCCTTGACAGGCAAGGATGCAACATGCTATGGTGGACTATTTGGGTCGGCGCCCCTTCTTCCCCTTTTGGTTGAACTTCATACACTGGCCCACCGGATCCAACTCAATGTTTCACTCAATACAGAGTTTTTTTACCACCCTTGGGGATCGGACCAAGATTCGATCCCCAGCCTTGAGAGCTGTCCCTCGAAGAGGCATTGCTTCATGTTGTTGGAGTTCTTAGAACTTGGTCTGGACCAACCGATGAAGAGTCTGCAGCTGATGGCCATGATCTCGGACCCAGGAAGAGACCCCCGTCTGTGGGTAGTCTTCTCCTGGATACAACTCCAGCTCTGTGATTTCTTGCTCTTTTCGCCCGAACAGAGTATAGAGTATACGGCGTGTATCCTGTTGTACTGTGCACTCGGTTGTTATACACCCAGGCTAATTCAACCACGTATTCAGGCCATCGTATCTTCTGATCTTCCTCCAATGTTCGGAGCATCTGAAGCAGCCTCTGGTTGAAGCGTTAACAAGCTCCATTCTCCTGAGGATGATAGGGTGTCTTTCTTGACTTCTCTATCTTGTACAGGCGATGCAACTACTCCATCATTCGACCTTGAAAACAAGCTCCTTTGTCAGAATGGATCCTTTTAGGGCACCCGTACACCCGGATGAAGTCTTGGCAGATAGCCTGCGCCACTGACTCAGCAGTCTGATCCCAAGTTGGAGTCACCACAGCGAACTTGGTGAAGTGGTCGGTCATCACCAGACAATGTTCATACCTGAGATGAGCCGGGCCCACGGTCAAGTAGTCGATCATCAACAGCTCTAAGGGGCAGAAGTCACAATGGTCTGCGTTAAGGTTCTCTGCTTTGGAGGTTTGGCTAGTTCACAGCTCTAACATCACTGGCAGGGCTCCTCTACTGCAGCCTGAATTCGGTGGTGATAAACCAACTTCTGCAGCCACTGGAATGTCTTCTCTGGATCAAAGTGAGCCCCTCTCTTATGGGCCTCTGTAGCCATGACTTGAATCAACTTCTCTGGAAGCACCACCTGCCAGGTGTCCCCCTAACTGTACTCTTCGATACAGCAGGCCATCTTCAAGCTGGAGTCTTTCCCACTGCCTTAGAATCTGCAGAGTCCCCGGGGACAGAGCATCTCTTTTTCACCGGCTGGGGAGTCTCTTCAGGGCCACCCACTGTCTCAGCAGCATGAGTTCCTTATCTTTCTGCTGGAGTAGCACTCAGTCATCCCGGGGTCGTTCCAGCACCTGTTCCCCAGACGCTTCTCCGATCTGTCCCTGCGTCGCCACCAACGACCTGACGAGGTCCCAGAAACCAGGAATCTCTTCTGCTTCCAACTCTTCATCCCGGTCCCGTTCAGGTCGCTCATGGGTCACTCTTGACAGAGCATCAGCATGCGTGTTCTCAGCTCAGGCCCGATATGCAATCATGTACCAGTACCTTGCCATGGAGGCCACCCACCTTTGCTCCAAGGCACCCCAGTTTTGCATTTTCCAGATGGGCTAAGGGATTGTTGTCAGTACGTACTAGAACTTTGGATCTGGACGGATATTCGGCAAACTTCTCGGTCATCGCTCACACTAATGCCAGCAGTTCCAACCTGAATAAGGTGTATTTGTCTGGGTTTCGTTCTGAGTCATGGAGGGACCGGCTCTTGAAGGCGATTACTCGTTATTTCCTGTTCTGCATCTGTGACAGCATGGTCCCCAGTCCATGCAGACTCCCATCTGTGTGCAGAATGAAGGGCTGTGAGAAGTCAGCGTAAGCGAGTATGGGAGACTGTCAAGGCCATCTTCAGGGCCCGAAAGGCTTCTTCTTGGCTGCTTCCCCAATGGGTAACCCGATTCTTCAAACCAGACGGCACTCCTTTTAGTAGCTCCAGCAGTGGATTATGATATTGATATGGGTGAAATTCGTCAAGAACCTACAGTAGTACCCAGTCAGCCCCAGAAAGGCCCGGACATCCTTCCCTGTCTTAGGGGTAGGCCAGTCCTGTACCGCCGCTATCTTCTCATGGGCCGATGTCACTCCTTCAGCGGATACGTGTCTCAGACACTTGATCTGCTTGCGGAAGAGATTACATTTTTGGGGCTTCACCTTCAGGCCGTGCTTCTGTAGACGATTCAACACTTGCTCCAGCCGCTGGAGGTGTTCTTTAAAAATGGCTGTGTAGACAATAATGTCGTCCAGGTAGATAAGCGTGGCTTCAAAGTTCAGGTCCCCAGACACCTTTCCGTCAATCACTGGAATGTCCCAGGAGCGTTAGGCCAAAGGGCATCCGGTTAAATGCAAACAATCCAATGGGCAGTATGAACGCTGTCTTCGGCCGGTCATGTTCGGTCATGGGCACTTGCCAGTATCTGCTGTCCGGATCCAGGGACGAGAAATACTTCGCCTTTCCCAAGGCCGAGAGTGACTCTTCAATTCGGGGTAAAGGATAGGAGTCCCGCACTGTACGGCATTCAGCCGCCTATAATCGACACAAAAATGCAGGGTCCCGTCTTTCTTCTGAACTAAGACAATGGGAGCTGCCCACGGGCTCTGCCTTTCCTGTATGACTCTGCAGCATGTGGATCGCCCCCAGATCACTGCACATGTGTGCCAGCATTTCTTTCACTTCCTTGTACTCTTGAAGCGGTAACTGTCGGTACCTCTCTCGGCTCAGTGCTGCACTTCCTGTGGGTATCTCATGGGTTATGGCTGTAGTGCACCCGAAGTCATCCTCATGACGGGCGAAGACATCCTGATAACGTTCCACTACAGCTTCCACCTGTTGCACCTGCTGCGGTGAGAGTCCTGTTAATTCAGCCTGCATTCTGTCCAGGATTCGGCGCTTTGTGCTTCCAGGTGGGTGCTCTGGGGTCAGGGTGACGGCTACAGTCCGCAGGTCTCCCTGTTTCACTGCCAACTGGATAGCCTCTGGTACTATCGATTATTATGGCATTCCTAGCACCTGTGCCACTTCACTCTTGGGTGGGAGAGTCAGATTATCCCCCCACCCAGGTTGACGCATCCCACCACAACGTTACCATCATGGACGAAGGTTAATGTCCAAGCAAGGAGTCCGGAAGGTATCTGTTCCATTAGGGTTGATTCTATCTGGACTTCCACCCCTTTGAGGAGCGTACAAGATCATACGAGAAATGTGAGCACAGTCTGGCCAGGCGAGAGAACGCGTTTAGCAGCTGCAGGGACTAGCACTTTTCCTTCACTCGACGTTTCCTGGGCCTGGGCGACCCATATCAACTATTGAAACACCTTCCTCGGGGGGTTCATGGGCTCCACCGGTCCAGAAAAGCATCCGGGGACTCGCTGATCATGTGAGTCCCGAGTTCTTTTAGCACATTCATTCCCAACGTCACTGGAGGGCCATTGCTGTTTTCTTCGGCAGTCAGCACGACTCCTTTCCAGCCCACATCTTTGCCACACACTGTAATTTGTATCCAGACCTCCCCTGCGACTGGGATGGGCAACTGATTGGCCGTGGTCAGCTTGATCACTGGGCCCCACTCCGGTTGCGTCACCTCAGGAAAATGATGTCTCAAATATGCTTCCGGCATGGTGGTCACCTGGGAACCGGTATCGACTTGGCAGTGGACGGCTCGACCATTCATTTCAGCCCATACAAAGGGACTCACAGAAATTACAATTTCGGGACTAGCTTCTCTCTTCTTTGGCATTTCAGGCCCCGGGTGGCGTCCCCCAGCCACGGAGCCCACTAATTTAACGGATGCCGAATAAGAGGCTGCCCTCATCTCGCGCAGCCTCAGGCATAATGTCCAACGTCCCCACACCTGAAACAAGTCAGATGTCTCTTGGCTCGGGATTGTTCCCTTTCCTAGCTGGTGCAATGGGCAAGTGAGACTCTGGGTCACCTCTGTCTATGGATGGAATTGAAGCCACGGCGGGGACTCTCCTGAGGCCAGATCATTCTTCCCACATTTCCTGTATTTCTTTACGAAACTCTCGGGCCCATCCTGGCTCAGCTGCGGGCGAGACTGGTACGCCACTACTCCGAACCATCCTTGCCGAGGCTGCTGTCCCCTGCACTTGCTCGTGCATTTGCGCATCTGCCCCAGTCTCTTGAAACGTCATGTGCGATTCGGCACGCAAGCGCTCCAGCAGAGCTTGTTTAAGCAACGTGTCCCTGAGGCCTGCTACAAGTTGATCCCTCAAGATCACATCAGGAGGCCCCACTTCCACATTATCCCACTTGGTGATCGCCGTGTGCACCTCTTGTAGCGTCATGGATTCGCCCTCTCTCTGAACACAACTAAACAATCGCATCCGCAATTCTCCGATATCAGTGGGATCCCCATGCATCTCTTCCAAAATTTGTAACACTTGAGTAAAGGTGTCCCGTTCAAGAGGGGGCCAAAACATTATGGAACATCTCCAGAACCTCCCCATCTAGGGCCATCACAGCAATCTCTGCTTGCATAGCGGGGGTCATGGGATGCATTTTCAACACGCCTTTAACCCACAGCAGTGAATTACTCCCTGTAAACTTTGGGAGATTGCTGAGCATGGCCCCCGGGGTAAGCTGGCACTTGGGGCACCCATAACTGTCTAGTCTGCTGCCTCTGCGTTCATGGACTGCAACCTACCGACTACGCCAAATGTAAGCAAGTCCTGAGATGCAGTACACAGGGATTGTAGAGCAATACGGTATAACAGTACTATTTATTTTTTAACAATAAAGGAAAAAGTGGTCACCTCATAGGGAGATTATAAGCAGTGGCAAAGAGTTATTAGAACAACAAGAATTAAATGAAAATAAGCAGAATTAGTGCAACTGTCTAAGTTTCAATTAACATTTATAGGCCCTTCTGGTGGGGTTCTTAGTCCACAGTCCGGTGGGGGTAGTAATACTGGCAACGGCCGGTGTAAGGTCCTCCGATGGGGTCCAAGGCTAGCAATCCGTCTTCTGGTGGCAGCGGGTGGTCTCTGGTTTTACCTGCTGTGCCCCCAGTTCGTAAGTCCGCGCCATCAAAGCGGGAAAAGATGCAGAAGCCTATGTACTGACTGTGGGGTGATGCGTGCTAGCCAGCAAAGGGAACCGCACTTCAATGTCCTGTAACTGGCCCACGCTTCTCTGCTCGTGCGCGGTCTTATGCTTAGCTGGGCAGCGGCACTTCCCACATTCACTGTCCCGCTGGAGCGCTCAGGAGATCTTGGCCACAGTACGTCGCGGTGCTGCTGCTCGGAGCGGAGAGCACGCTTCTCCCTGCCCTGCACTCTCCTTGATGGCGGGAAACTGCCTGCTGCTTTGCGCGCTTTCTGCTCTGTCTTCCCTCCTAACACACCCTCTCTTTCCGGGTCATGGGGTTTGTCCGGTCCCCTATTTCTTTCCCTGGGCAACATGGGACTCAGCCCCGACAGTTCCGGACCCAGCTCAGCGCAGGTACCTGCAGCCCAGTCTTCCTCCTTACATAGCATGGGTCTAGAAGTGTCACAAACCAGTAATGACTGTCACCCAAAGTTTTGAGAACACGAGGTTCACAGGAAAGGCAGCGTAACAAAAACTCAGCCATGCGTGCCAGACTGCTAACAGGCAAGACTTCTGTGTCCTCACCAAGAGGATGACTGACCATACTCTCCTCCTATCAGGATTCTGTCAGCCCCGGCGCACTGCCACGGCTGAACAGGGTGACTCACCCACACTGCAGGAGAGCCTGGGGTCAGATACCGCAGGGAAAGCTCAGGCAGACTTGACCTGAGCAGCGTGCTGAGGATGGCAGAAAACAGAAGACCACAGGGGGTGGGGCTTAGCGTCCTGCTGCTGGAGATGAGTGCAGGATTCTTCAGGGACCCTGAAGTAGAGGATAGGGGAACTCAGGTCGGACAAGCAGAGATCATACACGGAGAGAACGGCGCAGTACAGGAGGGGTGATCAGAGAATAGTCAGAACGTAAGCAAGGAGTCTGTCAGGACTCTGAACATTTTGATTACCTTTTGTGCAATACTGCCCTTTTCCAAGATGGCATCTTTGGTCTCATGTGCACTGTGTCTTCCTGCTATATAACTCCACCCCAGCCTTTAGTCTGTGCTAGAGTATTCTGCCTTGCATCCAGCTCCTGATGACTCCCTGGCTTTGCACCTGCACCTGCTCCTGTGAACCTGTGTGGAGATCCTGCTAGCTCTGAGTTTCTGCTGCATACATCGGTTTCCAGTAATCCTTCATCTGGCTGCTTGTGTTTGTTTCCATCTGCATTTGCTGGACAGGTAAGCTGTTGCTGCTCTCCTTAAACCTGAGACTATTACCCAGGCCTCCCTGGTTGTGCTAAGATATTATTTGAACTGCCTTATAAGCATATCTATCTGTGTTTGGACTACCAAGGACTAGTGTTGAGCGATACCTTCCGATATGCAAAGGTATCGGTATCGGATTGGATCGGCCGATACCCAAAAAGTATCGGATATCGCCGATACCGATACCCGATACCAATGCATATCAATGGGACACAAAATATTGGAATGGTTCCCAGGGTCTGAAGGAGAGGAAACTCTCCTTCAGGCCCTGGGATCCATATTCATGTATAAAATAAAGAATAAAAATAAAAAATATTGATATACTCACCCCTCGGACGGCCCCTGGCTCTCACCGGTCGAAGCGTCTGCCTCCGCTCCTAAGAATGCAGAGTGAAGGACCTTCGATGACGTCGCGGCTTGTGTCACAAGCCGCGACGTCATCGCAGGTCCTAAACTAACTGCATTCTTAGGAACGGAGGCTGCCGGTTACACCACTAAGGTCCAGGCTCCGCCGGAGGGGTGAGTATATCCATATTTTTTATTTTTATTCTTTATTTTTTACATGAATATGGATCCCAGGGCCTGAAGGAGAGTCTCCTCTCCTCCAGACCCTGGGAACCATACACTGGGAACTTCCGATTCCGATTTCCGATATCACAAAAATATCGGAACTCGGTATCGGAATTCCGATACCGCAAATATCGGCCGATACCCGATACTTGCGGTATCGGAATGCCCAACACTACCAAGGACTTATTCGTGTCAAGTATCCTCAAGAATAATTGTGCTTCATAGACTTTCTGCGTGATTGCATTTTCCTCTGAAGTTCCCTATAGACTGCTAAGCTGCGTTTAATATTTACACCAAGTGTTGTGGACTTGAGTTTCTCTCTGCAACTGTTTGAATCACCGTGTGATAATATAGACTTTACCACTTATAAAACTGTGTCCTGTAGTTGTCTTGTTCCATGCAAAGAGTCTCCTGAGTTATCCCTTACAATCTTTACAGAGTCATACACAGAGATAGCAGTGCAGCACAGGAGGGACAGACAGAACTCTAAACGGGGACAGAACCAGATCAGAACCAGACAAGCATAAAGTAACACAGGCACAAAGCACAGACACAGGCACAACAGGCTCACACACACTCGGCCAAGGGTCAGAGTATAAACGACGAGGAATGAGCAAACAATGAGGCTATAAGAAGCCTCCCAGAATCCCACAGTGAGGCCGTCCAGATTAACCTCTGAACTGCCTAATCCCACAAACTATGCAGATCATGACACCTCCTCCTCCTCCCTGTCCTCAGGCCATCCACACTGCACAGACAGTATGACAGTTGTGCAGGTAGTACCGTCTATAGTGCATGAAACTAGCTCCTGTTCTTCCTCCTCCTCTTCCTCATTGTCACCCAATTCACATTGGGATGAGATGAGGCTGGGCTGTGTATAATCACCCTGTATGGTTCCTTGCTCCATCTCATCGTGCTCCGACTGTAATGCATCCTTTTTGATTGTGAGAAGAGTGTTTCAGAACACAGAGAAGCAAGATGGTGATGCTAATTATGGCATCATCGCCGCTCACCATCTTGGTGGAGTCTTCAAAGTTTTGGAGGATGGTTCATACATCTGACATCCATGTCCACTCCTGAGGTCTTATGTGTGAAATCTGAACTGAATATGGAGCGCCCCCACACCGCCGCAGGGCCGAGGGGTACCCGGAGCCGGGCCTCTGGGATCTCAGTCCTGGGGTTGTCACGGTGGCTAGACCCGGTCCGTGGCCCTGTCTGTCAGTGGGGGACGTCCGGTGCAATAAGTGGTGTTGTAACGGTGCAGTTGTGGGGTGCAGGTCGCGATAAATAATGAGGACACCAGGTTGCAGTCTCTTTACCACTTTACTGAAGATCTCTGGATCCTCAATCCAGAATACGGCTCACCAGGCTGCGCAAGTCCGGCCGGTCCAATGACACTTCCAGAGTTCTCTTCACAGGAGGAAATCTGTGCCTTCCCCCTAGCGCTATGTGTTGTAGTCCTTCCCTGCCGTGCTTACGGAAAGTACCCCACAACTGTTGTGTCTGTTTCTGATGTTCCCTCACAACTCGACTAGATGATGTTCTGCTAATCCTCCGTCCCTCCCTGAGGTTCGGGTAGGAACGGCACCCGTTTGACGGGTAGGCCTGGAGTTCTTCCGGGACCCTAGAGACGCCCCTCTCCCACAATTGCCTCCCAAGACTGCATAGGTGATTTGAGTTAGACAGCCCGCCTGAGACTGACTGCCCTGCCGCTGTTTGGAGTATTGCTTGAAGCTGAATGTTATTCTACTCCCTCGGCGTTCCGGCCACCGGTGTTGCGCCTCAGTAGGATGTTGCTTCGGTCTTACAGCATGACTCCTACTGGTATTTCTCCTTTGCGTGATCCCGTTTCTCACTCAGCACAATCTATCTCTCTTCTAATCCTTTCTTGGGCACCGCCGCTACGCGGAGCAGGCACGGTCCCGTTACGTTCGTTCTCGTTGCCAAGCCTCTGTCAGGATCCCACCCCTGACAGAGACCCTATTGTATCTTCCCCTACAACACCCTCTGCCACAAGGTGTTGCCTGGTTCCAACCCAGTCAGCTTTCTGATCTAACTTCCTGCCTGACCCCCAGTTTACCCACTATGGTGGGGAGTGGCCTAATGAATAGCACCCTTAGCTCCCCCCGGAGGCCCGGCTGTGAAATGTATTGGTGTCTGTGATACCTGATCAGATGAACTCCTTCAGTGCCATCGGACGCACCATAGCTCCCCATAGTGGCGGAGCCACAGTACTGCAACGACCAGGACTCTGGGGCGCTGCACTCCCCCCTGGTTAAACACAGTACTCCGGGACTGGGAAGAAAACAACAATACAAGTTTAGCAAAAAGACATACAGTTTGGTTGAGTGCAATAACAATAAGTATACTTGAACAAGCTTCCCTTTATGGGAGGTGAGGACACTTGAACGTTACAAAACATGGTTAAATATCATAGCAACATGCTATAATTAACTCTCCTTACCCAACCGGGTATTCTACTAAGTGCAAAAATTGTTGAACAATAATTTAACCTTGCCTTTAAGGACATACACTCTTAGTCCACTAAAGACCTTCCTATAATCACATTATAAGGTATTTTAACTTTTTCATTCTCCTTCTTTAAATCTGCAGGACCGCCTGTCCTATCGGCACCAGACCTACTGCCTCTCCTTTCTGTTACAGGACCGCCCCGTTCAGCCCGGGCCTACTGCCTTTTCAACTACTATACACAGTATAGAACATAACATTACTTTCAGTTTAAGAGCACTGAGCCATCTCTACATGACTCCTATGAGGACTCAGGGTTTACCTTCTATCCTAACTATCTATCAACATTATCAAGCATTTTCTTCTGAACATTAAGCCTTCTCATTATCTTTCTTTCTATCATGCATGCTGGACTCCACGTCTATCCCTACGGGTCCACTGCATCCTTCTTCTACCTTTCACCTTTTTACTTCTCAGAGCACATCATCAGTATTTCTTCACATTTAACTAATTAAACACATATAACTTTCTCGTACAACATTATCATCACTTTTCTCTCATCAACATTATTGCTACTTGTCTTAAGCAATATTTCTATCGAAATGCGGCAAATGAACATCCCCTTTAAGAGAGGACCAAGTCTTTAGGAGGTAGCATTTGTTCTCTAGCTACCAGTCCATACTCAGCAAAGGCTCCGGTGTGGTATCTTCGCAAAGAGTCTCTTTCTAAGTAAAACCAGTAGGAAGCGCCTTTAATAAGGTGCGAACTATTTACAAGAAGTTTGTATCATGCACTGTTCATGATTCAGCAGTTTTTATAACATTGTGAACCAAAAAGCAAAAATGAAAGTGAAAGCAAAAATAAAAAGCAATAGGGATCCCGGGTAAACAAAGGGATCCCTTTAAGAGTTAACCCAGGACGGGTTTTAGCAGCAAAACAGCAAGGAAATAAACAGTTAACTATTTACAGTTTCAGGTTTCCGAGGTTTAGTTGGACGGCTTCCAGGGCTGCACCTGGCACTTAACCCTTCTTGGCCTGGGCAGAGTGAGGTCCAGGGTTACACCCAGTGCTGGACAAACGCCGTTAATCCGTCCTTCATGTATGGTTAAATCATGCGCAGCGATGGAGGTCTGCGCAGCTTGAGTATGGGCATTTGCTGCAGCAGAGGTAGCGGCCGCTGCAAGATCAGTCACTGGAACGGAGTCAGCAGCTGTGGCACTAGCAGTCACTGGAGGGGTGTCGGTCGTCAGGGCAGGGTCGTCTTTCATACCTGCTTCAGATGCGGTCCCTCCGGTGCCGGTCTGCTCTGCCTCCGCTGGGGTCTGGAACGCTGGTTGCAGGGCCTTGTGCTGCGACATTGTCATCTCTGCTTGCAGCATACCCCTTTCCGGCAGGGCCTTGCTTTCCAGCTTCGGAGCGCTGGGACTTCTTCCCTGCTCCGGACCAGATGAGACTGCCGACAGATGTCCGGTGAGGCTCCTGATGATGGCCTTCTTCCACCCGGCCTCAGTGCTCAGCTGCATCCGCCGGGGTCGGTCGCTGAGCTCGTCCACTCCGGCCTGCAGGAATTCAGCATCAGCGGTGGAGGCCTGGTTGCGGTGCCCCTCCGGGTGGCTGGGGGAGTCCTCTGCTCTGACCCCACGCTCCGGCTCCGGGCGGCTCGCCATGGCGTCCTCCATGTCGCTCGCTCCTTCTTCCTGGTCCTTTTCCCACTCTCTTCTTCGTGGGCGGTTTCGTTTTCGTTGTCTCTGCCCACCATTAAGGATCAGGAGGCGGATCTCGGCTGCTGACGGACACGTCCTCAAGGGGCCGAGATATTTAGACTGGGCGGCCATTGTCTTTCGCGCTCTTCAGCTTGTTCACGCCCACTTCCACGCCCTTCTTCTTCTCCTGCGCTCTCCTCAGCGCTGTAATGGCGGCGGTTTTGGCGGGAACTTTTGGCGGTAAATGGCGCAGCACAGTCTTTGCAATAAAGTACAGTCCAAGCACAATAAATCACAGTTCCAAGGCACACATGACCTGATTCTTCAGGCTTAAGTAGATCCTGTTCGTGACGCCAAGTTTGGAGCGCCCCCACACCGCCGCAGGGCCGAGGGGTACCCGGAGCCGGGCCTCTGGGATCTCAGTCCTGGGGTTGTCACGGTGGCTAGACCCGGTCCGTGGCCCTGTCTGTCAGTGGGGGACGTCCGGTGCAATAAGTGGTGTTGTAACGGTGCAGTTGTGGGGTGCAGGTCGCGATAAATAATGAGGACACCAGGTTGCAGTCTCTTTACCTCTTTACTGAAGATCTCTGGGTCCTCAATCCAGAATACGGCTCACCAGGCTGCGCAAGTCCGGCCGGTCCAATGACACTTCCAGAGTTCTCTTCACAGGAGGAAATCTGTGCCTTCCCCCTAGCGCTATGTGTTGTAGTCCTTCCCTGCCGTGCTTACGGAAAGTACCCCACAACTGTTGTGTCTGTTTCTGATGTTCCCTCACAACTCGACTAGATGATGTTCTGCTAATCCTCCGTCCCTCCCTGAGGTTCGGGTAGGAACGGCACCCGTTTGACGGTTAGGCCTGGAGTTCTTCCGGGACCCTAGAGACGCCCCTCTCCCACAATTGCCTCCCAAGACTTCATAGGTGATTTGAGTTAGACAGCCCGCCTGAGACTGACTGCCCTGCCGCTGTTTGGAGTATTGCTTGAAGCTGAATGTTATTCTACTCCCTCGGCGTTCCGGCCACCGGTGTTGCGCCTCAGTAGGATGTTGCTTCGGTCTTACAGCACGACTCCTACTGGTATTTCTCCTTTGCGTGATCCCGTTTCTCACTCAGCACAATCTATCTCTCTTCTAATCCTTTCTTGGGCACCGCCGCTACGCGGAGCAGGCACGGTCCCGTTACGTTCGTTCTCGTTGCCAAGCCTCTGTCAGGATCCCACCCCTGACAGAGACCCTACTGTATCTTCCCCTACAACACCCTCTGCCACAAGGTGTTGCCTGGTTCCAACCCAGTCAGCTTTATGATCTAACTTCCTGCCTGACCCCCAGTTTACCCACTATGGTGGGGAGTGGCCTAATGAATAGCACCCTTAGCTCCCCCCGGAGGCCCGGCTGTGAAATGTATTGGTGTCTGTGATACCTGATCAGATGAACTCCTTCAGTGCCATCGGACGCACCATAGCTCCCCATAGTGGCGGAGCCACAGTACTGCAACGACCAGGACTCTGGGGCGCTGCAAATACCAATGGCCTTGTTGATGCTGTGATGCTGATAGTCAACAACTGCCCTCTTCTGCTCACAAATCCTTCCCAACACCTGCAGTGTAGAGTTCCAATGCGTGGGGACATCACACACCAGTCGGTGAGCCTGAAGCTGCAAACGCTGCTGAAGCACTGCAAGGGTGGCGGAAGCTGTAGCTGACTTTCTAAAATGATAACACAAGTGGCATACTTTGACAAGCTGATCAGACAGCTCCAGGTAGGTTTTGAGAAACCGCTGAACTACGAGATTACGCTCATGGTCCAGGCATGGTACGTCTTTGATCTCGCCTCACCTCAGAGCCGCCACCAGGTTCCAGCCATTGTCACACATGACCATGCCTGGCTGTAGGTTCAGCGGTGTCAGCCACAGATCTTTATGCTCTTTAGGAGCTGTCCACAACAATCAGCATTGTGCGGTTTGTCACCAAAGCATATTAGCTTCAGCACAGCCTGTTGCTGCTTGGCTGAGGCAGTGCTGCAGTGCTTCCAGCTTGTGACTGATGTGGTCATTTCGGAGATGGAGGCTGAAGAGGAGGAGGATGAGGTGCAGGAGCTGTAGACTGTGGGGGCAACCCTGATTGACCTAAGGCCTGCAATCCTCGGCATCGGGAGGACATGTTCCATCCCATGGTCCGACTAGGTCCCAGCTTCCACTATGTTAAAGGGAACCTGTCACCGCCCCCCAGTCGTTTCAAACTAAAAGAGCCACCTTGTGCAGCAGTAATGCTGCATTCTGACAAGGTGGCTCTTTTAATTCTGGGTGCTGTAACTAGAGAAATAATCAGTTTTATAATTTGTCTGAAATACCTGGTCCTCAGTCAAGTAGGCCGGCGTTTTCCCCCTGCTTCAGACAGCACACAGCTGTCACTCACATCTTCTTGGTGCCGGGCGCCGCCTTCTCCTCACCGCTGTTTTCAAAAGTAGCCGGCGCCTGCGCTCTTTTCCCCTGCCTGGTGCAGGCGCAGTGAGCGCTGGCCGTCTTTCCTCATATGCAGTCCCACTGACTGCGCCTGCACTGCCACCGTGCCTGTGAATCCCAGCCCCGCAATGTGAATAAATCATAAGTCACTGCGGGGCTGGGAATCACAAGCAGGGCGGCCATGCAGGCGCAGTCAGCTGGACTGCATATGAGGAAAGACGGCCAGCGCTCACTGCGCCTGCACCAGGCAGGGGATAAGAGCGCAGGTATTTCGGACAAATTATAAAACTGATTATTTCTCTACTTACATCACCCAGAACTAAAAGAGCCACCTTGTCAGAATGCAGCATTACTGCTGCACAAGGTGGCTCTTTTAGTTTGAAACGACTGGGGGGGGTGACAGGTTCCCTTTAACCCAGTGTGCCATTAGCGAGATGTACTGTCCTTGCCCACAAGCACTTGTCCATGTGTCCGTGGTTAGGTGGACTTTCCCAGTAACTGCATTGTTGAGGGCACAGCTAATGTTGTGGGACATGTGCTTGTGTAATGCGGGGACAGCACACCGGGAGAAATAGTGGCAGCTGGAGACCGAGTACTGAGGGATGACGGTCGCCATCACGTTGTGGAAAGTTCCATCTCCACAAGTCTAAAAGGCAACATTTCGAGCGCAATTAGTCGTGAAATGTGGGAATTTAGTAGTGTGGCCTGTGGGTTGTTGGCTGTGTATTTGCGTTTGCGTTTCAAGTGTAGGGAGTATGTTATTGCCTTTCCCTCTCGTCCCAGTGCCATATGTTATTAGTGTATGTGTATAGGTTAACATGTGTTGATATTGCTACACGATTTAATATAATGGTACTGCTACATAATCAGATGTATTACTATGCCTTGTTCTGTTAAATGTATATATTTGTTATTTGGTGTATTTGTTAAATAGGGAAAGTGTATTACTAAAGTTTGCCCATAAGACTGAGTACCATTAGAATAGTGTACATAATACTAGTTACTGTAGGAGGGGTCAGCTGCAGCTAAGGGAAGGAGTGTTTCCTGTATCTAGTTAGAAGGGCCCGAGCGCCCAGGCAGTCCACAAGGGCTTAAGTGCCCAGGACATTAGCAGCTACCACGGAACATTATTTGACTTAAAGGAGAGAGCCCAGCCATCCACAGCATCAGGTCAGAAAAGCAGAGGCCAGCACAGCATTAAGAAAGAAGACAGTACACGGGCGCAGGTAGCCCTAGAATGTGGCAGCTTATAGCTTGGGCAGATGTCCTCAGTACGGCGGCAAAACGGTGGCTGGAGCAGAACCCAGAAGCAGTGAGCTGGGACAGCACTGGGATTTCACAGAGCACAATACTGAAGGGCAGGTCATTCACCAGGTGACAGCTTCGGAGGTGGATACTCTTTTGTCTGCGGCAAAGCAGACAGAGAAGCGCCTAACCGTGGCAGAGGTGAATTGGGAGGACACTGAGGACCTGTGCGGCATGGTCTGACCCTGGTATGCATTATGTGAAAGGAAGTGCAGGCAGAGAAGAGGAAATGTGTAATGCTGATTCCATTGTAACTGCTGTAAAAGCTCTGGATGTGCTGCATAGAGCTTACAGTAAAGTTGTTGATGTGAAAGTTGTAAAGGACTGTGTCTCAACCTTTATTACACCGACTGATGGGGACCGACAGCAAAACAGAGGCGACCCTGACGGTGCAGATTATGGAGCCACAGGTACACACAGTAACGGACATTATTTTCATGTGGTGGGGGGCAAGGGCACATATATACGGGAGAGTTCAGCCATGACTACTGCCCTGGGCCAGACCCCTACACAAGGACGGTGGTATAGATAACTGAACGCTGCGCTGGGACAAGGACGTGGACGTGCTTGATGATGGTGCTAGTTGAGTCTGTGCAACGACAGGTGCAGTGCAGGAGGCATCTTCGCATGCACCATGGACAGGGGATTGGCTTGTGCGCACAACAGCGAAAGAAGCAGTGGTGTCACCCACAGACACTGTTCCTGGACCCTGGGGTTTGGCCCACAAAGTCGGGTGCTTTGCTGCCATATGCCTGATCATGCTGGTGGTGGTCAAGCTGGTAGTTTTGCTACCTCAGCTGATGCCAGTCTGGCAGGTGGTGCAAGTGGCCTTTTTGGGGTTATCGGCAGAATTTGTAAACAACAACCAGACTCGGGAGACCTAACAGTTGTACTGACAACTTCCGTCGTGTTGGTGCTACCGGGAACGGTTGCCCGCCTTCTGTCTGCGGCCACCACACTACTTCTTCCTGCCTGTTGGGGTGCTATGCCTCCCTCCCCGTGTGTGCTGCTGTTTTCACTCTGCATGTCCTCCTGCCAGATTGGGTCATTTACTATATCATCCACCACCTCATCTTCCACACCCTGGTCTTCCTCCTGACTTTCTGGCAATTGTGTCTCATCATTGTCCACCTCTTGTGACACTTTCCCACCGTCGCCTTCGTGTGGCCGTGGCTGCTCAAATATTTGGGCATCGCTACATGCAATCTCCTCTTGCCCCTCTTGGACCGGGCGAGAAGCCCAAATCTATAAATGGAAAAGTGAACAGCTATTTGGAGTGTCTAAGTGTGAGATCAGTTGTCTCAGGGCACTCAGCATGGTGGGAGGAAGGAGAATCAGGGTGAGGAATATGCGGTCCAGACTCACGGCTACTGAGACTTGACCGTGTGAAAGACAGGGTGGTGGTGTTGGCAAAGTGACTGGAACCATTATCCGCTATCCGCACCAACACTTCCAGTTCACTGTCCTTTGCCACGTGCCTTGCCCATTTTAAATGGAGGACAATATTTTTCACGTTCACTACAAATGGCTGAATTTGGAGAGAACTTATATGTGATCCGTGTGACGGACAACTACAGTTTTAAATAGCTGGCCTGTAGGTAACTATTTTTAACAGCAAACTGGTTTCACTAGTTCGCTAACACACTGCAACAAAATTTAAATGGGGGCTAGAAATGGCAAAATTTTGAGTGCACTTATATGTGATCCATGTGACGAACAAACCACAGTCTAGAAATATCTGTAAAAGCATCAACAGCAGACAGAACTGAAATGAACCCTCTTGTTATATGCGCTGCAGTTTGCCACATACACTGCGTGCCTGCCTAGCACTGATATCTATGCAACTGGATTAGTCCTCAGAAGAACTCTTAGTTGAGATGGATATGTGTATAATATATTGTGGTATACCTACACTAACTAAAAAACAAGCAAATCCCTCCCTAGCTCAGCAGCACTTCTCCCTGCACTACCTGATTCCAGAGTAGACTGTGATGAGCATGGCGGTGCCAGGTCTGATATAAACCTGATGACGCTGTGTGGCCAGCCAATCCCTGTAATGCCACAACCAACATGGCTGCAGCATTACAGTGTGTGGCAGACAATCTCTTGATGTTCATTGGCTCTCTAAAGAGCGCCAAACATGCAGGGAGGGGACCCGAGCTCCAGCCGAGCAACCCCGGAAATACTCAGCGAGCTGTGAGCATCTCGAGCAGTGAGATGCTCGGGCGAGTACCAAGTAGTGGGAGCATGCTCGCTCATCACTAATTAGCATATTTTAAAGTAAACCAAAGGGGACTACTGAAGATAAGGGGGGAGAAAAATACCTATAACTTGCACATAATGATGCCAATGGTGTATGTCGAAAATGAAGGCATAATAGCCTAGGTCAAAAACAGGTCTATTCACCAATGGACACATTGCCTTGTCCAGTGCATAGACCTGTTTTGGGGGATTCTTATATTGTGTGAGCACTCAGATTCTTCTTGATGTGCGATTTTATTCCATGGTGAAACGTGACATTAACCCATATTAAAGTGCGAAGTGCAGGTAGCAGGAGAGCTATGCAGATGAGAGCCTGTTCTTAATGTTGCTTTTTCCTTTAAGGACCATCGGGGGTTAATGTCAGTCCCCTCCCCCCCTGGCAATCTGGTGTAACTGCAGTGCTGTTAGGTCAGCTGATGTGGTGGTGAATTCAGTCCTTCCTCTAGGAGCCTGTAATGAACTGTTCTTGCCGTGCACTTCACCCCAGCGGCCATTTGCCATTCCTTTTGTAGGTCACTTGATGTCATCCTGCAGTTGCTGAGTGACATTTGAATAAGATGACGGTCATCCCGGTCAGCGGAGAGTCGTTTTCGCCCCCTGCCGGTCTGTAGCTTTGTTGTCCCCAATGTCTGCTGCTTGACCTTGTAATGGACTGCCGTCTTAGAAATTTTAAGGATGGAGGCAACATGACGCTCACTGTGTCTCTCTGCTAGTAAAGCCAGAATTGAACCCTTATTTTCCCTACTCAAGACTTTTCGACTCCTTTGGCATGGTTAAAGTTATTTTTTCATTCCTATTACATTTGGGATATTACTAGCACTTGTCTTGCCATCCAGCTTGTCCTATTGCTATATGAACACCACAGCAGGGTTTTTATACTTTCCTACGTTAAATAAGATTTGTTTCAGGTGATCGCCTAATCAGAAGCTCATTACTTCTGGTTGGAATTGAACTGACACTGGAATGGAATGGCTGTCAGATGTAGAGAAGCTGATTTTTTATAAAACGGTGCAGTGGTCTCTTAATTTTTGCCAGAGCTGTATATCGTGACATTCCCATTTTTATCCCCAACCTCAAAAATGGAAACCTCCTTTGCCAAGAGTTTCTATTAAGTTTGTTCCTTGACTAGAATAAGTAATTCACTCTTCGCCTTGGCCCATTGCCGATTACACGAGGGCTGGGGATCAGCAGTACTATATTCTGGACCCCAGTAGTCAGAGGTAGGATACATCTCTATCCATCAACAGCAGATATAAACACTCCTCTAATCTTTGCCTAATAGACTTCTCATGTGATTAATGAATGTGGGTGATCAGTATTGTGAGCCCAGAAATCAGAATGTGTAGAGTGAGCTGCTGCAGAAATGGAATCGAGCCAGGCAGGATGCATACACCAGATTTTAGAACTATTCAGAGGACCTGTCCTCACTTTAACTATTAATCTAGAATGGTCAGAACTTCCCCTAGGTGTTATGTCATGGTTCCTGCTCTCAGTGTACTGAGTGGCAGCTCAGCCGTCCAATTTGGGACTGAGGCATGCTGAGTTGTCAGTATTGTTATAGACTTCTCAGCAGACCAATCTGAAAATGTAGAGTCTCTGTGGGTGGAGATAAGGGGAGGGGGAAAAAATAATAAATTACTGATAGGGGTTTGTTATAAATCTCCAAAACTAATGGAAGCAATGGAGAATATCCTCGTAAAGCAAATAGATGAAGCTGCGACTCAAGGAGAAGTCATTATTATGGGGGACTTCAACTACCCTGAAATAGATTGGGGAACAGAAACCTGCAGTTCCAGCAAAGGTAATCGGTTTTTGACAACTATGAGAGACAATTACCTTTCACAACTGGTTCAGGACCCAACAAGGAGGGGGGCACTGCTAGACCTAATATTAACCAACAGGCCAGACCGCATATCAAATATAAGTGTTGGGGGTCACTTGGGGAATAGTGATCACAAAATAATAAGTTTTCATGTAACCTTTAATAAGATGGGTAGTAGGGGGGTGACAAGGACACTAAACTTCAGGAGGGCAAATTTCCAACGGATGAGAGAGGATCTTGGTGCAATTAACTGGGACGATATCCTGAGACATAAAAATACACAAAGAAAATGGGAGACGTTTATTAGCATCCTGGATAGGACCTGTGCACAGTATATACCGTATGGGAATAAACATACTAGAAATAGGAGGAAACCAATATGGCTAAATAGAGCTGTAAGGGGCGCAATAAGGGACAAAAAGAAAGCATTTAGAGAATTAAAGGAAGTAGGTAGTGAGGAGGCATTAAATAAATACAGAAAACTGAATAAATTCTGTAAAAAGCAAATCAAGGCAGCAAAGATTGAGACAGAGAGACTCATTGCCAGAGAGAGTAAAAATAATCCCAAAATATTCTTTAACTATATAAATAGTAAGAAACTAAAAAATGACAGTGTTGGCCCCCTTAAAAATAGTCTGGGTGAAATGGTGGATGAGGATGAGGAAAAAGCCAATATGCTAAATGACTTTTTTTCATCAGTATTTACAAAAGAAAATCCCATGGCAGACAAAATGACTAGTGATAAAAATTCCCCATTAAATGTCACCTGCTTAACCCAGCAGGAAGTACAGCGGCGTCTAAAAATAACTAAAATTGACAAATCTCCGGGCCCGGATGGGATACACCCCCGAGTACTGCAGGAACTAAGTACAGTCATTGATAGACCATTATTTTTAATCTTTAAAGACTCCATAATAACAGGGTCTGTACCACAGGACTGGCGTATAGCAAATGTGGTGCCAATATTCAAAAAAGGGGCAAAAACTGAACTCGGTAATTATAGGCCAGTAAGTTTAACCTCTACTGTGGGTAAAATCCTGGAGGGCATTCTAAGGGATGCTATGCTGGAGTATCTGAAGAGGAATAACCTCATGACCCAGTATCAGCACGGGTTTACTAGGGACCGTTCATGTCAGACTAATTTGATCAGCTTCTATGAAGAGGTAAGTTCAGGACTGGACCAAGGGAACCCAGTGGACGTAGTATATATGGACTTTTCCAAAGCTTTTGATACGGTGCCACACAAAAGGTTGTTACATAAAATGAGAGTAATGGGGATAGGGGAAAATATGTGTAAGTGGGTTGAGAGCTGGCTCAGGGATAGGAAACAAAGGGTGGTTATTAATGGAGCACACTCGGACTGGGTCGCGGTTAGCAGTGGGGTACCACAGGGGTCAGTATTGGGCCCTCTTCTTTTTAACATATTTATTAATGACCTTGTAGGGGGCATTCAGAGTAGAATTTCAATATTTGCAGATGACACTAAACTCTGCAGGGTAATCAATACAGGGGAGGACAATTTTATATTACAGGATGATTTATGTAAACTAGAAGCTTGGGCTGATAAATGGCAAATGAGCTTTAATGGGGATAAATGTAAGGTCATGCACTTGGGTAGAAGTAATAAGATGTATAACTATGTGCTTAATTCTAAAACTCTGGGCAAAACCGTCAATGAAAAAGACCTGGGAGTATGGGTGGATGACAAACTCATATTCAGTGGCCAGTGTCAGGCAGCTGCTACAAAGGCAAATAAAATAATGGGATGTATTAAAAGAGGCATAGATGCTCATGAGGAGAACATAATTTTACCTCTATACAAGTCACTAGTTCGACCACACTTAGAATACTGTGCACAGTTCTGGTCTCCGGTGTATAAGAAAGACATAGCTGAACTGGAGCGGGTGCAGAGAAGAGCGACCAAGGTTATTAGAGGACTGAGGGGTCTGCAATACCAAGATAGGTTATTACACTTGGGGCTATTTAGTTTGGAAAAACGAAGACTAAGGGGTGATCTTATGTTAATGTATAAATATATGAGGGGACAGTACAAAGACCTTTCTGATGATCTTTTTAATCATAGACCTGAGACAGGGACAAGGGGGCATCCTCTACGTCTGGAGGAAAGAAGGTTTAAGCATAATAACAGACGCGGATTCTTTACTGTAAGAGCAGTGAGACTATGGAACTCTCTGCCGTATGATGTTGTAATGAGTGATTCATTAATTAAATTTAAGAGGGGACTGGATGCCTTTCTGGAAAAGTATAATGTTACAGGGTATATACACTAGATTCCTTGATAAGGCGTTGATCCAGGGAACTAGTCTGATTGCCGTATGTGGAGTCGGGAAGGAATTTTTTTCCCCATGGTGGAGTTACTCTTTGCCACATGGGGTTTTTTTGCCTTCCCCTGGATCAACATGTTAGGGCATGTTAGGCTAGGCTATGGGTTGAACTAGATGGACTTACAGTCTTCTTTCAACCTTAATAACTATGTAACTATAACTATGTAACTATGTAACTATGTAATCTGAGGTTTGGGCATGCTGAGATGTCAGTGTGCTGACTGACAGTCCAGCCGCCCATTCAGGGCTGGGGCATGTTGGGCTTCTTCTGGGTGTCTCCTGTTCAGAATGATTCCCAGGCCATTTAGTTGGCTGTCTGCCTCTTGTCTCTGTCAGCTGTAGCTTTGTTCTGTGAGGTGTGTGATTTGCTGTGTCTAAATCCCTGGTCTTGTTACCAAACCTAGGATTTGTTGTGACTACTCGTGTGTTATCCCTTTTGCTCTTGACACTCTCTGACCTCAGGTACCTGACCATGGACTTGGCCTCTGACTATCGTTTGTCTTATCCCCTAATCTTGTCGTACTCTTCTGGCATTTGGACTCCGGACTGGTACTCAACCACGCTTTTGTATTGCCCTGGTATTTGACCTCAGACATCCTGACTACCCTGTCTCATGGCTTGCTCGTGATTAGTAACTCAACATCACATTACAGCTGATCATTTACTTTTTTTCGCCAGCATGGATTCCATTCACACGATTGGTGATTTTGTAGGGAACCTGACTTAACCCTGCTGTTCTCCTGGTTACCACTATACACTTGTTATCTTCCGGTCATTTTTGACCAGACCTAATAAAGTCTAATTTAAGTGTTTTAATTGAATAATTTTTGCAGTATTATATTGTATGTGAACCTGGTTGTTTATAAACACATGAAAAATGGAAAGAAAAACTTACTTTTTATTTTTTTTTTGTCAAAACATTTAACATGGCTTTATTGGAATATTTATGCATATTGCACATTTGAACATACAAAAATAATGATTCATCCAACTGTAAACTATAACTAATAGCAATAAATGTATGTGTAAATCTGCATGGACCAAAAGGACCTAAATAAATTGATAAATAGTAGTAGATGTAATATATAGTCCAAAATGAGATTATAGCTCCTTTATTTTACTCATAAAATGGCTGGAGATCACTATAAAAGGCTATCGGTCATTTTTGACCGAAGAGTACAAGTGTATAAAAAATTGTGGAGCAAAAAGTAAACATAAAAAATATATATAAAAATGCGCATAGTAAGAACCCCTCAAATGAGGAAAAGTCAATCAACCACAAGTTTCAGAACCGCATCTTGAATTTTTTAAAAAATATTAAAGTTCAAAATCGGTCGTTTTTGATCGAAGACAACAGCAGGGTTAAGTGATTCAAGATCTGGCTGAAAAGCACCAGAATCTTGAATCTTCACATCCCCAGTTGAAACGCCAGGTCGATAGCTTTAGGAAAACTTCCAATATTACTTCGCTCCCAACAAAGACTGTGATGTCTGCACCTTATGACGTTCAGTTGGTCTTCCCCGAACCTTACTTAATACATTTTCGGGTAAAACAGACCAGATTAGGGTGTTCAGGGAGAGCAGTAGGCTTATATTTACCCTATGTCCTCGGTTTCAGGGGATGAGTTCCAGTGGTTAGGAATTGTCAGATCCCTAGGTCGAGGCAGCCTTCAGACTTGGGCATTTTTCTTGTCCCCACAAGCCCCAGAACGGTTTTTAGTTGACGAATTCTTTGAGGCTTTATGGGTTATCTATAGTGTTGAGCATTCCGATACTGCAAGTATCGGGTATCGGCCGATACTTGCTGTATCGGAATTCCGATACCGAGATCCGATATTTTTGTGATATCGGGTATCGGTATCGAAACAACATTAATGTAAAAATGTGTAAAAGAGAGAATTAAAATAAAAAATATTGCTATACTCACCTCTCCGACGCAGCCTGCACCTTACCGAGGGAAGCGGCAGCGTTCTTTGTTTAAAATTCGCGCTTTTCTTTCCTTTACGTGAGTCCCGGCTTGTGATTGGTTGCGTGCCGCCCATGTGACCGGGACGCAACCAATCACAGCAAGCCGTGACGTAATTTCAGGTCCTTCAGGATTTTAAAATTACGTTCCGGCGTTGTGATTGGTTGCGTCGCAGTCACATGGGCGACGCAACCAATCACAGCAAGCCGTGACGTAATTTCAGGTCCTTAAGGATTTTAAAATTACGTCCCGGCTTTGTGATTGGTTGCGTCGCAGTCACATGGGAGACGCAACCAATCACAAGCCGTGACGTCACGGGAGGCTGGACACGCGCGCATTTTAAAATGGGCGCGTGTCCAGCCTCCCGTGACGTCCCGGCTTGTGATTGGTTGCGCCGCGATCAACCAATCACAAGCCGGGAGGCTGGACACGCGCGCATTTTAAAATTTTAAAATGGGCGCGTGTCCAGCCTCCCGTGACGTCCCGGCTTGTGATTGGTTGCGCCGCGGTCAACCAATCACAAGCCGGGAGGCTGGACACGCGCCCATTTTAAAATTTTAAAATGCGCGCGTGTCCAGCCTCCCGGCTTGTGATTGGTTGACCGCGGCGCAACCAATCACAAGCCGGGACGTCACGGGAGGCTGGACACGCGCCCATTTTAAAAAGCGCGCGTGTCCAGCCTCCCGTGACGTCACGGCTTGTGATTGGTTAATGGCGGCCATGTTGCCGGGACGCGGACCAATCACAGCAAGCCGTGACGTAATTTCGTCACGGCTTGCTGTGATTGGTCCGCGTCCCGGCAACATGGCCGCCCTGACCAATCACAAGCCGGGACTTCACGTAACCAAGTAAAAGCGCAAATTTTAAACAAACAACGCTGCCGGTTCCCTCGCTGAGGTCCAGGCTGCGTCGGACAGGTGAGTATAGCGATATTTTTTATTTTAATTCTTTCTTTTACACATTTATATGGATCCCAGGGCCTGAAGGAGAGTTTCCTCTCCTTCAGACCCTGGGAACCATCAGGAATACCGTCCGATACTTGAGTCCCATTGACTTGTATTGGTATCGGGTATCGGTATCGTATTGGATCCGATACTTTGCCGGTATCGGCCGATACTTTCCGATACCGATACTTTCAAGTATCGGATGGTATCGCTCAACACTAGTTATCTATGATGAACCTGCAAAATCCATCTCACTGAGGATAGGATCATGAATCTGACACAGGGGAGCCACACCGCTGAGGACTGCTGTATTGAACTCTGACAGTGGTCCAATGAATGAAAGGCATGTTGGGTAGTGGAACGCCTTGTATACACCCCCAGTCTCATGCCCATTTACCTGCAATAGAGCCAATGGAATTGCCGTGGAGAAGTAACGTAGACCGGATCTTCAACTACTTTGGTCTTGCAAGACATTTTTGAAGCATTGTTCTATTGGGTTTCAAGCAAGCAATCCATTTGGAAAAGGTCTAAGTCTAGGATATAGTCGAGAAGGTCACCCAGACTCCAGGTACCCTTTTTGTTGTCGGATAAAGTACTCCTTAAGATAGTTTTGTCTTTCAAGAACCAGGTATTACCAGAATTGGCTTTCATTGACTGCGGGTCTGCAGATAACTTTGATTCTGGATAGGTTCGGAAATTAAGATTATGGAGAGTTGGTTTGGAAAAAACCATTCAAATGTTTGTTATTGAAACATCTCTACTTTGTCAAATTGGTAAGGGTGGAATTCATGCTTCAAGTAGGAGCATTCCACTCTGAATCCATTTCCTATTTTGTCTTGGATAAGTTACTTGTTGCAGTGGTATTGGGGCTTATATTTGTTGCTCAATCGAGTTGTTGATTGGTGTCAGAAGGAAATTAAGTGTGGCCCCAATTGTCTAAAGAAATGTCTAAGTTCTGTGCAAGTATCTGCAAGTCTGTAGGGTCTACCTGGGTACCTGAAAGACTTTGGAAATGTGTTGCAGTGACCCATGTTACAGCTAGAGGGCGCTGTTTGTGCTCCTCAGGATATGCATGTAGGCGAATCTGTGGTTATAATGAGATAGTGACCGGCAGGGTTGTAAATGGCTGGTATGTGTCGCAGAGGGAGTCTGCGCTGTAAGCCTGATGTAATGTTGTTGTTCTGGGACCTGTAGTCCCACAAGTGTTTCTATAGTTGTGAAGAGAGGCTTACTGGGCTAGTTTGAGAGCTGGGTGGGTCGAACTAGCCACACACACCTCCCATCTATGGGAGTGGTTACAACTACATAATGTGACCATGATGTGGTCACATGGTCTGTGTGTAATGGAGTGTGTAGATCCTGGATGGCTTGTGTGTTGGGAGGTCCTATGTGTGTGGACTGGATCCCTGAATAGCGCACTGTGAGGCTGTGGATCTGAAGACTCGTGTTGGGAGATCCTGGGAGTAGGATCGGATCCCTGATAAGCGCACTGAGAGACTTGTGTATTGGACGGTCCCAGGTGGGGACGGACGTCCTGAACAGCACACGTAGTGGCCTGTGTTGGAAGCCCTGAGAGTAGGACTTCCTGAATAGCACAACCTGTGTTGGAAGTCCTGGGAGTAGGACTTCCTAAAGAGCACATGGGAAGGAGTATATGCAGAGTCTGTGATGGCACTGCATTGGGGGAGCTACAGCCCGTCTGAGGATCTGGACCAACTGATGTGTGCCTGCCAGGCAAGTTGGTGATACCAGTTCGGCAGTTTCACTGGAGGAGAGAGGGCTGACAGGAGTCAGCTTGTGGAGCAGGAGCTCCTGGAAGGTGACCCAAAGTATGGGGAACTGTGTGCACTGACAGGGGGTCAGTAATGAATTGTATGGTCTCGCACGGTAACGGGACGAAGTGAGGTCCAGTGTGTTTAGAGTCTGCGAACCAATGTCGTGTGCGCTATATGAGTAGAGACAATGACATGGCGTATGGACACCCCTGGGAACTAGTCAAGGCGGGCAGGCGGGTGTAGTGTCTGAACTGTGAGTTAAAGCCGTATAAGAAGTATCTAAGTTAAAGCTGCAACTTAATGTCATCTGTTGGTGCCTATTGTGTTCCATGAAGTGTAATGGACTGTGCATGACCCGGATTATGATGCCACAATAAACCGCATGGACTGTTTTTGTGAGAAAAACGTGCCTGTCTGCGTTTATCCCGTTGCCAAGCAAGTGTCCCCCAACACATTCGGTAAGCACTATCTTACAGTTCTCATAAAGAGAGGCATAGATATTACCTCCCCATTGTCCTTATGATTGTGCTATTGTCCTTGTTGCCAAATTACCTAAAGCTTGACTTTACAATTTATCTGGGCCTGAATGTACCGCCATAAAAAATAATGTGAACAAAAGTTTACGGAAGGGCCATATCCGTCCTTCCTCCTCCCACATGACTGCTGGATTGTTATTTGTGAAAAAGGAAGATGGTGGCCTCCGTCCTTGCCTTGGTTTCCATGAATTAAACAAAATCACGGTTAAGATTACATACCCGCTTCCACTCATCTCCGACCTTTATAATCAGCTTACTGGGGTTACCGTATATACTCGAGTATAAGCCGACCCCCCTAATTTTGCCACAAAAACTGGGAAAACTTAATGACTCGAGTATAAGCCTAGGGTGGAAAATGCAGCAGCTACCGGTAAATTTCAAAAATAAAAATAGATACCTGTAAAAGTAAAATTAATTGAGACATCAGTAGGTTAAGTGTTTTTGAATATCCATATTGAATCAGGAGCCCCATATAATGCTCCATACAGTTCATGATGGGCCCCATAAGAAGCTCCATATTAAAATATGCCCCATACAATGATGCACAAATGTTGATTATGGCCCCATAAGATGCTCCATAGACAAATTTGCCTGATATAATGCTGCACAAATGCTGATTATGGCCCCATAAGATGCTCTATACAGATATTTGCCTCCATATAATGCTGCACATGGCCCCATACAGATATTTGCCCCATATAATGCTGCACATGGCCCCATACAGATATTTGCCCCATATAATGCTGCACATGGCCCCACAAGATGCTCCATACAGATATTTGCCCTATATAATGCTTCACATCGCCCCATAAGATGCCCCATACAGATATTTGCCCCATATAATGCTGCACATGGCCCCATAAGATGCCCCATACAGATATTTGCCCCATATAATGCTGCACATGGCCCCATACAGATATTTGCCCCCATATAATGCTGCACATGGCCCCATACAGATATTTGCCCTATATAATGCTTCACATGGCCCCATACAGATATTTGCCCCATATAATGCTGCACATGGCCCCATACAGATATTTGCCCCATATAATGCTGCACATGGCCCCATACAGATATTTGCCCCATATAATGCTGCACATGGCCCCATACAGATATTTGCCCCATATAATGCTGCACATGGCCCCACAAGATGCTCCATACAGATATTTGCCCCCATATAATGCTGCACATGGCCCCATACAGATATTTGCCTCATATAATGCTGCACATGGCCCCATACAGATATTTGCCCCATATAATGCTGCACATGGCCCCATACAGATATTTGCCCCATATAATGCTGCACATGGCCCCATACAGACATTTGCCCCATATAATGCTGCACATGGCCCCATACAGATATTTGCCCCATATAATTCTCACATGGCCCCATACAGATATTTGCCCCATATAATGCTGCACATGGCCCCATACAGATATTTGCCCCATATAATGCTGCACATGGCCCCACAAGATGCTCCATACAGATATTTGCCCTATATAATGCTTCACATCGCCCCATAAGATGCCCCATACAGATATTTGCCCCATATAATGCTGCACATGGCCCCATAAGATGCCCCATACAGATATTTGCCCCATATAATGCTGCACATGGCCCCATACAGATATTTGCCCCCATATAATGCTGCACATGGCCCCATACAGATATTTGCCCTATATAATGCTTCACATGGCCCCATACAGATATTTGCCCCATATAATGCTGCACATGGCCCCATACAGATATTTGCCCCATATAATGCTGCACATGGCCCCATACAGATATTTGCCCCATATAATGCTGCACATGGCCCCATACAGATATTTGCCCCATATAATGCTGCACATGGCCCCACAAGATGCTCCATACAGATATTTGCCCCCATATAATGCTGCACATGGCCCCATACAGATATTTGCCCCATATAATGCTGCACATGGCCCCATACAGATATTTGCCCCATATAATGCTGCACATGGCCCCATACAGATATTTGCCCCATATAATGCTGCACATGGCCCCATACAGACATTTGCCCCATATAATGCTGCACATGGCCCCATACAGATATTTGCCCCATATAATTCTCACATGGCCCCATACAGATATTTGCCCCATATAATGCTGCACATGGCCCCATACAGATATTTGCCCCATATAATGCTGCACATGGCCCCACAAGATGCTCCATACAGATATTTGCCCTATATAATGCTTCACATCGCCCCATAAGATGCCCCATACAGATATTTGCCCCATATAATGCTGCACATGGCCCCATAAGATGCCCCATACAGATATTTGCCCCATATAATGCTGCACATGGCCCCATACAGATATTTGCCCTATATAATGCTTCACATGGCCCCATACAGATATTTGCCCCATATAATGCTGCACATGGCCCCATACAGATATTTGCCCCATATAATGCTGCACATGGCCCCATACAGATATTTGCCCCATATAATGCTGCACATGGCCCCATACAGATATTTGCCCCATATAATGCTGCACATGGCCCCACAAGATGCTCCATACAGATATTTGCCCCCATATAATGCTGCACATGGCCCCATACAGATATTTGCCCCATATAATGCTGCATATGGCCCCACAAGATGCTCCATACAGATATTTGCCCCCATATAATGCTGCACATGGCCCCATACAGATATTTGCCCCATATAATGCTGCACATGGCCCCACAAGATGCTCCATACAGATATTTGCCCCCATATAATGCTGCACATGGCCCCATACAGATATTTGCCCCATATAATTCTCACATGGCCCCATACAGATATTTGCCCCATATAATGCTGCACATGGCCCCATAAGATGCCCCATACAGATATTTGCCCCATATAATGCTGCACATGGCCCCATACAGATATTTGCCCCCATATAATGCTGCACATGGCCCCATACAGATATTTGCCCCCATATAATGCTGCACATGGCCCCATACAGATATTTGCCCCATATAATTCTCACATGGCCCCATACAAATATTTGCCCCATATAATGCTGCACATGGCCCCACAAGATGCTCCATACAGATATTTGCCCCATATAATGCTGCACATGGCCCCATACAGATATTTGCCCCATATAATGCTGCACATGGCCCCATACAGATATTTGCCCCATATAATGCTGCACATGGCCCCATACAGATATTTGCCCCATATAATTCTCACATGGCCCCATACAGATATTTGCCCCATATAATGCTGCACATGGCCCCATAAGATGCCACATACAGATATTTGCCCCATATAATGCTGCACATGGCCCCATACAGATATTTGCCCCATATAATGCTGCACATGGCCCCATACAGATAATTGCCCCATATAATTCTCACATGGCCCCATACAGATATTTGCCCCATATAATGCTGCACATGGCCCCATAAGATGCCCCATACAGATATTTGCCCCATATAATGCTGCACATGGCCCCATACAGATATTTGCCCCATATAAAGCTGCACATGGCCCCATAAGTTGCCCCATACAGATATTTGCCCCATATAATGCTGCACATGGCCCCATACAGATATTTGCCCTATATAATGCTTCACATGGCCCCATACAGATATTTGCCCCATATAATGCTGCACATGGCCCCATACAGATATTTGCCCCATATAATGCTGCACATGGCCCCATACAGATATTTGCCCCCATATAATGCTGCACATGGCCCCATACAGATATTTGCCCCATATAATGCTGCACATGGCCCCATAAGATGCCCCATACAGATATTTGCCCCATATAATGCTGCACATGGCCCCACAAGATGCTCCATACAGATATTTGCCCCATATAATGCTGCACATGGCCCCATACGATGCTCCATACAGATATTTGCCCTATATAATGCTTCACATGGCCCCATAAGATGCCCCATACAGATATGTGCCCCATATAATGCTGCACATGGCCCCATACAGATATTTGCCCCATATAATGCTGCACATGGCCCCATACAGATATTTGCCCCATATAATTCTCACATGGCCCCATACAGATATTTGCCCCATATAATTCTCACATGGCCCCATACAGATATTTGCCCCATATAATGCTGCACATGGCCCCATAAGATGCCACATACAGATATTTGCCCCATATAATGCTGCACATGGCCCCATACAGATATTTGCCCCATATAATGCTGCACATGGCCCCATACAGATATTTGCCCCATATAATGCTGCACATGGCCCCATAAGATGCCACATACAGTTATTTGCCCCATATAATGCTGCACATGGCCCCATACAGATATTTGCCCCATATAATGCTGCACATGGCCCCATACAGATATTTGCCCCATATAATTCTCACATGGCCCCATACAGATATTTGCCCCATATAATTCTCACATGGCCCCATACAGATATTTGCCCCATATAATGCTGCACATGGCCCCATACAGATATTTGCCCCATATAATGCTGCACATGGCCCCATACAGATATTTGCCCCATATAAAGCTGCACATGGCCCCATAAGATGCTCCATACAGACATTTGCCCCATATGCTGTTTGCTGCGATTAAAAAACAAATAAAAAAATGACATACTCACCTCTCAGGCCCCCGGCACTTGCTATATTCACCTGCTCCGCGTTCCACCGACGGCCACCGCTGCATCTTCCCCGTCCTCTGACCTGCGCGTCACTGCAGAGGACGGGGAAGATGCAGCGGTGGCCGGCGGCGGTGGAACGTGGAGCAGGTGAATATCGCGCACTGAGTTATACTCGCCTCCTCCTGGCACGGTGTCCCTGGTTCGCCGGCGCCGGCAGCTTCTTTCTGTATTGAGCGGTCACTTGGCACCGCTCATTACAGTAATGAATATGCAGCTCCACCCCTATGGGAGTGGAGTGGGGCCCATATTCATTACTGTAATGAGCGGTACCATGTGACTGCTCAATACAGGAAGAAGCTGCCGGAGAACCAGGGACACTGCTCCAGGAGCAGGTGAGTATGATTACACAGCTGCTGCTCCCCCTCCCCTGCCGACCCCTGGGTATGGCTCGAGTATAAGCCGAGAGGGGCAATTTCAGCCTAAAAAAATGGGCTGAAATTCTCAGCTTATACTCGAGTATATACGGTAAATGGTTTTCTAAACTTGCCCTTAGAGAGACTTACAGTTTGATACCCATCCGGAAGGGTGATGAATGGAAAATGGCGTTTTTAACATCAGCATTTATTCGAAAATCTTGTCATGCCTTTTAACCAATGCACCAGCAGTAGTTCAAAACTTTATGAATGATGTCTTTTGTGATTGCATTGTGAGATTTCTTGTTATTTACCTAGTTGATATTTTATTTTTTCCCCCTGAGTCAGACTCTCATCAGGTACATATAAACCCAAAAATATTCATCAAACATCTGAAAATTATATTATTTTACTAGACTGTGGCCCGATTCTAACGCATCGGGTATTCTAGAATATGCATGTCCCCGTAGTATATGGACAATGATGATTCCAGAATTCGCGGCAGACTGTGCCCGTCGCTGATTGGTCAAGGCAACCTTTATGACATCATCGTCGCCATGGCAACCATTACGACATCTACGTCGATACTGTGCCCGTCGCTGATTGGTCGAGGCCCAGGCGGCCTCGACCAATCAGAGATGCGGGATTTCCAGGGCAGACAGAAAAACCCTTAGACAATTATATATATAGATTTTATTAGTGCATCAGAAAAAAATGACACAACAATACATGATTAAAGTTAATAAAATAATAAAGCAATGTAATAAAACAAGGAATTTTATTAGAAAATTAAAAATAAAACATATAAAAAATATGTATAATAAAAAATATAATAATAAGACCTGTATGCGGAGGGCAGGGTACGTCAGACCAATTGATAAAAAAAATATATATATCTAATAATAAAGAACGCGTATATATTAAATGTCTGATAATAAAAGTTCTCCTATTAAATTATAAATGATGGCTGGTTAGTAAAATATATGAAATAAATAAAAGTGAAGTGAATAGTAATGTTAGTTGATCAAATAAATTATAAAATTATCCATAATTATTTCGTAAAAAACGGGTGTATATATAAAGAAGGAAGTGCACACATATATATATATATATATATATATATATATATATATATATATATATATATATATATATATATATATAGAAGGTAAAATTGGAACAGCACAATTGCTCACCAATGGGTGCCAAGCCTCCTGGGTCGAGTCGTCCACTTCTCTACCCAAAATCTATACAAAGAAGCAAAGGAAGGCAGCACTCCAGTCACTTCTCAAGGTGAAAAAAGCAGGGTTTATTCAGCCCACATGTCCTGTGCAATGTTTCGGCTCACACTGAGCCTTTTTCAAGCTTATATATATATCTTTCTGTCCTTCTGTCTTTCTTTCTGTCACGGATATTCATTGGTCGCAGCTAGGGTTGAGCGACTTTCATTTTTTTAAGATCGAGTAGGGTTTTGTGAAACCCGACTTTGTCCAGAGTCGAGTCGAGTGCAGTCGGCCGATTATCGCTAAAAGTCGGGGATCGACCGAAACACGAAACCCAATGCAAGTCAATGGGGAAGCATAGTCGGCAGTGAGTGGAGGCCAGGAAAACACCTACAGTGCCCATTTTAATGCCAAAAACATCCATTCTTGTTTCTGAAGCTTGTCAATCTTAATTAACTTTATAATAATAGTTGTTCAATGGAACTTGGGGGTCATTTGGCAAATTTGTGGGGGGTAGGGCTGGTTCAAGGTTTTAGTGGGCCCAGGAATCGTGGACTACGTCACGGCGGTGGAGCAGGGAGAGGTAAGTATTTCAACGTTGCAAGTGCTGTGATCCTGAGCAAGCAGGGGGGGCCCACTTGTTCGCATTGGCACTGGCACAGGGCCCCTCAAAGTACAGCGGTGTGTTTGCACGGCGGGGGCGCCTCCCACCAGCAGCGACACTTTTGCGTACTCTGAGGGGCCCTGTGCCAGTGACGTCGCCAACGAGTATGCCCCCCCCCACCTGATGAAGGAACCTGCACTTTCATCTGCACCTTCCTCTTTGTCCCTGTGTAAGGTGGTATAACATGCGGGAAGGGGAACCTTACTTTCAGCAGGGTCAGATTCTGGCTGTGTAGAGTGCAAGGGGAATGTAGTGGTCTAGGTCAATGTACCAGCACACTCATCTAGCAGTGGCTGGGCAATGGGCAGGATGAGGAGGAAACAGATATAGGGCCAAAGAATAAAGTAGGCTAAATGCAGTTCAAAATTGGTAACAGGACAGGACTAAACAGGCGGCATTGCTTTGTTCAGTGGAGTAGCAAACCCAGGAGCAGCAGACACTGTTTTAAGGGCCCAACCACACTAGTAGGCCAAATGCAGTTTAATATCTGATACTATAGGCCGAAAGCCAGAAGGTTGAAGCTCAGCTTTATTCAGTTGAGGGCAAACACCAGGGAGGGGCAGACACCGTTAGTAGGCCCTAACCACCAATTTTTAAAAACACAGCACTTAATGAGAGCCAGAAGGTTGAAGCTCAGCTTTATTCATTTGAGGGCAAACACCAGGGAGGGGCAGACACCGTTAGTAGGCCGTAACCAAAGTTGAAGTCCAAATGCAGTTTCATATCTGATACTATAGGCCGAAAGCCAGAAGGTTGAAGCTCAGCTTTATTCAGTTGAGGGCAAACACCAGGGAGGGGCAGACACCGTTAGTAGGCCCTAACCACCAATTTTTAAAAACACAGCACTTAATGAGAGCCAGAAGGTTGAAGCTCAGCTTTATTCATTTGAGGGCAAACACCAGGGAGGGGCAGACACCGTTAGTAGGCCCTAACCACCAATTTTTAAAATAACAGCACTTAATGAGAGCCAGAAGGTTGAAGCTCAGCTTTATTCAGTTGAGGAAAAACACCAGGGAGGGGCAGACACCGTTAGTAGGCCCTAACCACCAATTTTTAAAATAACAGCACTTAATGAGAGCCAGAAGGTTGAAGCTCAGCTTTATTCAGTTGAGGAAAAACACCAGGGAGGGGCAGACACCGTTAGTAGGCCGTAACCAAAGTTGAAGTCCAAATGCAGTTTCATATCTGATACTATAGGCCGAAAGCCAGAAGGTTGAAGCTCAGCTTTATTCAGTTGAGGAAAAACACCAGGGAGGGGCAGACACCGTTAGTAGGCCCTAACCACCAATTTTTAAAATAACAGCACTTAATGAGAGCCAGAAGGTTGAAGCTCAGCTTTATTCAGTTGAGGAAAAACACCAGGGAGGGGCAGACACCGTTAGTAGGCCCTAACCACCAATTTTTAAAATAACAGCACTTAATGAGAGCCAGAAGGTTGAAGCTCAGCTTTATTCAGTTGAGGGCAAACACCAGGGAGGGGCAGACACCGTTAGTAGGCCGTAACCAAAGTTGAAGGCCAAATGCAGTTTCATATCTGATACTATAGGCCGAAAGCCAGAAGGTTGAAGCTCAGCTTTATTCAGTTGAGGGCAAACACCAGGGAGGGGCAGACACCGTTAGTAGGCCCTAACCACCAATTTTTAAAATAACAGCACTTAATGAGAGCCAGAAGGTTGAAGCTCAGCTTTATTCAGTTGAGGGCAAACACCAGGGAGGGGCAGACACCGTTAGTAGGCCGTAACCAAAGTTGAAGGCCAAATGCAGTTTCATATCTGATACTATAGGCCGAAAGCCAGAAGGTTGAAGCTCAGCTTTATTCAGTTGAGGGCAAACACCAGGGAGGGGCAGACACCGTTAGTAGGCCCTAACCACCAATTTTTAAAATAACAGCACTTAATGAGAGCCAGAAGGTTGAAGCTCAGCTTTATTCAGTTGAGGAAAAACACCAGGCAGGGGCAGACACCGTTAGTAGGCCGTAACCAAAGTTGAAGGCCAAATGCAGTTTAATATCTGATACTATAGGTCGAAAGCCAGAAGGTTGAAGCTCAGCTTTATTCAGTTGAGGGCAAACACCAGGGAGGGGCAGACACCGTTAGTAGGCCGTAACCAAAGTTGAAGGCCAAATGCAGTTTCATATCTGATACTATAGGCCGAAAGCCAGAAGGTGGAAGCTCCGATTTAGACAGTGGAGGACAATTTGAATTACGGACTGCAGACAGACTTAGTAGGCTGTCCCCTGTGGACCATGCATCCAACACATTAACCCATTGCGCCGTAATGGACACGTTATCTTCCGTGGCCATGCCTACAGGTCCATGCGTCTGTTGTCAGGTGCACCTTTGTACTCACAGATTGCCAGAGTGCATGGACAATGCGGTCTTCTACATGCTGGTGGAGGGTTGGGATGGCTTTTCTCGCAAAAGAAGTGTCGACTGGTTAGCTTGTAGCGTGGTACCGCGTAGTCCATCATGGCCTTATTAATAGTAAATAAAATATATAACTAGGCTCTATGAACTTTTAAATAGGTTCCAGGGGTACACGGGCAGCATTGGTGTGGTGAGTGGAGGAGTATTGCAAGTAGGGGCCGCAGACAGGCTCACAAAGGCCTAAAATAACAAACAATAGGCTCATGGCAGTTTTATATCGGTTACATGGATACACGGGCAGGCAGCATTGTGGTCAGTGGAGGAGTATTGCAAGTAGGGGCCGCAGACAGGCTATCAAAGGCCTAAAATAACAAACAATAGGCTCATGGCAGTTTTATATCGGTTACATGGATGCACAGGCAGGCAGCATTGTGGTCAGTGGAGGAGTATTGCAAGAAGTGTCTGACACAGTTAGTACTCTGTTGTGAATTTGGATTCTGGGCTCCCCCGGTGGCCGCTTGTGGAATTGGACTTGTCATCCTCTTTCCTGTTTCACCTGGTTCCATCAGTAGTGGGTGTCGCTATTTAAGCTCATTTCTCTGGTGGTTTCTTGCCGGTCAACAATGTTATCTGATGCCTCTCAGTGCTTGTTCCTGCTTCTAGACTACTACTAGATAAGTTGGACTTTTGTCCTTGTTTTGTTTTGCCTATTTGTTCCAGTTCACAGCTGAAGTTTTGTTACTGTGTCTGGAAAGCTCTCGTTGATCAGGGATTGCTACTCTGGCGTTATGAGTTAATGCCAGAGTTTAAGGTAATCTCTGGATGGTGTTTTGTTAGTGTTTTTCTGCTGACCATGAAAGTATACTATCTGTCTTCTGCTATCTAGTAAGCGGACCTCAAATTTGCTAAGACTATTTTCCTGCTGCGTTTGTTGTTTCATCTGAACTCACCGTCATTATATGTGGGGGGCTACTGTCTTCTTTGGAAATATTTCTCTAGAGGTGAGCCAGGTCTTATATTTCCCTCTGCTAGCTATTTAGGTCTTAGGCCAGAGCTGGGCATCTAGCGATAAATAGGAAATGCTACCTGGCTATTTCTAGTTGCGCGGCAGGCTTAGTTCATGGTCAGTATAGTTCCATCTTCCGAGAGCTTGTCCCTCTATAGGCTTGCTATGATCTCTGCCTGCAGAGATCATGACAGTTTGACCGGCCACTAAAGTGTTAAAGACCCAGGTTTAGAAAGGAGAGTTATAAGAAGTCTGCTGGAATTTTTTTTTTTTTTTTTTTTCCTCCAGTCTGCCTTGCTGCAGTCTTTTTTCTCTCTCTCCTCCTAATCTCTGTATGCTCTGTGTGCACCTGACAATAATGGATCTCCAGAGTGTAACTGCGGGTTTGAATAATCTCATCACGAAAGTACAAAATTTACAAGATTTTGTGGTACATGCTCCGGTATCTGAGCCGAGAATTCCTTTGCCGGAGTTCTTCACAGGGAATAGAGCTAGCTTCCAGAATTTCCGAAATAATTGTAAGCTTTATTTGTCCCTGAAGTCTCGTTCAGCTGGAGACCCTGCTCAGCAGGTTAGGATTGTGATTTCCTTGCTCAGGGGTGACCCTCAAGATTGGGCCTTCTCATTGCCAGCAGGGGATCCTGCGTTACGCGATGTGGATGCGTTTTTTCTGGCCTTGGGCTTGCTTTATGAGGAACCTCATTTGGAACTTCAGGCAGAAAAAACTTTGATGGCACTATCTCAGGGGCAAGACGAAGCTGAAGTTTTCTGCCAAAAATTCCGTAAATGGTCTGTGCTTACTCAGTGGAATGAGTGCGCCTTGGCGGCAACTTTCAGAGAAGGTCTCTCTGATGCCATTAAGGATGTTATGGTGGGGTTCCCTTTGCCTGCAGGTCTGAATGAGTCCATGACAATGGCTATTCAGATTGATAGGCGTCTGCGGGAGCGCAAACCGGTGCACCATCTGGCGGTGTCTATGGAAAAGACGCCAGAAAGTATGCAGTGTGATAGAATTCTGTCCAGGAGCGAGCGACAGAATTTTAGACGGAAGAATGGATTGTGTTTCTATTGTGGGGATTCTACTCATGTTATATCGGCATGCTCTAGGCGTACAAAGAAGCTTGATAAGTCTGTTTCCATTGGCACCATTCAGTCTAAGTTTATTTTGTCTGTAACCCTGATTTGCTCTTTGTCATCCATTGCCACGGACGCCTATGTTGACTCTGGCGCCGCTCTGAGTCTTATGGATTGGTCCTTTGCCAATCGTTGTGGTTTTGATTTAGAACCTTTGGAGACTCTTATTCCTCTGAAGGGGATTGACTCCACCCCATTGGCTAATAATAAACCACAATACTGGACACAAGTAACCATGCGTATCAATCCGGATCACCAGGAGATTATTCGTTTCCTGGTGCTGTATAATTTACATGACGATTTGGTACTGGGATTGCCATGGTTGCAGTCTCACAACCCAGTCTTGGACTGGAGAGCAATGTCTGTGTTGAGCTGGGGATGTAAGGGTATTCATGGGGACGTACCTTTGGTTTCTATTTCGTCGTCCATTCCCTCTGAAGTCCCTGAGTTCCTCTCTGATTATCAAGACGTCTTTGACGAACCCAAGCTTGGGTCGTTACCTCCGCACCGTGAGTGCGATTGTGCCATAGATTTGATACCGGGTTGTAAATATCCAAAGGGTCGTTTGTTTAATTTGTCTGTGCCGGAACATGCTGCTATGCGGGAATATATAAAGGAGTCTTTGGAAAAGGGACATATTCGTCCATCTTCTTCTCCCTTGGGAGCTGGGTTTTTCTTTGTCTCAAAAAAAGACGGCTCTTTGAGACCATGTATTGATTATCGGCTTCTGAATAAGATCACTGTTAAGTATCAATACCCATTGCCATTGCTTACTGATTTGTTTGCTCGTATAGAGGGTGCTAAGTGGTTCTCTAAAATTGATCTTCGTGGGGCGTATAATTTGGTGCGGATCAGGCAGGGGGATGAGTGGAAGACCGCATTTAATACGCCCGAGGGCCACTTTGAGTATTTGGTCATGCCTTTTGGTCTTTCTAATGCCCCTTCAGTTTTCCAGTCTTTTATGCATGATATCTTCCGCGATTTTCTGGATAAATTTATGATAATATATCTGGATGATATTCTGATTTTTTCTGATGACTGGGACTCTCATGTCCAGCAGGTCAGGAGAGTTTTTCAGGTTCTGCGGTCTAATTCTTTATGTGTGAAGGGGTCTAAGTGCGTTTTTGGGGTCCAGAAAATTTCCTTTTTGGGGTATATTTTTTCTCCCTCTTCCATTGAGATGGATCCCGTCAAGGTGCAAGCTATTTGTGACTGGACTCAGCCCTCCTCTCTTAAGGGTCTTCAGAGATTTTTGGGCTTTGCCAACTTTTACCGCCGATTTATTGCTGGTTTTTCGGATGTCGTTAAACCACTGACTGATTTGACCAGACAAGGCGCTGATGTTGCTAATTGGTCCCCTCATGCTGTAGAGGCCTTTCAGGAGCTTAAGCGCCGTTTTGCCTCTGCCCCTGTGTTGCGTCAGCCTGATGTGAATCTGCCTTTTCAGGTTGAGGTTGACGCTTCGGAGATCGGAGCTGGGGCAGTGTTGTCGCAGAAAGGTTCCGACTGCTCCGTCATTAGGCCTTGTGCCTTCTTTTCTCGCAAATTTTCGCCCGCAGAGCGGAATTATGATGTTGGGAATCGGGAGCTTTTGGCCATGAAGTGGGCGTTTGAGGAGTGGCGCCATTGGCTCGAGGGGGCTAGGCATCAGGTGGTGGTATTGACTGACCACAAAAATTTGATTTATCTTGAGACTGCCAGACGCCTGAATCCTAGACAGGCGCGCTGGTCTTTATTTTTTTCTCGCTTTAATTTTGTGGTGTCATACCTACCGGGTTCTAAGAATGTTAAGGCAGATGCCCTTTCTAGGAGTTTTGACCCGGACTCTCCTGGTAATTCTGAACCCACAGGTATCCTTAGGGAGGGAGTAATTTTGTCGGCCGTTTCTCCTGATCTGCGGCGGTCCTTGCAAGAGTTTCAGGCGGATAGACCGGATCGTTGTCCGCCTGATAGACTGTTTGTTCCGGATGATTGGACCAGCAGAGTCATCTCTGAGGTACATTCTTCTGCATTGGCAGGTCATCCCGGAATTTTTGGTACCAGGGATTTGGTGGCAAGATCCTTCTGGTGGCCTTCCCTGTCACGAGATGTGCGAGTCTTTGTGCAGTCATGTGACGTTTGTGCTCGGGCCAAGTCTTGTAGTTCTCGGGCTAGCGGACTGCTGTTGCCCTTGCCTATTCCTAAGAGGCCTTGGACACACATCTCGATGGATTTTATTTCAGATCTGCCTGTTTCCCAGAAGATGTCTGTCATCTGGGTGGTCTGTGACCGTTTCTCTAAAATGGTCCATTTGGTTCCTCTGCCCAAGTTGCCTTCTTCTTCTGAGTTGGTTCCTCTGTTTTTTCAGAATGTTGTCCGATTGCACGGTATTCCTGAGAATATTGTTTCTGACAGAGGTACCCAATTTGTGTCTAGATTTTGGCGGGCATTCTGTGCTAGGATGGGCATGGATTTGTCTTTTTCATCTGCTTTTCACCCTCAGACTAATGGCCAGACCGAGCGGACTAATCAGACCCTTGAGACATATCTGAGGTGTTTTGTCTCTGCTGACCAGGATGATTGGGTTGCTTTTTTGCCATTGGCAGAGTTCGCCCTCAATAATCGGGCCAGTTCTTCCACCTTGGTGTCCCCGTTTTTCTGTAATTCGGGGTTTCACCCTCGATTTTCCTCCGGTCAGGTGGAATCCTCGGATTGTCCTGGAGTGGATGCGGTGGTGGAGAGATTGCATCACATCTGGGGGCAGGTTATGGACAATTTGAAGTTGTCCCAGGAGAAGACTCAGCGTTTTGCCAACCGTCATCGTCGTGTTGGTTCTCGGCTTTGTGTTGGAGATTTAGTGTGGTTGTCTTCTCGTTTTGTCCCTATGAGGGTCTCTTCTCCTAAGTTTAAACCTCGGTTCATCGGCCCTTATAGAATATTGGAGATTCTTAATCCTGTTTCTTTCCGTTTGGACCTCCCTGCGTCCTTTTCCATTCATAACGTTTTTCATCGGTCGTTATTGCGCAGGTATGAGGTACCTGTTGTACCTTCAGTTGAGCCTCCTGCTCCGGTGTTGGTTGAGGGTGAGTTGGAGTACGTTGTGGAGAAAATTTTGGACTCTCGTGTTTCCAGACGGAAACTCCAGTATCTGGTTAACTGGAAGGGTTACGGCCAGGAGGATAATTCTTGGGTCAATGCATCTGATGTTCATGCTTCTGATCTTGTTCGTGCCTTCCATAGGGCTCATCCTGGTCGCCCTGGTGGATCTGGTGAGGGTTCGGTGCCCCCTCCTTGAGGGGGGGGTACTGTTGTGAATTTGGATTCTGGGCTCCCCCGGTGGCCGCTTGTGGAATTGGACTTGTCATCCTCTTTCCTGTTTCACCTGGTTCCATCAGTAGTGGGTGTCGCTATTTAAGCTCATTTCTCTGGTGGTTTCTTGCCGGTCAACAATGTTATCTGATGCCTCTCAGTGCTTGTTCCTGCTTCTAGACTACTACTAGATAAGTTGGACTTTTGTCCTTGTTTTGTTTTGCCTATTTGTTCCAGTTCACAGCTGAAGTTTTGTTACTGTGTCTGGAAAGCTCTCGTTGATCAGGGATTGCTACTCTGGCGTTATGAGTTAATGCCAGAGTTTAAGGTAATCTCTGGATGGTGTTTTGTTAGTGTTTTTCTGCTGACCATGAAAGTATACTATCTGTCTTCTGCTATCTAGTAAGCGGACCTCAAATTTGCTAAGACTATTTTCCTGCTGCGTTTGTTGTTTCATCTGAACTCACCGTCATTATATGTGGGGGGCTACTGTCTTCTTTGGAAATATTTCTCTAGAGGTGAGCCAGGTCTTATATTTCCCTCTGCTAGCTATTTAGGTCTTAGGCCAGAGCTGGGCATCTAGCGATAAATAGGAAATGCTACCTGGCTATTTCTAGTTGCGCGGCAGGCTTAGTTCATGGTCAGTATAGTTCCATCTTCCGAGAGCTTGTCCCTCTATAGGCTTGCTATGATCTCTGCCTGCAGAGATCATGACAGTACTCCAAAAAAACAAATAGATGTTAATGTCTCGCAAAACAACTATAAGTAAAAAAAGGGTGGCATGCTTAGGTACAGGGGTGGGCTCATCTGCAGAGTTTATGACAAAGTAATTTGGCAGTAAATTAGTATTTACTGGTGTCAATATAGGACACTGACCCAGACTACTTTAACTAGCATCATAGATGCAAACAAATTGGTATTGATTGTCAGTGCCAGGCATTGAATGATGTCAGTGCATAGACTACACATTGGTGGAGCTGTGCGAGATAATTTTGCACATGGTACAGCACAGTTTGAGCTGGGGGGGGGAACTCTCTTGTGGCCGGCGGGACCGCCCCAGGGCCCCTCATGTTACAACGGCGTGTCTGACGTTGGGTGCGCACCACCACCGCCAGAGACACTACATTGTACTATGAGGGACCCAGTGGCAATGCCGTCGACCAAAAGCAGGCACACCCGCCTCTTCAGACAATCAGCACTGTAACGGGTGCTTGCGCCAAGTGGCGAGACAACGGCCCCGTGGGGGGATTTTTCCCATTGGGGGAGGTGTAAACATGTCGTATGCTGGACAAACAGCTGCTGCAAATTAACAGATTGGAACACTCAGTAAGACCAGTCCACAAGCAAGACCTTTTTATAGGAAAGCTAGGTGTCACCCGGGAAAGGTGGGGCAAAATAATTTGAAATCCAGGAGTGGTTCATTTTAATGAAGGTGAGATCATCCACATTTTGGGTAGCCAGACGAGTCCTTTTTTCGGTTAATATTGAACCAGCAGCACTGAATACTCTTTCTGATAGCACACTAGCTGCCGGGCAAGCAAGCTCCTGCAACGCATATTCTGCCAATTCAGGCCAGGTGTCTAATTTTGATGCCCAGTAATCAAATGGGAATGACGGTTGAGGGAGAACATCGATAAGGGAAGAAAAATAGTTAGTAACCATACTGGACAAATGTTGTCTCCTGTCACTTTGAATAGATGCTGCAGTACCTGTCCTGTCTGCGGTCATTGCGAAATCACTCCACAACCTGGTCAGAAAACCCCTCTGTCCAACGCCACTTCTGATCTGTGCACCCCTAACACCTCTGCCATGTAGCCCCCTGCAGCTTGTGTGAGAACCATCACCGGCGCTGTGTGCTGGGAATGCCTGAATCAAACGGTCTACAAGAGTAGCTTGTTTGGTTGCTAAGATTTGTTCGAGGTTCTCATGTGGCATAATATTTTGCAATTTGCCTTTATAGCGAGGGTCAAGGATGCAGGCCAACCAGTAATCGTCATCGCTCATCATTTTAGTAATGCGTGTGTCCCTTTTGAGGATACGTAAGGCATAATCCGCCATGTGAGCCAAAGTTCCTGTTGGCAAATCTGCGGTTGTGCTGGTTTGAGGGGCAGTTACAGGCAAATCTACGTCACTTGTCTCCCTTAAAAAAACAGAACCCGGCCTTGCAACGCCACTAATTTCTGTTGGCCCAGGAGAAGCTTCCTCATTAAAAAAGTACTCATCCCCATCATCCTCCTCCTCCTCTTCGCCCGCTACCGCGTCCTCTACACGGCCCTGACCAGACAATGGCTGACTGTCATCAAGGCTTTCCTCTTCCTCGGCTGCAGACGCCTGCTCCTTTATGTGCGTCAAACTTTGCATCAGCAGACGCATTAGGGGGATGCTCATGCTTATTATGGCGTTGTCTGCACTAACCAGCCGTGTGCATTCCTCAAAACACTGAAGGACTTGACACAGGTCTTGTAGCTTCGACCACTGCACACCTGACAACTCCATGTCTGCCATCCAACTGCCTGCCCGTGTATCCTCCCACAAATACATAACAGCACGCCTCTGTTCGCACAGTCTCTGAAGCATGTGCAGTGTGGAGTTCCACCTTGTTGAAATGTCGATGATTAGGCGATGCTGGGGAAGGTTCAAAGACCGCTGATAGTTCTGCATACGGCTGGAGTGTACGGGCGAACGGCGGATATGCGAGCAAAGTCTGCGCACTTTCCGGATAACTTTTCAGGAAGCACTGCACCACCAGGTTTAAGGTGTGAGCCAGGCAAGGAATGTGTTTCAGTTGGGAAAGGGCTATGGCAGCCATGAAATTCCTTCCGTTATCACTCACAACCTTGCCTGCCTCAAGATGTACAGTGCCCAGCCATGACTGAGTTTCATTCTGCAAGAACTCGGACAGAACTTCCGCGGTGTGTCTGTTGTCGCCCAAACACTTCATTGCCAATACAGCCTGCTGACGCTTGCCACTAGCTGTCCCATAATGGCACACCTGGTGTGCAACAGTGGCAGCTGCGGATGGAGTGGATGTGCGACTGGGGTGTGTGGACGAGCTCTCGCTTCTGCATGAGGAGGAGGAAGAGGAGGAGGGGGGGCGAACGCCTACAGCCAACTCTTTCCTTGACCGTGGACTAGGCAAAACTGTCCCAATATTGCTGTCCCCTGTGGACCCTGCATCCACCACATTCACCCAGTGTGCCGTGATGGACACGTAACGTCCCTGGCCATGCCTACTGGTCCATGCATCTGTTGTCAGGTGCACCTTTGTAGTCACAGACTGCCTGAGTGCATGGACGATGCGGTCTTTAACATGCTGTTGGAGGGCTGGGATGGCTTTTCTAGAAAAGAAGTGCCGACTGGGTAGCTCGTAGCGTGGTACAGCGTAGTCCATCAGCGCTTTGAAAGCTTCGCTTTCAACTAACCGGTAGGGCATCATCTCTAATGAGATTAGTCTAGCAATGTGGGCGTTCAAACCCTGTGTACGCGGATGCGAGGATGAGTACTTCCTTTTCCTAACAAGAGTCTCATGTAGGGTGAGCTGGACTGGAGAGCTGGAGATCGTGGAACTAGCGGTGGTGCCGGTGGACATCGGTGACTGAGAGAGTGTTGGAGATGGTATTCTTGCCGGTGCCCTACATGCAGTGTTTCCTACTACTAACCTGGTGATTCCCTGACTGCTTTGGCCTGGCGACGAAAGCTGCACAGATACTGCAGGTGGTGTGGGAAATGGTCGGCTTACAGGGAGGGAAGGGATGTAGCGTTGCTGACTAGCTTCATTGGCCGAGGGTGCTGCAACCTTTAGGGACGTTTGGTAGTTAGTCCAGGCTTGCAAATGCATGGTGGATAAATGTCTATGCATGCAACTTGTATTTAGACTTTTAAGATTCTGACCTCTGCTTAAGGTTGTTGAGCATTTTTGACAGATGACTTTGCGCTGATCATTTGGATGTTGTTTAAAAAATGCCAGACTGCACTCTTTCTACTATCGGATACCTTTTCAGGCATTGCAGACTGAGCTTCTTTAACCGGATGGCCACGCTGTCCTCCAACTGGTTTTGGTTTTGCCACGCGTTTTTGGCCAGATACGGGCCCGGTAGATGGAACCTGTTGTGATGTTGATGCCTGCTGCGGCTCCTCCTCCTCCGCTTCAGAACTACTGCCGCCTGCACCCTGTTCCCCCAATGGCTGCCAATCGGGGTCCACAACTGGGTCATCTATGACCTCCTCTTCTATGTCGTGTGCGATTTCGTCTGTGTCACCGTGTAAGCCGGTGGTATAGCGTCCGTGACGGGGCACCATAGTCTCCGCTGGGTTTGATTCTGCCTCAGTACACTGCGAGGGCAATGTTCTGGTCTGAGTCAAAGGAACAGCATAGTAATCTGGCTGTGGCTGTGCATCTGTGCACTCCATGTCCGATTCAACTTCTAATGGACATGGCCTGTTAACTGTTTCACTGTCTAACCCAGGAACGGTATGTGTAAAGAGCTCCATGGAGTAACCTGTTGTGTCTCCTGACGCATCCTTCTCTCTTGTTCTGGGTGAAGAAGACAAGGAAGCGACTTGTCCCTGACCGGGAGCATCCACTGACGATGCACTGCTCTGACATTTGGCACTTTCCGAGGAGGAGGCGAAAGAGCTAGAGGCAGAGTCAGCAATGAAAGCCAATACTTGTTCCTGCTGCTCCGGCTTCAAAAGTGGTTTTCCTACTCCCAGAAAAGAGAGCGTTCGAGGCCTTGTGTAGCCAGACAAGGAACCTGGCTCAACAACTCGAGACTTAGGTGCTGTACTGCTTTTACCACGACCACCTGATGCTCCACCACCACTACCATCATTACCAGCTGACAATGACCGCCCACGGCCACGACCTCTTCCACTAGACTTCCTCATTGCTTGCAAAACGTAACCAAAGTAACACTATTTGTTACTGTAAAACAACTTATAAGGTGAACTCAAACTTCTGTAGGATATATATATACCTTTATAGGTGCCTGACACTCAGAAAATCAGGCCCAATGTTACACACTAGGTTGTCTGTGGCCCAATAATTTGAGACAGATGGCACACACAGGCCCAGCACTCAAGCAGAAATGCCAATCTTAATCTCCCACTATTTTTTTTTTTTTTCTGGGAGAATTTACCCAAAAAAAAGGCCCAGTATTACACAGTGTTTTCGGTGCCACACAATGAGAGAGAGATGCCACACACAGCAATGGCACGGAGGCAGACTTGCCAATATTTATCTCCCACTAATTTTTTTTGGGGAAAAGGGAGAATTTAGGGAAAAAAAAAAAGGACAAGTATTACACAGTGTTTTCAGTGCCACACAATGAGAGAGAGATGCCACACACAGCAATGGCACGGAGTCAGACTTGACAATATTTATCTCCCACTAATTTTTTTTTGGGAAAAGGGAGAATTTAGGAAAAAAAAAAAAAAAAGGACAAGTATTACACAGTGTTTTCAGTGCCACACAATGAGAGAGAGATGCCACACACAGCAATGGCACGGAGGCAGACTTGACAATATTTATCTCCCACTATTTTTTTTTTGGGAAAGGGGAGAATTTAGAAAAAAAAAAAAAAAAAAAAGGCCAAGTATTACACAGTGTTTTCGGTGCCACACAATGAGAGAGAGATGCCACTTACAGCAATGGCACGGAGGCAGACTTGACAATATTTATCTCCCACTAATTTTTTTTTGGAAAAGGGAGAATTTAGGAAAAAAAAAAAAAAAGGCCAAGTATTACACAGTGTTTTCAGTGCCACACAATGAGAGAGAGATGCCACACACAGCAATGGCACGGAGTCAGACTTGACAATATTTATCTCCCACTAATTTTTTTTTGGGAAAAGGGAGAATTTAGAAAAAAAAAAAAAAAAAAGGACAAGTATTACACAGTGTTTTCGGTGCCACACAATGAGAGAGAGATGCCACACACAGCAATGGCACGGAGGCAGACTTGCCAATATTTATCTCCCTGCAGTTATCTCAGGAAAGTATGGCAGGCAGCTGAAAAGGACTGCTGCACACAAAAGTGTGGACAAACACACAAGATAGCTGTGCAGAAAGGAAGGAAAAACAGGATTTGTGCTTTGAAAAAAGCAGTTGGTTTACACAGCGGCGCACACACAAAGCAACGCAGCTATCAGGGAGCCTTCTAGGGCAGCCCAATGAGCGACAGCGCTGAAGAAAAAAAAATGTAGCTTCCACTGTCCTGCAAACAAAAGGTGGTATTGGACAGTGGAAATCGCTACAGCACAAGCGGTTTGTGGCTTTATGGACCCTGCCTATCACTATCCCTGCTTCCGAAGAAGCTGCAGCAACCTCTCCCTACGCTCAGATCAGCAGCAGTAAGATGGCGGTCGGCGGGAACGCCCCTTTATAGCCCCTGTGACGCCGCAGAAAGCAAGCCAATCACTGCAATGCCCTTCTCTAAGATGGTGGGGACTGAGATCTATGTCATCACGCTGCCCACACTCTGCGTCCACCTTCATTGGCTGAGAAATGGCGCTTTTAGCGTCATTGAAACGCGACTTTGGTGCGAAAGTCGCGTACCGCATGGCAGACCCCACACAGGGATCGGCTCGGTTTCATGAGACGCCGACTTTGCCAAAAGTCGGCGACTTATGAAAATGAACGATCCGTTTCGCTCAACCCTAGTCGCAGCCTCTGTCTGTCATGGAACCCAAGTCGCTGATTGGTCTCGCCAGCTGCCTGTCATGGCTGCCGCGACCAATCAGCGACGGCCACAGTCCGATTAGTCCCTCCCTACTCCCCTGCAGTCAGTGGCCGGCGCCCGCTCCATACTCCCCGCAGTCTCGGCTCACACAGGGTTAATGCCAGCGGTAACGGACCGCGTTATTTCTCACTCTGTTACCGCCGCTATTAACCCTGTGTGACCAAGTTTTTTACTATTGACGCAGCCTATGCAGCGTCAATAGTAAAAACATCTAATGTTAAAAATAATTAAAAAATAAAAAATCATTATATACTCACCTTCCGCCGCCTTTCCCGCTCCTCGCGACGCTCCAGTGACCGGTCCATGCAAGCGGCAGGTTACGGTGGCAAGGATGGTCTGCGAGAAGGACCTGCCATGTCATGTGACCGCGACGTCATCACACCCTGGGACCGGAAGCTGCTGCCTGCAGAACTACAAGGGTACCCTCGGAAGGTGAGTATATGTTTATTTTTTAACCTGTGACATACGTGGCTGGGCAATATACTACGTGGCTCTGTGCTGTATACTACGTGGCTCTGTGCTGTATACTATGTCACTGGGCATTATACTACGTAACTGGGCAATATACTACGTAACTGGGCAATATACTACGTGGCTGGGCAATATACTACGTGGCTGAGCAATATACTACGTAACTGGGCAATATACTATGTGGCTCTGTGCTGTATACTGCGTCACTGGGCAATATACTACGTGGCTCTGTGCTGTATACTACGTAACTGGGCAATATACTACGTGGCTCTGTGCTGTATACTATGTCACTGGGCATTATACTACGTAACTGGGCAATATACTACGTAGCTGGCCAATATACTACGTGGCTGGGCAATATACTAAGTGGCTCTGTGCTGTATACTACGCTGCTGTGCAATATACTACATAACTGGGCAATATACTACGTGGCTCTGTGCTGTATACTACGTCACTGGGCAATATACTACGTAACTGGGCAATATACTACGTGGCTGGGCAATATACTACGTGGCTCTGTGCTGTATACTACGTCGCTGGGCAATATACTACGTAACTGGGCAATATACTACGTGACTGGGCAATATACTACGTGGCTGGGAAATATACTACGTGGCTCTGTGCTGTATACTACGTCACTGGACAATATACTACGTAACTGGGCAATATACTACGTGGCTCTGCTGTATACTACGTAACTGGGCAATATACTACGTGGCTGGGCAATATACTATGTGGCTGAGCAATATACTACGTAACTGGGCAATATACTATGTGGCTCTGTGCTGTATACTGCGTCACTGGGCAATATACTACGTGGCTCTGTGCTGTATACTACGTAACTGGGCAATATACTACGTGGCTCTGTGCTGTATACTATGTCACTGGGCATTATACTACGTAACTGGGCAATATACTACGTAGCTGGCCAATATACTACGTGGCTGGGCAATATACTAAGTGGCTCTGTGCTGTATACTACGCTGCTGTGCAATATACTACATAACTGGGCAATATACTACGTGGCTCTGTGCTGTATACTACGTCACTGGGCAATATACTACGTAACTGGGCAATATACGTGACTGGGCAATATACTACGTGGCTGGGCAATATACTACGTGGCTCTGTGCTGTATACTACGTCACTGGGCAATATACTACGTAACTGGGCAATATACTACGTGACTGGGCAATATACTACGTGGCTGGGAAATATACTACGTGGCTCTGTGCTGTATACTACGTCACTGGACAATATACTACGTAACTGGGCAATATACTACGTGGCTCTGCTGTATACTACGTAACTGGGCAATATACTACGTGGCTGGGCAATATACTACGTGGCTGAGCAATATACTACGTAACTGGGCAATATACTATGAGGCTCTGTGCTGTATACTGCATCACTGGGCAATATACTACGTGGCTCTGTGCTGTATACTACGTAACTGGGCAATATACTACGTGGCTCTGTGCTGTATACTACGTCTCTGTGCTATATACTACGTGGCTGGGCAATATACTACATCAGTGGGCAATATACTACGTGGCTGGGGAATATAATACGTGGGCTGTGCAGTGTACTATGTGGGCTGTGCAATATACTACGTGGACACGCATATTCTAGAGTACCCGATGCGTTAGAATCGGGCCACCATATCTAGTATATATATGTATATATATATATATATATATATATATATATATATATATATATATATAGTAGCATAGCGACTGGTCATGTGAATGATGGATGGTATGTATCGCAGAGGTGGGTGGCCCTGTGATGGAAGCCTGGGTATGTTTTGCTCAAGCAGATCTACTGCTGAGGGATTTGTTTACATTGGGAAGGCTTCCAGGTGATTGGAGAGATGGGTGGGTTCAGTCACCTACAAACCCAGCCAAAGAGGCGTGTCTGAACACGTAAGATGGTTTTGTGTGTAAGGACCTGTGGTGATGTCACGCTCACCTGACTAGCCATGTGACAGGTACCTGGGTGTGGTTACACCTATGTAAGGGAGGTGTGTGTAGCACATGGTAAGAGTGAGTGAGTGAGTGTCTGTCAGGGTGGACACACTTCCGTGTGTCCTGGCAGGACACTGCAGAATGGCCTGTGTGTTGGATGGCTCCAAGTGGGGACGTCCTGGAAGCACACAGAGACCATTCCAGGCTGGAGAGCCTGCGTGCTGGACATAGCACGGACGGTTGGTGTTGGAGACTCCTGGGAGTGGAGTCGTCCTGGAAGCACCTGGAGACCGTAGACCTGGACGGTCTGTGTTGAGGACCTGGGACTGACCTGAAGTCAGTGTAAGGAGTGGAACTTCTGAGAGGTAACCCCGGACAACGGGATTCTAATATACAGCAGAGAAGCCTATCTGCTACGTGAACTGTCTAATGTTTCATGGCTGTAATGAAATCGACTGTACCCTGTCTGGTTTATGCGGAGTTTGGATAAACCATAAAGACTGATATGTGTGAGATATCGTGCCTGAAGTGTTTATCCTGCTGCCAAGCGAGTATCCCCGAGACCCGTAGAGGGTGAAACGCTACTATATATATATATATATATATATATATATATATATATATATATATATATATATATATGTGTGTGTGTGTGTATATATATATATATATATATATATATATATATATATATATATATATATAACAAGTATGAGAAATTCACATATGTGAAACCAAGAATGAAAATCCTTGGAAAAGTTACAGTGTAACAAAAACCCTCATAAGCGAAGTGCAAGCACATGGAAGAGAAAACAAAGTATATAAGCCAGCCACAAATACCAACCGATATGACACACCGCTGCCCCTGCTGATACCACTCCGTGGCACGTTTCGCTACCGCTTTGTCAGGGAGTTTTTTTTCTATTTTTTTCTAATCAGGAACATGTCCGTGTAGTATTACAAAGATTGAGAGAAAATTCTTTGTTTGCAAAAATTGAGAAATTTATTTTTTCTATTCAGGAGTTTTAATTTCTGGGATACATTTTATCTGCTAATGGGTTTAAAATGGATCTTGGGAAGGTGCAACCTATAATAGATTGGGTTCAACCTCGTTACTAAAATTGTTGCAACATTTTCTAGGATTTGCCAACTATTATAGGAAAATCATTAAAGGGAACCTGTCACCCCCAAAATCGAAGGTGAGCTAAGTTCACCAGCATCAGGGGCTTATCTCCAGCATTCTGTAATGCTGTAGATAAGCCCCCGATGCATCCTGAAAGATGAGAAAAAAAGGTTAGATTATACTCACCCAGGGGCGGTCCCACTGTGGTCCGGTCCGATGGGCGTCACGGTCCGGTCCGGGGCCTCCCATCTTCTCACGATGATGTCCTCTTCTTACATTCACGTTGCAGCTCCGGCGCAGGTGTACTTTATTTGCCCTGTTGAGAGCAGAGCAAAGTACTGCAGTGCGCAGGTGCTGGGCCTCTCTGACCTTTCCCAGCTCCTGTGCACTGCAGTACTTTGCTCTGCCCTCAACAGGGCAGACAAAGTACGCCTGCGCCGGAGCCGCAGCATGAAGACAAGAAGAGGACGTCATCGTAAGAAGATGGGAGGCCCCGGACCGGACTGCGATGCCCATCGTAACGGGACCACCTCTGGATGAGTATAATCTAACCTCTTTTTCTTATCTTTCAGGATACATCGGGGGCTTATCTACAGCATTACAGAATTCTATAGATAAGCCCCTGATGCTGGTGGGCTTGGCTCACCTTCGATTTTGGGGGTGAAAGGTTTCCTTTAAGGGGTTTTCACAGACCTCACACGTAAGAGGGCGAATCTTAAGGTTTGGACACCAGATGCTATTGGGCTTTTGAAAAGATGTTTTATGCCTGCTCCTGTTCTAATCCAATGCAATCTTCAGGAAGAATTCACTGTGGAGATGGATACTTCAGGGGTTGGGGTAAGGGCTGTTTTATCTCAGGGGCCCAAAACTCTGACTAATTTGCAGCCATGTGCATTTTTCTCAAAAAAATTTTCATCTGCTGAAAGAAATTATGATGTTGATAATCGTGAGTTACTCGCTGTGAAATTAGCCTTTTAGGTATGGAGGCATTTTTTGGAGGGGGCTATTTATCAAATCACTGTGGTCACAGACCATAAGAATTTAGCTTGCATTGAATGAGCTTAACAATTAACTCCCAGACAGACCAGATAGTCCTTATTTTTCTCCAGATTCAAGTTCTCTATAACATTCAGGCCGGGGTCCAAGAATGTGAAAGCTGACACAGTCATGCAGTTTTGATTCAGTTTAGCCTCCAGAACCTCCATTCTCCCTAAGAGCATTGGATTTTCTGTGGTATTCTCAGAGTTGAAAGCGGAGTTCTGTAAAACTCAGTCATTGGCCCCCTTTGCCATTCCAGGGTCCAAGCTATTTGTACCTGTGTACTTAAGATTGCGCTTGTAACGGGGTCTGCTGTGCTGTAGTACCTCTTTAGGTATCACCCCGTGTTTCAGGAGGTCCACTCTGCCTTGGCTGGCTTCTGAATGAAGGACGCTGGCTGGAATTCCTTGGTTACATGGGTGCATGTAAAATCTCACTGCTTCTCCACGTATTTCCAGTCTAACAACACTTTATTCACAGCACACAGAATATATAACACAGATACAGAGGGCAGGCCAATAGAAAAACAGCAGGCCAGACATACATTACAATAGCCGCAGGTGGCCGGAGCCTGCCGATATTTACTGTGGGAATTACAAAGGTGGGGGAGGTCAGAAGGAGAATATCTTGTCCAGGGGCGCAGCCTGTGGACTGATGCATTTCACATGGAACCTATTATACATACATATACTGCATAACATATTCTTGGTGCTGGGGGGTTCTGTAACAGCGCTCATTACAGGAGTTTCATGATTCTGTCTTGAGTGGTCATCCTGGGGTCACAGGTACACAGAAAGCTATTTCCTGACTATTTTGGTGGCCGTTTATAAGCAATGATAATAAAGATTTTGTATCCACTTGTGAAGTCTGTGTGTGCTGTTAAGTTTGACATGACGGTCGGCCGGGGAATTGGCTCCATTGTCAATTCCGGAAAGACCATTAACTCATCTGTCCATGGATTTCATCATGCTGATGTTGCATGGAATTCCTCTTAATATTGGGTCTGAGAGGGGAATACAATTTGTCTTCAAATTCTGGAGAGCTTTTTTTTAAGAAAATATGGATTGGCTTATCATTTTCCTCTGCCTACCACCCTGAAACCAACGATGAGATAGAAAAAAGTAAATCTTTGGAGCAAATTTTGAGGTATTTTTTGTGACTTAACAGGACTGGTATCATCCCTACCTCTGGCTGAGTTTGCCTTTAACAGTCGGGTCAATCAACCCACTTCAACCTCACCGTGTTTCTGTAGTTTTCATCTCCATTTGGTGAGTGTTTCGGGATATGTTCTGGGTGGAGTTCACCATACAGAAATTCGAAGATTTCTGGAAGGAGGTTCAGAAGAATATTGGGTGGCCCAAGTTCACCAAAAACAGAAGGCTGATATACGGCATTAGGTGGTTTCCATTTTTAAAGTAGTTGATAAGGTTTGGCTGTCATCCAGAAACATTAAACTTAATGTACCGTTGGCAAAGTTGGGTCCGAAATGTATCAGTCCCTATGAGATTATGGAAGTGGTCAATCTGGTGGCCTTTGGGTTGAAGCTTCCTCCATCTGTAATGTCTTCAATAGATCCCTGTTGAAGAAGTTTGTCCCTCGGTGGTGTCACCCTTATCCCCGCCGGTTGCAGTCAATGACAGTTTAGAGTATGAGGTGCAGAGAGTTGTGGATTCTCGAAAGGTCCAAAATTCCCTCCATTTATTGGAAGGGTTACAGACCGTGGGAAAAATTCTTGGTTCCAGGCCAAGATGTGAAGGCTAATCACCTGGTCAGGGCCTTACATTCTAGGTTTCCTGTGAAGCCCTGGGGGGGCAGTGGCCCCCCTGGAAGAGGCAGTACTGTCACAATTCCTCCTCTCAGTGTGGTGAGTGGCAGCTCAGCCATCCAATAGGGGTATGATGAGTTGTCAGTATTGTGATAGACAGTTTGACCATCCAATCTGAGTCATGGGCATGTTGAGCTGTCAGTGTGGTGAGTGACAGTCCAGTCGCTCATCCAGGGCCGGGGCGTGCTTGGCTTCATACAGGTGTCTTATGTTCAGAACAATTCCCAGACTATTTAGTTACATAGTTACATAGTTACATAGTTATTAAGGTTGAAGGAAGACTGTAAGTCCATCTAGTTCAACCCATAGCCTAACATGCCCTAACATGTTGATCCAGAGGAAGGCAAAAAAAACCCATGTGGCAAAGAGTAACTCCACCATGGGGAAAAAAAATTCCTTCCCGACTCCACATACGGCAATCAGACTACTTCCCTGGATCAATGCCTTATCAAAGAATCTAGTGTATATACCCTGTAACATTATACTTTTCCAGAAAGGTATCCAGTCCCCTCTTAAATTTAATTAATGAATCACTCATTACAACATCATACGGCAGAGAGTTCCATAGTCTCACTGCTCTTACAGTAAAGAATCCGCGTCTGTTATTATGCTTAAACCTTCTTTCCTCCAGACGCAGAGGATGCCCCCTTGTCCCTGTCACCGGTCTATGATTAAAAAGATCATCAGAAAGGTCTTTGTACTGTCCCCTCATATATTTATACATTAAAATAAGATCACCCCTTAGTCTTCGTTTTTCCAAACTAAATAGCCCCAAGTGTAATAACCTATCTTGGTATTGCAGACCCCCAGTCCTCTAATAACCTTGGTCGCTCTTCTCTGCACCCGCTCCAGTTCAGCTATGTCTTTCTTATACACCGGAGACCAGAACTGTGCACAGTATTCTAAGTGTGGTCGAACTAGTGACTTGTATAGAGGTAAAATTATGTTCTCCTCATGAGCATCTATGCCTCTTTTAATACATCCAATTATTTTATTTGCCTTTGTAGCAGCTGCCTGACACTGGCCACTGAATATGAGTTTGTCATCCACCCATATACCCAGGTCTTTTTCATTGACGGTTTTGCCCAGAGTTTTAGAATTAAGCACATAGTTATACATCTTACTACTTCTACCCAAGTGCATGACCTTACATTTATCCCCATTAAAGCTCATTTGCCATTTATCAGCCCAAGCTTCTAGTTTACATAAATCATCCTGTAATATAAAATTGTCCTCCCCTGTATTGATTACCCTGCAGAGTTTAGTGTCATCTGCAAATATTGAAATTCTACTCTGAATGCCCCCTACAAGGTCATTAATAAATATGTTAAAAAGAAGAGGGCCCAATACTGACCCCTGTGGTACCCCACTGCTAACCGCAACCCAGTCCGAGTGTGCTCCATTAATAACCACTTTCTGCCTCTTGTCTCTGTCAGCTGTAGCTTTGTTCTGTGAGGTGTGTACTTTGCTATGTGTATGATTCTCTGGTCTTGTTGCCGGACCTAGGATTTGTTGGGTCTACTCCTGTGGATTATGCATTTTGCTCTTGGGGCCCTCTGACCTCAGGTAGCTGACCCCAGACTTGGCCTCTGACTATCCATTTGTCTTATCCCCATATCTTATCGTACTCTCCGAGTATTTTGTCCTCTGTACTATTAGCCCTCCTGGTATTTGACCTCAGATCTCCTGACTACACTGTCTTATGGCTTGTCTGTGAGTAGTGACTCAGTGTCACATTAACATTTTAAACTGTGGATAGAATATCTGGAGACACATAGGACAAATCTATCCTAGAAAAAGACTTATGTATACCCGAATAATGAGAAAACCCCTGTTTTTTTGGCATACTTCCAATTCCATAATTCAGTTAATTGAAGAGCTGAACACCAGGCATTTAAATTTCTGGAAGCCATATCTGGACAACCTGTATGGTCAATAGTGGCATCAGTGGCTGCATTAAAATCACCCAGGCACTTATACATTTGGAATTAAGCCTTCTCACATTCCAGCTCAGCACAGGAAGAGTCATCATCTCAAAACATCGAAAATATATCTGATCCAGAAATTACCATAGTCTGAGTGAGGGACAGGAGGAAAATTGGGCGAGCAACCAAAGCAATCACCTTACGCACAACTAATACACCTCATATCATATAGAAAACCAGGCATAACTATCAAAAATAACACTCCTCAACAACAAGGAATATCATCATATTATTCCTCCCGTAGCCTATCTAACACTAATTAAGTGTAGAACTACATTCTTTCAGCAAAAGCTGAGAACATACTGTACATGCAAACATGTGCTGAAGACCCAAATCCCCGTGACCCTGGAAATTAAGGTAAAAAAAAACATTAGAGTAACTAGGATTTTGTACAATAGACGTGGTCAATCCACCCACTGGATCTCTTTAGAATGAATAGGAGTCCACATATCCATAGGTATAGAAGCAGGAATGGTGGGAACTCTCCCACCCTCCTCAATCATTCACGCATTGTGTATGAGGGGCAGCTTTAACCCACACCATAATGTTGGTAGAAGATGTGAGAAACCAGGTTGATTGCCCATCTACTCCTCTTAGCTTTGCAGGGAATGTCAGAGTATTCACACCCCTTCTTTCGCAGCTTTGCACGAACATCGGCAAATTGTTTACGTTGTTTTCTGACAGCAATTGAAAAGGAGACTCCACTGTTGTTGTATAGCACCTCACCCTTCGGCCGGATAGCCCTGAGTATGGTATCTTTACCACGTGTGAGATAGCGCTCCCTGAGTGTGTTAGGGGACATTCGCTTGGCAACGGGATTACGGCACACAGGAACAGTTTCTCACAAAAAGTCTATTTGGTTTATTTACTCAGCATAAACCGCATAACGTAAAGTCCATTTCATTACATCCATGAACATATCATAACCACCAGTCTGTTCGTGTAGCAGATAAACCTCTCTGCTGTTTCTTACAACCCCCCTTGTCTGAGGTTACCTTCCAGGAGCTCCGCTTCCTACGCTGACTCCTTGTCAGTCCTGGCTTTCAGGGAAACTGCCTCACTAGGATCACTGTCCCGTATGATGACTTGCCCACCAGGCCAACCGACAGTTCTAGACCCTCAGAAGGACGGTAGCTCCCCCAATAGAGTGCCGTCACAGACTCTGCCAGTTACATGGACTCACTACGTGCTATTCAGGAGCTTCCAACACAGACCATCCAGGTCCACGGTCTCTCCATGTGCTCTTCAGGAAGTCTCCAATTCCCGGAGCTTCCAACACAGACCTGACCTCTTTGAAGACCTTACAACTTAGACCATGTGACCCAAACCATAGTCACATTATGTAGCTGTAACCACCCCCATAGGTGGGAGGTGTGTGGTTAGTCATTCCCACCCAGCTCTCTGACTAACCCTGTAAGCCCCCCTATTATAAAGTAAACAAACACTTGTGGAACTACAAGTCCCAGATCAACATTTTGAGCTTACAGCGCAGAGGACCTCCTCTTATGCAACACATACTGGCCATTCACAACAACACCAGTCACTGTCTCACACACGGTAATGCAATAGTCGGGCCAATAATGGCCTATCTGCTCTCTCCATGGTGAAGAACGCCAAGAAGATCTTCACACTCAACAGAGCTTTCAGCCAGTTTTCAATAAAAGCATCAGCCCTTCAGTTTTCTCCAGCAGGTCTTCTATCCTGATGTTATTTCTTGATAGCTGATTTTCAAGATCATCTTCTCTTTCATTGGAATTATTAATCTGTTTCTTCAGTTCTGCAATTTGAGCTTACATAGTCCTCTGAATATCCTCTACATCTGAAATTCTGTTCCCCGCCGGTGATGTGCGCTCCCTAATTTTCTGTAGATCGTGCTTCAAAATCACAAAGACCTCCCAGAGTTCATAATTTTAGTTACCATCATGGCTTGGCAGGGGTTAATAGCTGACAGAAATTTATGGTCAATGCTTGAAGAGGAGCAGGAGGATCTTTGAGGCTGCGCTTGAGGAGAAGTTAGAAATCCATCATCTGCAACCAGCAAGAGGTTTGGTGTGGACCCTTGTGAGGGATATGTATCGGTGCGCAGGGCTGCAGTGGAGGAGTTATCCGCAGCATTAACTTTGGGGATAACCAGCATAAGGCCATGTTCACACCTTCAGTATTTGGTCAGTATTTTACGTTAGTATTTGTAACTAAGAGACGAACAATCAGAGGAAAAGTCTAATCGAAACATCTTCTGTATTTGTCACCCACTGCTGGTTTCGGCTACAGATACTGATGGAAAATGCTGACGTGTGAATGTGGCCTTACAGTCAATATCTGATGAAGGACAGGGCTCATCACATTGGGACAATTTCTCCTTAGTCCCATCCTTGTACATGCCGTAACAATGTCAGCTGTCTCTCTGAATTAACTAATAAAAGCAGAAACCAACTTCAGGGAAAAATGCAGGTATTATGCTAGAAATGAACACGGCCTAAATGCTCAAGTAAAATGGATTTGATTTCACGAGAACGGCACCCTTGCTCTTGTACTGTGCATTTTTTATCTATAGGCTTTTGTGTAGAACTGGAAAAAAAGGCATGTAAAAAGAAATTTGCATTTTTAAGTACTGAATCAAAGCCTTTCAGGACTATTAAAGCCAAATTAAAAACGCTGCTTCACTTCTGTACCAAAAGGCATCAAATAATGGGAAAGGCATAAAGAACACAGCAACCATGCAATAATCAGAGAAGATTATTATATCATGTGGTGAGGATACCTTCAGAAAATGTGCTGAAAAAAATGCAGCATTCATCCTATAGTTACGTCCATATACAGTATATTTGGACAGAGACAACATTTTGGTTATAGACATTACCACAATGAATTTTAAACAAAACAATTCAGATGCAGTTGAAGTTCAGACTTTCAGCTTTCATTTGAGGGGATCCACATTAAATTTGGATGAAGGGTTTAGGAGTTTCAGCTCCTTAACATGTGCCACCCTGTTTTTAAAGGGACCAAAAGTAATTGGACAATTGACTCCAAGGCTATTTCATGGACAGGTGTGGGCAATCCCTTCGTTATGTCATTCTCAATTAAGCAGATAAGAGGCCTGGAGTTGATTTGAGGTGTGGTGCTTGCATTTGGAAGGTTTTGCTGTGAAGTAAACATGCGGTAAAGGAGCTCTCCGTGCAGGTGAAACAAGCCATCCTTAAGCTGCGAAAACAGAAAAAAAACCATCCGAGAAATTGCTACATTATTAGGAGTGGCAAAATCTACAGTTTGGTACATCCTGAGAAAGAAAGAAAGCACTGGTGAACTCATCAATGCAAAAAGACCTGGGCGCCCACGGAAGACAACAGTGGTGGATGATCGCAGAATAATCTCCATGGTGAAGAGAAACCTCTTCACAACAGCCAACCAAGTGACCAACACTCTCCAGGAGGTCGGCGTATCAATATCCAAATCTACCATAAAGAGAAGACTGCATGAAAGTAACTACAGAGGGTTCACTGCACGGTGCAGCCACTCATAAGCATCAAGAAGAAAAAGGCTAAAAACATCTAAAAAAGCCAGCACAGGTCTGGAAGAACATTCTTTGGACAGATGAAACCAAGATCAACCTCTACCAGAATGATGGAAAGAGAAAAGTATGGCGAAGGCGTGGTACAGCTCATGATCCAAAGCATACCACATCATCTGTAACCACGGCGGAGGCAGTGTGATGGCTTGGGCATGCATGGCTGCCAGTGGCACTGGGTCACTAGTGTTTATGGATGATGTGACACAGGAATGAATTCTGAGGTCTTCAGAGCCGCCATACTGTGTGCTCAGATCCAGCCAAATGCAGCCAAACTGATTGGTCGTCGTTTCATACTACAGATGGACAATGACCCAAAACATGAAGCCAAAGCAACCCAGGAGTTTATTAAAGCAAAGAAGTGGAATATTCTTGAATGGCCAAGTCAGTCACCTGATCTCAACCCAATTGAGCAGCATTTCACTGGTTAAAGACTAAACTTCAGACAGAAAGGCCACAAACAAACAGCAACTGAAAACCACTGCAGTGAAGGCCTGGCTGAGCATCAAAAGGGAGGAAACACAGTGTCTGGTGATGTCCATGAGTTCAAGACTTAAGGCAGTCATTGCCAACAAAGGGTTTTCAACCAAGTACTAGAAATGAACATTTTAAAATTATTGAATCTGTCCAATTACTTTTGGTCCCTTTAAAAACAGGGTGGCACATGTTAAGGAGCTGAAACCCCCAAACCCTTCATCCAATTTTAATGTGGATACCCTCAAATGAAAGCTGAAAGTCTGAACTTCAACTGCATCTGAATTGTTTTGTTTAAAATTCATTGTGGTAATGTCTATAACCAAAATTAGAAAAACGTTGTCTCTGTACAAATATATATGGACGTAACTGTATGTGTGAACATAGCCTCAGTGTTACATTTTATTATATTTTTTATGGATTTAATGGAGAAACAAAACCCAATCACTCCATTTTCTTACACAATTCACTGATCATTGTAAATAATGTGATAGCTGTGTTGTGCGGGTCGTTACAATTACAGGGACATCAACTATGTCTGTTATTTGCTGATTTGTGATATTTTTTAAAACACATAAGAAAATGACATACGGTAATTGTTTTAATCTCTTTTATTAAATATTAACAATGTTATAAGAAGAAAACATTCTCACATTTACTCTCCCTCTAGAATTCAAGGACATTGAGATACACTACTATGTACAGATATGTCTCTACGTACCAGTGTCATTTGACTGTGGGCTCAGAGCCTGCACTGTAGCTTCAAGTACACAACATTCTCCCAGTGACATCACTGGAACCTGTGGCTCGTAGGTTTAGCTGTTACCTACAATGATGCAGGTAATGGGTTCAATTCCTGGGAGACTCCACCAAAAAGATAAAATCACGTTTGTAATTGTTTTTCATTATTTTTAGTAGTTTTATAGGAACAAAAAAATCTGACGTTTTCTTCACCTCTAGAATACAGGGACATAGAGATACATCTGTAGTTAGCAGTGTATTTCTACATACGACTAATCTGCCTGTGAAGTCAGAGTCTGCAATACAGTTTAAGATTACCAAATCATCTCAGGCTGATCAGTGCAGCCTATAGCTTGTAGATGTAGCTGCAGTCTGCAATGTAAGAGGTCGAGGGTTTGAGTACTGAGGAGCCCAGAGAATAAAAGAGAATTGTTTATTAAATTAATGCAAGTGTGAGCAGATCAGAGATACCAGGCACACCAACCGAGGTGTAGCTATGGAGAGAAGAAAAGAAGATAGTGAAAAGTCAGAACAACGGCAAGGGCTGAGCCCTCAAATCAGGACAGTTCAACTGAATCCGGGACGGTTGGGTGCAATGGTAATGGAGTCACTTCGTCCAGCTATTCCGGAGGACTCCCGATATTTGTTAACCACAACACTCCTGTACTCACCGCTCTCCTCCAAAATTCAGTCACTCACCAGGTGGCAGGAGCAGCTCAGGAGCCAGGCCAAGAGCTGAGAGAAAGGAGGGCCATAGCACTGATCTATGAGTAAGTACCAGTCCAAAACTGCTGCATTCTCCCTGAAGTGAAGCTCTACTGATTCCTCAGATCCAATGAGGGATTGCAATCAGGATGACCAGTTTATCTGAGGATGGATGGTCAGGGAGATCAGGAGAGCAGCAAGATGCGTCCTCTCTGGCAGCCATCAGCATACTTTCAGTATATTTTAATGCATATTTAATTAATAGTGTGTTTTATCCACTTTTGAAAGATTGTACGTTTATTTGTGTGAGCCTTAGATCATCCAAGAGGCAGAGTGGGCACAGTAGGGCGATTCTCTCACCTCTCATCTGTTTCTCCTGCAGTGAAGGACACTGTTTGCTTGAGTAAAGAATATGGCATCCTGCGTCCGGGGCAAACCGTGGTCCAGCACACAGCGGAGGGATTGTGTCACTCTTCACATTGTACGTCCGCCATTGACCCGGTCACTAGATATCACCTTATCAATGTCTCCTCTTTGAACTGTGCGGCCAAGTGTGAAGCGGTGAGTGAATCTGAAGATTCTGTGTGTGTCATTGCATCCTGCTGGATGGAAATACTTGGAACAATTGTGCAAAAAAAATCATCGCCTACAAGAAAATCTGTGCCTGCGATAATCATCCAAGATCTCAAACAAGATACAACATATACCCTGTATTTATAGTGTACAGCAGGTTTCTGCAGCTCCAGGCAAAGTCTAAGCATTGCCTTTTGTGTGACCTGGCCGTCTGTCTGCTGCAGGAAACCCATGATATTGTGACTGGAATGGCAGATCTTGTGGACTGTCATGTGCATTTGTATGATGGGTGATGTTGCCTGGTTTGATCAGTTAAGAATAGATGAAAACTCTTTACTGTTCCTATCTTAGAATCAGCTGTATGAGTCTCCAAGAGACATGACCCAATGCTGCGGGCGCTGCCGCAACGTGTCGTGTGTTCAGACCTTCCTGAATGGTACAGTCCTCAATCAAAGGGTGAGTACAGCCTAGAGCAATCACACTGACCTGCGGGGGTGTCTCCTCTGCAGTGTCACCATCTTGCCTGGTTTCTCCTAATCACAGGGCTCCATGCCTCTTCCTCTGATATTTAGGCTTAGTATTTCATACTCTTGGATCAACATGTTAGGGCATGTTAGGTTAGGCTATGGGTTTAACTAGATGGACTAAAAGTCTTCCTTCAACCTTAATGTTACTATGTCTTTATAGACGTTTCACTTTATTTAATAATGAACAGCTACGGCAAGGGGGCATCACTCCTTTGAGGCCATGAAATGTACTCATGGGTCATCAGAAGAGCTTGTGTATTAGGCATTGTCACATGTATGAGCAATGGTACCAGGAGTGGCATTATAGGTGACACTGGCTGACATGTTCTCTCCAGAACCACAAGGCCGTGTTCAAGACATTGTAGTAGACATGGTACTTTAGCCAACAATGCACAAAGAGGAGGAGACGTGTTACTCTGAACAGCTTGGTCACTGCAGATCCACTCCTCTATGGAATCTATGAAAATGTCTGCCTTATGTGTGCTTGTACCCATCACCACCACATGACCCAATCCAAGTCTTATCCATAGAATAGGAGGCTCTGAGTGACTGAAGTGATAAGAGAAGATTGAGGGGAGTGACCACTAACACGAAAGCCATTTCTCTGTTGAATTGTAAGGGGCATATAAATGTAACGGTGCCCAGGGTTGTAGCCTGAGGCGAGTGCCATGAGTCCAACACCCTGGCATGTTACAGAAAAAAAAATGAGAGTTCTGGATGTGTGTGTAGTCTGGCAGTGTTACTATGGGTACCTTCACCTTCAGGCCGGTCCTGTTTCACTCCTCACCAAATCCATTCGACTTCAAGACAATAGCACTAAATGTGTTCATAAAAACAAAGCACTCTTTACTTGGCAACAGGCTTAGGTACACTAGGCAGCAGACTTTACAACTTCTTCTGTCTCATACAGAGGTAGGTTCTTATCGGTTTTGAGTGATGGCACTTTACATGTGGATGGCAAACAAGCAGAGCAAATGAGATAAACCTCCGTGTTCACAGTTCAGGGACACATGGGTCAATATGTTATGCCGTGAAACCTGCAAACAAACAGCAGTCTGTCCTCCGTTAATGAGGGCCTCTGTTATGATCTGGTGGCCTAGGAGCAGCATGGACGAGCTCTGGAGTAGGTGGCCTCTATACTGACCGCAGACCCTGAACTTAACACCGCAACTAGAAGTAGCCGTGGGATGTTCCTGTCACTCCCTCGACACCTCGTCACAGCCGGAGGACTAATTACCCCTAAAGAAAGAAACAGGAAAACTATCTTGCCTCAGAGAAAATCCCCAAAGGAAAGACAGCCCCCCACAAATATTGACTGTGAGAGGAGAGGGAAATTACAAACGCAGACTGAAAACAGAATTTAGCAAAGGAAGCCACGCTACCTAGAAAGAAAAGACAGGACAGAGTACTGTGCGGTCAGTATTAAAATACTACAAAAATCCACCACAGAGAACACAAAAATCTCCACACCCAACTAAAGGCATGGAGGGTAACTCTGCAACTCCAGAGCTTCCAGCTTGGCTGAATAAATCCTTACACAGACAAAGCTGGACAAGAAAAAACATAGCAATTCACTGAACTATAAAGTCCAACGCATGTGGACTGCAAAAACAAAGCCAGGACTTATCTTTGATGATTTGGACAATCCAGCAGGAGAAACCAAGCAGAGATGTGAATCCTCCAGAAAAACAATGGACAACTGGCACTCACTAAAGGGTGAAGCCAGACTAAATAGCCCCGCCCAAAGTAGAAGCACCTGATGACTGCTGTGAAGGACAAACAGCAGCACTACCACTTATAACCACCGGAGGGAGCCCAAGAGCAGAACCCACAACAGAATTCACAACAGTACCCCCCCCTTGAGGAGGGGTCACCGCCCCCCTTGAGGAGGGGTCACCGAACCCTCACCAGAGCCCCCAGGCCGATCCGGACGAGCCAAATGGAAGGCACGAACCAAATCGTCAGCATGAACATCGGAGGCAACAACCCAAGAATTATCCTCCTGGCCATAACCCTTACACTTGACAAGATACTGAAGCCTCCGTCTTGAAAAACGAGAATCCAAGATCTTCTCCACAACATACTCCAACTCCCCATCAATCAACACCGGGGCAGGAGGATCAACAGAGGGAACCACGGGCACCACATATTTCCGCAACAAAAATCTATGAAAAACATTATGCATGGAAAAAGAGGCTGGAAGGGCCAAACGAAAAGACACTGGATTGATAATCTCAGAAATCCTATAAGGACCAATAAACCGAGGCTTGAACTTCGGGGAAGAAACCTTCATAGGAACATGACGAGAAGACAACCAGACCAAATCCCCAACCCGAAGCCGGGAACCCACACGCCGACGACGGTTGGCAAAACGCTGAGCCTCCTCCTGAGACAACACCAAATTGTCCACAACATGAGCCCAAATCTGCTGCAACCTGTCAACCACAGAGTCCACCCCAGGACAATCAGAAGACTCAACCTGCCCTGAAGAAAAACGAGGATGAAACCCAGAATTACAAAAGAATGGTGAAACCAAGGTAGCAGAACTAGCCCGATTATTAAGGGCAAACTCGGCCAATGGCAAGAAAGCCACCCAATCATCCTGATCGGCAGACACAAAGCATCTCAAATAAGTTTCCAAAGTCTGGTTAGTTCGCTCGGTTTGGCCGTTTGTCTGAGGATGAAATGCGGAAGAAAAAGACAAATCAATGCCCAGCTTAGCACAAAAGGACCGCCAAAACCTAGAAACAAACTGGGAACCTCTATCGGACACAATATTCTCGGGAATGCCATGCAAACGAACCACATGCTGAAAAAACAACGGAACCAACTCAGAAGAGGAAGGCAATTTAGGCAAAGGTACCAAATGAACCATCTTAGAAAACCGGTCACAGACCACCCAGATAACAGACATCCTCTGGGAAACAGGAAGATCCGAAATAAAATCCATAGAAATATGCGTCCAAGGCCTCTCAGGGACCGGCAAAGGCAAAAGCAACCCACTGGCGCGGGAGCAGCAAGGTTTGGCCCGCGCACAAGTCCCACAGGACTGCACAAAAGAACGCACATCCCGTGACAAAGAAGGCCACCAAAAGGACCTACTAACCAAATCTCTGGTACCAAAAATCCCAGGATGGCCAGCCAACACAGAACAGTGAACCTCAGAAATCACTTTACTAGTCCATCTGTCAGGAACAAACAGTTTCCCCGCTGGACAGCGATCAGGTTTATCAGCCTGAAACTCCTGAAGAACCCGTCGCAAATCAGGGGAGATGGCAGAAAGAATCACCCCTTCCTTCAGAATACCAACCGGCTCAAGAATCCCAGGGGAATCAGGCAAAAAACTCCTAGAGAGGGCATCAGCCTTAACATTCTTAGAACCCGGAAGATACGAGACAACAAAATCAAAACGGGAGAAAAACAGGGACCATCGGGCCTGTCTAGGATTCAGCCGTTTGGCAGACTCGAGGTAAATCAGATTCTTATGATCGGTCAAGACCACAATACGGTGCTTGGCCCCCTCAAGCCAATGTCGCCACTCCTCAAATGCCCACTTCATAGCCAACAACTCACGATTGCCGACATCATAATTGCGTTCCGCAGGCGAAAACTTTCGAGAAAAGAAGGCACACGGTTTCATCAAGGAACCATCAGAATTCCTCTGAGACAAAACGGCCCCTGCCCCTATCTCAGAAGCGTCAACCTCAACCTGAAAAGGAAGAGAAACATCCGGCTGACGCAACACAGGGGCAGAAGTAAATCGGCGCTTAAGCTCCTGAAAGGCAGAAACAGCCTCAGAGGACCAATTCGCTACATCAGCGCCCTTCCTTGTCAAATCGGTCAGGGGTTTAACCACACTGGAGAAGTTGGCAATGAAACGGCGATAAAAATTAGCAAAGCCCAAAAATTTCTGAAGGCTCTTCACGGATGTGGGCTGGATCCAATCATGAATGGCCTGAACCTTAACCGGATCCATTTCTATAGATGATGGAGAAAAAATGAAGCCCAAAAAAGAAACCTTCTGTACTCCAAAGAGGCACTTAGACCCCTTCACAAACAAGGCATTATCACGAAGGACCTGAAATACCATCCTGACTTGTTTCACATGAGACTCCCAATCATCTGAAAAAATCAAAATATCATCCAAATATACAATCATGAATTTATCAAGATAATTCCGAAAAATATCATGCATGAAGGACTGAAACACAGATGGGGCATTAGAGAGTCCGAATGGCATCACTAGATATTCAAAATGGCCCTCGGGCGTATTAAACGCAGTTTTCCATTCGTCACCCTGCTTAATACGAACAAGATTATATGCCCCTCGAAGGTCAATCTTAGTAAACCAACTAGCCCCCTTAATCCTGGCAAACAAATCAGAAAGCAAAGGCAAAGGGTATTGGAATTTGACCATGATCTTATTCAAGAGGCGATAATCAATACAGGGTCTCAAGGAGCCATCCTTCTTGGCAACAAAAAAAACCCCTGCTCCCAATGGAGAAGAAGATGGCCGAATATGCCCCTTCTCCAAATACTCCTTTACATAGCTCCGCATGGCGGCATGTTCAGGCACAGACAGGTTGAAAAGTCGGCCCTTAGGAAACTTACAGCCTGGAATCAAGTCAATAGCACAATCACAGTCCCTATGCGGTGGAAGGGAACTGGACTTGGGCTCATCGAAAACATCCTGGAAATCTGACAGAAACTCAGGAATTTCAGAAGAGGGGGAGGAGGAAATTGACATCAGAGGAAGGTCATCATGAACCCCCTGACAACCCCAACTAGTCACAGACATAGATTTCCAATCCAACACCGGATTATGTACCTGTAACCATGGAAACCCCAGCACAATAGCATCATGCAAATTATGCAACACCAGGAAACGACAATCTTCCTGATGGGCTGGCGCCATGCACATGGTTAACTGTGTCCAAAACTGAGGTTTATTTTTAGCCAATGGTGTAGCATCAATACCCCTCAAAGGGATAGGACTCCGCAAAGGCTGTAAGGGAAAACCACAACGTCTGGCAAATTCTAAGTCCATCAAATTTAAAGCGGCGCCTGAATCCACAAATGCCATGACAGAGAATGACGACAATGAGCAGATCAGGGTCACAGATAACAGAAATTTAGGTTGTACAGTACTGATGGTAACGGAATTAGCGATTCTCTTGGCACGCTTAGGGCAATCAGAAATAACATGAGCAGAATCGCCGCAGTAAAAGCACAACCTATTCTGACGTCTGAATCCTTGGCGTTCAGCTCTAGACACAATCCTATCACACTGCATAGGCTCAGGACTCCGCTCGGAAGACAACGCCATAGTGTGCACATCTCTGCGCTCACGCAAGCGCCGATCAATTTGAATGGCCAGAGACATAGAATCACTCAGACCTGCAGACGTGGGGAACCCCACCATAACATCTTTAACAGATTCAGAAAGACCCTTTCTGAAAATTGCCGCCAAAGCATCCTCATGCCATTTAGTAAGCACAGACCATTTTCTAAATTTCTGGCAATATGATTCTGCCGCTTCTTGACCCTGACACAGGGCCAACAAGGTTCTCTCAGCATGATCCACAGAATTAGGTTCATCATACAATAACCCAAGCGCCTGAAAAAAGGTGTCTGCATTAAGCATTGCCGGATTCCCAGATTCCAGGGAAAATACCCAATCCTGAGGGTCACCACGCAACAGAGATATGACAATTTTTACCTGCTGGATGGGATCACCAGAGGAACGGGGCTTCAGAGCAAAAAACAGTTTACAGTTATTTTTAAAGCTCAAAAATTTGGACCTGTCCCCAAAAAACAGATCGGGGGTAGGAATTCTAGGCTCTAAAACAGGAGTCTGCACGATATAATCAGAAATACCCTGTACTCTAGCAGCAAGTTGATCCACCCGAGAAGCAAGTCCCTGAACATCCATGTCAGCGCCTAACTGCTGAGCCACCCAGAGGTGAAGAGGGAAAAAAAAAACACAACAGAGTACAGAAAAAAAAAATGGCTCAGCACTTTCTTTCCCTTCTTTTGAGATGCGGTTAACTCATTGTTGGCCAGTTGTACTGTTATGATCTGGTGGCCTAGGAGCAGCATGGACGAGCTCTGGAGTAGGTGGCCTCTGTACTGACCGCAGACTCTGAACTTAACACCGCAACTAGATGTAGCCGTGGGATGTTCCTGTCACTCCCTCGACACCTCGTCACAGCCGGAGGACTAATTACCCCTAAAGAAAGAAACAGGAAAACTATCTTGCCTCAGAGAAAATCCCCAAAGGAAAGACAGCCCCCCACAAATATTGACTGTGAGAGGAGAGGGAAATTACAAACGCAGACTGAAAACAGAATTTAGCAAAGGAGGCCACGCTACCTAGAAAGAAAAGTCAGGACAGAGTACTGTGCGGTCAGTATTAAAATACTACAAAAATCCACCACAGAGAATACAAAAATCTCCACACCTAACTAAAGGCATGGAGGGTAACTCTGCAACTCCAGAGCTTCCAACTTGGCTGAATAAATCCTTACACAGACAAAGCTGGACAAGAAAAAACATAGCAATTCACTGAACTATAAAGTCCACCGCATGTGGACTGCAAAAACAAAGCCAGGACTTATCTTTGATGATTTGGACAATCCAGCAGGAGAAACCAAGCAGAGATGTGAATCCTCCAGAAAAACAATGGCCAACTGGCACTCACTAAAGGGTGAAGCCAGACTAAATAGCCCCGTCCAAAGTGGAAGCACCTGATGACTGCTGTGAAGGACAAACAGCAGCACTACCACTTATAACCACCGGAGGGAGCCCAAGAGCAGAACCCACAACAGAATTCACAACATGCCTCTCTTGGAGACGCTTCCCTTTTCCGTGTCCACAGTTGGGCAAGACCATTCCCTACAGTATTTCATAAGTCTGACCAACACTGGTCTCACTTCTTCCTTTACTTCTGTCACTAATGGGTTTCATCCACTTTCCTGCTGAACTGGCTCTTAGTCTCCTCTTAAGTCCCTTAATGATTCTTGCTGCCTTGTGCCTCCCAGCTCCATACTAGTTTTTGTCCTATCCAGACCTCTGCACACTCTCCTCTCTTCTTTTTACTGTCTCCCTCAAACTCTGCCAAGCAATTCCCAAACCTCCTCCCAACTATGGGCTGGCCTTACAGTTAACATTAACATAACTGTCTGACCCTGCAGTCTGTTGCTGGACAGACTTAACCTTTCACCTACATTCTATACAAGAGTGAAAAGGAGTTAAATTACATATTGTGGTCGTTGTTTAATACTGCAGCCCACAGGGAAATTAACACTTATTACCACACGAAAACATTTCACACATTTACATTAAGCTCATTTATGTCTTTGTGAATGAGGGATGTCAGTTGGTCCAGCTTCTCGCGTCCCTCCCCTCTTTATTTATGGTCATCCCCGAACATCCGGAAATCTGATAGACATTAATGCATAAAACCAAGCATCAAAACATTAATTCTTTGCTTCTCCAGAAAACATGTTTTCTTTTTCTTCATGTCGGCATGACCTCAGAACCAAGTATCCATGTCTATATCTAGCAGAGGCCTGCAGGTCAACACAGCAAGCAGGCCTTTTAGGGTACTGTCACACAGTGCAATTTTAATCGCTAGGACTGCACGATTCGTGACGTTCTAGTGATATCGTTACGATCTCGCAGTGTCTGACACGCTACTGCGATCAGGGACCCTGCTGAGAATCGTACGTCGTAGCAGATCGTTTGAAACTTTCTTTCGTCGCTGGATCTCCCGCTGTCATCGCTGGATCGTTGTGTGTGACAGCGATCCAGCGATGCGTTCGCTGGTAACCAGGGTAAACATCGGGTAACTAAGCGCAGGGCCGCGCTTAGTAACCCGATGTTTACCGTGGTTACCAGCGTAAAAGTAAAAAAAAAAAAAACGTACATGCTCACCATCTGATGTCCGTCAGGTCCCTTGCCGTCCGCTTCCCGCTCTGACTGTCTGCCGGAAAGTGAGAGCAGATCACAGGCGGTGACGTCACCGCTGCGCTCTGCTCTCACTGTACGGCCGGATCTCAGTCAGAGCAGGAAGCAGACGGCAAGGGACCTGACGGACATCAGATGGTGAGCATGTACGGTTTGTTTTTTTTTACTTTTACGCTGGTAACCACGGTAAACATCGGGTTACTAAGCGCGGCCCTGCGCTTAGTAACCCGATGTTTACCCTGGTTACCCGGGGACTTCGGCATCGCTCCAGCGCCGTGATTGCAACGTGTGACCGCAGTCTACGACGCTGGAGCGATAATCATACGACGCTGCGACGTCACGAATCGTGCCATCGTAGCGATCAAAATTGCACTGTGTGACAGTACCCTTAGTCCCAGGACACAGTTCTTTTCTTCAACCCGGCACAGCTCATCAGGTTATCCTTTCCCCCTTCCCTCAATAGCATTCCTCAGGTCTGGGGACACAGTTCTTTAACTGCACAGCCGTGCCTATGTGGCAAGCACACAGTTCCTTGAGGTCAATGTCCATGTATTAAATGTGCCATAGTCTTTATATGGGGGCAAAGTCCTTACATAAACACGGTTCTTACAAACATACCTTTTCCTGGCCACAAATGTTCCAACAGTCCTTTATCTTTCAATCAAATAAAACAGAGGCAGGACGCCTCAAACTGGAGTCCTGAGAACTAACTGGTTTCCATAATTGGACCGAAACCAAGGGTATACTTCTACCCAAGGCAAACCTGTTTCCTCCTCACAGCTTACCCATAGACTTCCTCCTTGTCAGCAACTGACTTCAGCAAGACATCTGCAGCTCTTGGACTAGGATACCTACCTCGGGCAGCGGGGTGGTCAACTACTGCATCATTATCCTTGATGGTCCACGGGTATCACTGGCTGAACAGTAGCTTCCCGCCGTGGCCCCTGGAGTGACGATCTGTGGTATCTCTTCCTCTTCCACACCCTTCTCATTAATGTCCACGGCCAGTCCTGCCACTCACCTGCCTCTCGGCCACTGTGCACCATCTTCTTTTGAGCTTCCTCTCCCAGCTCCTCACACCATCCGTGCTTGAAACAAAATGGCACCAGTCACTCCTTTACCATTCACTTCCTGCAGTCTTTGCTCTGCCTGGGCTGGATTTTTGAAGTGTCTACTGAGTCACACTTCACTCCCCGTGACTCCACCTTCGGCCATGCCTTCTACCTTTGCCATCTTCCACCCAATAGGCCGTGCCTCGCACTGCGCTGCACCCTCCTTGGGTACACACTGCCCACTCCGGACTGGATCTTTGCTGCAGTGCACAACCTTCTTGTGGCTGACACCCCTGTAGGTGGGACACATTTTTGTGCTCTCGGGCAACATCCACACCCAGAACAGGCAGTCCTTCTTCTTTTCACTGTCGCCATCTTAGAGTCTATGCTTCTGGCCTTCATCTTGGACCATATGTATTCCGTCACTCTTCCATCTGCACCATGGGTCTTCTCTACCCCACTCTTGTCATGCGAGGAACTCTCATCCTGCCTACTGCACCAAATGTAACGGTAAAGAAAAAATCCACTAGCAATATGCTTGTCTCATGGACCAGAATCAGTATATATGGACACTCCAAATATATTTTGATCCTACAAGAGCTCACGGAGTCATTGTCCAAACCATCATGATTAAAAATGTAACAAATTTTATTGAAAAAGTAATTTACAAAAATATAGCACATGCAATAAACAGCTAAAAAGTTAAGGTACATAAACAGCTCATGTGTGAAGGACAAACCACCGTTGGTTAAATCACAGGGAGGGAGCAAGAGAAAAAAAGCTGAGTACACTACACCACAAATAGTCAAAAAATATAGAGCTACTCCAAAATGCATAGTGCCCTATAACGTGTATCAGAATGTATCCAGAATAAACCTAGGCTAGAGATGATATATGGTAAGACAGTCTGTCACGATTCACACCGTGACTGTCACCCCTACGTCACGGATCGGGGTGACTTTAGGCCAACAGACGGCTATCACATGTGCAGGGGCTTATCTTAAGGTACCGTCACATTAAGCGACGCTGCAGCGATAGCGACAGCGATGCCGATCGCTGCAGCGTCGCTGTTTGGTCGCTGGAGAGCTGTCACACAGACCGCTCTCCAGCGACCAACGATGCCGAGGTCCCCGGGTAACCAGGGTAAGCATCGGGTTGCTAAGCGCAGGGCCGCGCTTAGTAACCCGATGTTTACCCTGGTTACCAGCGTAAAAGTTAAAAAACCAAACAGTACATACTCACCTGCGCGTCCCCCAGCCTCTGCTTCCTGACACTGACTGAGCTCCGGCCCTAACAGCACAGCGGTGACGTCACCGCTGTGCTTTCACTTTCAGTTTAGGGCCGGCGCTCAGTCAGTGTCAGGAAGCAGAGGCTGGGGGACGCGCTGGTGAGTATGTGCTGTTTGTTTTTTTAACTTTTACGCTGGTAACCAGGGTAAACATCGGGTTACTAAGCGCGGCCCTGCGCTTAGTAACCCGATGTTTACCCTGGTTACCAGTGTAAAATATCGCTGGTATCCTTGCTTTTGCTGTCAAACACGGCGATACACGGCGACCTAGCGACCAAATAAAGTGCAGACCTTCTAGCAGCGACCAGCAATTTCATAGCGGGATCCAGATCGCTGCTGCGTGTCAAATACAGCGATATCGCTATCCAGGTCGCTGCAACGTCACAGATCGCTGGCGATATCGCCTAGTGTGACGGTACCTTTAGTTATCCCTCCACTCCACAATGTGATGAAAAAACACACACAAGGCTATTGACCTTAGTTTAGAGCAGGGGCTTATTCTAGGTATCCCACTGCTCTTAAATATACCACGAACTGCAGGGATTTATGTATATCCCGCTTACAGTTCCACTTGACACTTGCAGCTCTCTGGCGCCCCCCTTACTCTCAGGTCAGACTAGGTACTGCACCCTGGGTAATTAGTCACTAGAAAGGCTGCCTGCTATGTACTGGCTATTGGGCACGCTGCAGCGACGCGATGAACTACTCCCGCACAGGCAGGAACAATAATTATCAACGCCGCAGTCCTTACAACAACACCCAAAGGCCTGCACGGTAAGCTGCCACCAGCTCCGATTAAACGGGTCCGAAGCTAACCCAACACAGTGGCGTAATTCCCTTCAAGAGACAGGGTACATTTTAGAACAGGAGAACGAATCTAGTATATTAAATATTATACTCCATAAATGATTTTAAGGCAGTGTTTATCGAAAAATATTACAAGGATGTTACAAAAGAGACAATTGCAATTATGTACAAGGTAATTATATAAAAAAAACAAGGATTACATGAGAAACAACACTTACATGTGTTCAAAGCATTGCAGGCAACTAGGCTAGTGGAGTTTCCATCTGTCCCAATGCATCAATAGGTCTGGATAGGAACAGGCTCACACACACTCCAGCAGACCGACAGACCAGGTAAAAACTAACTGTTCAAAGCCTGCCAGACACTTATAACCCACAGCCCGTGACATCACCAAAAGGGCTGGGTTAAGATCGCCCTCCTCTTTCTTCAGTCTCAGTAATTCAACCTTAAATTTGTCTAATTTCTATAACTCCGCTACAAAACATGTCATAGTCATAACAAACCCAGCATTCATCTCGTATTAACATTGGCATTCTAATGAGATCAAATATGTCCTATTTGCGATGCATAATTACAGAGAAATCCAAACTTTTTACCTGATGGAGTTAGAAGTTCATGTTTACTGTGATGGATAGATGCTCCGATGGACTTTAGCAATCTCTATCTAAGATTCTCTTAGCCCCAGTCCTTGGCCCAATATCTTACAATAATGGAACAAAGGACTTCCTTGATTCTGGAAGCTTCCATACCAGTTATAGCTGGACAAGAGTTTAAGCCTTCCCAAGCGATCGTAAAAATTCTTTTGGGAGGGGTATGAGGGATTTGGGAGCTGAAAGTCAGGAATTTCCAGCAAGAAGCAATAAACTTTTCTACACTCATTGACAAGACAAGCTAAACACAGAGTGAAGGGGGGTCAACGCCCACCCTATGTGTGCTGGCAGAGAAACTAAACTTATATGATATTTCATACCATATCGTGACACAGTCCACTAAAGAGTATATATATATATATATATATATATATATATATATATATATATATATATATACAGTGCCTACAAGTAGTATTCAACCCCCTGCAGATTTAGCAGGTTTAATAAGATGCAAATAAGTTAGAGCCTTCAAACTTCAAACAAGAGCAGGATTTATTAACAGATGAATAAATCTTACAAACCAAAAAGTTTTGTTGCTCAGTTAAATTTTTATAAATTTTAAACTTAAAAGTGTGGGTCAATTATTATTCAACCCCTAGGTTTAATATTTTGTGGAATAACCTTTGTTTGCAACTACAGCTAATAATCGTCTTTTATAAGACCTGATCAGGCCGGCACAGGTCTCTGGAGTTATCTTGGCCCACTCCTCCATGCAGATCTTCTCCAAGTTATCTAGGTTCTTTGGGTGTCTCATGTGGACTTTAATCTTGAGCTCCTTCCACAAGTTTTCAATTGGGTTAAGGTCAGGAGACTGACTAGGCCACTGCAACACCTTGATTTTTTGCCTCTTGAACCAGGCCTTGGTTTTCTTGGCTGTGTGCTTTTGGTCGTTGTCTTGGTGGAAGATGAAATGACGACCCATCTTAAGATCCTTGATGGAGGATCGGAGGTTCTTGGCCAAAATCTCCAGGTAGGCCGTGCTATCCATCTTCCCATGGATGCGGACCAGATGGCCAGGCCCCTTGGCTGAGAAACAGCCCCACAGCATGATGCTGCCACCACCATGCTTGACTGTAGGGATGGTATTCTTGGGGTCGTATGCAGTGCCATCCAGTCTCCAAACGTCACGTGTGTGGTTGGCACCAAAGATCTCGATCTTGGTCTCATCAGACCAGAGAACCTTGAACCAGTCAGTCTCAGAGTCCTCCAAGTGATCATGAGCAAACTGTAGACGAGCCTTGACATGACGCTTTGAAAGTAAAGGTACCTTACGGGCTCTTCTGGAACGGAGACCATTGCGGTGGAGTACGTTACTTATGGTATTGACTGAAACCAATGTCCCCACTGCCATGAGATCTTCCCGGAGCTCCTTCCTTGTTGTCCTTGGGTTAGCCTTGACTCTTCGGACAAGCCTGGCCTCGGCACGGGAGGAAACTTTCAAAGGCTGTCCAGGCCGTGGAAGGCTAACAGTAGTTCCATAAGCCTTCCACTTCCGGATGATGCTCCCAACAGTGGAGACAGGTAGGCCCAACTCCTTGGAAAGGGGTTTGTACCCCTTGCCAGCCTTGTGACCCTCCACGATCTTGTCTCTGATGGCCTTGGAATGCTCCTTTGTCTTTCCCATGTTGACCATGTTTGAGTGCTGTTCACAAGTTTGGGGAGGGTCTTAAATAGTCAGAAAAGGCTGGAAAAAGAGATAATTAATCCAAACATGTGAAGCTCATTGTTCTTTGTGCCTGAACTACTTCTTAATACTTTAGGGGAACCAAACAGAATTCTGGTGGGTTGAGGGGTTGAATAATAAATGACCCTCTGAAAAGACTTTTCCCAATTTAAAAAAAAAAGAAACAAAGAAATAACATTCTTTTTTGCTGCAGTGCATTTCACACATCCAGGCTGATCTACAGTCCAAATGTCACAATGCCAAGTTAATTCAAAATGTGTAAACCTGCTAAATCTGCAGGGGGTTGAATACTACTTGTAGGCACTGTATATATATATATATATATATATATATATATATATATATATATATATAAAGGTATAATTGCCAACATCAGACATCCCATAGCCCAAGGATAATTTTGTCACTGAAAACTACTCAGCTTAACCATAATGCTGCCTGCCAACATGTGTCCTGTGCAGCCCCGATGCGCATTTTGCGTGGGCTTCCTCGGGGGGCTGTAGCTCTGTGTGTCCCATGGGTGCTTATGAACGGATGTGACAGGTGTTCATGGTAATCATGCGCACTGCGCCGCAGGTCCCAAATGAGGCAACTCCCATGGCCTCTCACATGATGGGGCGGGTAAGAGGGAAATCCCTCGTGACAACAGAACCCCACCATATCACTTCCTGGCGCCGCGAAAGATGCAACATGGACACTGCCATAGTGGGCATGCGCACGTGCTGAATACTCCATACTTAAAAAAGGCAGATGAAAGAGGCAATCATTTGCGCAACAGACGGTAATGTGTACCTCAATTATATAACAATTACGTGATGTGCATTAATAAATGTGTCGGATCGCCAGTAGGCAAATCCCATAAAGTGACGTGTGCATAATAAAATATATTTATCAGATTCCACTGGTTATATTGAACAACAAGAAATAAATCATGTAAGTGACCAGTGTGTTATAGAGTGTATTATCCAAATTCCACTTGTTATATAAAAAGGGATATCGCAACCACAGAAAATAAAAAGGAATAAATAAGCAAATAAGAAATGGTGAACCGTATACATAAATATAATAATGAAAAATTAGCATATATTAACATTCAAAATATATGTGAAATACATAATTAATCTCAGTTGCGCAGTTGCACCGATAAAGCCACACTCAAAGGAGGACTGCCGATCCTGTCGTCAAGCAAGAATGGAAAAGTTGTTCTCCAGACTGTAGCCATCCCACCCACTTGCCTACTGAACTGGATCTCAGTCACATCTAACGTTCCTTAATAATTCTTGCGGCTTTGTGCCTCCCAGCTCCATGCTAGTTTGCATCCTTTCCAGACCTCTGCACACTCTCCTCTCTTCTTTTTCTTCACTAACTCCCTTAAACTCTCATTACCAAGGGCTGGCCTTACAGTTAACTTTAACGTTACTGTTTGCCCCTGCCATCTGTTGGTGGGCAGACTTAACCTTTCACCTACATTCTATACAAGAGGGAGAAGGAGGACATATTGTTGCCATTGGTAATACTGCAGCCCACAGGGAAATTAACACTTTTTCCCACAAGAAAACATTTCACACATTTACATTAAGCTCATTGATATCTTTGGGGGAGGGACATGACAGTTGGTCCACTTCCTCACATAGCATGTTTAGATGACAGTCACCTCATTGACCAGAATGCTCTGCCGCACAATTTGTGTTTTGTCATTTATAGATTAATGAGTAGAGATGCTGCTCACCAGGTCTTTAGAGAATCTATACTTTAGATAGATGGCAGGAATATACACCCAAGCCACCATAAAGAGAGTCTGGTGAAAAACAATACAAAGTGGTCCCATATAGATTAGAAAGCGAGTGTCTGCTACATCTAAAACTCTCTCTGGTTTTTTTCTGTGCATCCACTGTATCTAAATGGTATTCTCTTCTGTTTTTACTACTTTTTCTGTTCTTCCCCAGTGCATTGCATCTGGAATTCTATGTTCTGTGTGACCACTATCTCTAGTGTTCTTTTCTCTGTGTGTCCATTATCTTTAGTGCTCCTGCTCTTATTTCTGTGTGCACTGTCTCTAGTGATCTTCGAGAGAAAAGAAGCCTCTAGTGCTCCTTTCCTTCTATCTGTGCGTCCATTGGCTTTAGTGCTCCATCTCTGCATGTACATCACCTCTTGTGCTCCTTCTCTTCTCTCTGTATCCACCACCCCTAGTGAGCCTTCTCATCTTTCTGTATGTCCTACGCCTCTTGTGCTCCTTCTTACTCTGTATGTTCACTGTCTCTATTGTGCTTTCCTTTTTTTATTCCTGTGGCCATTGACACTAGTTCTCCTTAGTTTCTCTGTGTGTAAACTGCCTCTAGTGCTCCTTAGAGATAAGAGAAGCCTCTAATGCTCCTTGTCTTTGTGTCCGCCAGTTCTAGTGCTCCTTCTTTTTTTATGTCTACCGGCTCTTGTGCTTTTTCTCTTATCTTTGTGTGTTCACTTTCTCTAGTGCTCCTTCTCTTCTCTGTGTCCACCACCTCCAGTGAGCCTTCTCGTCTTTGTGTAGGTTCACTGCCTCTAGTGCTCCTTTTTTATCAGTATGTCCACGTTATCTTGTGCGCCTTCTTTTTTTTTCTGTTTCCATTAAAGGGAACCTGTCACCCCCAAAATCGAAGGTGAGCTAAGCCCACCAGCATCAGGGGCTTATCTCCAGCATTCTGTAATGCATTCTGTAATGCTGTAGATAAGCCCTCGATGTATCCTGAAAGATGAGAAAGAGGTTAGATTTTACTCACCCAGGGGCGATCCCGCTGCGGTCCGGTCCAATGGGCGTTACGGTCCGGTCCAGGGCCTCCCATCTTCTTACGATGACGTCCTCTTCTTGTCTTCATGCCACGGCTCCAGCGCAGGTGTACTGTATTTGCCCAGTTGAGGGCAAAGCAAAGTACTGCAGTGCGCAGGCGCTGGGAAAGGTCAGAGAGGCCCAGTGCCTGCGCACTGCAGTACTTTGCTCTGCCCTCAACAGGGCAAAGTATGCCTGCGCCGGAGACAGCGTGAATACAAGAGGACGTCATCGTAAGAAGATGGGAGGCCCCGGACCGGACTGCGATGCCCATCATACCTGGACCGCCCCTGGGTGAGTATAATCTAACCTCTTTTTCTCATCTTTCAGAATACATCGGGGGTCTATCTACAGCATTACAGAATGCTGTAGATAAGCCCTGATGCTGGTGGGCTTATCTCACCTTCGATTTTGGGGGTAACAAGTTCCCTTTAACTCTAGTGGTTATTCCTTTCTCTGTATGTCCACCACATCTAGTGCAACTTCTCTTTATTCCATGTGTCCATTGACTCTAGTGCTCATTATGCCTTATCTGTATCTTGTAAATTTTGTTAAACATAGGTTTTGTTTTGTTGCATATTGTGGTGAAATATGTGTATATATATATATATATATATATATATATATATATATATATATATATATATATATATATATATATATATATATGTGTGTAGGGGCATATGTCTAGGGTTATATGTGTGACTAGTGATAATGTAACATCTGTCCTGAAGGCAAGTCGCACCTAGGTTTTAATAGGTACTTCCTTGGAACTAGTAGAAATGCTGTCTCCAGATCTCACCAGGAGGTCTGGCTAAGGCCAAGAACAAAGGAACACTTGACACCTCTGAGGTCTTGGAGGGGAGATGCTAAATTGCGGCCTGAGGTAATCTATCCCTGAGAAGCTCTCCACAAGAGAGAATAATATATTCATTGGGGGCGCGGCCATGGCCCAATCAAACAGGCAGCAGTTATGATATTGGCCTGAGGGGCCAGTCTAGAAACCTGACCTCAGACCAAAGTTATAAATTTAGGCTGCAGACAGAGAATTGTGTTCACATGTTGGGGGCAGCCTGAGAAGCTGGTGTGATCCAATCTACATTCGTTCTACCCTCAGGGAGCAGAAAGCAACTACCAGTTAGATAATCTCTGTAAGTTTCTCCTGTTTATTTTGATGCTGTTTTGCATAAGTTGTATGTCTTTTTATTATCATATTTTTATACCTTATTGTAAGCACTGACCCTTTTGTTATTAAAGTATAAAACTTTAACAAGTTGAACCTTGAATGTTCTAAAGAATCCATAGCCTAAAGGTGTGTGAGCCTTATGAGTGATAGACATATTTTTATTAGTATTATTATTAGTCCGGGACTCATTGCCCGTGTATTCGATGAGTGGTGGCAGCGCCTATGAGCGGGTGTGTGGCCTGGGTCGGTGTGTGATTTATGCTCCCATTACAGCATAGGACAGAGGTTGAATGCTGGACTGAGAATGGGGAGATAGATTAACCCTTGCAGGCACAACCCCAAGTCACGTGTGAGAGCAGGCACGTGATGAATAAGTGACTGTCACGGGGAGACTAGGTAAGCGAGAGCTAATAACCCGGGCCCCTGCAATTTCCCTCAGACTAGGGAAATCCTGACAGACCCTCTACCTGGAGTTTACACTGATGGTGTGCATGTCCAGGCCTCGACCCTCGCCCTGTCTCCTGTTTCATTCCTAGGCTGAAACCAACCGCCCACCACCCAGTGAAGAGGTAATACACCAATACCCACAGTAAGCACAGACAAGGATAAAGTAAAATATACACCACGCCACAGTCACTCAGGAATACACTATAAATGTGTCAGGGCAAAATAAATACAAATATAGGAAGGAGTAAATAAGACTAAGGAAAATACACCACCAGCAACGAATCTCAAACAACCAGCTCTCCACTCCGGACCGAGATAACAACGCACAAGACAGAAGCTATAATCGGCGACGCCCAATGATCAGGAGAACTATTTAAAGGCAATGGGCATGGCCCAGCTTCCAATCCGAGGATCAGGTAAATTAACCCCGGAACAGCTAGATAAATTCTAGCCGACGCCAATGAGCAAATAGTGGTCAAAAGCGGAATTACCGCTGTCTGTCGAACGACCTGGTCTGAACAGTGTCCGACATGACAGTGACACCACGGAGTAGGGATACGTGACAATTGGTGGCAGTGGTGGGATAGAATTATTTCTATTAGAGCATTAGTACATGGTTTAAGCAATTATTTCCTGTACTAAAGAATTGGTATCCTTGCGAGGAGTGCACCAGTTCTTCAAGGTTCAACTCAGTGCTTACTTAGACATACTTGCAAACAGTTTCCCCTCCCCGTTTTTCTTTTCTATCTTTTCATTTGGCAAAGGCTGTTCATCGATATGGCAGCCCAGTACAAGAAGCGGAGCAAAGAGGCTCTGACCGACCTCTGTGAGCAGAGAGGAATAGAGACAGCCAACAGATCCAGGGAGCTGCTGATACGCACCCTGGTCGAGCAGGACATAGAGCAAAGTGCTGGAACATCTGGGCAAGGAGAGAGCCCACCTCAGAGAGACCCAGCAATGCCAGCTCTTGCACCGGAGATGCCTGATGGAAATGTCAGCAATGCCAGTGCTGAGGAGCCTATGGACTGTACTTTGCAAAAGGACTTACATCGGCTGGGAACAAGTGATCCCAATCTGCGCATGCAGCTGATTCTACAGTACCGACAGGCTGCAGACCGACAGGCTGAGAGAGAGGCTGCAGAACGCCAGGAGGAGAGAGCTTTCCAGCTTCAGATGGCTCAACTAGAGCGGGGTATCAGTCCTCAGATAACCCCCTCCCAGGACATAAATCCAAGGAGGCTACGTCTTGAAAACTTCCCTGTGATGGAGAAGGATACAGACTTAGATACTTTCCTGCGGGGATTTGAAAAAACCTGCAGGCAGTACCATCTACCCCGTGAGCAGTGGGCACAGTATCTAACTCCAGGGTTGAGAGGCAAAGCCCTGGAAGTTTTTGCTGGCCTCTCACAAGAGCTAGATGTGAACTATGAGGCCATAAAAGAGGCCCTGATCAGGAAATACAACCTGACACCAGAAGTGTATCGTAGAAAGTTCCGGAACCTACAACGTGGATCAACTGACAGCTATGCGGATGTTGTGAGCACCTTGAGGACCACATTCCACCAATGGATTAGGGGACTTTCTGTTAACAGTTTTGAGGACTTAATGGATCTCATGGTCAAGGATCAATTTCTTCACCTGTGCCCCATGGATGTACGACAATTTGTGTGTGATCGGGAGCCACAAACTGGAGATCAGGCTGCAAGGATTGTGGACTGCTATGTGGCTAACAGGATGCCTGAGGTGCGGAAGCCATCGGGATTCAGCTGGAGGGGAGGTAAGCCAAACGGGGACCCTTCTCCCTCTGCCGGCTGATCACCAGTGCTGTCCAAGCCCACCTTCTATGGGGCCCTGGGGAATAGACATTCTCTAGGCGATGCATGCCAGTGCTTCTCCTGCAACAAAGTGAGACATGTTAGCGCTGTCTGCCCTGATAGGGAGAAACGCCCAACTACCACCACAAAGCCGTCCGTGTCCCCACCGTCTGTCCTCTTTGTAGCCGGCTCTGATGCGAGGGCGAATGAGAACTGTCAATCTGTCACTGTTGGCAATAAAGTCACCATTGGTCTCAGAGGCATTGGGGCAGAGGTGACCCTGGTGCGTCCAGCCATGATAACCCCTGCAAATATCCTACCAGGAAAGACTATGTCTATAACCGGGATTGGAGGGGTAAGCCCTGCCGTGCCCATGGCCAGTTTGTACCTGGACTGAGGGGCAGAGAAAGGACTGAGAGAAGTGGGAGTATCAGAGGCTATCCCCACCAATGTGTTGCTAGGCACGGACCTGGGGAGGATGGTGTCCCAGTATGTTCCTCCCTTGCAAGTAAATGATGCAGAGAAGGTGGAAGAAAGAGACCCACCTGAGATCCCATGCGAGGAGGGAAAATGTCCCAATGCACAGGACTGTAATTATGTGGCAGCTGTGACCCGGAGTCAGGCTGTGGCTCAGACTCAGGCCCAGAGATTAGAGGATGAGTCTCAGACAGAACTGCCAGGACAGGAGGCCCATACTGTGGTCCCGGAGCCTCCATACATGGCAGACCCACCAAGGTCCCTGATAACAGACACTGAAAACTCAGCTTCAGACCAGGGCCTGGCAGTCACACTAGGCCAGGGCCTGCAGGCTGACCGTCAGAGCTTCCAGGAGGCCCTGCAGACAGATGTCAGTCTGGAGGAGCTATGTCTTGCAGACCAACCCCCTGCTGCTTCTGGCAAAGGGAGAGTATACTGGGACCAGGGCAGACTGTATACAGAGACTATCCCCACAGATACTACAGAATCTTGGGACTATGAACGGCGACTGGTCATTCCGTATCCATTTAGGGAACAATTATTGAGAACTAGACTGTGGCCCGATTCTAACGCATCGGGTATTCTAGAATATGCATGTCCCCGTAGTATATGGACAATGATGATTCCAGAATTCGCAGCAGACTGTGCCCGTCGCTGATTGGTCGAGGCAACCTTTATGACATAATCGTCGCCATGGCAACCATTATGACATCTACGTCGATACTGTGCCCGTCGCTGATTGGTCGAGGCCTGGCGGCCTCGACCAATCAGAGACGCGGGATTTCCATTATGACATCATCGTCGCCATGCTGTGCCCGTCGCTGATTGGTCGAGGCCCAGGCGGCCTCGACCAATCAGCGAATGAATAAACGGGACAGACAGACAGACGGAAAAACCCTTAGACAATTATATATATAGATTGCCCATGAAATTCCTTTGGCCGGACACCTTGGAATACAAAAAACTAAAGCTCGCCTGACACATAACTTCTATTGGCCCAAGATGGGGACAGATATTGCCAATTACTGCCGATTGTGCGTAGTTTGTCAGAGAGTTGGGAAGTCTGGGAATATACAGAAAGCTCAATTGATACCACTGCCTGTGATCGATGAACCTTTCCAGCGGGTGGCTGTGGATATCATAGGGCCACTTGCAATCCCTAGCAGCTCTGGCAAAAAGTACATTCTCACAGTGGTGGACTATGCTACACGATACCCGGAAGCCGTGACACTGTCCTCCATCTGAGCAGACAAAGTGGCGGATGCTTTACTGACTGTGTTCTCTCGTGTGGGTTTCCCCAGGGAAATGTTGACCGATCAGGGAACCCAGTTCATGTCTGATCTGATGGAAAGCCTCTGTGAAAGAATACAAGTACAGCATTTTGTGGCCAGCGCCTATCATCCCCAAACCAACGGACTCTGCAAGCGTTTTAATGGAACATTAAAGCAAATGCTCAAAATGCTGGTGGAGACTGAAGGGAGAGACTGGGAGAGGTACCTCCCCCATCTGTTGTTTGCCTACAGAGAGGTACCCCAGGCGTCTACTGGATTCTCCCCCTTTGAACTGGTTTATGGGAGGAGGGTCAGGGGGCCACTTGATTTGATTAAGGACTGTTGGGAGGATGACCCCAGAACTACTGGAGTCTCAGTGGTCGAATATGTACTGCGGCTCAGAGAGAGAATGCAAAAACTGAGCAACCTGGCCCATGAGAACGTGACCCAGGCCCAAATCAACCAGAAGGTCTGGTATGACCGTAATGCCAGACTAAGGGACTACGAGGAAGGGCAGAAGGTTTGGGTGTTGGTCCCTATGTTAGAGAATAAATTGCAGGCCGCATGGGAGGGACCATATACTGTACATAAGCGGCTGGATGATGTTAATTATGTGGTGACACTAGATGAGCATGCAAAGCATCAGAAAGTGTTTCATGTAAATATGTTGAAGGCACATCATGCCAGGGAGGCCTGTGTCTTACCTGTCTGTAGCCTGCCTGAAGAGGGGGAGGCTGATATGTTACTGGATGTGGGGACCGGGACTCAGTACATGGAGTCCCTGGAGTCAGCAGAGTTTAACCCTGAGCTATCCCACAGTCAGAGGTCTGAGCTGATGGGGGCGCTCAGCGAGTTCACCAAAGTCTTCACAGGGGAGCCTGGGAGGACACACTTAGCAGTTCACCATGTGGACACTGGTACTAATCCGCCAGTACGGCAGTCTGCATACCGTGTGTCAGCAGAGGTGAAGGCACACATGAGGGAACAGGTAGAGTAGATGCTGAAACTCAAGGTGATACAAAAATCCCAGAGTGCCTGGGCCTCGCCTGTGGTTCTTGTCCCAAAAATGGACCGTACTACCCGATTCTGTGTAGACTACAGGAAATTAAATGGTCTTTCTCGCCAAGATGGGGCAGAACCGGATACGTGCTCGGGAGCTGACCTGTAAGTCAACCCCCATGCACTTTCATAAGGAGGGAGGTGTGGTGAAATATGTGTATATATATATATATCTATATGTGTGTAGGGGCATATGTCTAGGGTTATATGTGTGACTAGTGATAATGTAACATCTGTCCTGAAGGCAAGTCGCACCTAGGTATTAATAGGTACTTCCTTGGAACTAGTAGAAATGCTGTCTCCAGAACTCACCAGGAGGTCTGGCTAAGGCCAAGAACAAAGGAACACTTGACACCTCTGAGGTCTTGGAGGGGAGATGCTAAATTGCGGCCTGAGGTAATCTATCCCTGAGAAGCTCTCCACAAGAGAGAATAATATATTCATTGGGGGCGCGGCCATGGCCCAATCAAACAGGCAGCAGTTATGATATTGGCCTGAGGGGCCGGTCTAGAAACCTGACCTCAGACCAAAGTTATAAATTTAGGCTGCAGACAGAGAATTGTGTTCATATGTTGGGGGCAGCCTGAGAAGCTGGTGTGATCCAATCTACATTCGTCCTACCCTCAGGGAGCAGAAAGCAACTACCAGTTAGATAACTTCTGTAAGTTTCTCCTGTTTATTTTGATACTGTTTTGCATAAGTTGTATGTCTTTTTATTATCATATTTTTATACCTTATTGTAAGCACTGACCCTTTTGTTATTAAAGTATAAAACTTTAACAAGTTGAACCTTGAATATTCTAAACAATCCATAGCCTAAAGGTGTGTGAGCCTTATAAGTGATAGACATATTTTTATTAGTATTATTATTAGTCCGGGACTCATCGCCCGTGTATTCGATGAGTGGTGGCAGCGCGTATGAGCGGGTGTGTGGCCTGGGTCGGTGTGTGATTTATGCTCCCATTACAGCATAGGACAGAGGTTGAATGCTGGACTGAGAGTAGGGAGATAGATTAACCCTTGCAGGCACAACCCCAAGTCACGTGTGAGAGCAGGCACGTGACGAATAAGTGACACCACGGAGTAGGGATACTTGACACATATACTTTTGCTAGCAAGTATTGATAAATTTGAACTTGCAAAAAGGGTAGGGACATGATGCCTTTCTCTTTTGATGCACTTTTCTGTTCAAGATACTTGGCCTATGTAGTCTCTATTCTTGACTCCACTGTTGTCTTTTTTTGTGTGTGTTTCTTGCCTCTTTGGTCTTTTCTATTGACACCAATTCCTTATTTGTTCTCGTTGATTTTCTTTTTCGATGCCTTTTCTCCCTTGACTTCTTTTGCCCCTGTGTTTTTTTTTCTTCTTCATGACTTTTGTCTCTGTGGTCTTCTTTCTTCACGACTCCTGCCGACTGTTTCGTCTGTGATCTTCAGTCTTCATACTTTGTTATTTTGATGCTTCTTCTCCCTTGATGCCTTTTGCCTCCTTGATCTTTTCTCTTCACAATGCCTTTTGCCATATGGATTTTTTTCTTCACTTCACCATTTACCTTTTGTGGGCTTTTCTATTCATGATGCCTTTTGCCTCTGCAGGCATTTAACGTCATGACTCTTTTGGTACCTTTTGCCTATGATGATTTCTCTTTTGAGGCCTCTCCTCTCTTGATTACTGTTGTTTAAGGACTCTTTTCTCTTCATGACTCCTTTTGCTTCTGTGGACTTTTCCTTTCACAACTCTTGCTTTGGTGCACTTTTTGTTTCATGTATTTTACTTTGGTGGACTTTTTCTTTTACATCCCTTGCTTTGGTGGACTTTTCCTTTCACGACTCTTGCTTTCGTGGAATTTTCCTTTCACATCTTTTGCTTTGGTGTACTTTTTCTTTCATGTCTCTTGCTTAAGGTGGACTTTTCCTTTCATCCTTTCAAGACTTTTGCTTTGGTGGATTTATCCTTTCATGACTCTTGCTTTGGTGGACTTTTCCTTTCATGTCTCTTGCTTTGGTGGACTTTTTTTCACATCTTTTGCTTTGAGTCACTTTTTCTTTCACAACTCTTGCTTTATTTCACGACTCTAATTGTACGTCAGCTAGAATTTTTCCTTTCTCGACTCTTGCTTTGGTGGACTTTTTCTTTTACGTCTTTTGCTTTGGTGTACTTTTTCTTTCATGACTCTTGCTTTGGTGGACTTTTACTTTCAAGACTCTTGGTTTCCTTCGCGACTTTAATTGTACATCAGCTAGGTCTGGCTCATCACGTTTGAATAATTAACATGTTGATTGGGGCATCTGTAGTCTTATTCCTGTCACATGCTCCAATTCTCTTAAATATGGAAAATATTGTTAGGAATTTGTCCTTAATCGAGTAGTCACTGTTAAATGGGTTATAGTTATCCATCTTGTTGACTTATTTTGTGTTTGAACTCTATGCATTATGATTTTTTTTCACTTTGTATTTAGCCCGGTTCTACATGGATTTCTAAGTGTGTCAGATATGACTGCACAAACACTCTCATAGGACCAGTGTTGGTCACATCCGCCATCAGCTGCCCTCCATTTAATGAGACAGAGTGCATAAAGGTCAGTGTCTGTTCCCCAACAAGCTGCTGGCTTTCTTCCAGAACTAGTGGCTTAATTTATTCATTTTTGTGGTAGTACTGCTGGAAACAAGAAAACCTGGGAATTTCAGCGAAGGATGCAGTCTTGCTTGTGGCACAATGTGCTGATTTAGTTTCTCCTATAATAATGTGGAAATAAAGGTCAAAAGATGTTTTGTTTTGGAAATAAAGGTCAAAAGATTTTTTTTTTTTTTATCTTTTGACCTAAGGACTGGTCCATGCCACAGCAGCACATACAGTGTGTACGGAAAGTTTTCAGACCAATTTAAATTTTTCACTCTTTGTTTCATTGCAGCCATTTGGTAAATTCAAATAAATTCATTTTTTTCTCATTAATGTAGAATCTGCACCCATCTTGAATGAAAAAAAGACAAATGTAGACATTTTTGCATATTTATTAAAAAAGAAAAACTGAAATATCACATGGTCATAGCTATTCAGACCCTTTGCTCATACTCTCATATTTAAGTCACATGCTGTCCATTTCCTTGTGATCCTCCTTGAGATGGTTCTACTCCTTCATTGGAGTCCAGCTGTGTTTAATTAAACTGATAGGACTTGATTTGGAAAGGCGCACACCTGTATATATAAGACCTCACAGCTCACAGTAAATGTCAGACCAAATGAGAATCATGAGGTCAATGGAACTAACCAAGGAGCTCAGAGACAGAACTGTGGCTAGGCTCAGATCTGGCCAAGGTTACAAAAGAATTTCTGCAGTACTCAAGGTTCTTAAGAGCACAGTGGCCTCCATAATTCTCAAATGGAAGAAGTTTTTGACCACCAGAAGTCTACCTAGACCTGGGCATCCAGCCAAACTGAGCAATCGTGGAAAAAGAGCCTTGGTGAGAGAGGTAAAGAAGAACCCCAAGATCACTGTGGTTGAGCTCCAGAGATGCAGTAGGGAGATGGGAGAAAGTTCCACAAAGTCAACTATCACTGCAGCCCTCCATCAGTTGGGCCTTTATGGCACAGTTGCCCAACGGAAGTCTCTCCTCAGTGCAAGACATATGAAAGCCAGCATAGAGTTTGCTAAAAAACACATGAACGACTCCCTGGTCTGATGAGATGAAGATAGACCTTTTTTGGTGATAATTCTAAGTGGTATGTGTGGAGAAAACCAGGCACTTCTCATCACCTGCCCAATACAATCCCAACAGTAAAACATGGTGGTGGCAGCATCATGCTATAGGGGCGTTTTTCAGCTGCAGGGACAGGATGACTGCTTGTCATTAAATGAAACATGAAAGCGGCCAAGTAGAGATATCCTGGATGAAAACCTCTTCTAGAGTGCTCTGGACCTCAGACTTGGCCGAAGGTTTACCTTCGAACAAGATAATGACTCTAAGCACACAGCTAAAATAACAAAGCAGTGGCTTCAGAACAACTCTGTGACCATTCTTGACTGGCCCAGACAGAGCTCTGACCTAAACCCAATTGAGCATCTCTGGGGAGACCTGAAAATGGCTGTCCACCTATTCTGCCACTGATGTACATGGGTGAGATGTGTCTGAGGGATGTCAACACTACTCTTTGTGTAAGCAATGGCAGATAGCATTAACTCACTAACTCGTGCCTACTATTCCTGATGAGCTGCACATGATTAGTCCGGAAGGATGATGCAGTGATGAACTCAACAGGTTTTATTCACAGTACCTTGATGAGATGAGGTGAGATACCAGGGATGATGAAGGGATGAAGATGAGGTAGAAATTAGTACTGCAATTAAGAAGCACGAAGTTAGAGGTAACAAGAGAATCCTTTCTCCAGTCCTGAAGCATGTGTTGTACAAGATGGCACTGACCAAGAAGGAGGTGAGATAAGATAGAAGTTGCAGAAAGAAAGGTATTATGGGTAAATAGAGTAATAATGCATGAAAAACATAATATACAATGGCCAGTATATGACAGCAAAGTACAACAATTACAATAGATCGAATTAAACCATATACATCAGATAATGTCCTATAATGGCAGAAAGTTATGCAAAAGATTAGCTAACAGCACACTCCCTATCTGAAATCCTTGGATTTCACTATTTAATGGTCTTGAAGGGGATGTATTTCCTTAAGGACACTGAGGGATACCTCAACCTGAAATACAAAACAATGCATGCAATGCAAAAATAACATATAAACGAGGTAGACAAATGTCTATAACAAGTTCCTGAAGTAATCCAATGGTTCAAGTTCCAGTGCTATCAGAAGAACATCTTAAATAGTCCAAAAGTTCCTTGAAAGTTCTTTCTGGTTGGATGGATCCATGATGTTTTGTCTTTTCATGGTAGTGTCGTATTAGTAGAGTGGTGATATGGTGACGGCCAGGAATTATTGGAGTATTCTTTTCTGCCTCCTCCAACTTGGCTTTGTTTAAGTGACCACCAACTCTCAGTAAACTCTTGTCAATTATTGTATTTAAGTTGACAATAGGGCTGTTTTTAGGAACATCATGATTTTTACGTATACATTCCAGTTCCTTGTGAAAAACATGCTGCTGCACATTATGTATCACAAATAGTGTTGAGCGATACCGTCCGATACTTGAAAGTATCGGTATCGGAAAGTATCGGCCGATACCGGCAAAGTATCGGATCCAATCCGATACCCGATACCAATACAAGTCAATGGGACTCAAGTATCGGACGGTATTCCTGATGGTTCCCAGGGTCTGAAGGAGAGGAAACTCTCCTTCAGGCCCTGGGATCCATATAAATGTGTAAAAGAAAGAATTAAAATAAAAAATATCGCTATACTCACCTGTCCGACGCAGCCTGGACCTCAGCGAGGGAACCGGCAGCGTTGTTTGTTTAAAATTCGCGCTTTTACTTGGTTACGTGAAGTCCCGGCTTGTGATTGGTCAGGGCGGCCATGTTGCCGGGACGCGGACCAATCACAGCAAGCCGTGACGAAATTACGTCACGGCTTGCTGTGATTGGTCCGCGTCCCGGCAACATGGCCGCCATTAACCAATCACAAGCCGTGACGTCACGGGAGGCTGGACACGCGCGCTTTTTAAAAAGCGCGCGTGTCCAGCCTCCAGTGACGTCCCGGCTTATGATTGGTCACGGCGCCATGTTGCCGGGACGCGGACCAATCACAGCAAGCCGTGACGAAATTACGTCACGGCTTGCTGTGATTGGTCCGCGTCCCGGCAACATGGCCGCCATTAACCAATCACAAGCCGTGACGTCACGGGAGGCTGGACACGCGCGCTTTTTAAAATGGGCGCGTGTCCAGCCTCCCGTGACGTCCCGGCTTGTGATTGGTTGCGCCGCGGTCAACCAATCACAAGCCGGGAGGCTGGACACGCGCGCATTTTAAAATTTTAAAATGCGCGCGTGTCCAGCCTCCCGGCTTGTGATTGGTTGATCGCGGCGCAACCAATCACAAGCCGGGACGTCACGGGAGGCTGGACACGCGCCCATTTTAAAATGCGCGCGTGTCCAGCCTCCCGTGACGTCACGGCTTGTGATTGGTTGCGTCTCCCATGTGACTGCGACGCAACCAATCACAAAGCCGGGACGTAATTTTAAAATCCTTAAGGACCTGAAATTACGTCACGGCTTGCTGTGATTGGTTGCGTCGCCCATGTGACTGCGACGCAACCAATCACAACGCCGGAACGTAATTTTAAAATCCTGAAGGACCTGAAATTACGTCACGGCTTGCTGTGATTGGTTGCGTCCCGGTCACATGGGCGGCACGCAACCAATCACAAGCCGGGACTCACGTAAAGGAAAGAAAAGCGCGAATTTTAAACAAAGAACGCTGCCGCTTCCCTCGGTAAGGTGCAGGCTGCGTCGGAGAGGTGAGTATAGCAATATTTTTTATTTTAATTCTCTCTTTTACACATTTTTACATTAATGTTGTTTCGATACCGATACCCGATATCACAAAAATATCGGATCTCGGTATCGGAATTCCGATACAGCAAGTATCGGCCGATACCCGATACTTGCAGTATCGGAATGCTCAACACTAATCACAAACAGTTTACTCAGAGTAATGTCTTCTGCAGAGAGTCCTTATTGTGATAGCATTGTGCGATGTGGACTAACCTTGCAATTGTGCAAGCGAGCCTTGTCCATCTGGAGAAGTGATGAAATCGCTCACAGTCCAAACCAACCTTCTCTTTGGATTTGGTGATGAGGGTGTTGACATCAGGACGGATCTCTGGGTCAATGTCCTAATCCTGAAGGCTGATGCTGCCTTCAACAGCTGTCTCTCCACAGTGGTCATGAAGGAACTCTGGTCCTTTTAACCAAGAAGCGTTTCCGAAAGTGCCAACAGACACAGGCCTAGTAGCAAGGTCAGCGGGGTTAAGATGGGATGGAACATACTGCCATTGCTCAGGTTTGGAAGATTTCCTGATCCTTTCAATGCGGTTACTTACATAGACATAGAATCGTTTAGTCTAGTTGCATATGTAACCCAGAACAACCTTGCTGTCTGTGTAGAATCTTGTGTCATCCACTTGAATAGCCAGTTCACTCTGTAAGAAATCTGCAATCTCTATGGCTAGCACAGCCCCACAGAGTTCAAGTCTGGGTATGTTGTGCTCGGGTGTAGGAGCCAATTTAGCCTTTCCAAATAGAAATCTAACATGACCTTCATTGTTAGAGTCTATAATCTTCAAATAGGCAACAACTGCAATAGCTTCAGTAGAGGCATCAGAGAATATATGGACCTCTTTCCTTTGACTCGTAGCAAGGGATGGTGGAGTGTAACAACATGGTATGTGGATCTTATCCAGGGCACAAAGAGATTCAATCCATGACTTCCACTTTAGTTGTTTGTCAACAGAGAGTAGTACATCCCTGTCCTTAATAGACTCTGAGAGTTATATTAATAGAAGCTTGCCTTGTATAGTCAAGGGTGCAACAAATCCGAGTGGATCATATAGACTGTTCACCACTGACAGAACCCCATGCTTAGTAAATGGTTTTTCTGCACCACTAACCTGAAAGTTGAAGGAATCCTTTAACAAGTTCCATCTCAAGCCTTGACTTCTCTGTACTGGTGGATTGTCTGAGCCTATATCTAAGTTCCTGAATTATGTGGCATGATCAGTAGGGTGGAAGGCCTTCATGACGGCAGCACTAGTGGAGGCAATTTTATGCAATCGTAAATGAGCTTTAGAAAGCATACCTTGTGTCTGTTTGAGCAGATCTATGGCTTCTTCCAGTGTGGGCTGGTATTTGAGACCGCCACCCACATAGAAGTCCTTTTCAACGAACCGTTGGGCATCCTTCCCGAACTCTGCTTCGCCATCAGAGGCAGTCCTACATAGGCCGTATGTAGCTGCAGCAGAAGGACTGTTTCTGAACCTTCATGCGGTATTCAACCTTTTCCTTGTCGGGGTTGTTGTCTCAGTGCCATAGAAAAAGGAGATAATTTCTGTGGTCTTGTCGAACGATGAAACAATGGAACATTTGTTCAATGTCAGCAGTAATAGCGACTGGTTATTTTCTGAATCTCATGAGTACTCCCACCATGTTATTAGTCAGGTTGGGACCAGTGAGGAGAATGTCGTTCAGAGATACACCTTGATGCTTGGCGCTTGAATCGAACACCACTCTGATTTGTTTAGTTTTTCTTGGATGATATACTCCAAAAGAAGATAGATACCAGCATTCTTCATTCTCTTGCAAGGGTGGAGCTGGCTCTGCATGGTCATTGGGAAATATCTTGTCCATAAAGGCTACAAAATAGTCCTTCATTTCAGGCTTGTTCTCTGCAATGACGTGAACCTGGATGAAGCCTGTTCTCAGTTGTTAGGAAACTTGGCCCTTGTAACCTTGAAGGGTAAGGGAGCAACCCAGTGGTCAGATTCATTCTTGAAGAATCCACTGTCCATTATTTTAATAAATTCCTTATCTTCTATGGATAAGGCGATTTTGTTGTCTTCTTGTGTTGTGTGAACCACTCTTCTTCCTAAGTCATCACCATAGGGAGTAGGAATGATGTCAGGCTCTTGGATGACGTCTGTGAACTTTTCTTTCACTTCATAGTTATGAGAGCATGGTTTGAAGTGAGTTGTGCGACCATTTTGGAGTACATATGTCTTAAAGGAGTTCACCTCGGATGCCTTGTGACTCTTATCCAGACATACATTGTCCACGATTACCCAGCCTAGATCGAGTCTTTGGGCATATGGAGCATGATCTGGGCCGTTGCATTGTTGGCGCACCTTGTGGACTTTCAGAATGTCTCTCCCTAGTAGGATTAGAATATCAGCATTCGTGTCCAGAGGAGGAATCTTGTTAGTTAGGTGCCTCAAGTGGGGATGATGAAGAGGCAGCTTCCAGAGTGGGAATTTCTTCCCTGTTATCAGGTATCTGGTCACATTCAATTAAAGTTGGCAAGGGTATATGCATGTTCCCTTTGACTGAAGAGGCAATGTACCCAGAGGCTCTTCTTCCAGAAGTCTCAATACGACCAGAACAGGTGTTGAGGGTGTATGGAGTTGTTTGTCCCTTTATATTGATGATCTCAAAGAGTTTGGGCTTTGCTAGAGACCTGTTGCTCTGCTCATCTATTATAGCTACATTCTGGAGGCCTGTCGGGTTGTCCTTCTGGATAGACATCGACCAGACATACATTGGCACAGCATTTAAAACCAGTTCCTTCTCCACATACTTCAATACATGAGAAGGAAACAGCAGTTGCAGTAGGATCAGGAACTTGTGGCTCCCCGTCATGCTTTTGAGCAGGATTGGATGCAGCTGAAGGTTTGGGAGAGTGTGGAGCTAGTGTGGGATGCATAGATGTAACGTGTTTGTCACTACTGCATCCAGTGCATTTAATGACGGCCTTACAGTCCTTAGCAAAGTGGTCTGAGGAGGCGCAACACTTATAACATATCCCAAGCTCCTTGAGAGTATCTCTGCGCTCCTGCAAGATCTTTGCCCTTATTAGTCCACAACATTCCTTATGTGGGTGAGATCTTTGTTGATAGGGCACATATGGTTACTGTTCATAACCTTAGGAGCAACAGCATTTGTTTTAGTGAAGGCGGGTGCTGTAAGTGGAACATCAGTCTTTCTCACGGACACTGTGCCCCTTAACTCTCTACGTTTGGTAGTAATGTTATCATACCTTGTAGATGATGACGATGAAACTGGTGGAGTAGATTCAGTGAAATCGAAGCTGGGATCATTCTTCAGAGCTTGATCACTGACAAATCTGGAAAAATGTGAAAAGGGAGGAAAAGACACATTATGCTGTCTTTTATACCGTGAGCCATAGTCTGCCCATTTATCCTGCATGCTGTATGGCAACTTGGACACTGCTGGATTCACGCCATGAGCAATATCAAGGTAACTCAGTCCTGAAAGACGTGGGTCTAATTTTGCCAATTCTAATTACTTTAGCAGGTCGCTCAGGTCTTGAAGTTTTCGGTTGTCCTTGTTAGTTATTTTTGGGAAGGTTTGCAGTCTCTTAAATAAGGCACACTCTATGACTTCTAAGCTGTCGTAGGTTTGCTCCAGTCACTCCCATGCTGCAATAAGATCTACATCTGAACTGCCCTTATTGTCTTGATATGCTCTACTGATTCAGGGCCTAACCAGTTAACAAGCAAATCCAGTTGTTCCTTACCAATGAGGTTAAGGTCTTGAATTACTGCTTGAAAGGTCGACTTCCAGGCTCTATAATTTTCAGCACGATTATCAAACTTTGAGAGATTGATGTTTATTAACTCCCTGCGAATGATGTATCTGGCGAAGTCGGACATGTCCGATCTCCTGGTCATAGTTGCAGGATTAAATTGTGATGTTCCTGGGGAATGTAAGTTCTCTGGCTTATATGACTGCGACAAATCAGGCCGAAATTATGTGGCAAGAGGGTTAAAGGGAACCTGTCACCCCCAAAATCGCTGGTGAGGTAAGCTCACCGGCATCAGGGGCTTATTTACAGCATTCTGTAATGCTGTAGATAAGCCGCCGATGTTACCTGAAAGAGGAGAAAAAGAAGTTAGATTATACTCACCCAGGGGCGGTCCCACTGCGGACCAATCGGATGGGTGTCTCCGGTCCGCTCCGGCGCCTCCCATCTTCGTTCCATGACGTCCTCTTTGGGTCTTTACGCCGTGGCTCCGGCGCAGGCGTACTTTGTCTGCCCTGTTGAGGGCAGAGCAAAGTACTGCAGTGCGCAGGCGCCGGAAAGGTCAGAGAGGCCCGGCGCCTGCGCACTGCAGTACTTTGCTCTGCCCTCAACAGGGCAGACAAAGTACGCCTGCGCCGGAGCCGCGGCGTAAAGACCCGAAGAGGATGTCATGGAACGAAGATGAGAGGCGCCGGAGCGGACCGGAGACACCCATCCGACCGGACCGCAGCGGGACCGCCCCTGGGTGAGTATAATCTAACGTCTTTTTCTCCTCTTTCAGGTAACATCGGCGGCTTATCTACAGCATTACAGAATGCTGTAGATAAGCCCCTGATGCCGGTGAGCTTACCTCACCAGCGATTTTGGGGGTGACAGGTTCCCTTTAAGTTATGGTTTAGTCTCTATAGTGTCTGGTGACTGCGGCCTAAATTGTGGGTTAGTGCTGGAAATTACCTTGTCGGCAGTAGGTGGCGACATCTCTTGGCTTGTGGGTGCGTCCATGTGATAGAACTTAGGTGGCACTGGTACGGGTGTTAAGTGTCTTAGCACGTAGTCAGTAGTGCAATCAGCTGGGTCCTCCACCTCTCCTGCAACAAGGCAGTTCATATCAGCATCTTCACCTAGTGCTTGTTCAAGGGCCTTCAGTTTAGAAAGGGCTGTTGCTTCTTCCCTTTCTGCTTGGAGTATTTTCAATTGGACCTACATCTCGTTTCGTTGGGCTTCTGTCTCAGCCTTCTTCCTTTTTAATTTGGCCTCCATCTTGTTTCTTTGGGCTTCTATCTCAGCCTCCTTCCTTTTTAATTGGTCCTCCATCTCATTTCTTTGGGCTTCTATCTCAGCCTCCTTCCTAACAAAGGAACTTCTGACTCTAGATCCTCTGCAGATGCACAAATTTCCAGTAGCTTGTCAGACAATGTTGACTTCCTGGAGTGAGGTGATCTGGAAGATTGAGAGGTGATTTTAGTCGAAGTTGTTCGATGTGACCTAACCTCTTGGAGGTGTGCGATGCGGAGTTCTGCCTTATTCTGGGCAACGCGCACTGATGAGGTATTTTCTTAGAGAAGAGTTTCCCTTTCAGCTAGCTCTGTTGGGGCATCTTCCATGTCACAGTTAGGCTACTTTCACACTAGCGTCGTGCACTGCACGTCTTTCGTTTTGTAGAAAAAACGCATCCTGCAAAAGTGCTTGCAGGATGCGTTTTTTCTCCATTGACTTGCATTAGCGACGCAGTGCGACGGATTGCCACACGTCGCAACCATCGTGCGATGGTTACGTCGTGTTGCGTCGTGTTGCGTCGGACCGTCGCCACCAAAAAACGTTGCTTGTAATGTTTTTTGGTGCGTCGTGTCTGCCATTTCCGACCGCGCATGCGCGGCCGGAACTCCGCCCCCTCCTCCCCGCACCTCACAATGGGGCAGCGGATGTGTTGAAAAACAGCATCCGCTGCCCCCGTTGTGCGGCGCTTCCACAGTATGCGTCGGTGCGCTGCAACGTCGCATTGCGACGTGCAGTGCACGACGCTAATGTGAAAGTAGCCTTACTCAGAAATGTGATGTACTTTGCAGACAGTCTCTGGCAGCGATCATAAGCGGCAGATAAACGATTCAATGTAGCGGTTAAATCTGCTGCGCCATTGTTGGAGTGTGGAAGAGCTACTAAATAATGATCAACTCTGCCCCATAAATGATCTAGGATGTCATGGAACTCTTCTAAGCTCAGCTTTTTTAGTGGTACCTTTGTCCACCAAAACAAATCCCCCTTGTAAATATTAAGTAATCTAGCCCTGAGGGTCTTATCTACATGTCAATAAAATATAACCTTTATTGGTAACCACAAAAATGAATTCTGGACCATCCATATGACACAAAAACAAAACCAAAAAACATAAAGTGCGCGTGCTCAATTAAAAATTGGTTTGGTCTCACCAAATCTCGTCCCATATCGAATCCATCATGAACAGGAGCAGAGATATGTACCTACTTGTATAAATAGCAGGGCGAAGAGGATGTCTATTCTTCCCTGTCGTGCCCCTGCGTTGCTCCCGTCCTGACAAGGACAGTCCCCAAATATATGCTGTTTGGGGTACCCACCACCTCTCAAGAAATGTATGTATTTTTCCCTACACGTTTCCTCCCCAATAAAGGGGATTCATCAGGGGAATCTCATGATGAATATTGAAGAGTGGGATCTCTTTGAATTATAGGATTATTTACAAGGTATCTATGGGGGATCTGCAGTGGCAGATATCACCCTCACTAGGTGTGACCGTTTGCATCATCAACCCTATTGTAAATGTGGCATTAAGGCGCTTGTTCAAATCAGCCCCTTTAAAAGGAGGTTTTTCCGTCACACCTCCCCCGGCGTCTGACCTCATATCCGGTCACTCACCCCTTATCTCCGTTACTGATTCGCTCTCCTGGATGTCAGCATCATCCCTGCACGTGTCACCCGATACCCCATTTGTGGTTCACGGTCCAGGACGTCCAGGGAGCGGAAGTGCCGGCGCCATCTTTATTATGTCATATCCTTACAGATATGCCTCCCCTGTGTCGTTCCTTGCGGCCCACAATTTGGAACGCACAAGGGGCGGAAGTCCAGGCAACATCTTTGTTACATCACATCCGGTTTCATGATCTGTGGAGCGCACACGTAAGTGGGAGTGTCCCACATTCCTATCTCCGCCCGGTCAAATGACCGAACAGCAGGAGGAGGGGGGTTTGGTGTGTTTTTTTTTTTTTTACATATATACCCATACCCACCCCCCGTCCATCAAGGGTTAAATATATACAGCAGTCCCCCGTATATTACAGAAAATCTCAAATCCCGCTTATTTCTTTACAGGAGTGCCTCTTTGCATATACATAGGGAAGGGGGGGGGGGGCCTTGATTTCTATATTTGCCACTGAATATTACGGATCCTAGATCCAAACAAACAACCAATAGGGAGGGAAGTTCCAGAAATTCAGTAAGGAGCAGATTCCTCCCATTGTAGGTCAGTTCTCCAATTAGTAACCAAATGAGATGCCCCATCTCTTAAAGTAAGGAGAATGGTCTATATGTCCATTCTCATTCCAACGCTTATCCTGATAGACAAGCATTTCTACCTGTTTGACTGGCAGCCTCAAACGGCAGAGGCAGCAAATACTTCAGACGTGACTCACCTATATCAAGGACATATCCTCCAGTAGGCCCACCCATCACATTTTGGGGTGAAAAATGGAATGGGGGGAGGGGAAGGGGAGGGGGCAAAGGAAGAAGACCATGAGAAGTACTGAGAAGAAGGAGGGAAGACCATGAAAATTACTGAAAAAAGGGAGGGAACCACCAATGGAAACAGAGTGTACAAAACCTCTACTCCTCTCATACATAGGATTAGTCCACCCTTGTTGTAAAACTAAACAAATATCTTCCTCTTCATATCGAGAAGCCCGAAAGATGAAAGGGAGGGAAGTATGTACCAGATATCCTTGCTACAAAAAACACCCATAATTTAACTGCTCGTTAAGGCCATGAGGGTGGCATGTGTCCAACCTAAAAATCCACCTTACGTCTCTCTGTAGGATGATTTTATCAAAATTGCCTCCCCTCTTGGGTACCTTTACTTGATCAATATCCATGAACTTAACCACACCTTCATTACCACCGTGAAATACGTTCACGTGTCTAGCGAGGGGTGTTTCTCTCTGATTTCGAATGTCTCCTAAGTGTTCCCCCACCCTTCTCCTCAGTTCCCTTGTTGTTTTGCCAATGTAAGTCAAATTACGCTCACAAGTTATTCGATATATTACTCCTTTCGTTTTACTGTTAATAAATTCCTTAATCCCGATTGTTTCCCTTGTATTCTCATTGAAAAATTCCTTTCCTGTCTGCATGAATCTACATGTCACACATCCACCACACATCCCTCTGGTTTCTTGGGAAGCCATGTTTCTTTCTGAGGGGGACAAAAGTGGCTGTGCACAAGCATTTTTCCCCATTGGTAGATCTTTCTCCCGTGGTGTCAGCAGGGCATTTCTGGTCTGTCCCTTCGCATACTGAAATGCCTCCCTCAACACCCGGTCCGGGTACCCTCTTGAGAGGAATCTAGATCTCATATCATCCGCCTTTGCCTTAAAGTCTCTCCCGTCAGAGCAATTACGTCTTAGTCTGAGGTATTGGCCTTTCGGTATACCCCTTTGTTGAGAGTAAGGATCTCAAAAGTGAGTTGGTGGCCGTTGACTTACAGTAGATGGTGGTATCTAAACTCTTCTCTAATTGTCTCAAAGTTCTCTCTGGTCTTTTGTGTCAGCTTGGTTACATGTTAGGGCCGTACGTCCTGCTCTGCAGTAAGTGTGGACCCTGTTCCTGGAGCATCTGTGGTGTCAGGGACATATGATGTGATACTTTCACAGAGGTATCCAGGATGCTTTTTGTGGACATGCTTTAGCTAAGATGGGGGATGATCATAGACTTGCTAGCAGACAACGCATATACACACAGACACTGCAGACTTGGGTATCTTGTTACTATCCTACCACCGAGGTACGCGGGTGAGATGTGTCTGAGGGGTGTGAACACAGTTCTCTGTATAAGCAATAGCAGATAGCGTTAACTCCCTAACTTGTGCCTCTAATCGTGATGAGCTGCACGTGATTAGTCCGGAAGGATGATGCAGTGATGAATTCAACAGGTTTTATTCACAGTACCTTGATGAGATGAGGTGAGATACCAGGGATGATGAAGCGATGAAGATGAGGTAGAAGTTAATACTGCAATTTAGAAGCACGAAGTTAGAGGTAACAAGAGAATCCGTTATACAAGATGGCACTGACCAAGAAGAAGGATGTCAGATAAGGTAGGAGAAGTTGCAGATAGAAAGGTATTATGGGTAAACAGAGTGATAATGCAGGAAGAACATGATATACAATGGCCAGTAGATGGCAGCAAAGTACAACAAATACAATAGATGGAATTTAACCATATACATCAGATAATGTCCTATAATGGCTGAAAGTTAGGCAAAGATTAGCTAACAGCACACCACCAATGTTCACCATCCAACCTGATGGAACTGGAGAGGATCTGCAAGGAAGAATGTCCGAGGATCCCCAAATCCAGATGTGAAAACCTTGTTGTATCATTCCCAAGGAGACTCATGGCCGTACTAGCACAAAAGGGGCTTCTACTCAATACTGAGCAAAGGGGCTGAAGACTTAGTTATGACCATGTGATATTTCAGTTTTTCAATTTTTTTTAATAAATTTGCAAACATTTCTACATTTCTGTGTTTTTTACTCAATATGGAGTGCAGAGTGTACATTAATGAGAAAAAAATGAACTTTTAGAATTTACCAAATGGCTACAATGAACTAAAGAGTGAAAAATGTAAAGGGCTCTGAATACTTTCCCTACCCACTGTATGTAGGACTGTAACCATGCCCTGATGTGGGGTCATAAGAGGCACTATGTGCAGCCTTTGGCCAAGCCGCGGGGCATTCACATGAAGCCCAGGGGATGTTTGCCAGCTGCCCGCTCTTCCCTGACAGCTGCAGCATGGTAGATCGTGTTCTTCAGCACTAGTCTCGTTGCTTGCACATTAAATGGAAAGTATCACAAGTAATGTGAGCTTTCAAATGTATGCAGCAATTCTTCAGACCTGCTCATGACATGGTTTAGTGCAAAGCCTCCTTTCCTCCCCCATGTTGGGTCACAAGCCAGTGTGCCGGTGCTATCATTATACATCTCTAACATCATCATCCTACTTTTCATTGGGGTTGCTCAAACATCTCACAGAAAAGAATAACAATTCAAAAAACATCACAGAAAAGAAAAGGGCCTCACCAACACCAGGTCATATCAGCAATGCAGCAGCAGGATGCAGCAGACCCCCAAGATAAAGGCGGGGGGCAGCACAGGTGCAAACTACTGATGAAGCAGCCACTCGCAAACCTCCAAATTCATGGAGGGGGCAGTTGTGTAGTATTAAAAATGCACCAAGATGAGGCTCCTATAGGACGTCAGTCACACGGGTACGTGTGACCTGGTGTTGATAATGCGGTTTTCTGTCACATTGGGGATGGTATCAGACAATATTGTCAGATAATAGCTTCCCATTAATAACGGGGCAGTTGTAACCTGCCATTGTGTAATGGATGTATGCAGCCGCATGGTGTTTCTTGTATGGCTTCATTAAATCTTTAGCGTTCGATATAATCCCAAGCTCTTAGGGACACACTGTCTCTCTGCCCCTCTTGTGTAGTCTCTCTGCCCCTCTAGTGTAGTCTCTCTGCCCCTCTAGTGTAGTCTCTCTGCCCCTCTTGTGTAGTCTCTCTGCCCCTCTAGTGTAGTCTCTCTGCCCCTCTTGTGTAGTCTCTCTGCCCCTCTTGTGTAGTCTCTCTGCCCCTCTTGTGTAGTCTCTCTGCCCCTCTTGTGTAGTCTCTCTGCCCCTCTTGTGTAGTCTCTCTGCCCCTCTTGTGTAGTCTCTCTGCCCCTCTTGTGTAGTCTCTCTGCCCCTCTAGTGTAGTCTCTCTGCCCCTCTTGTGTAGTCTCTCTGCCCCTCTTGTGTAGTCTCTCTGCCCCTCTTGTGTAGTCTCTCTGCCCCTCTTGTGTAGCCTCTCTGCCCCTCTTGTGTAATCTCTCTGCCCCTCAAATGTAGTCTCTCTGTCCCTCCTGTATAGCCACTCTCTCTTGTGTGGCCTGTCTCTCTCTTATGTGGCCTATCTGCCCCTGCTGTGTAGTCTCTCTTCCCCTGTGGTGCGGCCTCTCTTCCCCTGTGGTGCGGCCTCTCTTCCCCTGTGGTGCGGCCTCTCTTCCTCTCTTCCCCTGTGGTGCGGCCTCTCTTCCCCTGTGGTGCGGCCTCTCTTCCCCTGTGGTGCGGCCTCTCTTCCCCTGTGGTGCGGCCTCTCTTCCCCTGTGGTGCGGCCTCTCTTCCCCTGTGGTGCGGCCTCTCTTCCCCTGTGGTGCGGCCTCTCTTCCTCTTTTCCCCTGTGGTGCGGCCTCTCTTCCCCTGTGGTGCGGCCTCTCTTCCCCTGTGGTGCGGCCTCTCTTCCCCTGTGGTGCGGCCTCTCTTCCCCTGTGGTGCGGCCTCTCTTCCTCTCTTCCCCTGTGGTGCGGCCTCTCTTCCCCTGTGGTGCGGCCTCTCTTCCCCTGTGGTGCGGCCTCTCTTCCCCTGTGGTGCGGCCTCTCTTCCCCTGTGGTGCGGCCTCTCTTCCTCTCTTCCCCTGTGGTGCGGCCTCTCTTCCCCTGTGGTGCAGCCTCTCTTCCCCTGTGGTGCGGCCTCTCTTCCTCTCTTCCCCTGTGGTGCAGCCTCTCTTCCCTTGTGGTGCGGCCTCTCTTCCCCTGTGGTGCGGCCTCTCTTCCCCTGTGGTGCGGCCTCTCTTCCCCTGTGGTGCGGCCTCTCTTCCCCTGTGGTGCTGCCTCTCTTCCCCTGTGGTGTGGCCTCTCTTCCCCTGTGGTGCGGCCTCTCTTCCCCTGTGGTGCGGCCTCTCTTCCCCTGTGGTGTGGCCTCTCTTCCCTTGTGGTGTGGCCTCTCTTCCCCTGTGGTGCGGCCTCTCTTCCCCTGTGGTGTGACCTCTCTTCCCCTGTGGTGCGGTCTCTCTTCCTCTCTTCCCCTGTGGTGCAGCCTCTCTTCCCCTGTGGTGCGGCCTCTCTTCCCCTGTGGTGCGGCCTCTCTTCCCCTGTGGTGCGGCCTCTCTTCCCCTGTGGTGCGGCCTCTCTTCCCCTGTGGTGCAGCCTCTCTTCGCCTGTGGTGCGGCCTCTCTTCCCCTGTGGTGTGGCCTCTCTTCCCTTGTGGTGTGGCCTCTCTTCCCCTGTGGTGCGGCCTCTCTTCCCCTGTGGTGTGGCCTCTCTTCCCCTGTGGTGCGGCCTCTCTTCCCCTGTGGTGCGGCCTCTCTTCCCCTGTGGTGCGGCCTCTCTTCCCCTGTGGTGCGGCCTCTCTTCCCTTGTGGTGCGGCCTCTCTTCCCCTGTGGTGCAGCCTCTCTTCGCCTGTGGTGCGGCCTCTCTTCCCCTGTGGTGTGGCCTCTCTTCCCTTGTGGTGTGGCCTCTCTTCCCCTGTGGTGCGGCCTCTCTTCCCCTGTGGTGCGGCCTCTCTTCCCCTGTGGTGCGGCCTCTCTTCCCCTGTGGTGCGGCCTCTCTTCCCCTGTGGTGCGGCCTCTCTTCCCCTGTGGTGTGGCCTCTCTTCCCTTGTGGTGCGGCCTCCCTTCCCCTGTGGTGCGGCCTCCCTTCCCCTGTGGTGCTGCCTCTCTTCCCCTGTGGTGCGGCCTCTCTTCCCCTGTGGTGCGGCCTCTCTTCCCCTGTGGTGCGGCCTCTCTTCCCCTGTGGTGCGGCCTCTCTTCCCCTGTGGTGCGGCCTCTCTTCCCCTGTGGTGCGGCCTCTCTTCCCCTGTGGTGCGGCCTCTCTTCCCCTGTGGTGCGACCTCTCTTCCCCTGTGGTGCGGCCTCTCTTCCCCTGTGGTGCGGCCTCTCTTCCCCTGTGGTGTGGCCTCTCTTCCCTTGTGGTGTGGCCTCTCTTCCCCTGTGGTGCGGCCTCTCTTCCCCTGTGGTGTGGCCTCTCTTCCCCTGTGGTGTGGCCTCTCTTCCCCTGTGGTGCGGCCTCTCTTCCCCTGTGGTGCGGCCTCTCTTCCCCTGTGATGCGGCCTCTCTTCCCCTGTGGTGTGGCCTCTCTTCCCTTGTGGTGTGGCCTCTCTTCCCCTGTGGTGCGGCCTCTCTTCCCCTGTGGTGTGGCCTCTCTTCCCCTGTGGTGCGGTCTCTCTTCCTCTCTTCCCCTGTGGTGCAGCCTCTCTTCCCCTGTGGTGCGGCCTCTCTTCCCCTGTGGTGCGGCCTCTCTTCCCCTGTGGTGCGGCCTCCCTTCCCCTGTGGTGCAGCCTCCCTTCCCCTGTGGTGCAGCCTCTCTTCCCCTGTGGTGCGGCCTCTCTTCCCCTGTGGTGCGGCCTCTCTTCCCCTGTGGTGCGGCCTCTCTTCCCCTGTGGTGCGGCCTCTCTTCCCCTGTGGTGCGGCCTCTCTTCCCCTGTGGTGCTGCCTCTCTTCCCCTGTGGTGCGGCCTCTCTTCCCCTGTGGTGCAGCCTCTCTTCCCCTGTGGTGTGGCCTCTCTTCCCTTGTGGTGCGGCCTCCCTTCCCCTGTGGTGCAGCCTCCCTTCCCCTGTGGTGCAGCCTCCCTTCCCCTGTGGTGCAGCCTCTCTTCCCTTGTGGTGTGGCCTCTCTTCCCCTGTGGTGCGGCCTCTCTTCCCCTGTGGTGTGGCCTCTCTTCCCCTGTGGTGTGGCCTCTCTTCCCCTGTGGTGTGGCCTCTCTTCCCCTGTGGTGCGGCCTCTCTTCCCCTGTGGTGCGGTCTCTCTTCGTCTCTTCCCCTGTGGTGCGGCCTCTCTTCCCCTGTGGTGTGGCCTCTCTTCCCCTGTGGTGCGGCCTCTCTTCCCCTGTGGTGCGGCCTCTCTTCCCCTGTGGTGCGGCCTCTCTTCCAGTGTGGTGCTGCCTCTCTTCCCCTGTGGTGCGGCCTCTCTTCCCCTGTGGTGCGGCCTCTCTTCCCTTATGGTGCGGCCTCTCTTCCCCTGTGGTGTGGCCTCTCTTCCCCTGTGGTGCGGCCTCTCTTCCCCTGTGGTGCGGCCTCTCTTCCCCTGTGGTGCGGCCTCTCTTCCCCTGTGGTGCGGCCTCTCTTCCCCTGTGGTGCGGCCTCTCTTCCCCTGTGGTGCGGCCTCTCTTCCCCTGTGGTGCGGCCTCTCTTCCCCTGTGATGCGGCCTCTCTTCCCCTGTGGTGTGGCCTCTCTTCCCTTGTGGTGTGGCCTCTCTTCCCCTGTGGTGCGGCCTCTCTTCCCCTGTGGTGCGGCCTCTCTTCCCCTGTGATGCGGCCTCTCTTCCCCTGTGGTGTGGCCTCTCTTCCCTTGTGGTGTGGCCTCTCTTCGCCTGTGGTGCGGCCTCTCTTCCCCTGTGGTGTGGCCTCTCTTCCCCTGTGGTGCGATCTCTCTTCCTCTCTTCCCCTGTGGTGCGGCCTCTCTTCCCCTGTGGAGCGGCCTCTCTTCCCCTGTGGTGCGGCCTCTCTTCCCCTGTGGTGCGGCCTCTCTTCCCCTGTGGTGCGGCCTCTCTTCCCCTGTGGTGCAGCCTCTCTTCCCCTGTGGTGCAGCCTCTCTTCCCCTGTGGTGTGGCCTCTCTTCCCTTGTGGTGCGGCCTCCCTTCCCCTGTGGTGCAGCCTCCCTTCCCCTGTGGTGCAGCCTCTCTTCCCCTGTGGTGCGGCCTCTCTTCCCCTGTGGTGCGGCCTCTCTTCCCCTGTGGTGCAGCCTCTCTTCCCCTGTGGTGCGGCCTCTCTTCCCTTGTGGTGTGGCCTCTCTTCCCCTGTGGTGCGGCCTCTCTTCCCCTGTGGTGTGGCCTCTCTTCCCCTGTGGTGGGGCCTCTCTTCCCCTGTGGTGCGGCCTCTCTTCCCCTGTGGTGCGGCCTCTCTTCCCCTGTGGTGCGGCCTCTCCTCCCCTGTGGTGCGGCCTCTCTTCCCCTGTGGTGCGGCCTCTCTTCCCCTGTGGTGCGGCCTCTCTTCCCCTGTGGTGTGGCCTCTCTTCCCCTGTGGTGCGGCCTCTCTTCCCCTGTGGTGCGGCCTCTCTTCCCCTGTGGTGGGGCCTCTCTTCCCCTGTGGTGCGGCCTCTCTTCCCCTGTGGTGTGGCCTCTCTTCCCCTGTGGTGCGGCCTCTCTTCCCCTGTGGTGCGGCCTCTCTTCCCCTGTGGTGTGGCCTCTCTTCCCCTGTGGTATAGTCTCTCTTCCCCTGTGGTGTGGCCTCCCTTCCCCTGTGGTGCAGCCTCTCTTCCCCTGTGGTGCGGCCTTTCTTCCCCTGTGGTATAGTCTCTCTTCCCCTGTGGTGTGGCCTCCCTTCCCCTGTGGTGCAGCCTCTCTTCCCCTGTGGTGTGGCCTCCCTTCCCCTGTGGTGCGGCCTCTCTTCCCCTGTGGTGCGGCCTCTCTTCCCCTGTGGTGCAGCCTCTCTTCCCCTGTGGTGCGGCCTCTCTTCCCCTGTGGTGCGGCCTCTCTTCCCCTGTGGTGCGGTCTCTCTTCGTCTCTTCCCCTGTGGTGCGGCCTCTCTTCCCCTGTGGTGCGGCCTCTCTTCCCCTGTGGTGTGGCCTCCCTTCCCCTGTGGTGCAGCCTCTCTTCCCCTGTGGTGCGGCCTCTCTTCCCCTGTGGTGCGGTCTCTCTTCGTCTCTTCCCCTGTGGTGCGGCCTCTCTTCCCCTGTGGTGCGGCCTCTCTTCCCCTGTGGTGCGGCCTCTCTTCCCCTGTGGTGCGGCCTCTCTTCCCCTGTGGTGCTGCCTCTCTTCCCCTGTGGTGCGGCCTCTCTTCCCCTGTGGTGCGGCCTCTCTTCCCTTGTGGTGCGGCCTCTCTTCCCCTCTGGTGTGGCCTCTCTTCCCCTGTGGTGCGGCCTCTCTTCCCCTGTGGTGCGGCCTCTCTTCCCCTGTGGTGCGGCCTCTCTTCCCCTGTGGTGCGGCCTCTCTTCCCCTGTGGTGCTGCCTCTCTTCCCCTGTGGTGCGGCCTCTCTTCCCCTGTGGTGCGGCCTCTCTTCCCCTGTGGTGCGGCCTCTCTTCCCCTGTGATGCGGCCTCTCTTCCCCTGTGGTGTGGCCTCTCTTCCCTTGTGGTGTGGCCTCTCTTCCCCTGTGGTGCGGCCTCTCTTCCCCTGTGGTGTGGCCTCTCTTCCCCTGTGGTGTGGTCTCTCTTCCTCTCTTCCCCTGTGGTGCAGCCTCTCTTCCCCTGTGGTGCGGCCTCTCTTCCCCTGTGGTGCGGCCTCTCTTCCCCTGTGGTGCGGCCTCCCTTCCCCTGTGGTGCAGCCTCCCTTCCCCTGTGGTGCAGCCTCTCTTCCCCTGTGGTGCGGCCTCTCTTCCCCTGTGGTGCGGCCTCTCTTCCCCTGTGGTGCGGCCTCTCTTCCCCTGTGGTGCGGCCTCTCTTCCCCTGTGGTGCGGCCTCTCTTCCCCTGTGGTGCAGCCTCTCTTCCCCTGTGGTGCGGCCTCTCTTCCCCTGTGGTGCGGCCTCTCTTCCCCTGTGGTGCGGCCTCTCTTCCCCTGTGGTGCGGCCTCTCTTCCCCTGTGGTGCGGCCTCTCTTCCCCTGTGGTGTGGCCTCTCTTCCCTTGTGGTGCGGCCTCCCTTCCCCTGTGGTGCAGCCTCCTTTCCCCTGTGGTGCGGCCTCTCTTCCCCTGTGGTGCGGCCTCTCTTCCCCTGTGGTGCGGCCTCTCTTCCCCTGTGGTGCAGCCTCTCTTCCCCTGTGGTGCGGCCTCTCTTCCCTTGTGGTGTGGCCTCTCTTCCCCTGTGGTGCGGCCTCTCTTCCCCTGTGGTGTGGCCTCTCTTCCCCTGTGGTGTGGCCTCTCTTCCCCTGTGGTGGGGCCTCTCTTCCCCTGTGGTGCGGCCTCTCTTCCCCTGTGGTGCGGTCTCTCTTCGTCTCTTCCCCTGTGGTGCGGCCTCTCTTCCCCTGTGGTGTGGCCTCTCTTCCCCTGTGGTGCGGCCTCTCTTCCCCTGTGGTGCGGCCTCTCTTCCCCTGTGGTGTGGCCTCTCTTCCCCTGTGGTATAGTCTCTCTTCCCCTGTGGTGTGGCCTCCCTTCCCCTGTGGTGCAGCCTCTCTTCCCCTGTGGTGCGGCCTCTCTTCCCCTGTGGTATAGTCTCTCTTCCCCTGTGGTGTGGCCTCCCTTCCCCTGTGGTGCAGCCTCTCTTCCCCTGTGGTGTGGCCTCCCTTCCCCTGTGGTGCGGCCTCTCTTCCCCTGTGGTGCGGCCTCTCTTACCCTGTGGTGCAGCCTCTCTTCCCCTGTGGTGCGGCCTCTCTTCCCCTGTGGTGTGGCCTCTCTTCCCCTGTGGTGCGGCCTCTCTTCCCCTGTGGTGCGGTCTCTCTTCGTCTCTTCCCCTGTGGTGCAGCCTCTCTTCCCCTGTGGTGCGGCCTCTCTTCCCCTGTGGTGCGGCCTCTCTTCCCCTGTGGTGTGGCCTCCCTTCCCCTGTGGTGCAGCCTCTCTTCCCCTGTGGTGTGGCCTCCCTTCCCCTGTGGTGCAGCCTCTCTTCCCCTGTGGTGCGGCCTCTCTTCCACTGTGGTGCAGCCTCTCTTCCCCTGTGGTGCGGCCTCTCTTCCCCTGTGGTGTGGCCTCTCTTCCCCTGTGGTGCGGCCTCTCTTCCCCTGTGGTGCGGCCTCTCTTCCCCTGTGGTATAGTCTCTCTTCCCCTGTGGTGCGGCCTCTCTTCCCCTGTGGTGCGGCCTCTCTTCCCCTGTGGTGCGGTCTCTCTTCCTCTCTTCCCCTGTGGTGCAGCCTCTCTTCCCCTGTGGTGTGGCCTCCCTTCCCCTGTGGTGCAGCCTCTCTTCCCCTGTGGTGCGGCCTCTCTTCCACTGTGGTGCAGCCTCTCTTCCCCTGTGGTGCGGCCTCTCTTCCCCTGTGGTGTGGCCTCTCTTCCCCTGTGGTGCGGCCTCTCTTCCCCTGTGGTGTGGCCTCTCTTCCCCTGTGGTATAGTCTCTCTTCCCCTGTGGTGCGGCCTCTCTTCCCCTGTGGTGCGGCCTCTCTTCCCCTGTGGTGCGGTCTCTCTTCCCCTGTGGTGCAGCCTCTCTTCCCCTGTGGTGCGGCCTCTCTTCCCCTGTGGTGCGGCCTCTCTTCCCCTGTGGTGCGGCCTCTCTTCCCCTGTGGTGTGGCCTCTCTTCCCCTGTGGTGCGGCCTCTCTTCCCCTGTGGTGCGGCCTCTCTTCCCCTGTGGTGCGGCCTCTCTTCCCCTGTGGTGCGGCCTCTCTTCCCCTGTGGTGCGGCCTCTCTTCCCCTGTGGTGTGGCCTCTCTTCCCTTGTGGTGCGGCCTCTCTTCCCCTGTGGTGCGGCCTCTCTTCCCCTGTGGTGCGGCCTCTCTTCCCCTGTGGTGCGGCCTCTCTTCCCCTGTGGTGTGGCCTCTCTTCCCTTGTGGTGTGGCCTCTCTTTCCCTGTGGTGCGGCCTCTCTTCCCCTGTGGTGCGGCCTCTCTTCCCCTGTGGTGTGGCCTCTCTTCCCCTGTGGTGCGGCCTCTCTTCCCCTGTGGTGCGGCCTCTCTTCCCCTGTGGTGCGGCCTCTCTTCCCCTGTGGTGTGGCCTCTCTTCCCCTGTGGTATAGTCTCTCTTCCCCTGTGGTGCGGCCTCTCTTCCCCTGTGGTGCGGCCTCTCTTCCCCTGTGGTGCGGTCTCTCTTCCCCTGTGGTGCGGCCTCTCTTCCCCTGTGGTGCGGCCTCTCTTCCCCTGTGGTGTGGCCTCTCTTCCCTTGTGGTGTGGCCTCTCTTCCCCTGTGGTGCGGCCTCTCTTCCCCTGTGGTGCGGCCTCTCTTCCCCTGTGGTGTGGCCTCTCTTCCCTTGTGGTGTGGCCTCTCTTTCCCTGTGGTGCGGCCTCTCTTCCCCTGTGGTGCGGCCTCTCTTCCCCTGTGGTGTGGCCTCTCTTCCCCTGTGGTGCGGCCTCTCTTCCCCTGTGGTGCGGCCTCTCTTCCCCTGTGGTGCGGCCTCTCTTCCCCTGTGGTGCGGCCTCTCTTCCCCTGTGGTGTGGCCTCTCTTCCCCTGTGGTATAGTCTCTCTTCCCCTGTGGTGCGGCCTCTCTTCCCCTGTGGTGCGGCCTCTCTTCCCCTGTGGTGCGGTCTCTCTTCCTATCTTCCCCTGTGGTGCGGCCTCTCTTCCCCTGTGGTGCGGCCTCTCTTCCCTTGTGGTGCGGCCTCTCTTCCCCTGTGGTGCGGCCTCTCTTCCCCTGTGGTGTGGCCTCTCTTCCCTTGTGGTGTGGCCTCTCTTTCCCTGTGGTGCGGCCTCTCTTCCCCTGTGGTGTGGCCTCTCTTCCCCTGTGGTGCGGCCTCTCTTCCCCTGTGGTGCGGCCTCTCTTCCCCTGTGGTGCGGCCTCTCTTCCCCTGTGGTGCGGCCTCTCTTCCCCTGTGGTGCGGCCTCTCTTCCCCTGTGGTGTGGCCTCTCTTCCCCTGTGGTATAGTCTCTCTTCCCCTGTGGTGCGGCCTCTCTTCCCCTGTGGTGCGGCCTCTCTTCCCCTGTGGTGCGGTCTCTCTTCCTATCTTCCCCTGTGGTGCGGCCTCTCTTCCCCTGTGGTGCGGCCTCTCTTCCCTTGTGGTGCGGCCTCTCTTCCCCTGTGGTGCGGCCTCTCTTCCCTTGTGGTGTGGCCTCTCTTCCCCTGTGGTATAGTCTCTCTTCCCCTGTGGTGCGGCCTCTCTTCCCCTGTGGTGCGGCCTCTCTTCCCCTGTGGTGCGGTCTCTCTTCCTATCTTCCCCTGTGGTGTGGCCTCTCTTCCCCTGTGGTGCGGCCTCTCTTCCCCTGTGGTGCGGCCTCTCTTCCCCTGTGGTGCGGCCTCTCTTCCCCTGTGGTGTGGCCTCTCTTCCCCTGTGGTATAGTCTCTCTTCCCCTGTGGTGCGGCCTCTCTTCCCCTGTGGTGCGGCCTCTCTTCCCCTGTGGTGCGGTCTCTCTTCCTATCTTCCCCTGTGGTGCGGCCTCTCTTCCCCTGTGGTGCGGCCTCTCTTCCCTTGTGGTGCGGCCTCTTTTCCCCTGTGGTGCGGCCTCTTTTCACCTTTTATGATATGCCTTTTTTTCTTTTTCCAGATGGGAGGATATGTTGTATCATTCTTAGATGGATGCTGTAAAACATGTAAGTGAATGATATTCCGTGGCTCTTATCGTCTGACCATGTTGTCACCTGTACCCTGTATGCAGCAGTAGTCTATGGCTGCAGCTGTTGGATGGGCTAGGACTTATAGTTTTACCATGGCTGAAGGTATACATGGTGGAGACTATTGGTATGGAGTTTTGTTGGTCTCCAAGTACATGGAGTTTCCAAAGATAAAAGGTTTAACTCTCATTTTCAGGCAAAGAAGATGGAAAGTTTTGCAAGAGAGTCACAGTGCGAATGACCATCAGGAAGAACGACTGCAGGAGCAACACGCCGGTAAGCAGCCCTCCGGGGGGCAGTCATATCCCCGCAGCTCTCCACTTGCTCCCACTTATGTGCGGTGTCTGTGTCCCTTTGTGTGCTCATGCTTTTTTGGGGCGGCTTCATGCATACTTATGTGTTTCTGCTCATTTTTCAAAATGTATAATTGTATAATTGTGGCAGTTCACTATAAAGTAATTGTTCACCAGTCGGGCCGGGCCGGGGCGCACCCATATCCGGCCTCTGAGGAATTCTATAGTAACCAGTGATGATATTCCTTTCCTATTCCTGCAGGTTAACATTGTTTCATGTGACGGGAAGTGTCCATCCGCCAGCATCTACAACTACAACATTAACACTTATGCACGTTTCTGTAAGTGCTGCCGCGAGCTGGGACTGCAGAGACGCGTCGTGCAATTATACTGCAGCGGAAATTCCACCTGGGTCCATTATGCCATCCAGGAGCCGACAGATTGTTCCTGCCAGTGGTCCTGAACTCCGCAACCCACCATGGCTATAAAATGGTGGTTCATCATCTTCTGTATAAAGTTTGCCACATTCTTCATTCGCAGGCCATGGAAAAGTGCCAAAAAGATGTTACTCTCAGCCAGAGTGTCAGTGACCGCTGGGTGGACTTTAGTGCAGCACTCAAGTGTCCGTTATTGGAACATGATAGTCACTGTTCTGAAATATTCCCAGACCTTCTTGTCCTGTAAATATGGCCTCTTCCACAAACATCCAGGACGAGATGGCTTTATGGCAGAAACCAGCTGTGTACTGACAAGGATGGGCATTCTCTCCAATAGATGCCCCATCAATTCACCATGCTAATGCAGATCATGACTGTGGCCTACAAGGTGCAGTCCAGGCACAGCTCTGGATTGTGGCTCCCCCACTTCAGTCTGACATTACTTATAACATTTTTTAAAATTAATAATCTAATAAAGATAAAACATATGGAAAATAGGTGAAGAGCAAACCCGACCAGATGCATCAGAATTGTGCAGTACAAATGACAAATTTTATGAGATGTCCTACACTTGAGGAAGCCAAGGTGAAACATGTGGCATGAGTGGAGTCGGTCTATAGATTGTATCTTTCCCGGTCTTATTGTAGAGCCTTTCTTATGTAGTGTGGCATATTTGGGCTTGTCGCCTTATTCCTGCCATTATGTAACATTCTCCAGCTTCGGTCTAGATGATCATGGGTTTTACATGAAGTAACTTTGTGAGCGGTTCATGTGTAGGACGTTCCTTGGACTATCTGTAATGTACGCCGTCCCCATCTGATGCCTGTTCTGTGTTCTCTTCACTTATTATATGATATTATTTGATCTTTAGCATTTTATTCAGGTACAATTTGTATTTGATGCTTCTCTTTGGTTGATATGCATTTTGTATGTTATTCTATTGATCACTTTACTCAATTAATATATTGATGATTTACATATTTGAATTTAGTAGAAAGCCTTTGGGGCTGAACACAGGTGAGCAGTCGCCTGGCTAGGCCTGGTCTCCTGCCACCACCGAGGTTGATCACACCCGTCTTGGTGATGCCATATGGAGCACTCGGGTATTTACCAGTAGAGCTGACAATCTCGCTGCACATACCACTGAGGGTGGACTGTAACCGCAGCTCGCAACCACTGACAATAAAATGAGAACCTGAGCTCTTTGTGTCGTCTCATTCATGCAGCACAGTAGGGTTATTTTATCCAACTCTTCTGCTATTGAATACAACTGTTATCCTACCACCAGAGGCATAACTAGGGTTTTGGTTCGGGGGTTGTGGCAAAACTTCTGAGTGGGCCCCTAACCAGATAGCCCTGATTACAACTCGGTGACGCACCCTAATAGTGGATGTAGGAGATGACCGCGCTGAAAATAATCTCTATATCAAGACCAGCATGGATATTACTGCCATATGGTTAGTGCTAAATACTAGTACTACAGAACATATAAGAGATCACAGCACAGTTACAGATAATCACTTACAGCTGACGTTCTTTCTGATGGAGTCGTTCACTTTTTTACGTCTTTTTCATTTGGCCCAGACCGACATGACAACTTCTTCCAGCCAGGACTCACCTGCAGAGAATACAAGAAAGGCACATTTTACTTCTCATATTCCAGCCATCACATCTATTCCCAACCTGCACAAACTGCTCATCCTGCTGATACCCCAATACTGAGCCGCTGCTGCCCTATGTGTCCCTGTTACTGCACCTACTGTGTGGTACTGTGTGCACTCTAAAATCAAAAGCACCCCTCGATAATATGGTAATGCCAGGTTTAAGTGCCCTGTGTGTGCCCCTTTGACAGTCACAGTAGCCTGAGTTCCCCTATAACAATAAGTGCCCACTTTACATTTTAATAATGTCCCAAGTCTCCCCCTGTACAGCTCTCCTATACACAGTATGATGCTCTCTTATACACAGTATAATTCCCCCTCACTGTATATATACTGACCCCTTAATATCCCCCCAAAACTGTGATGGCTGCAACTCTGTATGATGGCTCTGTCACTGTAATCTCCACACTGTATAATGGCCCCCTAGATAGCCTCCATATAACATAATACACCAGTTAGTCCTCAATAAAGTATAATGCCCTCCCCATAGGCAAACTCTATATAGTATAATTCATCCCCCACAAGTAGACTCTATATAGTATAATGCACCCCCATAGGCAGACTCTATAGTACAATGCAGCTCCCCATAAGCAGACTCTATAGTATAATGCAGCCCCCTATAGGCAGACTGTAATATAAGGAAGCCCCCATAGGCAGACTTTAATATAAGGCAGCCCCCATAGGCAGACTGTAATATAAGGCAGTGCCCCATAGGCAGACTGTAATATAACGCACCCCCAGGAAGACTAATATAATGCAGCCCCCTCAGGCCTCTATAGTGTAATGCACCTTCATAAAAAAATAAATAAATCTCTTCCTCCTGGTTCCTTCGCTGCTTCGAGCTCCCGCTCATCTCCTGACAGCAGACGCCGGGTAGTGACGCCCACTGTCAGTGTCTGTGTCAGATGCTGAGTGTGGGATGATGGGAGAGGGAGTGCAACGCTCCTCATCAATGTGATCAGCTGTATTGGCATCTAGCCGATACAGCTGAACCTGCAATGACAGGCGGGGGGGCACTGCTGGCACCGGCTCTCCCTCCTGCTCAGGGGCCTAGTAATGGCCTGGTGGCAGAGCAGGGAGATCAATTCTCCCTGCTCTGCCACAGAATGTAACTATGAGTGCGCCGTGCAGTAGTATAGCTCTGGGTGGGGCCCCTCAGAGCTTGGGGCCCGGGGCGACCACCTCCTCTGCCCCCCGGTAGCTATGCTACTGCCTACCACCAAGTCTTCCAGCCACAAATGCCTCCTGGATACAGTACACCAGATGCTGCTGCTCCTCCACTATCATGTACATTGGTGTTATGATCCGGTGACCTTGGAGCCGCATGAAACTTTCTCTGGAGTGGGTGGAAACTGTACTGACCGCAGAACCTGAACTAACACCGCAAAAAGAAGTAGCCGTGGGGTGTGCCTAACAAACCCTAGACACCTCGACACAGCCGGAGGACTAAATACCCCTATAGATGGAAATAGGAATACTACCTTGCCTCAGAGCAGAACCCCAAAGGATAGGCAGCCCCCACGAATATTGACTGTAAGTAGGAGAAGAAAAGACACACACAGGCAGAAAACAAGATTTAGCAAAAGAGGCCACTCTAGCTATATAGGAAAGGATAGGACAGAATACTAAGCGGTCAGTATTAAAACCCTTCACAAAATATCCACAGCAGATGATACAAAAACTTCCACAATCTAACTAAAGACGTGGAGTGAATATCTGCAACCCCAGAGAATCCAACAAGACTGAGAAAATACTGACACAATCTAAGCTGGACAAGAAAACACAAAAGAATAGCACTGAATTATGAAGCACACAGCATGTGTGCCACAAAAACAAAACCAGACACTTATCCTTGCTGATTTGGCAGAAAGGCAGGAGGAACCAGGCAGAGGTCCAACACCTCCCAACAACAATTGACAACTGGCAAGGACTAATGAATCCTGCACGCCTAAATACCCCAGTCAGAACTGCAATCAGCAGATACACCTGACCAGGACTGCAACTCAGGGACAACTGCATTACCACCTACTACCACCGGAGGGAGCCCAAAAGCAGAATTCACAACACATTGGCCACAGATTCTCCACCAGCAGTTAACCAGACACCAATGCTGTTGGCCTCTCCCCACCATCATGTAGACGAGCTACAGATACCCCACAGCTCTAGGTCCTCTTATTGTCGAGACGTCACTGGCGCCTGCACTCTGCAATCAGTTCTCGGGCATGCGCCGTTCACGCTGCCCGGGAACTTACATCAAGTGATGTAAGGATATCGCTCCTGCGTGTAGCGTAGGCCCCAGATCACGCCCCACAGTTTGTTATGATGTATTCACACTGCAGGGCTGGGAGTCTGTCACCTGTGCAGTGGCGCGGGTTACTGTGCTCCATTGAAGATAGTGCCGAAGTCTCGCGAGACTTCACAATGTCACAAAGTGACACATGCTCGCTCAAAACGAGGTCACGAGCAAGCTCTAGCCAGTCGTCAATAGCAGGGCTTGCTGCTGTCGCTCGTGGCGAACCCGAAGCGGCCAAAGCAAGGTCCTCCTTGGCCGAACAAGAGATGCATCTAAAACTGAGACAAGCAGACCGAGATGCAGAAACTGCATGCCTGCAAGCTGAAACCGCACGTTTGCAGGCAGACCAAGAGGCGAAAACTGCACACCTACAAGCTAAAACTGCACGCCTACAAGCCGAAACCACACGTTTGCAGGCAGAGCAAGAGGTGGAGAGTGCGCGCCTGCGAGCGTCTCTAGAAAGACTCATAACAGACAAGAGACAGCAACTGCAATAGTTAAAGCAGAGTACTTGGAAGCAATGAAGGATCCTGATTATGAGAGACGCAGCAATGTTCTTGGAACACATCTAGAGCAGCAAGATCCAGCGCGTCACAGAGTATGTCCATCAACATCCCAGCATGGACGACAGCCCTGACGCACTGCATCGACCAGCCTGTGCTGATTACCAGCGATCCAACCCCGAACTTCACTACTGCAAACGAGGAGATGTCCAGCACAGAGATGTCGACTAGATCTACTATTCCACCAAGCAGGAGATACAGCTCCCGTCCCGCCTTAAAGCCTTAAAGGGACACCTTCACCCGAAAGGTACTATTCAGATTATCTGAGGCCAGGAGCGTCTCACAGATATGGTGATACACCACACACTAGACATGACTGTCAAACAAAGGCTCGTACAATCACTGACCAAGCCACCATGGACTTTCCAAAGTTCTTTTCCCGCCGAGAACTGGTTTAAAAAGGACTTGTAAAGTTCACTGATAGAGCCGAAAACGATAGGTCATGGCGAGCCTTAATTTCCAGAATGCCATTCAGGGTCTGGACCTTTCTAGTAGCGAGGAGTTATATCTCCTGGTAAAGTGGCTTGGAAGTGAGTCGGTTGAGCATTCCAAAAGACTGAGACATTAATATAAAGCATCCAGGGATAGGTGTATGCAAAGTGTGGGAAAGACTTGATGAATGCTATGGGTCCATAGAAGTCATAGAGAATGCTTTATACAAAAGAATTGATGATTTCCCTAAGATAGGGTCTAAAGGTTAACAAAAGCTTAAAGAAGTGAGTGATTTATTGTTAGAGATACATGCTGCCCAGGAGGAAGGACACTTGCCCGGATTGGCATTCTTAGACACCGCTATGGGTGTCAATCCGATAGTAGAAAAACTTCCTTACAACCTACAAGAAAAGGGGATTACATATGGTTCACGGGGTATGCAAACTCATAACGTACCTTTCCCTCCTTTCACTGTATTTGTAGAATTTGTCACCCAACAAGCTAGGATCAGAAATGACCCTCTGTCATGTTCCACCGCCCCCGGTGTCAATCCCAGTAGGACACCCGTGGCAGTCCACAAAACTAATATTGTTTCTACAGGCCCTCCTCAAAATACGAGTAAGCCCTCTCTAGAAGAGAACAAACCTCAAGATGTCAGTAAGCAGTGTCCTCTACACAGGAAACCACATCCTCTACTAAAATGCAGAGCCTTCAGGGAGAAGTCTTTGGAGGATTGCAAAGGTTTCATCAAGGAACACATCTGCTTCAAATGCTGTGCCAGAACCTCTCACCTCGCCAGGAACTGTGAAGCTAGCGTGAAATGTGCAGAATTCAGCAACACAGATCACAATACAGCCATACACCCTGGACCACCTCCAAGAGTGTTGTCGCAATCAGAGGAGCATGATGGGAAGCAGAAGAACACTGACGAAAACACCCCTGTGGTCACCTCTCAATGTACGGAGAACTATAAGGGACACAAAGGAGGAAGATCCTGTTCAAAATTATGCCTTGTTCGAGTCTATCCAGTGGGCCACAGGGACACAGCGCTCAAGATATATGCAATCCTGGATGACCAAAGTAACAGGTCTCTAGCCAAGTCCATCTTCAACGACAACTTCAGCATTGTAGGCCTCGGTTTTCCCTACTCCTTGAAGACGTGTTCAGGTACTGTCGAGATGGCGGGGAGAAAAGCAACCGGATACAAGGTGGAATCTATAGATGGCCAGACCTGCCCATCGCTACCGACCATCCTGGAGTATAACCAAATTCCCGACAACAGGTCTGAGATACCTTCACCGGAGGTGGCGACACATCACCCCCATCTGAAGCGTATAGCCCACCTGATACCTGAGTAGGATGCAGAAGCCTTGCTCCTGGGAAGAGACATACTACGAGTCCACAAGACTAGAGAATATATCAACAGCTTCCAGAACGCTCCATACGCACAGAGACTCGACCTCAGATGGGTCATTATAGGAGATGTCTGTCTAGGAGGAGCACACAAGCTGGCCTCTGTCAACAGTATGATTACACACTAGAAAATGGATGTCCGTCTCTCTTCCAGCCATGTCACAATAGTCTGCTGGTAAAAGAATTACCTAGCAGCTCTCACCTACCTTGCCCTTTCTCAGTTCCTACCAATGAAGACCACGCCTGTGAAAGTAAACAAGACCACATACTGTAGGATGTACAGTCTTCCACAGGACAAAGGAGGACAACAAGGCAGCGATGTCTATAGAAGACAGGATTTTCTTGGACATCATGGATAGAGAAATAGTCAAGGACAAGTCGAACAGTTGGGTCGCACCTCTACCATTTCGGACTCAGAGAAGATGCCTACCCAACAATAGGGAACTACAGTCGATTCATCTCCCTCAAACACAAGCTTTAGAAGAGACGAAGGAACATTTCTTTACCTTCATGGGGAAGATATTCCTGAATAACCATGCAGAGATTGCACCTGCATTTCGGCACTCAGAGGAGTGTTGGTACTTGCCCATCTTCTGAGTGTAACATCCTAAGAAGCCAGGTCAGATAAGAGGTGTATTCGACTCAAGTGCCAAATGCGAAGACGTCTCATTGAATTATGTCCTATTGTCAGGCCCAGACCTCAACAACAGACTTCTAGAAGTACTACTCTGTTTTTGCAGAGATACAGTGGCATTTGTGGCTGACATACAACAGATGTTCCACTGTTTTCTCGTCAAAGAGGAACACAGAAACTACTTGAAGTTCTTCTGGTACTGCGACAACGACCCGGACAAAGACATCACAGAGTACCAGATGAGGGTGCACATCTTCGGGAATAGCCCTTCCCCAGCAGTCGCTATCTACGGCCTCCGAAACTTCACCAAAGAGGGCGAAGAAGAGTATGGGTCAGACGTCAGATCCTTCGTAAAAATGGACTTCTACGTAGATGACTGTTTGAAGTCTAGACAGACGAATGAGGCTGCGATCAGTCTACTAAAAAGGCTCAAGAAATGCTCGCTCAGTCTAACCTAAGGTTACACAAGATTTCCTCCAACAGCCGAGAGTTGATGGAAGCCTATCCCTTTCAAGACTATTCAAAGGACTTAGACCTAAGCATCGACACCCTTCCCATGCAGCGGAGCCTTGGATTGCTTTTGGATCTGAAGACGGATGCCATCACCTTTCAGATCAGCAAAGACGAGAAACCCTTCACGCGCAGAGGAGTTGTTTCTTTCGTGAATAGTCTATACGACTCCCTGGGGTTTGTAGCTCCAGTAACCATCCAAGGAAAAATGATCCTAAGAGGCTTCACCCAAGAGACATCTGATTGGGTTGATACACTTCAAGCAGGAAAAGAAGACCTGGGGCAGAGTGGAGGAAGTCCCTTGAAGCCTTGACCGACCTTCGTGTGAAACGACGTATGCTCCTGTGCCATCCACAGAAGTCAAAATGTAAAGACTTTGTATTTTCTGTGATGCATCAGTCAAAGTGATCGCAGCAGTAGTGTACCTCAAAATTATAGATGTGAACGAACAGAGCAACATCGGGTTCGTTATGAGCTGGACAAATTTGGCGCCACTCCGCGAACACACAATACCCAGATTGGAACTCTGTGCTGCTGTCCTCACAGTTGAGTTGGCCGAGCTTATCTCAGATAGCAAGGTGGTACTGGGATACATCTGCAACGAAATGAGACGCTTCTATGTCAGCAACCAGGTACTGAGGATAAGAAGATCCACCTGCCCTCAGTAGCACTATGTACCTACTCACCACAATCCTGCAGACCATGCAACTAGATCTGTTGCACCAAGTCATCTTAAGGACACTACATGGCTCACAGGCCCTGCCTCCTTGTACCTTTCGATGCCCTACATCAGCAGGCCTGATATATTTGAACAATTGGATCCAGATACCGATAAAGAGCTCCGTCCTCGTGTGTCTGCTCCTCATACAGTGATTTCAAGTCATCACCTCGAATCTCATCGGTTCAGCAGGTTCTCAACCTGGAAGTCGCTTTGTTTGAGCCATCGCTTGTCTACTTCATGCAGCTAAATCCTACAAGTCAGCACTATCTGCAAACCAGAGACCTTGTAAAGGTTTGCTTCACTGCAAGCATGCGTTTACAGCTCCCAACCTGGAAAGAGCCAAAGTTACAATACTTTGTGTTGTACAAAAGGAAACTTACACCAGACTCACACACAAGAGTTAATGTTACACCGCCGCTGCCCCGGTCCTCTCCTGTTTCACCGCCACTGCCCCGGGTGCCTCCTCATACCTACCATTTCTCGGCGTCCCGGCGCGCTCCTGCTTCTTCTTCTGCTGCTTCTGGTCTCCTGCGAGTCCGTCCTTCTTCGGGTTCTCCTCGGGTGCGCGCGCGCTCCAGACCCTACTGCGCACACGCGCGCAGTGCTCTTTGATTGTGCCGCTCCCTCCGCTCCTCTCTATGCTTCTGGAGGACCCTGACCCGGAAGGTATGCTGCCGCTCTGCATATCAGGCCGCCTCTTCCGTTTGGCAGAGCCTGACTATCATTTGTATTTTCAAGTGACTCTGGCCCCCGTGTTCCTCTGCGTTCTGTCAGCAGTTAGCTCTCCATCTTGGTTTTCCCTAGCTAGCCCACTTCTGATTAACCATTGCTCTCTCCTTGTTTCCTTCTAGCTCCGGTCTGCCTGTGTCTCCATTCCTCCAGCGTACCGGTGCGTCTGCGATTGTCCGACCGTATCTTCACCTTGTCCGCTGGTTCGCTTCTCACCTCTCCTTGTAGTCCCGTCTCCTTGTCATTACTGACTACATCCCTGACTCCGTACGTGTTTCCCCCTGTGCCTCTGCCTTGCCGTTTCATTCTTCTTGTTTCTCCTTTCGTTTTCTGTTTAGCCCCATTCTCTTTTGTACCAGCTGCCGCAGCAGTAGTCTCCCCAGGGCCTGCTCCTAACGCTCCCTGTATAGGGGGTGGTCTACTTGGTCCCCTCGCCCGGGGGAGGTTCACTGTTGAGGTCCAGTGGGTTCACCCTCAGTAGTCTCTCAGCTTATCGGCATAACAGTTAAACTATGTTCTTGGCCAAGGTCTCAGCTATCATGAACGCCAGGCTGCTGACAGAACTTTCCAGCGATTCCGGAGACCCAACAATCCTTACTCCTGCAATGTTACTCACACAGAAAACCTGTGTTTTGAGAGCTCCACTTGGAAAATTCAATGACAAAGACCTCTACAGACTACCATGGAGGCAAGTACAAAGCGTGTCCAATGTTTTTTGGGACAGATGGAGAAAGCAGTATCTCTCCACTCTGAAAATCAAGACAAAGTGACAGAAAGACCACCCAAACATTCAACCTGGCGACGTTGTACTCGTGGGGGACAGTCAGTGGCATCGAAACAAGTGGTCACTTGGCCTAGTCACCAAGTCATGTGTGTGTTAGAATCTGTATATGTGAGCCTTAGGCAGCCTCCATATAGCATATTGTTAAGTGAGGCATACAGTATTGTGCTCTGTAACCTCCAATTTAGTGTTAATGCTCTTTGCTCTGCATGGATAGATGCATTTCTGTATGGAGTAGGGCAGTGCTAGTAGCATTTCTGTATTATGCACCCTGTATCATTCTTTGCTGTAATGCCCCAGTTACTGATGTAATTGCACCGTGTATAATAATAATAATAATCTTTTATTTTTATATAGCGCTAACATATTTCGCAGCGCTTTACAGTTTTGCACACATTATCGTTGCTGTCCCCGTTGGGGCTCACAATCTAAATTCCCTATCAGTATGTCTTTGGAATCTTTGGAGTGTATCATGCCGTTGTTGCTGTGACGTGCCAGCACTGATACGCTGTTTATTCTTTGCAGTTTTTACCAATATCATCCACTATTATCGTCCACCATTATTGGTCACCGTTATCCTTCACATCATCATCTCAATAAATATAAACTTAAGAATCCATACAGTCTGGGAAGTAGATGAAGGGTTTAGCCGTATACTGAAATCCACATAGCATCATACGTGGAGGCAGGCAGAACACCTCCAGTTCTGTGAGATTCCTGAGTCGTCTGGCTTCCTCTGCTATTTTGAGGTCTAGCCACAGATTGTCAATAGAGAAAAAAAAAAGAGAAAAAACCCCCCAAAAACAACCAGCACTCCTAATGTGAACAAGTGCACACTGCAAACTGCATCATATAGATAAAAAAGAGCACAGCAGCACATGTGCATGAATCTAGGCCATGTGAAAACACAGACAAATATTCCATATAGATTATACTTCTCAAAAATATTTTTTCACACATTTTTTTTTTTTTAATTTTTTTTCATAAAACTTACAGTAATAGATTAAATTAAGGTTCTTAGCGCATAAATTGGCCAATTCATGTGTGCCCATCAACCACGGCAAGGTCACCTCCCTCTGATGGGTCCTACTCTACCGTACATGCCACTTTTGGGTCACCAGTAGGGTTGAGCGAAACGGGTCGACCATTTTCAGAAGTCGCCGACTTTTGACAAAGTGTGTGGGGTCGGCCATGAGGTCGGCAATCTTCTGAATCTGGTATCGGGATTCCGATACCGAGTTCCGATATGTTTGCGATATCGGAAATCGGTATCAGAATCCACATTTAAGTGTAAAATAAAGAATTAAAATAAAAAATATTGATATGCTCACCTCTCCGACGCAGCCTGGACATCGCCGCTGGTAACCGGCATCTTCCGTTCCTAAAAATGGCGCTTGAAAGACCTTTCGAATGCTTCACGGCTTGTGATTGGTCGCGGCGGCCCACGTGACCGCTGAGCGACCAATCACAAGCCGGTGACGTAATTCTCAGGTCCTGTTCTGGTTCTCAGGTACATGAGAATTACGTCACGGCTTGTGATTGGTCGCTGAGCGGTCACGTGGGCCGCTGCGACCAATCACAAAGCCGTGACGTCATCGGAAGGTCCTTCACGCGTTCATTCTTAAGAAGGAAGGCTGCCGGAAAGAAGCCGAGGGTGAGTATATTCCTATTAGGTATATACTCACCCTCGTACGCGCCCTGCTTCTTTCCGGCAGCCTTCCTTCTTAAGAATGAACGCGTGAAGGACCTTCCGATGACGTCACGGCTTTGTGATTGGTCGCGGCGGCCCACGTGACCGCTCAGCGACCAATCACAAGCCGTGACGTAATTCTCATGTACCTGAGAACCAGAACAGGACCTGAGAATTACGTCACCGGCTTGTGATTGGTCGCTCAGCGGTCACGTGGGCCGCCGCGACCAATCACAAGCCGTGAAGCATTCGAAAGGTCTTTCAAGCGCCATTTTTAGGAACGGAAGATGCCGGTTACTACCAGGGTGCGTCAGAGGGTGAGTATATCAATTTTTTTTATTTTAATTGTTTATTTTACACGTAAATATGGATCCCAGGACCTGAAGGAGAGTTTCCTCTCCTTCAGACCCTGGGAACCATAGTATCCCATTGCACTGCATTGGGTTTCGCGTTTCGGCCGACCCCGACCCCGACTTTTTTATAGGATCGGCCGATTTCACTCGACCCGACTTTTGAGAAAGTCGGGTTTCGTGAAACCCGACCCGATCCTATAAAAATAAAAGTCGCTCAACCCTAGTCACCAGCCTAAAACTATGGACAAAACATGTCACTGTAGGGCTATGGCTGCCGTCACACTAGCAGTATTTGGTCAGGATTTTACATCAGTATTTGTAAGCCAAAACCAGGAGTGGGTGATAAATGCAGAAGTGGTGCATATGTTTCTATTATACTTTTCCTCTAATTGTTCCATTTCAGGTTTTGGCTTACAAATACTGATGTAAAATACTGACCAAATACTGCTAATGTGACGGCAGTCTCAGCCTACAATTTATGGGCAGGTAGAGCTGATTACGGCCGGCTGCAAGGTCAATGGGAGATTGCCAATAGTGATGAGCGAGCATGCTTGACACTACTCGATACTCACCTCAAGCATCTCACTGCTCGGAGCTCGCCGAGTATTTCCGGGGTTGCTCGACTGGAGCTCGGGTCCCATCCCTGCATGTTTGGCGCTCTTTAGAGAGCCAGTGAGCATGCAGGGATTGTCTGCCACACACTGTAATGCCGCAGCCATGTTGGTTGTGGCATTACAGTGATTGGCTGGCCGCACAGCGTCACCAGGTCTATATCAGACCTGGCACCGCCATGCTCGTCACAGCCTACTCCAGAATCAGGCAGTGTAGGGAGAGGTGCTGCTAAGCTAGGGAGACATGTGCTTGTTTCTTAGCTAGTGTAGGTATACCACAATATATTATACACATATCCATCTCAACTAAGAGTCCTTCTGAGGACTAATCCAGCTGCATAGATATCAGTGTTAGACAGGCCTGGTATGTGCATATAGCAAGAGGGTCCATTCCAGTTCTGTCTGCTTTCACAGAAATTTCTAAAAATAGGCCCATGTATTGGGCCAGAAATAATTTTTTTTAATCTTAATCCAGGTTATTTGCTTAAAAAGCAATCCAGAGAACACCGTTTTTCTGCCCACTTGCTTGTTGGCACTGCAGAATACAGCCAGAGCCTTTCCATATTGCAGCGCTAAAAATCCATCTATTTAAAACTGGTTTGTCCGTCACATGGATCACATATAAGTGAAATTCTGCCATTTCTGGCCTCCATTTAAATTTTGTTACAGAGTATTAACAAAGTTATTAACACCAGTTTGCTGTTAAAAATAGTTACCTACAGGCCAGCTATTTAAAACTGTGGTTTGTCCATCACACGGATCACATATAAGTTCACTCCAATTTCAGCCATCTGTAGTGAATGTGGAAAATATTGTCTTCCATTTAAAATGGGCAAGGCGCGTGGCAAGGGAGGGGAACTAGACGTGATGGTGATGGTGCATGCAGAGGGCGAGCTGAAATTGTGCCACAACACCCACATCTTCTAGCCCGACCTTCCTGTCCCAATTACTAGGGGACCGCAGCACACCACTATTGGACCCAGAGCAGTGTCAAAAGATTGGTGATTGGTTGGATAGCGGATAATGCTTCCAGTCACTTTACCACCACCACCTTGTCTTCCACATGGTCAAGTCTCAGGAGTCGTGAGTCTGGATCGCATATTCCTCACCCTGATCCTCATTCCTCCCACCTTGCCTAGTGTCCCGAGACAACTGATCCCACACTTGACCACTCAGAAGAGCTGTTCACTTTTCCATTTATAGATTCGGGCCTCTCGGCCGGTTCACTTGAAGCGGGGCAAGAAGAGATCGCATGTAGTGATGCCCAAATATTTGAGCAGCCACGGTCACACAAACTGTCACAAGAGGTGAACAATGATGAGACACAATTGCAAGAAAATCAGGAGGAGGACCAGGGTGCGGAAGTGGAAGACAAGGTGGTGGATGATATAGTAACTGACGCAACCTGGCAGCAGGACATGCAGAGCGAGGACAGCAGCACACAGGCAGGAAGAAGCAGACAGAAGGCTGGCAACCATTCCCCTTAACACCAACATGACGGAAGTTGCCAGTGCAACTGTTAAGTCTTCCCAAGTCTGGTTATTTTTTAACCCCTTCACCCCCAAGGGTGGTTTGCACGTTAATGACCGGGCCAATTTTTACAATTCTGACCACTGTCCCTTTATGAGGTTATAACTCTGGAACGCTTCAACGGATCTTGGCGATTCTGACATTGTTTTCTCGTGACATATTGTACTTCATGATAGTGGTAAAATTTCTTCGATATAACTTGCGTTTATTTGTGAAAAAAATGAATATTTGGCGAAAATTTTGAAAATTTCGCAATTTTCCAACTTTGAATTTTTATGCCCTTAAATCACAGACATATGTCATGCAAAATACTTAATAAGTAACATTTCCCACATGTCTACTTTACATCAGCACAATTTTGGAACCAAAATTTTTTTGGGTGACGGAGTTATAAGGGTTAAAAGTTGACCAGCAATTTCTCATTTTTACAACACCATTTTTTTTTAGGGACCACATCTCATTTGAAGTCATTTTGAGGGGTCTATATGATAGAAAATACCCAAGTGTGACACCATTCTAAAAACTGCACCCCTAAAGGTACTCAAAACCACTTTCAAGAAGTTTATTAACCCTTCAGGTGTTTCACAGGAATTTTTGGAATGTTTAAATAAAATTAAACATTTAACTTTTTTTCACTCAAAATTTGTTTCAGCTCCAATTTGTTTTATTTTACCAAGGGTAACAGGAGAAAATAGACCCCAAAATTTGTTGTACAATTCGTCCTGAGTACGCTGATACCCCATATGTGGGTGTAAACCATTGTTTGGGCGCAGGGCAGAGCTCGGAAGGAAAGGAGCGCCATTTGACTTTTCAATGCAAAATTGACTGGAATTGAGATGGGACGCCATGTTGCATTTGGAGAGCCCCTGATGTGCGTAAACATTGAAACCCCCCACAAGTGACACCATTTTGGAAAGTAGACCCCCTAAGGATCTTATCTAGATGTGTGTTGAGCACTTTGACCCAACAAGTGCTTCACAGAAGTTTATAATGCAGAGCCGTAAAAATAAAAATCATATTTTTTCACAAAAATGATCTTTTCGCCCCCATTTTTTTATTTCCCCAAGGGTAAGAGAAGAAATTAGACCACAAAAGTTGTTGTGCAATTTGTCCTGAGTACGACGATACCCCATATGTGGGGATAAACCACTGTTTGGGCACATAGCAGAGCTCGGAAGGGAAGGAGCGCTATTTTACTTTTCAATGCAAAATTGACTGGAATTAAGATGGGATGCCATGTTGCGTTTGGAGAGCCCCTGATGTGCCTAAACATTAAAAACCCCCACAAGTGACACCATTTTGGAAAGTAGACCCCTTAAGGAACTTATCTAGATGTGTGTTGAGCACTTTGACCCAACAAGTGCTTCACAGAAGTTTATAATGCAGAGCCGTAAAAATAAAAATCATATTTTTTCACAAAAATGATCTTTTCGCCCCCATTTTTTTATTTCCCCAAGGGTAAGAGAAGAAATTAGACCACAAAAGTTGTTGAGCAATTTGTCCTGAGTACGACGATACCCCATATGTGGGGGTAAACCACTGTTTGGGCGCATAGCAGAGCTCGGAAGGGAAGGAGCGCTATTTTACTTTTCAATGCAAAATTGACTGGAATTAAGATGGGATGCCATGTTGCGTTTGGAGAGCCCCTGATGTGCCTAAACATTAAAAACCCCCACAAGTGACACCATTTTGGAAAGTAGACCCCCTAAGGAACTTATCTAGATGTGTTTTGATAGCTTTGAACCCCCAAGTGTTTCACTACAGTTTATAACGCAGAGCCGTGAAAATAAAAATTCCTTTTTTTTTTTCACAAAAATGATTTTTAGCCCCCAGTTTTGTATTTTCACAAGGGTATCAGGATAAATTGGACCCCAAACTTTGTTGTTCAATTTGTCCTGAGTACGCTGATACCCCATATGTGGGGGGAACCACTGTTTGGGCGCATGACAGAGCTCGGAAGGGAAGGAGCGCCATTTGGAATGCAGACTTAAATGGATTGGTCTGCAGGCGTCACGTTGCATTTGCAGAGCCCCTGATGTACCCAAACAGTACAAACCCCCCACAATTGACCCCATATTGGAAACTAGACCCCCCAAGGAACTTATCTAGATGTGTTGTGAGAACTTTGAACCCCCAAGTGTTTCACTACAGTTTATAACGCAGAGCCGTGAAAATAAAAATTCCTTTTTTTTTCACAAAAATGATTTTTTAGCCCCCAGTTTTGTATTTTCACAAGGGTACCAGGATAAATTGGGCTCCAAAAGTTGTTGTCCAATTTGTCCTGAGTACGTTGATACCCCATATGTGGGGGGGAACCACTGTTTGGGTGCATGACAGAGCTCGGAAGGGAAGGAGCGTCATTTGGAATGCAGACTTAAATGGATTGGTCTGCAGGCGTCACGTTGCATTTGCAGAGCCCCTGATGTACCCAAACAGTACAAACCCCCCACAAGTGACCCCATATTGGAAACTAGACCCCCCAAGGAACTTATCTAGATGTGTTGTGAGAACTTTGAACCCCCAAGTGTTTCACTACAGTTTATAACGCAGAGCCGTGAAAATAAAAATTCTTTTTTTTTTTCACAAAAATGATTTTTTAGCCCCCAGTTTTGTATTTTCACAAAGGTATCAGGATAAATTGGACCCCAAAAGTTGTTGATCAATTTGTCCTGAGTACGCTGATACCCCATATGTGGGGGGGAACCACTGTTTGGGCGCATGACAGAGCTCGGAAGGGAAGGAGCGCCATTTGGAATGCAGACTTAAATGGATTGGTCTGCAGGCGTCATGTTGCATTTGCAGAGCCCCTGATGTACCCAAACAGTACAAACCCCCCACAAGTGACCCCATATCGGAAACTAGACCCCCCAAGGAACTTATCTAGATGTGTTGTGAGAACTTTGAACCCCCAAGTGTTTCACTACAGTTTACAACGCAGAGCCGTGAAAATAAAAACTCTTTTTTTTCCCACAAAACTTATTTTTTGGCCCCCAGTTTTGTATTTTCCCAAGGGTAGCAGGAGAAATTGGACCCCAAAAGATGATGTCCAATTTGTCCTGAGTACGCTGATACCCCATATGTTGGGGTAAACCCCTGTTTGGGCACACGGGAGAGCTCTGAAGGGAAGGAGCACTGTTTTCCTTTTTCAACGCAGAATTGGCTGGAATTCAGATCGGATGCCATGTCCCGTTTGGAGAGCCCCTGATGTGCCTAAACAGTGGAAACCCCCCAATTATAACTGAAACCCTAATCCAAACACATCCCTAACCCTAATCCCAACGGTAACCCTAACCACTCCTCTAACCCAGACACACCCAACCCTATTCCCAACCGTAAATGTAATCCAAACCCTAACCCTATCTTTAGCCCCAACCCTAACTGTAGCTCCAACCCTAGCCCCAACCCTAACCCTAACCCTAGCCCTAACCCTAGCAATAACCCTAGCCCTATCACTAGCCCTAACACTAGCCGTAACACTAGCCCTAACCCTAGCCCTAACCCTAGCCCTAACCCTATCCCCAACCCTAGCCCTAACCCTAGCCCTAACCCTAGCCCCAACCCTAGCCCTAACCCTAGTCCTAACCCTTGCCCTAACCCTAACCCTAGCCCTAACTCTAGTCCTAACTCTAGCCCTAACCCTAGCCCCAACCCTAGCCCTAACCCTAACCCTAGCCCTAACCCTTGCCCTAACCCTAACCCTAGCCCTAACTCTAGTCCTAACTCTAGCCCTAACCCTAACCCTAATGGGAAAATGGAAATAAATACATTTTTTAATTTTTTTATTTTTCCCTAACTAAGGGGGTGATGAAGGGGGGTTTGATTTACTTTTATAGTGGGTTATTTAGCAGATTTTTATGATTGGCAGCTGTCACACACTGAAAGACGCTTTTCATTGCAAAAAATATTTTTTGCGTTACCACATTTTGAGAGCTGTAATTTTTCCATATTTGAGTCCACAGAGTTATGTGAGATCTTGTTTTTTTGCGGGACGCGTTGACGTTTTTATTGGTAACATTTTCGGACACGTGACATTTTTTGATCGCTTTTTATTCCGATTTTTGTGAGGAAGAGTGATCAAAAACCAGCTATTCATGAATTTATTTTGGGGGAGGCGTTTATACCGTTCCGCGTTTGGTAAAATTGATAAAGCAGTTTTATTCGTCGGGTCAGTACGATTACAGCGATATCTCATTTATATCATTTTTTTATGTTTTGGCGCTTTTATACGATAAAAACTATTTTATAGAAAAAAATAATTATTTTGGTATCGCTTTATTCTCAGGACTATAACTTTTTTATTTTTTTGCTGATGATGCTGTATGGCGGCTCTTTTTTTGCGGGACAAGATGACGTTTTCAGCGGTACCATGGTTATTTATATCAGTCTTTTTGATCACGTGTTATTCCACTTTTTGTTCGGCAGTATGGTAATAAAGCGTTGTTTTTTGCCTCGTTTTTTTTTTTTTTTTCTTACGGTGTTTACTGAAGGGGTTAACTAGTGGGGCAGTTTTATAGGTTGGGTCGTTACGGACGCGGCGATACTAAATATGTGTACTTTTATTGTTTTTTTTATTTTATTTAGCTAAAGAAATGTATTTATGGGAATAATTTTTTTTTTTTTTTCTTTATTTAGGATATTTTTTTTATTTTTTTTTTACACACATGTGGGGAATTTTTTTTTAACTTTTTTACTTTGTCCCAGGGGGGGACATCACAGATCATTGATCTGGCAGTGTGCACAGCACTCTGCCAGATCTGTGATCTGCTGTGCAGGGCTGCAGGCTTACCAAGCGTCTGCTCTGAGCAGACACTCGGTAAGCCACCTCCCTCCCTGCAGGACCCGGATGCCGCGGCCATCTTGGATCCGGGACCTGTGGCGAGGAGGGAGGTAGGAGACCCTCAGAGCAACGCGATCACATCGCGTTGCTCCGGGGGTCTCAGGGAAGCCCGCAGGGAGCCCCCTCCCTGCGCGATGCTTCCCTATACCGCCGGTACACCGCGATCATGTTTGATCGCGGTGTGCCGGGGGTTAATGTGCCGGGGGCGGTCCGTGACCGCTCCTGGCACATAGTGCCGGATGTCAGCTGCGATATGCAGCTGACACCCGGCCGCGATCGGCCGCGCTCCCCCCGTGATCGCGGCCGATCTGCTATGACGTACTATCCCGTCGAGGGTCAGATAGGCCCAGGTCACCTCGACGGGATAGTACGTCAAAGGTCACAGAGGGGTTAAAGACTCTGCTGATAACCCCAAAAAGGCCATTTGCACCACCTGCCAGACCAGCATCAGCTGGGGTAGCAAAACTACCAGCCTGACCACCACCAGCATCATCAGGCACATGGCAGCAAAGCACCCAACTTTGTGTTCCAAACCCCAGGGTCCAGGAACAGTGCCTGCGGGTGACACCACTGCTTCTTCCGCTGTTGTGTGTGCAAGCAAATCCCCTGTCCATTGTGCATACAAAGATGCCTCCTTCCCTGCACCTGTCATTGCATACACTCAACTAGCATAATCAGCAAGCACATCCACGTCCTTATCCCAGGTCAGCGTTCAGTTGTCCATACCCCAGTCCTTGGAACGCAAGTGCAAATATGCAGCCAATGCCCCACAGGCCGCACTACCAAATTCTCACATTTCGCGACTGCTTGCGCTCGAAATGTTGCCTTTTAGGCTCATGGAGATGGAAGCTTTCCGCAACCTGATGGCGGTTCCATACCCCTGTACTCGGTCCCCAGCCTTCACTATTTCTCCCGGTGTGCCATCACTGCATTACACAAGCACGTGTCCCGCAACATTACCTGTTCCCTCAACAATGCAGTTACTGGGAAAGTCCACCAAACCACGGACATGTGGACAAGTGCTTGTGGGCAGGGACAATACATCTCGCTGATGGCACACTGTGTTAACATAGTGGAAGCTGGGACCCAGTTGGACCTTGGGATGGAACACGTCATCCTGACGCCGAGGATTGCAGGCCCTAGGTCAATCAGGGTTGCCCCCACAGTCTACAGCTCCTGCACCTCCTCCTCCTCCTTCTCTTCAGCCTCTATCTCCGAAATTACCACATCAGTCACAAGCTGGAAGCACTGCAGCACTGCCTCAGCCAAGCGGCAACAGGTTGTGCTGAAACTAATATGCTTATATGCTTAGGTGACAAACCGCACAGTTCTGAAGAGTTGTGGACAGCTCTGAAAGAGCAGGCAGATCTGTGGCTGACACTGCTGAACCTACAACGAGGCATGGTCGTGTGTGACAATGGCCGGAACCTGGTGGTGGTTCTGAGGCGAGGCAAGCTCACACACATACCATGTCTGGCCCATGTGCTTAACCTCATAGTTCAGCGGTTTCTCAAAACCTTCCCGGAGCTGCCAGATCTGCTTGTCAAAGTATGCCACTTGTGTACCCATTTTAGAAAGTCAGCTACAGCTTCTGCCGCCCTTGCCGTGCTTCAGCAGCGTTTGCAGTTTCCGGCCCACCGACTGGTGTGTGATGTCTCTGTTGCATAGTTTGATAGCAGAAGAAACTTGTGAGAGTAGATTATATGGGGTAATTCAACTTTTATCTTCACAGAACATGAGGTACATGCTTTACTTGTTTAATACAGCATAACAGGAAGACTGAAAGACCTTTTACCAGAGAAAAAGTGAAACCAAAGTACAAGTACAGTTATATGAAAAAGTTTGGGCACCCCTATTAATCTTAAGCTTAATGTTTTATAAAAAATTGTTTTTTTTGCAACAGCTATTTCAGTTTCATATATCTAATAACTGTTGGACACAGTAATGTTTCTGCCTTGAAATGAGGTTTATTGTACTAACAGAAAATGTGCAATCTGCATTCAAACAAAATTTGACAGGTGCATAAGTATTGGCACCTCACCTGAAAAGTGACTTTAATATTTAGTAGATCCTCCTTTTGCAAAAATAACAGCCTCTAGTCGCTTCCTGTAGCTTTTACTGAGTTCCTGGATCCTGGATGAAGGTATTTTTGACCATTCCTCTTTACAAAACAATTCCAGTTCAGTTAAGTTTGATGGTCGCCGAGAATGGACAGCCCTCTTCAAATGATGCCACAGATGTTCAATGATATTCAGGTCTGGGGACTGGGATGGCCATTCCAGAACAGTGTAATTGTTCCTCTGCATGAATGCCTGAGTAGATTTGGAGCGGTGTTTTGGATCATTGTCTTGCTGAAAGATCCATCCCCTGCGTAACTTCAACTTTGTCACTGATTCATGAACATTATTGTCAAGAATCTGCTGATACTGAGAGGAATCCATGCGTCCCTCAACTTTAACAAGATTCCCGGTGCCGGCATTGGCCACACAGCCCCAAAGCATGATGGAACCTACACCAAATTTTACTGTGGGTAGCAAGTGTTTTTCTTGGAATGCTGTGTTTTTTGGCCACCATGCATAACGCCTTTTTGTATGACCAAACAACTCAATCTTGGTTTCATCAGTCCACAGGACCTTCTTCCAAAAAGAAATTGGCTTCTCCAAATGTGCTTTTGCATACCTCAGCCGACTCTGTTTGTGGCGTGCTTGCAGAAACGGCTTCTTTCGCATCACTCTCCCATACAGCTTCTCCTTGTGCAAAGTGCGTTGTATAGTTGACTGATGCACAGTGACACCATCTGCAGCAAGTTGATGCTGCAGCTCTCTGGAGGTGGTCTGAGGATTGTCCTTGACTGATCTCACCATTCTTCTTCTCTGCCTTTCTGATGTTTTTCTTGGCCTGCCACTTCTGGCCTTAACAAGAACTGTACCTGTGTTCTTCCATTTCCTTACTATGTTCCTCACAGTGGAAATTGACAGGTTAAATCTCTGAGACAGCTTTTTGTATCCTTCCCCTGAACAACTATGTTGAATAATCTTTGTTTTCAGATCATTTGACAGTTGTTTTGAGGAGCCCATGATGCCACTCTTCAGAGGAGATTCAAACAGGAGAACAACTTACAAGTGGCCACTTTAAGTAGCTTTTCTCATGATTGCATACACCTGGCTATGAAGTTCAAAGCTCAGTGAGGTTACAAAACCAAAAAAAGTGCTTTAGTAAGTTAGTAAAAAGTAGGTAGGAGTATTTAAAACAAGAAAATGATAAGGGTGCCCATACTTATGCACCTGTCAAATTTTGTTTGAATGCAGATTGCACATTTTCTGTTAGTACAATAAACCTCATTTCAAGGCAGAAACATTACTGTGTCCAACAGTTATTAGATATATGAAACTGAAATAGCTGTTGCAAAAAATTTTTTTTTTTTATAAAACATTAAGCTTAAGATTAATAGGGGTGCCAAAACTTTTTCATATAACTGTATATGCATAGCATTCAACTAAGCATATAACAGTAACAATATTGCCATCTACTGTCAGATAAATGTAAACGCCTCCTACACACAAGTCTGTATCTGTTTTATATCTGCCAACAGTAAGGACTTATTCAGTTTAAGTCTGTTTTCTTCATCAGTCTCTGATGTCTTTCAGCATTCAATGCCTTTGTGAAAATATCTGCTGTCATAGCTGCAGACTTTTTCGGTTATACACCAGTTCAGACTAGATTGCTGTTCAGTCAGTTTACCTATATTTACTATGTACTATTTTTTCTGACTTGAACGCCCCGCCCTTCACCATTCTGTGATTTTAATTTCACCCAAACACAGTTGGTTCTGACCTTCCTATAAATGCAGGCTTTACCATGTTATTAGCCATAGGTAAGTGTTCACACTAGGCAGACAGGTCAGGGACCCATCCAAACTGAGATTACCTTGACTTTTGGTGGATGGGCTCACATTTTTTGGCCAAATCTTGTGCTAAGCATCTCATGTGTTTTTTCATAGATTTCACAAGCCATTATGCTATTCACATTTCATGTATCGCACATTTCCTTGCTTTAGTACAGTTGAGTGCAGCCGTTGATCTATTTGCTATAGCTGCAGTTTGGGCAGTACTCTAAATTTAGGATTTCTTGTTCCTGGTGATTTCTCAAGAAATGAAACTTCAAATCAATGTGTTTAGTTCTAGGATTAACTCTTTCCATCTGAGCAAGAACTAGACATCCTTGATTGCCCTCATACATCTTTGTTGGTCCCATTTGTTGTCCTAAGTCTGTTAGCAGTTGTCTTAACCATAGAACTTCTTGACTGGCATGTGCTGGGGCGACATATTCTGCTTCCGTGGACGACAGTGTTACTATGGATTGTTTCTTACTAGTCCAACTAAATGCCGCCTGAGAGCAAGAAAAGATAGCCACTGGTAGATTTCCTGTCAATTGGATCTCCAGCCCAGTCTGCGTCAACGTATCCGGTTAAAATGCATTTCTTTCTTGCAGGTAGTTTCAGTGTAACACTGCTAGTCCCTTTCAAATAACCGATTATTCTCTTCACTGCACAAACAATCCATTTTCAGATAGTTAGTTTCTATTGGAGACTTTACTGGTATTGCATCTTTCACATTTCCCAGATCTGTGATCTCGAAGTGTTGATTAAAAGTTTTCACTATCTCCGCTTCATCCCTTTCTTTTTCAAAACAAACTAAAATATCGTCCACATATATCAGCACATAAATCCATCTGTCTGTCAGTCTCTTTGTATATAGACAAAGATCCACTTTGCTTCTTTGAAAATGTTCATTTATGAGTGCTTCTGTGATTTTATCATTCCACGCTTTAGCGGCTTGTTTTAAACTATATATACTTTTCTGTAGCTTTCAAACCATGTTTGGTTTCCTTTTATCCTTGAATCCTGGGGGTTGTTCTATGTAAATGTCTTCTGGTAAGTCTCCATTCAGAAATGCTGCCTTTACATCCAGTTTCAACTGCATTTGTTTTGTTGCTGCAACTGCAAACAAAGCTCTGATTGTCGTGTGTTTGACAACTGGAGCAAATGTCTCATCATAGTCTTCTCCATATTTCTGAGAATAGCCTTTAGCTACGAGTTTTGCTCTGTATCCATCAGCTGTGCCATCTGCTTGGTATTTTACTTTAAAAACCCATTTACACCCTATAGCCTTTTTTTTCTTTTGGTAATTCTGTCAGTGTCCATGTAGTTGAATCATGCATGGTTTTTATTTTTGTTTCTGCAGCCTTTATCCATTTGTTGGCCTCTTCTTCTGAAAGTTGAGAGAGTATTTATTGTAAATATTAAAGTTCTGGATAAATGGTCAGAGATGATCATTGTTTAATGGGAGGGGGAATGTAAGGGGGTGCCATGCCTCTACCCCCTTAAAGGTTGTATACTAAGTCATGCTGATATGTATGCTGCAGAGGGGACATTGTTTATATGTGACGGGAGGCCAGGGCATGTGTAACCAGATATACTAAGTCATAACTATGGCCCTGGCCCTACCTCACATTAGCTTGGCGCCAGATTTGAAAATTTGATCTATTTGTACAGCCATATTTTTTTGTCTGTGTACACTTGTGGTTATGTCCTGACGAAGAGGTCATACGAACCTTGAAACGTGTTGAATTAAACCACTTTTGTTTGTTTGAAGACCTTGATTTTATATCGTTATCAGCAGCGTGGACTAAATCCACAAAATACTCTATCTTGTCCTCTTGCCTGTTAACAGTCTGGCACACATGGCTGAGTTTATGTTATGCTGCCTTTCCCGTGAGCCGTGTGTTCTCAAAATTTGGGTGACAGTCATTACTGGTTGTTGACACTTCTAGACCCACGCTACAAGGAGAACTTTCTATCTCTTATTCCCGAGGTGGACAGGTCTACTGAACTGGGGCAGTACCAGAAGGCCCTTGTTGCAGAATTATTAAAAAAATTCCCATCTGAAAACGCTGGCAGCAGAGGTCACAGTTCGTTGGACAACCAAGAAGTACAGGCGAGAGAGACACAACTCCAATCCAGCAGAGGCAGGGAAACACTGTCAAAGTTCTGGGAGCGTTTTCTCAGACGCTCCCATCGCACAGGCCCTGAGGCGCGGGGTACTCTCACAAAGAGTGCAAAGTTTAGGAAGATGCTGAGGGAGTACCTTGCTGACTTTACCAATGTCCTCCGTGATTCCTCTGTGCCTTATAATTATTGGGTATCCAAGCTGGACACGTGGCATGAACTGGCTCTCTACACCTTGGAGGTCCTGGCCTGCCCTGCCACTAGCGTTTTGTCATAGTGGGTTTTTAGTGCTGCTGGTGGAATTATAACTGATAAGCACATCCGCCTGTCAACTGAAAATGCTGACAGGCTGACTCTTATAACAATGAACAAGGGCTGGATTGGGCCAGACTTCTCAACACCACCGAATGATAGTAGCGTGACATTAACTCTAATCCAGTGTCTTTTTTGGGAGGTCTATTCCCATGCACCTCTTCAGACCCACACATGGGTATACGCTTCCTGATTTTGGCAATTTGCTGTTGTCGTCGTCCTCCTCATACTCATCCTCCACCACCATATCACCAGCGTGACCATGGTGAGTGATGCAACACCCACATACATTTTTTAAAGGGTGTTATGATGCCCGTAAAAAAAATGGTTATACAGTATGTTCATCTATAACCCTCAGGAGTAAATGTTTGTGACTACAACTCCCAGCAGTGTCCGTGCAGTGGCTGCAGGCGGCGCATTGCTGGGAGGATGGAGGTCCTGGTGCCGCGGCATCTCCTCATGTGTCGTCTCTCTACAGGGCGAGATGGCGGCGGCGGCCATCAGGAGAGCGGTGACCCTGAGCTGGAGGACGAGCGCCCGGCACCTGAGGTGAGGACCCCCGAGTATAGCGCCCCACCCTGGCGTGAGGACCCCGAGTATAGCGCCCCCTCCAGCGTGAGGACCCCTGAGTATAGCGCCACCCCCCCCTGCGTGAGGACCCCCAGTATAGCGCCCAACACCTGAGGTGAGGACCCCCGAGTATAGCGCCCCTCATGTTTGTTAGCACATACACTTAGTGCATGGGATTACAAGTATAAGAGACCCGCTTCTTTCTAATGGGAACATTTTTTATGAGGCCCTCCTTTATGTTTCTTCAAAGGAGCATTGGAGTGCCTCCAAATTTATACTGCAACATAGTATTAGTCTAAACGACTTGGATTAGGAAATGAGGCCTGGTGCTTGCACCCCAATATTAGCCCAAACAATTTTGAATAAATGTGACTTCCTGAGTCATGACTGCAACACAGTATTAGCCCAAACGATTTTGATTAGGAAATGGGGCCTCCTGCGTGCACCCTAATATTAGCCCAAACAATTTTGATTAGTAAATGTGACCTCCTGAGTCCTGACTGCAACTGTTATGATCCGGTGACCCTGGAGCCGCATGAGACTATCTCTGGAGTAGGTGGTACCTGTACTGACCGCAATCCTAATACTGACACCGCAACTAGAAGTAGCCGTGGGATGTACCTAACCAGGCCTAGACACCTCGACACAGCCGGAGGACTAAATACCCCTAAAGATGGAAATGGGAAATCCTGTCTTGCCTCAGAGCAGAGCCCCAAAGGATAGGCAGCCCCCCACAAATATTGACTGTGAGTTTAAGAGGAAATACGTACACAGGCAGAAAAAACAGAGTTTAGCAAAAGAGGCCCTTCTAGCTAGATAGAAAGGATAGGACAGAGTTCTAAGCGGTCAGTATTAAAACACTAGAAAATTCCACAGCAGAAAATACTATATACTACATCTAACTAAAGACATAGGATGTATATCTGCATCTCCAGAGAAACCAGCATGACAGAAAAATCCAAACAAGTCAAGCTGGACAAAAACACAATAGATTGCACTGCACATAGAAGCACACTGCATGCGTGCTACAGAGAACCAAAACAAGGCACTTATCTTAGCTGAAATGACAGCAGGGCAGTGGAGCCAGACAGAGATGCAATCCCTCCAAGATACAATGGGCAACTGGCAGGGATTGATGGATCCTACAAACCTAAATACCTAATAGAGCTGCAATAAGCAGAAACACCTGCCCTGGCCTATAATCCAGAGACCACTGCACTACCACTAACAACCACTGGAGGGAGCCCAAGAGCAGAATTCACAACATGCAACACAGTATTCGCCCAAATGATTTTGATTAGGAAATGGGCCCTCCTGTCAACACCCCAGTATTAGCACAAAAGATTTTGATTAGGAAATAGGGGCTGGTGCCTGCACCTCAATATTAGCCCAAACGATTTTAATTAGGAAATAGGGCCTCCAGCCTGCACCCCAACAGTAGCCCAAACAAATTTGATTAGGAAATGGTGCCTGGTGCCAATATTAGCCCAAACAATTTTGACTAGTAAATGTGACTTCTTGAGTCCTGATTGCAACACTTTATATAACATCACCAGTTTTTTGGTCCTGGGGTGGGCCAGGATGCGATGGTATCCACCTTCCTGGGCTATGGTTTTAGAGCCCTACACCTACCTGGTGTCCCAGATAGTGGACCTCACTCATACCCAGCTGGCACTTTTCCCTGTTAATGGTCAAGACTGTCTGATGATCCTCCCAAGCACCTGCGGCAGAAGCACTAGGTGAGATTGAAGATGGCAATGTCATCCGGGTAAATGGCCATGTACCATTCAAGTCATTTGAGCAGCGTGTTGATGATCCGCTGAAAAGTGTCATGGGCATTTTTCATGCTGAACGGCATCAATGTGGACTTGGTGTGATAAAGGGAGAGCATTCTTGTGCCTCATGGGTCAGGGAAATTCGCCAATATTCCTGACTCAAATCCATAATGGTAAGGTACTTGGCCCCTGCCAAGTGATCGAGTGTCATTGATGCGCCGCATAGGATATGCATCATTGACTGTGACAGCGTTGAGCCCCCTGTAGTCCATGCAGAAATTGGTTGTCCGGTCCTTCTTTGGGACAAGAAGTACAGGTGAGGCCCAAGCGCTGCTGGATGTTTGGATGACCCTCAGCTTCAGCATCTCATCAATCTCCTGGAGCATGTGCTGCTGCACTTCCAGGGAGACCCGATATGTTGAACATTAGATTGGGGAGTAATTCCGATGCCCATGTCACATAATGGGGAACATTCTGAGATGTGTCTTCAACACAAGCCCATTGTTGTAGCTTCTGGATAAGGTCGTAGGTAACAAGTGGGTTCGCGATGGAGGTCACTTGTGCAGCTGCCACCCCAGCAGGGTTGTCTCTTGGTTGGTAAGCTGTAAATTTTGCAGTCCGGTCAGCCAGGTGGTTGCCTTTAGCTGTAGTTGAGTGGTCTTTTGCATGGTCTTTGACCTTCAGTATGGCAACTTTATGGATAAAAGTAGGGCCTTCATCAGGCTAAGCATGGATTTATCATTCTTGATAGGCTTACTTGCCACTGCGAGGAACAATCAATCTCTCCTTATAGGTCCATAGTTGTGAAAACATAGCGGCTGTCCATATAAATGGTGGCAGTCTGGTCTTTAGCATGTCTTCTTCTAGGGCACGGAGTTCAGCTTTCTGGATGGACATGTGTGGCGGCAGTGGTTCTGCTTTTATAGTTACATAGAGGGAAACAACAGCATATCCTGTGTAGAACTGGCCATCCACACCATACCGCGATCCATCCTCAAATAGCTCATGGCCTGAGTTACCTAGTGGGACATTGGTAACATGACTGAACCCCCCTGTTCCCCATGGTACATTAGTAGTACACAGTCATGTTCCTGTTGTGGCTCAACGAGCAGGTCACCAAGGTTACCACTACCATCACCTCCCCCCTCCAGAGGCAACAAGGTGGCTGGATTCAGAGTACTGCCTTGGTGAATAACGATGTTTTCTCTTAAAGAGGGCACATTGAAACCTGAGATGTCAAGCAGTACCTGAGAAATAATCGCCGTAACATCATGAGAGACATAAACAGTGAGCATTCAAGACTTAGGCTGGTTTCACATTTGCGGATGGAGGTGCTGCGGAGGGCTGCGTACATCCTCCATGAAGCTCCACCCACCACCGCACCTCCTCCACAGCCGGCCGCGACCAATCAGCGACTTTTTACTATTGATGCTGCCTATATCGCTAGCCAGGACGCTGCAACGTCACGGATCGCTAGCGATATCGTTTAGTGTGAAGGTACCTTAAGTCCATTAGACAAAGACTTTCATAAGGGACCTCTGTTATCTCACACTCACACATACTGGCTCAAACTCAATCTTCGAAAGCAGGAGAGAATATATGCAGAATATCCACGAAAGAGTCAGGATAGATAAATATCAATCCTGCTCTCACATCTACGTGATTGAACGCCGGCTCTGTCATTCCGGGCTTGTTGCTGAACAAATCCTAGAAAGGGTGTAGGGTTGCCCATAGCTGAGACTGTTGGTCCAACAAGAGCTGATGATAAACCTTCACATCCTCGATGGTCACACTTGCCCTAGCCTGGGCGACATTATTTTCTGCTTCGTGCACCAGCTGCGCCAAGGCTTGCATCTTGTTACGGAAGCACACTACATACTCAATGACACTCAGTCAGTAGATAAAAACAAAGGAGTGCTCACAGTAGTGATGAAATAATAGTCATGTCAATAGATGTAAAATCAATTTTTATGTAATGATAACTACTGATAAGCCGGACAAGTGTAGACAAGATCAACAGTTGGAAAATTATCAATAGAAACCAGAGCAAAGCACCACAAAACGATTACCTTTTTATGTACCGTATTTTCCGGCATATAAGACGACTGGGCGTATAAGACGACCCCCCAACTTTTCCAGTTAAAATATAAAATCTTCTTAAAAGTCGGGGGTCTTCTTATACGCCGTATGTCGTCTTATAGGGCAGGTGACTAATGTGCCGTTTGGGGTGGGGAGTGGTCCTGATGACGAAGAGGGGGCATCTCACAGGAAAGTGTGAGTGGAGTATCCCCCATTACCTCATTGTAGCTGCAGTGTGGGGTGCTGGGGAGCGGCGGCAGCCACCGCCCCACAGCACAGCACCCATGCGGCACAAAGAGGAGCAGCAGCTGCCGCCTCTCCCCAGCACAGAGACCCCATGCTGCAGCTACAATGAGGTAATGGGGGATACTCCACTCACACTTTCCTGTGAGACGCCCCCTCTTCGTCATCGGGACCACTCCCCCCCACCCACCATATACACATTGGTGTCTACACTCGGCGTACAAGACGGCACCCGGCGTATAAGACGACCCCCGACTTTTAAGAAGATTTTCAGGGGTTAAAAAGTAGTCTTATACGCCAGAAAATACAGTATTTGTAATTGTGATCCCTCCCTAGTCTAAATGACTTCACAATTTTGTGCTTTATTCAGCTATATTCTTAGTATATTTTCTCCTGGGTACGCGTCCTTGTTTTTCTATGTATGTTCTTATACCATTTAAATTAAGGCATTGTGGCCTATAATTCGTATCTGCATTGGTTTTCCCCCTTTTTTAATGCTTTTTACTCAAATTGTACATTAATAAAGATCATATTATTTTGGACTTATGGTCGGTTTTGTGGTGCTTTGTTTTGGTTTCTATACTCAATGACACTCCAGGGGTGGATAAGTTTCCTTCCCAGACCTCTTTCACCAGAGCCAGGGGCCTGCGCACACATTGCGGGTACTGGAGCTCAAAGGGGGAGAATCCTGTTGAGGCCTGTGGAACCTCCCGGTAGGCAAATAGCAGGTATTGGAGGTATTGCTCCCAATCATGCCCCTGAGAGTCGACCAACATCTTAAGCATTTGTTTTAGGATGCCCATTAAACCATTCACACAGGCCCTTAGTCTGTGGGTGATACGGGCTGGTCACCAGATGTTGTACTTGTATCTGATTACAGAGGGACTCCATCAGTTGAGATATGAACTGGGTACCCCGGTCTGTGAGCATTTTCTGAGGAAAACCCACTCTGGAGAAAATCTCCAGAAAGGCTGTGGCCGCCTTGTTGACCTGAATGGACGACAAGGCTACTGCTTCCGGGTACCAGGTGGCATACAGTAGTCTACTACCATCAGTACAAAGCGTTTCCCAGAGCTGCTGGGAGTGGCCATCGGTCCAACTAAATCCACAACCACCCTCCTGTAAGGCTTTTCAATAGTGGGCAGAATTACCAGTGTGGCATTGGGGTGCTGAGCCACCCTCCCCACCCTCTGACAGGTGTCACATGAATGGCAGTCTGCAACAACATCGGTTCTTATTCTTGGCCACTAGAAATGCTGGACTAGCCTGGCATTTTTCTTAGTGATCCCTAGATGTCTGACCATTGGAATCTCATGTGCAATCCACAACTCCTCCCTGAATGGATAGAGTACCACTAACTGTCGGTCCCTAGGCCACACCTGCTGGACTGTTACCCGGTACAGCCATCCTTGTTCCCAGACCACCAGCTCAAGGTCTTCAGTTTCCAACGCCACCTGAAATCCTAGAACTGATGTGGCAAAAATAGACAAGACTGACATGTCTTGTGTCAGTTCCCAGGAACCTGTCTCTTGGCTTCCATCTGACCCAGCATCCACGTGATCAGAAAGAAGAAAGCCATCAGACCCCTGCTGTGTCCCAGCCGCTGCAACCGTGGGTAGTGCCCACTGCCCCTCTGCTTCCAATCAAGTCACCAGTACAGACTGTCTGACCTGGCCCTCTGACATCCCAGTTGTGGAGTAACACTGCAATGAGGCCTTTCCTGGGAGCCCTATATCTCCTGGGACAGCCCTGCCCTCAATCGCATACTCAACCTCCACAGTTCTCTGCCGCCTGTCTGCCCCCTTCCTGACATCACAGGACAATTGGTTCCATTATGCCAGCTGGCCACACTCTAAGGCATAATTACAGCTTACTTGATTGATCTCCTCCTCCCAAGGGGAGAGGGACACAGTACATCACCCACCTCCACATCTCCATCAGTAGGCATGTGAATCACATTGACATCAACAGGGGTGGACATTATGTTGTCTGGAGAATCAGGCCTTGGGGGTTCAGTGACCACATACTTGGACACTAGAAGCCTTAAGTCTGTCTCAAGCAAAACACTCATGGAAATATTCGAGGTTACTCACTCGACCTGCACTCCCTTCCCAACACCTCAGTCCAAATACACTTTGGCGACGGGCAGCTCCAGTTTGGCTCCTCCACTCCAAGAGACAGCAAGGCTTTTCCTGGTTACCAAATCCTGTGGGAACACCAGCTGAGGCCACACAAGAGTCATGTCAGCCCCGGTGTCCCAAAGTCCCATGGCCATGGCCTGGCCTATGGTGATTGGCTGAAAGTTGTAAAGGGACCTCCAACCACCCCCACCCACACACAAAACAATGGACAGATTCTGTGACAGGGACAGACCCTTCTGGCACTGGGGACACATGGCTTTAAAGTGTCCTGGCTGTATGCAGAGAAGACATAGTCGGAGATCTACCACCGACGTGGAGAGGGAAGCATGAGCAGGTTCCCTCTTGGGCTAGGGAGCAAGGACAGCAGGCACTACGTTCATCTTACTCCCTCTCAAACCAGCAGGTTTCTTGGTCTCTGGAGTCCTGTTGTTGGAGTACCTGCTGGAAAGTGTCACACTGCTGGAGGTCCTTTGGGCAGTTTCACAAAAATTACTCAGTAAGGCTACGTTCACATTTGCGCCTTTGGGCGCAGCGTCGTTGACGCATACCGACGCATGCATCATGTGCCCCTATCTTTAACATTGGGGGCGCATGGGCATGTGTTGTAATGCATTTTGTAGCGTTTTACAACGCATGCGTCGTTTTGGCACACCTGGCAGGGCACGGCCGACGCTACATGTTGCATTTTTCCAGCGTCATAATTTTTTTAAAAAACGCATGCATCGCGCTTGCATCGTCAATGCGCCAAAAAAACACATTCAAGTCTATTGAAAACGCATAGGGCGCAAGTGCTTGCGTCGCTGCGCGTTGTGTGATGCATGCGTCCTTTAATTAAAAAAAAAAGTGAAGTGTCTAGATGGTGTCTAGACAGTGACAAAACAACCCATATATATATAAAAAAATGTGTTTTTCATTGTATTTCAATTGCCTGCAGGATAGGACACAAGTCAAGCTCTGCTCTGCTTTCATGATATGTAAGTATATAATTTCTCTGCGCATTACTTTTTTATTCTTGAATGTTTTTTATTTCTTTATTTTTTTTTTTATGTGTGTTTCATTTTTTCATTTTTTTATCGCAATTTGTGGAGATTAAATTTAATGTTTGTTCTGTACTTTAATGCGGCTATGCCACTGTGGTTGTTTAATGGAAATTGGTGTATCTGGTTGTGATGTATTTCTGGCGTTATATGATGGCGTTTTCTTGGCTCCGGCCTTGTTGTTTTTTATTGTAAAGTATGGCGGTTTATACTGGATTTCCTTTTGTTTGCCCTTTTATTTTTTTTTTCAGTGTGTGCCTTTTTTTATTTTTTTAATTCAATTTATGGGGGTTTATTTAATTTTTATTGGGTTGTTCTGTAATTTCATGCGGTTGTTCCATTGTGGCTTTTTTTTTGTAACATAGTAACATAGTTAGTAAGGCCGAAAAAAGACATTTGTCCATCCAGTTCAGCCTATATTCCTATATTCCATCATAATAAATCCCCAGATCTACATCCTTCTACAGAACCTAATAATTGTATGATACAATATTGTTCTGCTCCAGGAAGACATCCAGGCCTCTCTTGAACCCCTCGACTGAGTTCGCCATCACCACCTCCTCAGGCAAGCAATTCCAGATTCTCACTGCCCTAACAGTAAAGAATCCTCTTCTATGTTGGTGGAAAAACCTTCTCTCCTCCAGACGCAAAGAATGCCCCCTTGTGCCCATCACCTTCCTTGGTATAAACAGATCCTCAGCGAGATATTTGTATTGTCCCCTTATATAGTTATACATGGTTATTAGATCGCCCCTCAGTCGTCTTTTTTCTAGACTAAATAATCCTAATTTCACTAATCTATCTGGGTATTGTAGTTCTCCCATCCCCTTTATTAACTTTGTTGCCCTCCTTTGTACTCTCTCTAGTTCCATTATATCCTTCCTGAGCACCGGTGCCCAAAACTGGACACAGTACTCCATGTGCGGTCTAACTAGGGATTTATACAGAGGCAGTATAATGCTCTCATCATGTGTATCCAGACCTCTTTTAATGCACCCCATGATCCTGTTTGCCTTGGCAGCTGCTGCCTGGCACTGGCTGCTCCAGGTAAGTTTATCATTAACTAGGATCCCCAAGTCCTTAGTATGTATGGTATTTTTGCTATTTTCTTCTATGTGGCTGTGTATTGTGCATTCTGTTAATGTAATAATTTTTTCAACTTTTCCTTGCAGAATTATCTTGGTAAACCATTATGGCCACAGAGTCAAGTCACACGTCACAGGGGAGTACAGTGAGTACATGATCTACTGTTGCTTACTATTCTGTGTCATTTGTACTCGTGTCACTAATTTTTTTTTTTAAATTTAACAGGGTTCTTCAAGTGAGGAGGATCCAACCCAGCAGGAGCAGCGACCTCGGGGCCAAGCTGCGGTGGCAAGACGGCGAGTAAGTATTTTTTAAAACAAAATTAGGAATGTTACTTATGTATTTTTTTTTTATTTCAGTATTTTTTTCGGGGGGTGGTGGGTGGTGGGGGTTAGCAATTTTTATTTAGCTTTCAAACCTTAATTTTTTTGTATTATTCTAGGTTTCACAACGGGACCAAGAGGAGGGGGTCGACATAGATCTCCTCGTCACCTGTATCCAGGAGCAAGTCCCGTTGTGGGACAGCCGTGATCCCCGGCACGCGGACCAGGTGGTGTTGAGGTGGCTGTGGAAGGAGTTGGGCCAATCGCTGTGGGATGGCTTTGACAGCGCTTCAGCTAATGACAAAGCAGACTTTGGTAAGTATTGCTGAAACACCGCTCTGACCCATCAGGCCAGGATAACACAACCGTGTGTGATGTGATCAACTCCTGCAAGTTTGTTGCATCGCACACGGTTGTGTTATCATTGGAAAATGTACAATCTCTTACCTTTTTTTGTTTGCTTTCACAGTCAAAAAATTGAAGACAAGATGGCGTTCCATGAAGGACCGTTTCAATCGGGGCCTGCAAAAGGAGGAGGAACAGGCTCGAAGTGGTGCTGCTGCGTCAAGGACGACTACCTATAAATATAATAGGATGCTGAACTTCCTGAGACCGGTCCTTGGCCGCCGAGCGTAAGTATTTAATTATTGGTGTACCGATTCCAACGCATCAGGTATTGTACTATATGCATGTCCACGTAGTATATTGGCCAGCCACGTAGTATATTGACCAGCCACGTAGTATTTTGCCAAGTAATCTAGTATATTGCCCAGTGACGTAGTATACAGCACAGAGTCACATACTTTATTGCCAAGCCACATATTATATTTCCCAGTGACGTAGTATACAGCACAGAGCCACAGAGTATATTGCCCAGCCACGTTAAATATTGCCTAGTGGCGTAGTATATTGCCCAGCCAGGTTTGCCACAGTTTAAAAAAACAAAAAACAAAAACCTTTCCGCGGGAGACCTTGTAGTCCACGGCAGGCTCCGTTCCCAGGGTTGGTCTGATCGCAGGACCCGTGATGACGTCTCGGTCACAGGGCCGTGACGTCATGGCAGGTCCTTCTGCCACCGTAAAAGATGGCGGCCGTCGCAAACGGCTATGGAGGGTGAGTATAGGAGGGTCTTTTTTGTAATCAAATTTGTTACATTACATTTTTTTAGATTGATGCGGCATAGGCAGCGTCAATAGTAAAAAGTTAGTTACACCAAGGTTTAGCGGCGGTAACGGAGTGCGTTACCCGCGGCATAACGCGGGGCATTACCGCCGGCCTTCACCCTGTGTTTATCGATGCCATAGGGGAGTATGCGGGCGACAGGCAGTGACTGCGGGGAGTAAGGAGCGGCCATTTTATTCTTGACTGTGCCCGTCGCTGATTGGTCGCGTCAGCCATGACAGGCAGCTGGCGAGAACAAACAGCGAATGAATAACCGTGACTGAAGGACAGACAGACTGCCAGACGGAAGTGACCCTACAATTATATGTTAAATTATTTTATAGTGTTGTGTGATGTAGTGTTAATTTTATATTCCACAGGAGGTGGCGAATGTGAAATGTAATTTTGTGTATACTAATGTTTTCCTTATCTTTTCACAGAACACACAGCAGCACCCTCGAACCTGTTCGGCCATCTGGAGCGGTCCTTCATAAATCGCCATCGGACCCGTTACAGCCATCCCACAGCGAGAGCAGGCTTGCACCACCATCTGGAGAACCGGCAGCAGGTCCACCTGGTGTTCCCCTGGCCGAGGCCTCAGGCGCTCCTTCTTTCGGGTATTCCCGCCAGCGTCAGCGGGCCTCGGACAGGCCGCTAATGCCCAAATATTTTCATTTGGGCACGGTTTTCCAAAATTGTTTCAAGGTGCTGGGAGATAGGATGGACACTGCTCTGGCCACTATCGACCGGCGCCTTGAATCAATGGAATCCGAGCTCATGAGGCCGGCAAAACATTTTTTTAGTGCCATTGCAAAGGGCATGGTGGAACACCTTACACCGGAACTCCAGATTTCGGTGATGCAGGCCTGCAACAACGCCTATGTGAGTGCTCTGCAGCAGGCTAGGATCATGCAGTCAGCAGCTACAATGCCAGTGGTACATTGGCAAGGATGACTCCTAGTCCTGCTGCACAGCAACTCTACCAAGGTCCTGGCGCTGAGGGACGCCGCCACCAACACCATCACACCCAGCCGCCAAGTCCTGCTCCTGCCAGGACCTCCAGCACAAGAAGACGGCAATCTGAGGAACACCAACAGGGAGAGAGGAAAAAGAAAAAATCTCGGACAGCTGTGGCGGCTCAGGCTGCTCCAATACCAACACCAAGGTCTCGGCCAGGGTCAAGCCGGAGTAGCCGTAGCCAGAGCCAGTCATCCAGCACCCGTAGACTGGTGGTGCCTCCTCCCTCGCCTCCAGAGGTGGCAATATCCCCACCGTCGGCCACTGGTTGGTCAGAAATACCGTCTAGCATCCTGGATTATGGTTCCTCCTCCTCCTCTACCCACTCCCCAACCGGAAATTATCATTCACCATTGATTGTTGACGTCCACTCCCCTTAACAATTTTTTCCCCCTTTTTCTTGTGTCCCAAAATAAAAATGTTATGTTTAAAACTCTTTTTATTTCTATTGTTCAAAATTAGTTGCCGGCAACTCACATCGTGCGCCGTGTACACAAATATTTAGTTTTTTACACCTCATATCTCCAATGTCAGACACTATTTAATCAATTGTTTAATTAGCAGTTTTTTTGTGTCTCTCATTGTATTATGAGTAGTGTTGAGCATTCCGATACCGCAAGTATCGGGTATCGGCCGATACTTGCGGGTATCGGAATTCCGATACCGAGATCCGATACTTTTGTGGTATCGGGTATCGGTATCGAAACAACATTAATGTGTAAAATAAAGAATTAAAATAAAAAATATTGCTATACTCACCTCTCCGATGCAGCCTGGACCTCACCGAGGGAACCGGCAGCGTTGTTTGCTTAAAATGCGCGCTTTTACTTCCTTCCGTGACGTCACGGCTTGTGATTGGTCGCGTGCCGCCCATGTGGCCGCGACGCGACCAATCACAGCAAGCCGTGACGTAATTTTCAGGTCCTCAATGCCTAATTCTAGGCATTCATGATTTTAAAATTACGTTCTGGCTTGTGATTGGTCGCGTCGCGGTCACATGGGTGACGCGACCAATCACAAGCCGTGACATCACGGGAGGCAGGAGACGCGCGCATTTTTAAAATTACGTCACGGCTTGTGATTGGTTGCGTGCCGCCCATGTGACCGCGACGCGACCAAGCACAGCAAGCCGTGACGTAATTTCAGGTCCTGATGCCTATTTCTGCATTCAGGACCTGAAATTACGTCACTGCTTGCTGTGATTGGTCGCGTCGCGGTCACATGGGCGGCACGCAACCAATCACAAGCCGTGACGTCACGGAAGGAAGTAAAAGCGCGCATTTTAAGCAAACAACGCTGCCGGTTCCCTTGGTGAGGTCCAGGCTGCGTCGGAGAGGTGAGTATAGCAATATTTTTTATTTTAATTCTTTATTTTACACATTAATATGGATCCCAGGGCCTGAAGGAGAGTTTCCTCTCCTTCAGACCCTGGGAACCATACAGGATACCGTCCGATACTTGAGTCCCATTGACTTGTATTGGTATCGGGTATCGGTATCGGATTAGATCCGATACTTTGCCGGTATCGGCCGATACTTTCCGATACCGATACTTTCAAGTATCGGACGGTATCGCTCAACACTAATTATGAGGTGTTAAAAACACAAAGAGGATAAAACAATGTTATAACTTTTAAACATACAATAAGGTCATGGGTCAGGTGAGGTGGTCACGTGGCCAAGTGTCGCCACTATTACACTCAGGATGTATTTCAGCATCCTGAGTTCATTAGTTTTAACTCACTAGAGTTGAGCAAACATGATCGACTCCCTCCTTGGCAAGCTATAACACTTGCCGACTACTTGCATATGGAAGCCGGCTTCCTGGAGTGCGGCAGCTGATCTGCATTTTTCAACCACCGCAGCTGCATGTTCCGAGGCTGTGTGAGACAGGCACAACACATGCACAACCCAAGCCTATTTGTTGGCCTCGCCATGCATGTGTAGTGCCTGTCACATAGCCGCGGCACATGCAGCTGCGGTGGCAGAAAACAGCTGATCATCCAGCGCGCTCCATGAAGCCGGGTTCCATATGCAACTAGTCGGCAAGCGTTAAAGCTTGACAAGGAAGGAGCCGATCATGTTCGCTCAACTATAGAACACACGGCCATGTGAACATAAGTGGGGTGGTTTGGCAGAGTGTATTTGGGAACTGGTGATCACCTGAGTACATTTTATACACTTTGACAAGTTGGTAGGAAAATGGACAATGGAATAGTTAAAACATTGTTTTATTGACAACATTTGAAAAAAAAGGGGAGCAGGTTTTTAAAGTAAAAGCACAATAAAGTAATTTTATTCAAAGCACAAGACAGTAGAAAATCTAGTTACATTACAAAATTGAAAGAACATTACATTAGGCCCCTTAGAACAGGTTTTACCTAACATTTAATGAACACAATAGTGGTAAAGTCTTTTATTGTCATTATATTCTTTTATTCTAAGCACAATAAAGTTATTTTCTGTTAAGAGCACGATAAAGTATAACAGTAAAACATAAACACTACACCATTTGATCTTGCCATGACACACGCCCAACATCAGAAACAAAATAGGAAGCAAATCGATCCCTCATCTGCCCAATTTCAACAGTTGTCCTCAGAGGATGATGTTGGTAATCGGGCAATGGGTTTAATATGGGTTCATCTAGTTCCACGTTCAGTCTCTCTTTGGCCATAAGATAATTGTGGAGAACCACACAAGCCTTCACCACCTCATCCACTGTCTCAATTTTCAGATTAATGGCAGATCCTAAAATACGCCATTTGGAGACCAGGATACCAAAGGCGCACTCCACAGTTCTTCTGGCCCTGGGCAGTCTATAATTAAAAACACTTTTTATGTGGTCCAAGCCCCGACTGGAGTAGGGTTTCAGTAGGTTACCACACAATTGAAATGCCTCATCCCCAACCACAACAAATGTCATTGCCGGGCCTTCGGTGTTGGGAAGAGGTCGTGGCTGGGGGAAATTAAAATTGTTCCCATATAACCTTTGGCCCATATCAGACTCTTTAAATGTCCGCGAGTCATTTGTACGGCCAAACGCTCCAATGTCCACGGCGATAAACCTACAGTCCGCACCTGCAATTGCCATGAGCACGGTGGAAAAGTATTTTTTTTTGTAATTAAAGAACTGAGATCCAGTTCTTGCAGGCTTTGTAATCCTAATGTGCTTCCCATCCACAGCTCCAATGCAGTTCGGGAAAGAACAAATTTGGTCAAATTTTTGGGCGTTGGCCTCCCATAATTCAGTTGTAGGGAGGGGTAAAAATTCATCCCGGAGATTGTCCCACAAAGCACGGCATGTGTCGGCAACAATTCCGGAAAAGTGTGGAGACTCCAATCCTAAATTGAAAATGCAGGGATCTTAAAGTCTCTCCGGTAGCCAGGAAACTGCCAAGCAGAAAAATAAAGAAATTTAATTAAGTACATTGAAAAAAAATATATATACAATGCCTACAAGTAGTATTCAACCCCCTGCAGATTTAGCAGGTTTAATAAGATGCAAATAAGTTAGAGCCTTCAAAGAGCAGGATTTATTAACAGATGCATAAATCTTACAAACCAAAAAGTTTTGTTGCTCAGTTAAATTTTTATAAATTTTAAACATAAAAGTGTGGGTCAATTATTCTTCAACCCCTAGGTTTAATATTTTGTGGAATAACCTTTGTTTGCAATTACAGCTAATAATCGTCTTTTATAAGGCCGGCACAGGTCTCTGGAGTTATCTTGGCCCACTCCTCCATGCAGATCTTCTCCAAGTTATCTAGGTTCTTTGGGTGTCTCATGTGGACTTTAATCTTGAGCTCCTTCCACAAGTTTTCAATTGGGTTTAGGTCAGGAGACTGACTAGTCCACTGCAACACCTTGATTTTTTGCCTCTTGAACCAGGCCTTGGTTTTCTTGGCTGTGTGCTTTGGGTCGTTGTCTTGTTGGAAGATGAAATGACGACCCATCTTAAGATCCTTGATGGAGGAGCGGAGGTTCTTGGCCAAAATCTCCAGGTAGGCCGTGCTATGCATCTTCCCATGGATGCGGACCAGATGGCCAGGCCCCTTGGCTGAGAAACAGCCCCACAGCATGATGCTGCCACCACCATGCTTGACTGTAGGGATGGTATTCTTGGGGTCGTATGCAGTGCCATCCAGTCTCCAAACGTCACGTGTGTGGTTGGCACCAAAGATCTCGATCTTGGTCTCATCAGACCAGAGAACCTTGAACCAGTCAGTCTCAGAGTCCTCCAAGTGATCATGAGCAAACTGTAGACGAGCCTTGACATGACGCTTTGAAAGTAAAGGTACCTTACGGGCTCGTCTGAAACGGAGACCATTGCGGTGGAGTACGTTACTTATGGTATTGACTGAAACCAATGTCCCCACTGTCCTGAGATCTTCCCGGAGCTCCTTCCTTGTTGTCCTTGGGTTAGCCTTGACTCTTCGGACAAGCCTGGCCTCGGCACGGGAGGAAACTTTCAAAGGCTGTCCAGGCCGTGGAAGGCTAACAGTAGTTCCATAAGCCTTCCACTTCCGGATGATGCTCTCAACAGTGGAGACAGGTAGGCCCAACTCCTTGGAAAGGGTTTTGTACCCCTTGCCAGCCTTGTGACCCTCCACGATCTTGTCTCTGATGGCCTTGGAATGCTCCTTTGTCTTTCCCATGTTGACCATGTATGAGTGCTGTTCACAAGTTTGGGGAGGGTCTTAAATAGTCAGAAAAGGCTGGAAAAAGAGATAATTAATCCAAACATGTGAACCTCATTGTTCTTTGTGCCTGAACTACTTCTTAATACTTTAGGGGAACCAAACAGAATTCTGGTGGGTTGAGGGGTTGAATAATAAATGACCCTCTGAAAAGACTTTTCACAATTTAAAAAAAAAATAAACAAAGAAATAACATTCTTTTTTGCTGCAGTGCATTTCACACTTCCAGGCTGATCTACAGTCCAAATGTCACAATGCCAAGTTAATTCCAAATATGTAAACCTGCTAAATCTGCAGGGGGTTGAATACTACTTGTAGGCACTGTATATAGGAAAAAAAAAAAAAACATTGCTGAACATATGACAGGCGTTCACATTGCAAGATAACGTACCGTAGAGTCACCAGCAGCCGTTCCTCTGCAGAAATCGATCTCTGTAGCTGTGTGTCCTGCCTGGTAATGGATCCTTCCACAAGACGCAGCAGGTAGCGGAAGCTGTCTTGTGACATCCTGGTATATTCGAAATATTTTTCAAGATTGTCATTCAGCTAGCCAAATAAGCAATGGTATGCTCCACGGCTCTCCCGGACTTCAACTATTGGGTGTAGCCAAAAGCGCCGATGACTCCTTCTCCGTTTTTCTCTTTTCCTTTCTTCGTGAAAGGCAATAGCATAAGCATTAGCCAAGGCAAAATCCAACTCCATATTCATGTAGATACTCTCCATGGGACGCTCCATCATGATGCTGGAAACACAAGCAAAATGGGAGGAATTCATCTCTTCCAGGGTATATATACACAAATTCCATTACACCCACCCTCTTCTATCCATTGGTGGTCTTTATCTAGTGTCTAGACTCTTATTGGGCCTTTTTTTCAGCTATTGTGTAAAGGATGACATCATTCTAAGGCAACGCATGCATCAAAAAATACTGCGTTTTAAATGCGTTTTAAATGCGTTATGCGTTGCGTCGACGACGCTGCGCCAAAAAACACAAATGTGAACGTAGCCTAATACTGCTGGACCAGAGCCTGCTTGATATCCTCATAGTCAGGGTGGTCTCACTGGGCAGGTACCCAAAAGGTTTCCAGGGCCTTACCCCTGAGGCGAGGGGTTAAGAACCGGACCCATTGGTCCTTAGGCAGATGGTATTGATGGCAAGTTTTTTCAAATGCCAGCAAGAAAATGTCAAGTCCCCTCCTTGGTCCTGCAGGGGGAAATCCTCTGCCTGTAGCTTGAGACCTGAAGCTGATGCCATGGATGCAGCACCAGCAGCGCCTGGTGACCGCGTGGCGGGAGAGGAAGGAGAGGGAAGCCCAACCTGTGGCCGTGATCGACTTGAGAGCCGAAGTGCAGGATCCTCCGCTGAAGTGGGGCGTAGTGATTACCTTCAACTCCCAGGAAGGACGAGGAGTTATTCAGGAGATCGGGGAGCCGCTGAAGGTACATGTCGCCCGGGGCGAAGTGGAACCCTGCCACGGAATGATCGATGCGGACCGCGACCTGCAGCCTGGAGATGCTGTAGTCTATACCCGGTGGCAGCAAGGGGCTGGTTGGAGGGCTCATGTTGTCCAGCGGTGCGCAACTCTTCCGGCCGCCCCTGAGGCCCAGGAGACCGGACCCCTTGTTGAGGGGCCGATTACCGCCTGCACCATGGATCATCCGGCGGTCTCAACCCAAAGTGTGACCGTGGGCTCCACCCGTCCTCGGCTGAGGGGGGTGGATGTGGGGCCAAGCCTCTCTAAGCCCCAGAGGGCTACCTGTGAGGTAAAGCCCTAGTGGAAACCACCTCCTGATTCATGAGCCTAAGCTACTGAGATTGTATATAGTTCATTAACTGTTCGTCTTCTGTGTTTTCTGCTGCTAGTACCTGACCAGGGTTGTTCTTAAGGGGGTCCCTTCGTTTACCCGGGATCCCTATTGTTTTTATTTTTGCTTTTGTTTTCATTTTTGCTTCTTGTTCACCCATGTTACAAAGACTGCCGAATCATGGACGGTGAATGGTTCACAAACTGTACTGTAAATAGTTTGCACCTTTTTAAAGGTGCCCCTTACTGGTTTTACAAGAAGGAGAGCTTTGCAAAGAGACTGTTCCTGAGTACAGCATGGAAGCTCTTGCGTTAACTGGACTTGCAGATAGAGAGAGTCTGCATTACCTCAAAGAGACTTGGTTCCCTCTTAAAGGGAACGTTCACTAGTTGCACTTAAAGTATAATGTTGCCTTAAAGAAAGTAGATGGTAATAATGTTTTACATAGGAGTAATATGTAGTTAGCTAGACAGTTATAGAGAATGTTTGATAATGTTGCTAGAGATTGAGGACAGGAAGTAAACCCGTAGGGGTTAGTGAGTGAGTCCTCCTGGGAGCCGAAGTGAGATGGCTCAGTGATCCTGTACTAAGAGAAGAGGCAGTAGGCCTGGTCTGGTAAAACTGGGGGCTGGATAGGAAGTTAGTCAGAAGCTGACTGGGTTGGAACCAGGCAACATCCTGTGGCAGAGAGTGTTGCAGGGGAAGATTCAGGGGGGTCTCTGTCAGGGGTGGGATCCTGACAGTGGCCTAGCGAACAGAACAGAACGTTACGGAGCCGCGCCTGCACTCGAATGCGGCGGAATCCTAAGAAAGGAAAAGAAGCGAGGTTTATGGTGGAGAAGTGAGAAACGAGATCGCAGCAAAAAGAAGATAAAGCCAGTAGGAGTCGTGCCGTAAGATCGAGGCAACATCCTACTGAGGCGCGTAGCTGGTGGCCGGAACGCTGAGGAAGTATTAGGCTCCAAGCAATACTTCAAACAGCGGCAGGACAGTTAATTTTAGGTTGGCTGTCTCACCTAAATCACCTAAGCAGACATAGGGGGCATTTGTGGGAGAGGGGCGACGCTAGGGTCCCGGAAGAACTCCAGGCCTACCCGTCACATGGGTGCATCCTATCCATATCATCTGGGGGACGGAGAAGAACATCAGAATAGATACGAGTTGTGAGAAAGAAGAACATCAGAAACAGACACAACAGTTGTGAGGACTATCCCATGGTGCTCAGCAGGGAGGTACTACAACACACAGGTGCTAGAAGGTAGGCACTGATTTCCACCTGCAAAGGAAACTCTGGATGTGCCTTCGGACCGGCCGGTCTCAGCCAGCCCTGTTAGCAGTACTCTGGATTGAGGATCCTGAAGCCTTCAGTAAAGAGGTAAAGAGACTGCAACCTTGTGTTCTCGTTATTCATCGCGACCTGCACCACGCACCATCATCACATCTTTCATTGGATGCCCCTTAGCAGGGTCACGGACCGGGTCTAGCCACCGTGACAACCCCAGGACCGAGACAGAGAGGCCCGGTACCGAGTACCCCGCGGCCCTGCATCTGGGGGCGCTCCACACACTCTAGGCGGACCTTGTGCAGCAGTGCATCAAGATCCGGATAGTCCCTCAAAAAACTGAATGACCAAGTTGAGCACATGTGCCAGACATGGGATGTGAGTGAGTTTGCCTAGGGCCAGAGCTGCCACCAGATTTCGGCCATTGTCACACACTATCATGCCTGGCTGGAGATTCGCTGGCACAAACCACACGTCGCTCTCCTGCTTGATGGCATTCCAGATCTCCTGCGCTGTGTGGCTTCAATTCACCAAAGAAATTAATTTCAATACGGCCTGTTGACGTTTGGCCATGGCTGTGCTCATATCGGTCGTAACAGGTAAACGGGTACATGTGGAGGTGGACTGTGACGACTCCTGCAGCGCTGATTCAGAGGAACTTGAGTATGAAGAGGAGTCATTGTGTACAGACTGGATTCCTGCAATCCTTGGAGTTGGCAGAACATGTCCTGCGCCACTCGCACGATCTGTACCCGGCTCCACAACATTTACCCAATGGGCAGTGAGGGAAAGGTATCGCCCCTGTCCATGGTGACTGGTCCACGCATCGGTGGTGAGGTGGACTTTGCTACTGACGGCGTCCAGTAGTGCTTGTTTAATGTTTCCCTCCACATGCTTTTGCAGGGCAGGGATGGCTTGCCTGCTGAAATAAAAGCAGCTGGGCACATTGTACTGTGGGACTGCCAATGCCATCAAGTTACGGAAGGTGTCAGTCTCCACCAGCCTGAATGACAGCATTTCAAGGGACATTAGTTTTGCAATGCCAGCATTCAGAGCCTGTGCTCGGGGGTGGTTTGCAGAGAATGGCCGCCTTTTTTCCCATGCCTGTGCTACCGATGGCTGTAGACTGGGCTGGGAGTGTGAGGATGACTGGGAACGTGGTGCGTGGGTGGAATTACACTGGGTCTGTGGACAACAGTGTCAGAGGTTCTTCCATGGCGATCCTGTGAGGAAGCCGAACCAGCTGTGTGTGAGCTGGAGGAAGAGGCAACAACACGAGCTGAAGAGGTGGTAGGTGTCGCTGTATGTTGGCCTAGGTCTTCAGTGTGTTTTTGTAACTCCACCGCGTGCTTGGTCCGAACATGTTTCCACATATTTGTGGTATTGAGGTTGCTGACACTTTTCCCTCTTTTGACTTTCTGATGACACACCTTGCATTTGACAAAGCAAATGTCATCTGCAACTGTGTCAAAAAAGGACTAGGCACTGCAAGTCTTGGGAGCGCCCGTTTTGGCTTTTGGAAGAGGCATGCTCCTAACGGGTGCTGAAGTGAAGGCTACAGGCACCGCAGTCTTCCCCCTCCCTCTTTGGGCCGTTCGGGGAGTCTCTTCCTCAGAGCTGCTCCCACCACCTTCCTGTACCTCACACCATGATGGGTCAAGTACCTCATCATCTACACTACCCTCTTCCACCAACTGCTTCTCCTGGGTAGTCTCGGCAGCACAGTACGCACGGGAAAGTGACACCTGAGTCTCATCATCAGATGCGTACTGAGGTGTGCTGACCGGAGGCACTGGCCCACCCGACTCTTCAGAGTCAGAGAAAAAAAGCTGTTGGGCATCACTGCATACTGCCTCTTCTTCCATTTCTCCAATGCTGCTTGGCTGGCCCCCTCTTTCCAAGCCAAGAGATTCAGAGAACAGAAGTAGAGATGGCTCCTGTTGTTACGCCCACAGGGTGTGACAAGGTAAAGTGGACTCACTAGACCACTGATGGTGCAGTGGCGGCTGTATACCCGATACTCAAAAGACAGGAGAGTGGATCTCATAAACCAAAAGATATTTATTAACAAAGTAAAAACAAAAAGGAAACAGGTGTCAGAGGGAAAGAACCTCTGGATCACAACACTGTACCACGTAGTGGAGCACCGGGCAAGGTGTACACCTATACAGGGATTCCCCCGTCACAACACCAGGTGGCCTGAATGCTACGAATCCAGGACCAGAGGATGACCCGTACTGACAAACTAGCAACACAGTAGAATACTTAGAATACTTGGGCCTGCTGGTGGAGACAATCCCAGAAGCTCCATGAAATCCAGCAAGGTTGATCCCACTGGTAGCAGGGTCTGGAGGATTCCGTGAGGAGAGGCAAGACAACTTGGAGTGGGAACCGGAGAGACCAGAGGAGTCCAGAATGGGATTCGCCAGAAGAGGACTCTGTGAAAATAGAGACATAAGTAAAGTGCAGAGCACAGCAGACCGTGACCTGAAGCTGAGGTAACAATCCAAAGAATGAACACGTTGCTCAGGCACCTCCCTTAAGGGGAGGGTGCTTTTTATGCACAGAGCATCATAACACAGACAGCCCTAATAGCGAACAGGTGTCCTGCTGTTTCATGTATGTGCAGGAATCGGGGCGCGGCTCCTAAGAGCATTTCCAGGAGACCTGCCAAGAGGATGCAGGTTCTTAGCAGAGAAAGAAGCCGCTGATTGTCTGGAGCAACGGACAGAGTGAGTAAGGCTGTGTGATAGGCGCCAGTCTCCCTGCACAGCGGAGACCGGACCTGCGGCTGAGGGCATGACAGTACCTCCCCCCTTACGCCCCCCTTCTTCAAACCTGTCAGGAACCTTCTAAGAAGAACTGGGGCATTAATGTTCTCCTCAGGCTCCCAGGATCTCTCTTCAGGACCGTATCACTTCCAGTCAACCAGAAAGAGTGACCTGCCCCCTCTTTTCTTCATGGCCAGGATGTCCTTCACTTCATAAACGTCCTCGGAACTGACAGGAGAAGGAAAATTACCTGGATCCTGAGTGAAGCGGGTGAAAACAAACAGTGAATCCTGAGAACAACTGGTTTCAGCAAGGATACATGGAAGGAGTTATGGATCCGTAAGGAGGCAGGCAATTTCAAACGATAGCACACATCGTTGATTCGGTGGAGTACTTCAAAAGGACCAATGAAACAAGGAGCCAGCTTATAAGAAGGGACTTTAAGTCGGATGTGCCTGGAAGACAGCCATACCTTATCTCCGGGATGGAAAGGTGGAGGATCCAGACGTCTCTTATCTGCATGTTCCTTGGTTCAAACCGATGCCTGCTCCAGCGAGGTCCTCGTCTCAGTCCAGACTTTTGTGAAATCCTTGGCCAGGGACTCAGCTGCAGGATTGCCGGAAGCAAGAGGCAGTGGAGTCGGGATCTTAGGATGCTGTCCATAAACAATGAAAAATGGGGAGTTAGAGGAGGACTCACTGACATGATTATTGTAGGAAAACTCAGCCCATGGCAGCAGGTCGGCCCAGTCGCTGTGGTGACCATTCACGAAGTGTCGCAGATAGTTGGTGAGGACTTGATTCACTCTCTCCACCTGGCCATTAGATTGTGGGTGATAGGCCGAGGAGAAGTCCAGGGTGACATCCAACAGTTTACAGAGGGACCGCCAGAATCGGGAAATGAATTGGACTCCTCTGTCGGAAACAATGTGGAGTGGACGTCCGTGAAGCCGAAGGACATGCTGAATGAAGAGCTATGCGAGTTTAGGAGCGGAAGGAAGACCAGACAGTGGAGTGAAATGTCCCATCTTGGAGAACCGGTCTACAACAACCCAGATTACTGTACAACCGGATGATGCTGGCAGATCTGTGATGAAATCCATGGCAATGTGTTGCCAGGGAGCAGACGGAATCGGGAGAGGGAGGAGGTAACCGGCTGGCAGTTTCTTGGGTGTTTTATTATGAGCACAGGAGGGACAGGCTGCAACAAAGTTCAAAACATCTTGGCGCAAGGTGGGCCACCAGTAGTGTCGAAAAATTAGTTGTAACGTCTTCTTTTGACCAGTGTGTCCGGCAAGCTTAGAAGAATGACCCCAGTGTAGAACTCGCTTCTTGTCTCTTTCAGTTACAAGGGTCTTACCGGGAGGGAGCTGCGACAGCCTGAGTGGAGCCACCGTGATCATCTTGGACGGTTCAATGATATGCTGAAGCTCCTCTTCAAGGTCGTCTGACAAGAAGGATCTGGAAAGCGCATCGGCTTTGATATTCTTCTCTGCAGGACGGAAATGGAGAGAGAAATTGAACCGAGCAAAGAATAATGACCAACGAGCCTGGCGAGGATTGAGTCTTTGAGCAGACTGAAGATAGGACAGATTCTTATGATCAGTGTAAATGATGATTGGATGAACTGTGCCTTCAAGCAGATATCGCCATTCCTCTAAGGCTAGCTTAATTGCCAGTAACTCTCTATCACCAATTGAGTAGTTACGTTCACAGGGTGAAAAAACCTTGGAGAAGAAACCACAGGTCACCATCTTACCGGTAGGCAGTTTTTGTGTGAGGACTGCTCCGGCTCCGGATGACGAAGCGTCCACTTCAAGGAAAAACTGTTTGTTGATCATAGGCCGATGAAGAGCTGGTGCGGTTGAGAAGGCTTGTTTGAGGGAGGCAAAAGCTGATTCGGCCTCAGGAGTCCAATCCTTAGGTTTGGCACCTTTACAAGTCAGGGCAGTGAGTGGTCTTACCAGAGAGGTGCATTGCTTAACCCGAAAGGCATGACCAGATATTCGTAGTGACCATCTCGCGTGTTGAAGGTGATTTTCCACTCATCCCTGGATCGTATCTTGACGAGGTTGTAAGCCCCACGGAGATCCAACTTGGTGAAAATCCTGGAACCTCGAAGCCGATCAAAGAGCTCAGGAATTAAGGGAAGTGGGTATCTGTTCTTTACTGTTATTAGGTTGAGACCACGGTAGTCGATGCATGGGCGAAGAGACCCATCTTTCTTCTTGACGAAGAAGAACCCAGCTCCAGCTGGGGAGGAGGACTTCTGGATAAACCCTCGAGCCAAATTCTCCTTGATGTAATCGGACATGGCTTGAGTCTCAGTAGGAGAAAGAGGGTAGATCCTACCTTGAGGCGGAGTAGATCCAGGAATTAGATCGATGGGGCAATCATAAGGCCTGTGCGGTGGAAGTGTCTCGGCTTCCCTCTTGTTGAATACATCTGCGAAGGACCAGTAGGCAGACGGTAACCCGGGTAAAGCTGCTGGAGGCCGTGGGGTAGAACCAGGCCGTACTGGTTTGAGGCAGTTGTTACAGAATCCCCCAGCACCCAGAATATGTTATGCAGTATATGTATGTATAATAGGTTCCATGTGAGATATATGTCCCTAATGCATCAGTCCACAGGCTCGCCCCTGGGCAGAGGAGACAAGATATCCCCCTTCTGACCTCCCCCACCTTTGTAATTCCCACAGTAAATATCAGCAGGCTCCGGCCACCTGCGGCTATTGTAATGTATGTCTGGCCTGCCACTTTTGAATGGGCCTGCCCTCTGTATCTGTTGTGATATATATTCTGTGTTCTGTGAATAAAGGCCCCGTCTCACATAGCGAGATCGCTAGCGAGATCGCTGCTGAGTCACAAGTTTTGTGACGCAACAGCGACCTCAGTAGCGATCTCGCTATGTGTGACAAGTACCAGCGACCAGGCCCCTGCTGTGAGATTGCTGGTCGTGTCGGAATGGCCTGGGCCATTTTTTGGTCGTTGAGGTCCCGCTGACATCGCTGAATCGGTGTGTGTGACACCGATCCAGCGATGTCTTCACTGGTAACCAGGGTAAACATCGGGTTACTAAGCGCAGGGCCGCGCTTAGTAACCCGATGTTTACCCTGGTTACCAGCGTAAATGTAAAAAAAAAAAAACAGTACATACTCACCATCTGATGTCCGTCAGGTCTCTTGCTGTCTGCTTCCCACACTGACTGAGCGCCGCAAAGTGAAAGTGAAAGTACAGCACAGCAGTGACGTCACCGCTGCGCTCTGCTCTCACTGTACGGCGGCACTCAGTCAGAGCGGGAAGCAGACGGCAAGAGACCTGACGGACATCAGATGGTGAGTATGTACTGTTTGTTTTTTTTGGTAACCAGGGTAAACATCGGGTTACTAAGCGCGGCCCTGCGCTTAGTAACCCGATGCTTACCCTGGTTACCCGGGTGCTGCAGGGGGACTTCGGCATCGTTGAAGACAGTTTCAACGATGCCGAAGTCGTTCCCCTGATCGTTGGTCGCTGGAGAGCGGTCTGTGTGACAGCTCCCCAGCGACCACACAGCGACTTACCAACGATCACGGCCAGGTCGTATCGCTGGTCGTGATCGTTGGTAAATCGCTATGTGTGACGGGGCCTTAAAGTGTTGTGAGACTGGAAATAAGTGGAGAAGCAGTCAGCTTTTACATGCTCTCATGTTATCAAGGAATTCCAGCCAGCGTCCTTCATTCAGACTCCAGCCAAAGACAAAGTGGAACTCCTGAAACATGGGGTGGTACTGAAAGAGGTACCCCAGCTTGGTAGACCCCGTTACACTGGTGGCAGACAGCGGGATCTGATACCCCTTCTACAGGAGGAAAGGAATTAATGGAAAACAACTACCAGAAGTTAAAGAGGACTACATTAAAAGATCTGGTGGAAGCCCGAGGGTTAATCACCAGCAACAAAACAAAAGAGGATTTGATAGCAGCCATCATGGAACACGACAGTGCAGCGCCCCCCAATGTGAACGTGGAGGAGACTGATTTCCAGAGGGAGGTAAAGAACAGACTGGCGTTCTATGGCCCAAACCCTGCAGTAGAGATCATACGAGAGGTGATGGCTGATGTGCGTACTGATCTGAAGGAAAAGATGGCCGAGCGGACCAGGATAGAGCTAACCAAGATGGAGATGGCAGAGCGGACCAAAGTGGAGCTGGTCAAGATGGAGATGGCAGAGCAGAGAGAGGAGAGTCAGCGAGCAGGGGGAGCTCTGGCCTCCACCCAGGTATCTTCAACAGTAAGCCACAAAAAGATTCAGTATAATGCCTTCCGACAGTTGGGGGAGGCAGAGGAAGACATTGATGGCTTTCTGCAGGACTTTGAGCGGCAGTGTGCCCTTCATCAAGTGAAGCCGGAGGAACGGGTTCAGATCCTGGCCAGCAAGCTGACAGGCCGGGCAGCGGACGCCTATCGCACGGTACCTGATGAGGATTGTATGGACTATGAGCGGATCAAAGAAGTGATCTTGGCCCGGTATGCGCTGACACCAGAGGCATACCGCCAAAAGTTCTGCAGACTTATAAAAGGAGTAACCGATACCTACGCTGAATGGGCCTGTAAATTACGGCGGTCACTGCTACAGTGGGTACAAGGGAGCCAAGCAACCACTAAGGAGGACATCCTCCAGCTCTTCTTGTTAGAATGATTCTTTAATGGACTAACCCCCGAGACACAGGAATGGCTTCGGGACAGGCGGCCAATGACTCTTGAGGAAGCCGCTCGTCTGGCCGATGAACATCATGACGCCAGGAGGCCTCAGTTGTATGGATCAAAGATGGTCACTAAGGGTCCGCCCTTGGACCTGGAGGGCCCCAAACCACCGAAGATTGTAGGGGGACCAGCTAGAAACCTGGCCTACCACAGTTCCCCTGGGGCGCAATGCCACACCTGCCGTCAGCTAGGCCACCTGCAAAGACAATGTCCCAACCGGACTCAGCATACCCAGTGGCCAAAGGCGGGAACATCTACCTTCAGCCGGGCCGCTGTACCAAGGCGAAGCTGACCCAGCATTGGGGGCTACAACTTACCAAGGGGTGGAAGAAATGGAGGAAGTGCTGCATGAAGTAGACCCTGTGCAGGCAGCCCGGGCAGATAATCGACAACAGCATCGACAGGTCGTGTGGGTTAATGGGAAACGTATGCAGGGACTAAGAGATTCCGGAGCAACTTTGACCCTTGTGAAGCCTCATCTCGTCCGGGACCAAGAGAAGACGGACCGGACAGTGGCAGTCCGTGTAGCAGGGGGAGCCATACATCAACTGCCCACTGCCAGAATTCACCTGAACTGGGGAGTCGGGGATGGCCTTGTTGAGGTCGGCTTGATGGAGGATTTGCCTGCAGATGTCTTGCTGGGAAATGACTTGGGGCCCATGTTGTCTGCCTTCTCGGTTGCCCCCCTGGCTGAGACATATCCTGTGACCACCCGGAGACAAGCTCGAGCTGTGGAGGCAGAATCACACTCAGAGGAGGCCCAGGTAAGACATCCCAGCCCTAAACGTATTCCCATAGCCAGACAGATTTCTTGGGCCACCCCAGATGAATTTAAGAGGGAGTTACTTGAGGATCCTTCATTGGAAGGATATCGTGGGAAGGCACAGGAGGGGAGAGGGGTACTGGAAGTGGAACAGTTTATATGGAAGCAGGGACTTCTCTACTGGATCACAGAGCAGCACCACACAGGGACGAGCCCCACTATAAAATGACAGCTGGTAGTTCCCAAGAAGTATAGGCAGGAGTTACTGCGAATCTCTCATGACATACCCTTGGCCGGGCACTTCGGCGTCAGTCGCACCAGGCATCGTCTGATACAAAACTTCTTTTGGCCGGGGGTAACTGTCATGATCTCAATGGCAAGAGATCATAGCATCAGCATATATAGGAACTAGCTCTTGGAAGATGGAAACTGAGCTGACCATGAACTAAACCTAACGCACAACTAGCAGTGGCCGGGTAGCATGCCTACGTTGATTCTAGATGCCCAGCACCAGCCGGAGGACCAAACAAAGCCAGCAGAGGAAAATATTAGTCCTAGCTCACCTCTAGAGAAACACCCCGAAAGGAGACAGAGGCCCCCCACATGTATTGGCGGTGAATCAAGATGAAATAACAAACGTAGTATGAAAATAGGTTTAGCAAATTTGAGGTCCACTTACTACATAGCAGAAGACAGAAAGGACACTTTCATGGTCAGCTAAAAACCCTATCAAAACACCATCCAGAAATTACTTTAAAACTCTGGCATTAACTCATAACACCAGAGTGGCAATTCCTGTTCACAAGAGCTTTCCAGACACAGTAACGAAACTACAGCTGTGAACTGGAACAAAAATGCAAAAACAAACATGGACAAGAGTCCAACTTATCTAGTAGTTGTCTAGGAGCAGGAACAAGCACAGAGAGGCTTCTGATAACATTGTTGACCGGCAAGCAACTAACAGAGCAGCAAGGTTATATAGCGACTCCCACATCTTGATGGGAACAGGTGAACAGAGAAGATGAAGACACCAGTTCAATTCCACCAGTAGCCACCGGGGGAGCCCAGAATCCAAATTCACAACAGTACCCCCCCCTCAAGGAGGGGGCACCGAACCCTCACCCGAACCACCAGGGCGATCAGGATGGGCCCTATGAAAGGCACGAACCAGATCAGAGGCATGAACATCAGATGCATTCACCCAAGAATTATCCTCCTGGCCGTATCCCTTCCACTTGACCAGATACTGGAGTCTCCGTCTGGAAACACGAGAGTCTAAGATTTTCTCCACAACGTACTCCAACTCACCCTCAACCAACACCGGAGCAGGAGGCTCAACGGAAGGCACAACCGGTACCTCATACCTGCGCAATAATGACCGATGAAAAACGTTATGAATAGAAAAGGATGCAGGGAGGTCCAAACGGAAGGAAACAGGGTTAAGAATCTCCAATATCTTATACGGGCCGATGAACCGAGGCTTAAACTTAGGAGAAGAGACCCTCATAGGGACAAAACGAGAAGACAACCACACCAAGTCCCCAACATGAAGACGAGGACCAACACGACGACGGCGGTTAGCAAAAAGCTGAGTCTTCTCCTGGGACAACCTCAAATTGTCCACCACCTGCCCCCAGATCTGATGCAATCTCTCCACCACAGCATCCACTCCAGGACAATCCGAAGATTCCACATGACCAGAGGAAAATCGAGGATGAAACCCCGAATTACAGAAAAACGGGGACACCAAAGTGGCAGAGCTGGCCCGATTATTGAGAGCGAACTCCGCCAATGGCAAAAAAGCAACCCAATCATCCTGGTCAGCAGACACAAAACACCTCAGATATGTCTCCAGGGTCTGATTAATCCGCTCAGTCTGGCCATTCGTCTGAGGATGGAAAGCGGACGAAAAAGATAAATCTATGCCCATCCTAGCACAGAATGCCCGCCAAAATCTAGACACGAATTGGGTCCCTCTGTCAGAAACGATATTCTCAGGAATACCATGCAAACGAACAACATTTTGAAAAAACAGAGGAACCAACTCGGAAGAAGAAGGCAACTTGGGCAGAGGAACCAAATGGACCATCTTAGAGAAACGGTCACACACCACCCAGATGACAGACATCTTCTGAGAAACAGGCAGATCTGAAATAAAATCCATCGAGATGTGCGTCCAAGGCCTCTTAGGAATAGGCAAGGGCAACAACAATCCACTAGCCCGAGAACAACAAGGCTTGGCCCGAGCACAAACGTCACAAGACTGCACAAAGCCTCGCACATCTCGTGACAGGGAAGGCCACCAGAAGGACCTTGCCACCAAATCCCTGGTACCAAAAATGCCAGGATGACCTGCCAACGCAGAAGAATGAACCTCAGAGATGACTCTACTGGTCCAATCATCAGGAACAAACAGTTTATCAGGTGGGCAACGATCAGGTCTATCCGCCTGAAACTCCTGCAAGGCCCGCCGCAGGTCTGGAGAAACGGCTGACAATACCACTCCATCCTTAAGGATACCTGTGGGCTCAGAGTTACCAGGCGAGTCAGGCTCAAAACTCCTAGAAAGGGCATCCGCCTTAACATTCTTAGAACCCGGTAGGTATGACACCACAAAATTAAACCGAGAGAAAAATAATGACCAGCGCGCCTGTCTAGGATTCAGGCGCCTGGCAGTCTCAAGATAAACCAAATTTTTGTGGTCAGTCAATACCACCACCTGATGTCTGGCCCCCTCAAGCCAATGGCGCCACTCCTCAAAAGCCCACTTCATGGCCAAAAGCTCCCGATTCCCAACATCATAATTCCGCTCAGCGGGCGAAAATTTACGGGAAAAGAAGGCACAAGGCCTCATCACGGAGCAGTCAGAACTTTTCTGCGACAACACTGCCCCAGCTCCGATCTCAGAAGCGTCGACCTCAACCTGAAAAGGTAGAGCAACATCAGGCTGACGCAACACAGGGGCGCTTAAGCTCCCGAAAGGCCTCCACAGCATCAGGGGACCAATCAGCAACATCAGCACCCTTCTTAGTCAAATCGGTCAATGGCTTAGCAATATCCGAAAAACCAGCAATAAATCGACGATAAAAGTTAGCAAAGCCCAAAAATTTCTGAAGACTCTTAAGAGAAGAGGGCTGCGTCCAATCACAAATAGCTTGAACCTTGACAGGATCCATTTCAATGGAAGAGGGGGAAAAAATATATCCCAAAAAGGAAATCCTCTGTACCCCAAAAACACACTTAGAACCCTTCACACACAAAGAATTAGACCGCAAAACCTGAAAAACCCTCCTGACTTGCTGGACATGAGAGTCCCAGTCATCCGAAAAAATCAGAATATCATCCAGATACACAATCATAAATTTATCCAAATAATCGCGAAAAATATCATGCATAAAGGACTGGAAAACTGACGGAGCATTTGAAAGACCAAAAGGCATCACTAAATACTCAAAGTGGCCCTCGGGCGTATTAAATGCGGTTTTCCACTCATCCCCCTGCCTGATTCGCACCAAATTATACGCCCCACGAAGGTCAATCTTAGAGAACCACTTGGCCCCCTTTATGCGAGCAAACAAATCAGTCAGCAACGGCAATGGGTATTGATATTTAACAGTGATTTTATTCAAAAGCCGATAATCAATACATGGTCTCAAAGAGCCGTCTTTTTTTGACACGAAGAAAAAACCGGCTCCTAAGGGAGATGACGATGGACGAATATGTCCCTTTTCCAAGGACTCCTTTATATATTCACGCATAGCAGCATGTTCAGGCACAGACAGATTAAATAAACGACCCTTTGGGTATTTACTACCCGGGATTAAATCTATGGCACAATCGCACTCTCGGTGCGGAGGTAACGAATCAAGCTTGGATTCTTCAAAGACGTCACGATAGTCAGACAGGAACTCAGGAATTTCAGAGGGAATAGATGATGAAATGGAAACCACAGGTACATCCCCATGAGCCCCCTTACATCCCCAGCTCAACACAGACATAGCTCTCCAGTCAAGGACTGGGTTATGAGATTGCAGCCAAGGCAATCCCAGCACCAAATCATCATGTAGATTATACAGCACCAGAAAGCGAATAATCTCCTGGTGATCCGGATTAATACGCATAGTTACTTGTGTCCAGTATTGTGGTTTATTATTAGCCAATGGGGTGGAGTCAATCCCCTTCAGAGGAATAGGAGTCTCCAAAGGCTCTAAATCATACCCACAGCGTTTGGCAAAGGACCAATCCATAAGACTCAAAGCGGCGCCAGAGTCGACATAGGCGTCCGTGGTAATAGATGACAAAGAGCAAATCAGGGTCACAGATAGAATAAACTTAGACGGTAAGGTGCAAATGGAAACAGATTTACCAAGCTTTTTAGTGCGCTTAGAGCATGCTGATATAACATGAGTAGAATCACCACAATAGAAACACAACCCATTTTTCCGTCTAAAATTCTGCCGCTCGCTTCGGGACAGAATTCTATCACACTGCATACTCTCTGGCGATTTCTCAGTGGACAACGCCAGATGGTGCACTGGTTTGCGCTCCCGCAAACGCCTATCGATCTGAATAGCCATTGTCATGGACTCATTCAGACCCGCAGGCACAGGGAACCCCACCATAACATCCTTAATGGCATCAGAGAGACCCTCTCTGAAAGTCGCCGCCAGGGCGCACTCATTCCACTGAGTAAGCACAGACCATTTACGGAATCTTTGGCAGTAAATTTCCGCTTCATCTTGCCCCTGAGATAGGGACATCAAAGTTTTTTCTGCCTGAAGCTCCAAATGAGGTTCGTCATAAAGCAACCCCAAGGCCAGAAAAAACGCATCCACATTGAGCAACGCAGGATCCCCTGGTGTCAATGAAAAAGCCCAGTCTTGAGGGTCGCCCCGGAGCAAGGAAATCACAATCCTGACCTGCTGTGCAGGATCTCCGGCAGAGCGAGATTTCAGGGACAAAAATAATTTGCAATTATTTCGAAAATTCTGAAACCCAGATCTATTCCCCGAGAAAAATTCCGGCAAAGGAATTCTCGGCTCAGATACAGGTGCATGACAAACAAAATCTTGCAAATTTTGTACCTTCGTGGCGAGATTATTCAAACCTGCAGTTACACTCTGAAGATCCATTGCAAACAGGTGAACACAGAGCCATTCAAAGGAGAGAAAAGAAAAGAAAGAAAAAAAAAAAAAAAAAAAAAAAAATTTCAGCAGACTACTTATTTCTCTCCTTTCTCAGCCAAGGATTTTAACCCTTTAGTGGGCCGGTCAAACTGTCATGATCTCAATGGCAAGAGATCATAGCATCAGCATATATAGGAACTAGCTCTTGGAAGATGGAAACTGAGCTGACCATGAACTAAACCTAACGCACAACTAGCAGTGGCCGGGTAGCATGCCTACGTTGATTCTAGATGCCCAGCACCAGCCGGAGGACCAAACAAAGCCAGCAGAGGAAAATATTAGTCCTAGCTCACCTCTAGAGAAACACCCCGAAAGGAGACAGAGGCCCCCCACATGTATTGGCGGTGAATCAAGATGAAATAACAAACGTAGTATGAAAATAGGTTTAGCAAATTTGAGGTCCACTTACTACATAGCAGAAGACAGAAAGGACACTTTCATGGTCAGCTAAAAACCCTATCAAAACACCATCCAGAAATTACTTTAAAACTCTGGCATTAACTCATAACACCAGAGTGGCAATTCCTGTTCACAAGAGCTTTCCAGACACAGTAACGAAACTACAGCTGTGAACTGGAACAAAAATGCAAAAACAAACATGGACAAGAGTCCAACTTATCTAGTAGTTGTCTAGGAGCAGGAACAAGCACAGAGAGGCTTCTGATAACATTGTTGACCGGCAAGCAACTAACAGAGCAGCAAGGTTATATAGCGACTCCCACATCTTGATGGGAACAGGTGAACAGAGAAGATGAAGACACCAGTTCAATTCCACCAGTAGCCACCGGGGGAGCCCAGAATCCAAATTCACAACAGGTAACCTATGATGTTCGTCAGTACTGCCAGACCTGTGACAGTTGCCAGCGCATTGGCAAGAGGGGAGATCGATGCAAGGCCAAATTATGACCCCTCCCCATTGTTGAGGAACCATTTAGCCGAGTAGCGGTCAATCTGATAGGGCCGTTAGCTAAACCCAGTCCGTCAGGGAAAATATATATATTGATAGTGGTAGATTATGCCACACGGTATCCAGAGGCGGTTGCGTTACCTAACATACTGGCAGAGACGGTGGCGGCTGCCCTGCTCCAGGTTTTCTCACGGGTTGGATTTCCCCGGGAGATTATATCGGACCAGGGTACCCAGTTTACAGCAGAGGTGACCAACCAACTATGGAAGCTGTGCGGCGTAAAGTCCATTAGAAGCGCCCCGTACCACCCGCAAACCAATGGGTTGTTGAACGCTTTAAAGGGACGTTAAAACAACTCATTGGGACTTTTACCAGGACCTACAGGGACTGGGAGAAATTCTTGCCTCACCTCCTGTTTGCCTATCGGGAGGTGCCCCAAGAATCCACGGGGTTCTCCCCGTTCGAACTGGTATACGGGTAAGGGGACCCCTAGACTTAGTGCTAGAACACTGGGAAGAGGAGGGCACTATAGAAGGGGTACCTATTGTACCCTATGTGCTGGAATTCCGGGACCGCCTACAGGAGCTGACCCAGGCTGTACGTGGGAACCTGCAGGTGGCCCAACATCGCCAGCGCGTATGGTACGATCGGAGGGCCAGAGAACGCACCTTTGAGATAGGACAGAAGGTTCTGGTGTTAGAGACCACTAGGCAGAACAACTTCCAAGCTGCATGGCAGGGGCCCTACCAGGTAGTGGGGAAAATAGCCGACACCACCTATAATGTCGCCGATTGTGACGACCCCAGGGTTATCCGCATGTTCCACGTGAACATGCTGAAGCCCTACCGGGAGCGCCCTGAAGAGGTAGTGGCCACCTGTGCACCTGAAGCAGAGGATGTAGCCGGACTCCCCTTGCCTGATGTCTTAGGGGAGAGAACTCAGTCTAAAACATGGGACCAGGTACACTGGGGTGAAGACCTAGGTCCCTGGGAGAGACAGCAGGCAGAGGCGTTGTTGAGGCAGCGACAGAGGATGTTTTCAGGGAGACCGGGGTACACCCACCTGGCACAACACAAGGTTGAGACCCAGGATCAGACCCCCCTGAGACAACCCCCCTTCCGTGTCCCTGAGTCTGTACGAGAAGGGATGTGACAAGAGATACGAGAGATGTTGCGCTTAGGGGTCATTGAAGAATCAGATAGTCCCTGGGCATCCCCCGTAGTGTTAGTGCCCAAGAAGGATGGGACTACATGGTTTTGTGTAGATTATCGCAGGCTCAATGAGAAAACGGTGACGGATGCGTATCCCATGCCGCGCGTGGATGAGCTGTTAGACCGGCTGGCGGGGGCAAAGTATTTGACCACCATCGATCTATGCAAAGGCTACTGGCAGATTCCCCTTAGTCCTGACGCTATTCCCAAGTCTGCATTTGTCACCCCGTTTGGCTTATTCCAGTTTCGAGTTATGCCATTCAGGATGAAGAATGCCCCGGCGACCTTCCAGAGGCTGGCTGACCGACTTCTGGATGGTCTCCAGGACTATGCTTGTGCCTACCTGGATGACATCGCCATCTACAGCGCGACATGGGAAGAGCATCTAAATCACCTAGAGACAGTATTAGACAGGATCCACAAGGCCGGAATCACCCTGAACCCAAACAAGTGTCACGTGGGCAAAGCAGAGGTTCAGTATTTAGGGCATTGGTTGGGAAGTGGGAAACAGAGACCAGAACCAGCCAAGATTGAGGCCATAGCCAAATGGCCCACCCCACGCACTAAAACCCAGGTCATGGCGTTTCTAGGGACAGCGGGGTATTACAGGAAATTCGTCCTCAATTACAGCAGCGTAGCCAAGCCCCTCACTGATCTGACCCGTAAGAACCAACCCCGCCAGGTAACCTGGACCCCAGAGTGTGAGGAAGCCTTCCGCCAGCTAAAGGACGCCCTCACCAATACCCCTGTATTGGCCGCACCCGATCCAACTAAACATTTCCTGGTTCACACAGACGCTTCTATGTTTGGATTGGGGGCAGTACTGAGCCAAGTAGGGCCGGATGGCCAAGAACACCCGGTAGCTTACCTGAGTCGGAAACTACTGCCCCGTGAAGTAAGCTATGCGGCCATCGAGAAGGAGTGCCTGGCAGTAGTATGGGCACTCAAAAAGTTACAACTATATTTGTATGGACGACAGTTTTCCCTCCTAACGGACCATAATCCCCTAGTCTGGCTTAATCGGGTCTCCGGAGACAACGCCAGCTTACTGCGGTGGAGTTTAGCCCTACAACCTCTGGACTTCACCATCCACTACAGACCCGGCAAACAAAACGGTAACGCCGATGGACTAAGTCGACAAACGGAACTTGTACCAACCCCATAAACTTCGGTCATCCCAAAACCGATCCGTTAAGGATCAGACTGTGTATGCCGATCGCGTCGCTGAAAGGGGGAGCCATGTTACAGAATCCCCCAGCACCCAGAATATGTTATGCGGTATATGTATGTATAATAGGTTCCATGTGAGATATATGTCCCTAATGCATCAGCCCACAGGCTGCGCCCCTGGGCAGAGGAGACAAGATATCCCCCTTCTGACCTCCCTCACCTTTGTAATTCCCACAGTAAATATCAGCAGGCTCCGGCCACCTGCGGCTATTGTAATGTATGTCTGGCCTGCCGCTTTTGAATGGGCCTGCCCTCTGTATCTGTTGTGATATATATTCTGTGTTCTGTGAATAAAGTGTTGTGAGACTGGAAATACGTGGAGAAGCAGTCAGCTTTTATATGCTCTCATGTAATCAAGGAATTCCAGCCAGCGTCCTTCATTCAGACTCCAGCCAAAGACAAAGTGGACCTCCTGAAACACGGAGTGGTACTGAAAGAGGTACCCCAGCTTGGTAGACCCCGTTACAGCAGTGTTCGTGACAAGACTGACCCCATCGACGGACATCTCCAGACCGCCAATCCAGAACAGGTTCGTGGAGGCGCAGCCACGGAAGACCTAGAAGGAATGGTGGAGAAAGATTCGGTAACACATAGAATGTAATTTTCTCCCTGTGGAGTGCTCCGAATAGAAGCTCCACCTTTTCGGTGATACCGATAATGGCATCTTTCAGGGGTCTACCATCTACGGAGGCGATGCGCCAGTACTGCTGCAGTGGAACAATTGGAATCCCGAACTGCCTGGCCACAGCTTGCTGGATGAAATTTCCACCAGATCCAGAGTCCAGATAGGCCGTCTCGGAGAACCGCACCTTCCCAAAGATCACCTGTATGGATATGGTTAGCGGGAGAGAAGAGTCATTCTCACCAAGGGAGGTCTCCCTTACCTGTCCTAGGCGGAAGAGTTCTTCTGACCTCTCAGTTCCACTGCATTGACCGGAAGTGGAGCGTCCACCATAACAATATAGATTCTTAGTGGAAATCTCCTTTTGCTGATTCCTCTTCACCTTCACGCTCCATGGGCTCATCCTCAAAGACCAGAGCAGGACAAAGCGGAAACCGAGGTTTCGGTGAAGAAGACGCTGGATGAGGAAATTGCTTCTCGAGAAGCCTCTCTCTGGAGCGCTGCTGAAGACGCAGGTCAATCCGAATTGGGAGGGATATGAGATCATCTAGGGTCTCAGGTAGGTCCCTGCCTGCCAATTCGTCCTTGACTCTTCCAGACAACCCTCGCCGGAAGACTCTGACCAGGGGCTCATTGGTCCACTGGAGCTACGAAGCTAAGGTGCGGAAACGGATGGCATACTGACCGACAGAGAGAGAGCCCTGTTGCAAATCAAAGAGAGACTCCTGTTGTGAATTCTGCTTTTGGGCTCCCTCCGGTGGTTGTAGGTGGTAATGCAGTTGCCCCTGAGTTGCAGCCCTGGTCAGGTGTATCTGCTGATTGCAGTTCTGACTGGGGTATTTAGGCGTGCAGGATTCATTTGTCCTTGCCAGTTGTCAATTGTTCTTGGGAGGCTATGGACCTCTGCCTGGTTCCTCCTGCCTTTCTGCCAAATCAGCAAAGATAAGTGTCTGGGTTTTTTTTCCTGTGGCACACATGCAGTGTGCTTCACAATTCAGTGCTATTCTTTGTGTTTTCTTGTCCAGCTTCGATTGTGTCAGTATTTTCTCAGTCTTGCTGGATTCTCTGGAGTGGCAGATATACATTCCATGTCTTTAGTTAGATTGTGGAACTTTTTGTATTATCTGCTGTGGATATTTTTGGAAGGGTTTTAATACTGACCGCCTAGTAATCTGTCCTATCTTTTCCTATTTAGCTAGAGTGGCCTCTTTTGCTAAATCCTGTTTCTACCTGCGTGTGTCTATTCTTCTCCTACTCACAGTCATTATTCATGGGGGGCTGCCTATCCTTTGGGGGGTCTGCTCTGAGGCAAGGTAGCATTCCTATTTACCTCTATAGGGGTATTTAGTCCTCCGGCTGTGTCGAGGTGTCTAGGTTCGTGTTAGGCACACCCCACGGCTACTTCTAGTTGCGGTGTTAGTTCAGGATTGCGGTCAGTACAGGTTCCACCGACTCCAGAGAAAGTTTCATGCGGCTCCAAGGTCACCGGATCATAACAGTACAACTGGCCAATAATGAGTTAAATGCATCTCAGAAGAAGGGAAGAAAGGTGTTGAGCCATTTTTTTTTCTGCAGTCTGTTTTGTCTTTTTTTCCCTCTTTATCTATGGGTGGCTGAGGAGTCTTGTGCCAGCATGGATGTTCAGGAACTAGCTTCTCGTGTAGATCAGCTTGCTGCTAGGGTACAGGGTATTTCTGATTATTTTGTTCAGACTCCTGCTTTAGAGCCGAAGATTCCTACCCCTGATTTGTTTTTTGGTGATAGGTCCAAATTTTTGGGTTTTAAAAACAATTGTAAACTGTTTTTTGCTCTGAGACCGCGATCCTCCGGTGATTCTATTCAGCAGGTTAAAATTGTCATCTCCCTGCTGCGTGGCGATCCTCAGGATTGGGCATTTTCCCTGGAATCTGGGAATCCTTCCTTGCTTAATGTAGATTCCTTTTTTCAGGCTTTAGGATTATTATATGAGGAACTGAATTCTATGGATCAAGCGGAGAAAACCTTGTTGGCCCTGTCTCAGGGTCAAGAGGCGGCAGAATTGTATTGTCAGAAATTTAGAAAATGGTCTGTGTTGACTAAATGGAATGATGATGCTTTGGCGGCAATTTTCAGAAAGGGTCTTTCTAAATCCATTAAAGATGTTATGGTGGGGTTTCCCACACCTTCCGGTCTGAGTGATTCTATGTCTCTGGCCATTCAGATTGATCGGCACTTGCGGGAGCGTCAAACTGTGCGCGCTGTGGCGTCGTCCTTAGAGCAAGGTCCTGAGCCAATGCAGTGTGATAGGATTTTGTCTAGAACGGAACGACAAGGATTCAGACGTCAGAATAGGTTGTGTTATTATTGTGGCGACGCTTCTCATGTCATTTCAGTCTGCCCTAAGCGGACAAAAAGGATCGCTAGTTCATTTACTATCAGTACTGTACAACCTAAATTTTTGTTATCGGTGTCCTTGATCTGCTCTTTGTCATCGTTTTCTGTCATGGCGTTTGTGGATTCAGGCGCCGCCTTGAACTTAATGGATTTTGAGTTTGCCAGGCGTTGTGGTTTTCCCTTGCAGCCTTTGCAGAACCCTATCCCTTTAAGGGGGATTGATGCTACACCTTTGGCTAAAAATAAGCCTCAGTTTTGGAAACAGGTGACCATGCACATGGCGCCAGCCCATCAGGAAGATTGTCGATTTCTGGTACTGCATAATTTGCATGATGTTATCGTGCTGGATTTCCCGTGGTTGCAGGTACATAATCCTGTGTTAAATTGGAAATCTATGTCTGTGACTAGTTGGGGTTGTCAGGGGGTTCATAATGATGTTCCTTTGATGTCAATCTCCTCTTCTTCCTCTTTTGAAATTCCAGAGTTTTTGTCTGATTTTCAGGATGTATTCGATGAGCCCAAGTCCAGTTCTCTTCCACCGCACAGGGACTGTGATTGTGCGATAGACTTGATTCCAGGCAGTAAGTTTCCTAAGGGCCGACTTTTCAACCTGTCTGTGCCTGAACATACCACCATGCGGAGTTATGTTAAGGGTCTTTGGAGAAAGGGCATATTCGGCCATCTTCTTCACCGTTGGGAGCGGGTTTTTTCTTTGTTGCTAAAAAGGATGGCTCCTTGAGACCTTGTATTGATTATCGCCTCTTGAATAAGATCACGGTCAAGTTTCAATACCCTTTACCTTTGCTTTCCGATTTGTTTGCTAGGATTAAGGGGGCTAGTTGGTTTACGAAGATTGACCTTCGGGGGGCATATAATCTTGTTCGTATTAAGCAGGGTGATGAATGGAAAACTGCGTTTAATATGCCCGAAGGCCATTTTGAATACCTTGTGATGCCATTCGGGCTCACTAACGCTCCATCTGTTTTTCAATCCTTCATGCATGATATCTTCCGGACTTATATTGATAAATTCTTGATTGTATATTTGGACGATATTTTGATTTTTTCCGATGATTGGAAGTCTCATGTGGAACAGGTCAGGATGGTATTTCAGATCCTTTGTGACAATGCTTTGTTTGTGAAAGGGTCTAAGTGTCTCTTTGGGGTGCAGAAGGTTTCTTTTTGGGGCTTTATTTTTTCTCCCTCATCTATGGAGATGGATCCTGTTAAGGTTCAGGCCATTCATGATTGGATTCAACCCACATCCGTGAAGAGCCTTCAGAAATTTTTGGGTTTTGCAAATTTGTATCGCCATTTCATTGCTAACTTCTCCAGCGTGGTTAAACCCTTGACTGATTTGACGAAAAAAGGCGCTGATGTGGCGAATTGGTCCACTGCGGCTGTCTCTGCCTTTCAGGAGCTTAAACGCCAATTTACTTCTGCTCCGATGTTGCGCCAACCAGATGTTTCTCTTCCGTTTCAGGTTGAGGTTGACGCTTCTGAGATTGGGGCATGGGCCGTTTTGTCTCAGAGGGATTCTGTTGGGTCTTTGATGAAACCGTGTGCCTTCTTCTCCCGCAAGTTTTCGCCTGCTGAACGCAATTATGATGTCGGCAATCGGGAGTTGTTGGCTATGAAGTGAGCGTTTGAGGAGTGGCGACATTGGCTTGAGGGAGCTAAGCACCGTATTGTGGTCCTGACCGATCATAAGAATTTGATTTACCTCGAGTCTGCCAAATGGCTGAGTCCTAGACAAGCTCGATGGTCCTTGTTTTTTTCCCGTTTTGATTTCGTGGTTTCGTATCTTCCGGGTTCTAAGAAAATTAAGGCTGATGCCCTTTCTAGGAGTTTTTTGCCTGATTCTCCTGAGGTCCTTGAACCGGTCGGCATTCTGAAAGAAGGGGTGGTACTTTCTGCCATTTCCCCTGATTTACGGCGGGTTCTTCAGGAATTTCAGGCTGATAGACCTGACCGCTGTCCTGTGGGGAAATTGTTTGTTCCTGACAGATGGACTAGTAGAGTTATTTCTGAGGTTCACTGTTCTGTGTTGGCTGGTCATCCTGGTATTTTGTATTTTTGGTACCAGAGATTTGGTTGGTAGGTCCTTTTTGGTGGCCTTCGTTGTCACGTGATGTGCGTTCTTTTGTGCAGTCCTGTGGGACTTGTGCGCGGGCCAAACCTTGCTGTTCCCGTGCTAGTGGGTTACTTTTGCCATTGCCGGTCCCTGAGAGGCCCTGGACGCATATTTCTATGGATTTTATTTCTGATCTTCCGGTTTCCCAGAGGATGTCGGTTATCTGGGTTGTTTGTGACCGGTTTTCTAAGATGGTTCATTTGGTGCCTTTGCCTAAATTGCCTTCCTCTTCAGAGTTGGTTCCTTTGTTTTTTCAGCATGTGGTTCGTTTGCATGGTATTCCGGAGAATATTGTGTCCGACAGAGGTTCCCAGTTTGTTTCTAGGTTTTGGCGGGCCTTTTGTGCTAGGCTGGGCATTGATTTGTCTTTTTCTTCTGCATTTCATCCTCAGACAAATGGCCAGACCGAGCGAACTAATCAGACTTTGGAGAGCTATTTGAGATGCTTTGTGTCTGCCGATCAGGATGATTGGGTGGCCTTTTTGCCATTGGCCGAGTTTGCCCTTAATAATCGGGCTAGTTCGGCTACTTTGGTTTCGCCTTTTTTTTGTAATTTTGGTTTTCATCCTCGTTTTTCTTCTGGGCAGGTTGAGCCTTCCGACTGTCCTGGTGTGGATTCTGTGGTTGACAGGTTGCAGCAGATTTGGGCTCATGTGGTGGACAATTTGGTGTTGTCTCAGGAGGAGGCTCAACATTTTGCTAACCGTCGTCGGTGTGTTGGTTCCCGGCTTCAGGTTGGGGATTTGGTTTGGTTGTCTTCCCGTCATGTTCCTATGAAGGTCTCTTCCCCTAAGTTTAAGCCTCGGTTTATTGGTCCTTATAGGATTTCTGAGATTATTAATCCGGTGTCTTTTCGATTGGCGCTTCCGGCCTCTTTTGCTATCCATAATGTCTTCCATAGATCTTTATTGCGGAAATATGTGGTGCCCGTTGTTCCCTCTGTTGATCCTCCGGCCCCTGTTTTGGTTGATGGGGAGTTGGAGTATGTGGTTGAGAAGATTTTGGATTCTCGTTTTTCGAGGCGGAGTGTCATGGTTCTCAATGGCAAGAGAACATAGTAAAGAATACAAAAAGGACTAGCTCTTGGAAGATGGGAACTCGAGCTGACTGTGAGCTAAACCTACCGCACAACTAACAGTGGCCGGGTAGCGTGCCTACGTTTTATCCCTAGACACCCAGCGCCAGCTGGAGAACTGACTGACCCTAGCAGAGGAAAATACAGACCTGGCTTACCTCTAGAGAAATTTTCCCCAAAAGGCAGACAGTAGCCCCCACATATATTGTCGGTGATTTCAGAGGAAATTGACATACGAAGTATGAAGATAGGTTTAGCAAATTGAGGTCCGCTTACTAGATAGTAGGAAGACAGAAAAGGAAACTTCACAGTCAGCTGAAAACCCTTTCAAAACACCATCCTGAAATTACTTTAAGACTCTAATATCAACTCATGACACCAGAGTGGCAATTTCAGCTCACAAGAGCTTCCAGCCTCAGAAATAATCAATCACAGAGAACTGGAACAAAAATGCAAAACAAACTTAGGACTACAAGTCCAACTTAGCTGATAGTAGTCTAGGAGCAGGAACATGCAACAGAAAGGCTTCTGGTAACATTGTTGGCCAGCATAGAAATGACTGAGGAGCAAGGTTAAATAGAAAACTCCCACATCCTGATGGAAACAGGTGAACAGAGGAGATGAAGCACACAAGTGCAGTACCACCAGAAACCACCGGGGGAGCCCAGAAACCAAATTCACAACAGTACCCCCCCTCAAGGAGGGGGCACCGAACCCTCACCAGAACCACCAGGGCGATCAGGATGAGCCCTATGAAAGGCACGGACCAAATCGGAGGCATGAACATCAGAGGCTGTCACCCAAGAGTTATCCTCCTGACCGTAGCCCTTCCACTTGACCAGATACTGAAGTCTCCATCTGGAAACACGGGAGTCCAAGATCTTCTCGACAACGTACTCCAACTCACCCTCAACCAACACCGGAGCAGGAGGCTCAACGGAAGGCACAACCGGTACCTCATACCTGCGCAACAATGACCGATGGAAGACATTATGAATAGAAAAAGATGCAGGGAGGTCCAAACGAAAGGACACAGGGTTAAGAATCTCCAATATCTTGTACCGGCCGATGAACCGAGGCTTAAACTTAGGAGAAGAAACCTTCATAGGGACAAAACGAGAAGATAACCACACCAAGTCCCCAACACAAAGACGAGGACCAACACGACGACGGCGGTTGGCAAAATGCTGAGTCTTCTCCTGGGACAACTTCAAATTGTCCACCACATGCCCCCAAATCTGATGCAACCTCTCCACCACAGCATCCACTCCAGGACAATCCGAAGACTCCACCTGACCGGAAGAGAAACGAGGATGAAACCCCGAATTACAGAAGAAAGGAGAAACCAAGGTGGCAGAACTAGCCCGATTATTGAGGGCAAACTCCGCCAAGGGCAAAAAGGCAACCCAATCATCCTGATCCGCAGACACAAAACACCTCAAATAAGTCTCCAAGGTCTGATTAGTTCGCTCGGTCTGGCCATTAGTCTGAGGGTGGAAAGCAGACGAAAAAGACAAATCAATGCCCATCCTAGCACAGAACGCTCGCCAAAATCTAGACACGAATTGGGTTCCCCTGTCAGAAACGATATTCTCCGGAATACCATGCAAGCGCACCACATTTTGAAAAAACAGAGGAACCAGCTCGGATGAGGAAGGCAATTTAGGCAAGGGAACCAAATGGACCATCTTAGAGAAACGGTCACACACCACCCAGATGACAGACATCTTCTGAGAAACAGGGAGATCAGAAATAAAATCCATGGAGATGTGAGTCCAAGGCCTCTTCGGAATAGGCAAGGATAACAACAATCCACTAGCCCGAGAACAACAAGGCTTGGCCCGAGCACAAACATCACAAGACTGCACAAAACCTCGCACATCTCGCGACAGGGAAGGCCACCAGAAGGACCTAGCCACCAAATCCCTGGTACCAAAGATTCCAGGATGACCTGCTAACGCAGAAGAATGGACCTCCGAGATGACTCTACTGGTCCAATCATCAGGAACAAACAATCTACCAGGCGGGCAACGATCAGGTCTATCCGCCTGAAACTCCTGCAAGACCCGTCGCAAATCTGGGGAAACAGCAGATAATATCACTCCATCCTTAAGGATACCTGTAGGTTCAGAATTACCAGGGGAATCAGGCTCAAAACTCCTAGAAAGGGCATCCGCCTTCTCATTTTTAGAACCCGGTAGGTAAGAAACCACAAAATTAAACCGAGAGAAAAATAACGACCAGCGCGCCTGTCTAGGATTCAGGCGTCTGGCGGACTCAAGATAAATCAAATTCTTGTGGTCGGTCAATACCACCACCTGATGTCTAGCCCCCTCAAGCCAATGACGCCACTCCTCAAAAGCCCACTTCATAGCCAAGAGCTCCCGATTACCAATATCATAATTTCGCTCAGCGGGCGAAAACTTACGAGAAAAGAACGCACAAGGTCTCATCACGGAGCAGTCGGAACTTTTCTGCGACAAAACCGCCCCAGCTCCGATTTCTGAAGCGTCGACCTCAATCTGAAAAGGAAGAGTAACATCAGGCTGACGCAATACAGGGGCGGAAGAAAAGCGGCGCTTAAGCTCCCGAAAGGCCTCCACAGCAGCAGGGGACCACTCAGCAACATCAGCACCCTTCTTAGTCAAATCAGTCAACGGTTTAGCGACATCAGAAAAACCAGTTATAAATCGACGATAAAAATTAGCAAAGCCCAAAAACTTCTGAAGGCTCTTAAGAGAAGAGGGTTGCGTCCAATCACAAATAGCCTGAACCTTGACAGGGTCCATCTCAATGGAAGAGGGGGAAAAAATGTACCCCAAAAACGAAATCTTTTGAACCCCAAAAACGCACTTAGAACCCTTTACACACAAGGAATTAGAGCGCAAAACCTGAAAAACCCTCCTGACCTGTTGGACATGAGAGTCCCAGTCATCCGAAAAAATCAAAATATCATCCAGATACACAATCAAAAATGTATCCAAATATTCACGGAAAATGTCATGCATAAAGGACTGAAAGACTGAAGGGGCATTTGAAAGACCAAAAGGCATTACTAAATACTCAAAATGGCCCTCAGGCGTATTAAATGCGGTTTTCCACTCATCCCCCTGCTTAATTCGCACTAAATTATACGCCCCACGAAGATCAATCTTAGAGAACCACTTGGCCCCCTTTATTCAAGCAAACAAATCAGTAAGCAGTGGCAAAGGATACTGATATTTAACCGTGATTTTATTCAAAAGCCGATAATCAATACACGGCCTCAAAGAGCCATCTTTTTTAGATACAAAGAAAAAACCGGCTCCTAAGGGAGATGACGAAGGACGAATATGTCCCTTTTCCAAGGACTCCTTAATATATTCCCGCATAGCAGCATGTTCAGGCACAGATAGATTAAATAAACGACCCTTTGGAAACTTACTGCCCGGAATCAGATCTATAGTACAATCGCACTCTCTGTGCGGAGGTAGTGAACCAATTTTAGGTTCCTCAAAAACGTCACGATAATCAGATAAAAATTCCGGAATCTCAGAGGGAATAGATGACGAAATGGAAACCAAAGGTACGTCCCCATGAGTCCCCTGACATCCCCAGCTTAACACAGACATTGCTTTCCAGTCGAGGACTGGGTTTTGAGATTGCAGCCATGGCAATCCAAGCACCAACACATCATGTAGATTATACAACACAAGGAAGCGAATAATCTCCTGGTGATCCGGATTAATACGCATATTTACTTGTGTCCAGTATTGTGGTTTACTACTAGCCAATGGCGTGGAGTCAATACCCTTCAGAGGTATAGGAACTTCCAGAGGCTCTAAATCAAACCCACAGCGTTTGGCAAAGGACCAATCCATAAGACTCAAAGCGGCGCCAGAGTCGACATAGGCGTCCGCGGTAATAGACGATAAAGAGCAAATCAGGGTCACAGATAGAATAAACTTAGACTGTAAAGTGCCAATTGAAACAGACTTATCAACCTTCTTAGTACGTTTAGAGCATGCTGATATAACATGAGTTGAATCACCACAATAGAAGCATAACCCATTTTTTCGCCTAAAATTCTGTCGTTCGCTTCTGGACAGAATTCTATCACATTGCATAATCTCTGGCGCCTTCTCAGTAGACACCGCCAAATGGTGCACAGGTTTGCGCTCCCGCAAACGCCGATCAATCTGAATAGCCATTGTCATGGACTCATTCAGACCTGTAGGCACAGGGAACCCCACCATAACATCCTTAATGGCATCAGAGAGACCCTCTCTGAAATTCGCCGCCAGGGCGCACTCATTCCACTGAGTAAGCACAGACCACTTACGAAATTTTTGGCAGTATATTTCAGCCTCATCTTGCCCTTGAGACAGGGCCATTAAGGCTTTTTCAGCCTGAATCTCTAAATGAGGTTCCTCATAAAGCAACCCCAAAGCCAGGAAAAACGCATCCACATTGAGCAACGCAGGATCCCCTGGTGCCAAAGCAAATGCCCAGTCCTGAGGGTCGCCCCGGAGCAAGGAAATTACAATCCTGACCTGCTGTGCAGGATCTCCAGCGGAGCGAGATCTCAGAGACAAAAATAATTTACAATTATGTTTGAAATTCTGGAAGCGAGATCCATCCCCGGAGAAAAATTCAGGTAAAGGAATTCTAGGTTCAGATATAGGAGCATGAATAACAAAATCCTGTAACCTTTGAACCTTCACAGTGAGATTATCCAAACCTGTAGCTAAACTCTGAGGATCCATATTAATCAGGTGAAATCAGAACCATTCAAGGATTAGAAGGAGAGAGAGACGAAGGCTGCAGTAAGCAGAGATGCAAGTGAATAAACTAATGAGCAAACTCAGGAAAAAAAAAAAAAAATTCTCTGCAGAGTTCTTTTCTCTCCTTTCTTCTGCCAATTATTTTAACCCTTGGCCGGCCAAACTGTCATGGTTCTCAATGGCAAGAGAACATAGTAAAGAATACAAAAAGGACTAGCTCTTGGAAGATGGGAACTCGAGCTGACTGTGAGCTAAACCTACCGCACAACTAACAGTGGCCGGGTAGCGTGCCTACGTTTTATCCCTAGACGCCCAGCGCCAGCCGGAGAACTGACTGACCCTAGCAGAGGAAAATACAGACCTGGCTTACCTCTAGAGAAATTTTCCCCAAAAGGCAGACAGTAGCCCCCACATATATTGTCGGTGATTTCAGAGGAAATTGACATACGAAGTATGAAGATAGGTTTAGCAAATTGAGGTCCGCTTACTAGATAGTAGGAAGACAGAAAAGGAAACTTCACAGTCAGCTGAAAACCCTTTCAAAACACCATCCTGAAATTACTTTAAGACTCTAATATCAACTCAGGACACCAGAGTGGCAATTTCAGCTCACAAGAGCTTCCAGCCTCAGAAATAATCAATCACAGAGAACTGGAACAAAAATGCAAAACAAACTTAGGACTACAAGTCCAACTTAGCTGATAGTAGTCTAGGAGCAGGAACATGCAACAGAAAGGCTTCTGGTAACATTGTTGGCCGGCATAGAAATGACTGAGGAGCAAGGCTAAATAGAAAACTCCCACATACTGATGGAAACAGGTGAACAGAGGAGATGAAGCACACAAGTGCAGTACCACCAGAAACCACCGGGGGAGCCCAGAAACCAAATTCACAACAGCGGAGGCTTCAGTACCTTGTCAAATGGAAGGGTTATGGCCAGGAGGATAATTCTTGGGTTTTTGCTTCTGATGTCCATGCTGCTGATTTGGTTCGTGCCTTTCATCTGGCTCATCCTGATCGGCCGGGGGGCGCTGGTGAGGGTTTGGTGACCCCTCCTCAAGGGGGGGGTACTGTTGTGAATTCTGCTTTTGGGCTCCCTCCGGTGGTTGTAGGTGGTAATGCAGTTGCCCCTGAGTTGCAGCCCTGGTCAGGTGTATCTGCTGATTGCAGTTCTGACTGGGGTATTTAGGCGTGCAGGATTCATTTGTCCTTGCCAGTTGTCAATTGTTCTTGGGAGGCTATGGACCTCTGCCTGGTTCCTCCTGCCTTTCTGCCAAATCAGCAAAGATAAGTGTCTGGGTTTTTTTTCCTGTGGCACACATGCAGTGTGCTTCACAATTCAGTGCTATTCTTTGTGTTTTCTTGTCCAGCTTCGATTGTGTCAGTATTTTCTCAGTCTTGCTGGATTCTCTGGAGTGGCAGATATACATTCCATGTCTTTAGTTAGATTGTGGAACTTTTTGTATTATCTGCTGTGGATATTTTTGGAAGGGTTTTAATACTGACCGCCTAGTAATCTGTCCTATCCTTTCCTATTTAGCTAGAGTGGCCTCTTTTGCTAAATCCTGTTTCTACCTGCGTGTGTCTATTCTTCTCCTACTCACAGTCATTATTCGTGGGGGGCTGCCTATCCTTTGGGGGTCTGCTCTGAGGCAAGGTAGCATTCCTATTTCCCTCTATAGGGGTATTTAGTCCTCCGGCTGTGTCGAGGTGTCTAGGTTTGTGTTAGGCACACCCCACGGCTACTTCTAGTTGCGGTGTTAGTTCAGGATTGCGGTCAGTACAGGTTCCACCGACTCCAGAGAAAGTTTCATGCGGCTCCAAGGTCACCGGATCATAACAGACTCCATGGCAGATGTGGCACGACCAGGCTCATCAAATATCTTGCGGAACGTGTCCAAGAATACCTGCAGATTAAACATGATGGGATCATTCCGCTCCATTAGGGGGTTGAACCAAGCTAAAGCCTCTCCCTCCAGATGAGAGGCAAGGAAAGCCACCTTGGCCATGTCTGTCTGAAAATGCTGAGGCAAAAAATGAAAATGCAGCAAGCATAGGTTGAGAAATCCTCTGCACAACTTGGGGTCATCATAGTAACGAGGAGGCTTGCAGAGACGAGGAAGACAGGGTCTCGTGGTGGGCTCAACCGTCGGATGCTGTACCTTAGTTAACCGGTCATCCACAGAGGTCATGTAGTCCAACAAGCGGGTCTGTGTCTCATGTTGGCGATTGAATTCCAGACAGAGCTCTGCTAGCTGGGTCACGTTGGTGGACTCGGCAGCCTGTAGAGTAGATAAGCGGGTATCCAGAGTTTGCATGAAGGCAACTAGCTGATCCTGGCTTTAACAAAGCACAGCTAGCTCTCTCTGGACTGAGAATCGAGTATCAGCAGAGTCCATGGCCTGGGCAAACTGTTACGCCCACAGGGTGTGACAAGGTAAAGTGGACTCCCTAGACCACTGATGGTGCAGTGGCGGCTGTATACCCGATACTCAAAAGACAGGAGAGTGGATCTCATAAACCAAAAGATATTTATTAACAAAGTAAAAACAAAAAGGAAACAGGTGTCAGAGGGAAAGAACCTCTGGATCACAACACTGTACCACGTAGTAGAGCACGGGGCAAGGTGTACCCCTATACAGGGATTCCCCCGTCACAACACCAGGTGGCCTGAATGCTACGAATCCAGGACCAGAGAACTCAGTAGAATACTTGGGCCTGCTGGTGGAGACAATCCCAGAAGCTCCATGAAATCCAGCAAGGTTGATCCCACTGGTAGCAGGGTCTGGAGGATTCCGTGAGGAGAGGCAAGACAACTTGGAGTGGGAACCGGAGAGACCAGAGGAGTCCAGAATGGGATTCGCCAGAAGAGGACTCTGTGAAAATAGAGACATAAGTAAAGTGCAGAGCACAGCAGACCGTGACCTGAAGCTGAGGCAACAATCCAAAGAATTAACACATTGCCCAGGCACCTCCCTTAAGGGGAGGGTGCTTTTTATGCACAGAGCATCATAACACAGACAGCCCTAATAGCGAACAGGTGTCCTGCTGTTTCAAGTATGTGCAGGAAGCGGGGCGCGGCTCCTAAGAGCATTTCCAGGAGACCTGCCAAGAGGATGCAGGTTCTTAGCAGAGAAAGAAGCCACTGATCGTCTGGAGCCACAGACAGGGTAAGTAAGGCTGTGTGATAGGCTCCGGTCTCCCTGCACAGCGGAGACCGGACCTGCGGCTGAGGGCATGACACCTGTCCTGGGCTCTCTGACTGCCTGGGCAATTTGGCAGGTGGTGAAGAGACAGATGGGTGCTCTTCAGTGCTCTGTGCCTGAGAGGATGTGGCACTAATTGAAGTCGATGCGTTAGCTGTCATCCATCCGACAACGGCTTCAAATTGTTAGTCCCGCAGCAGCGGGGCACGGCGAGCTTCTTCAAAGCTGCGCATGAAGGACTGTTCCCTGCTAAAACTGGGGGATGATGAGTCACCGGTGCCCGCAGCAGGTACAGAATCCCCACGTCCTCTCCCTGCTCCACCTCCACGCCCACGTGCCTTACTCCCTGCCTTCTTCATCTTGGTAGACTGATAAAGATAGGCAGAAAAGTACTAAGGGCTTAGTGTGCTTATTCCTGAACAGCTGCTAACAGGTATAAGGAACACTAATTTTATCAAGTGTGGACTAGACTTTAATATGAGCTAATGTGGCCTACACAACTCTAAAGTGGAGTGTTTGGTGAACTTTATAAACTGTTTGTTTTTTCCACAGAACAGACTACAGAGTGAGCTGCACTCACACAGAGACCGTGCAGACAGCCGTTAACAGCGCTGCAAGGCCAAAAAAAGCTCCTCTATGTAATCCTATATAGTGTTTTTCCACAATCTAGCAGGATACGGATGGAAAGCTACCTGCCATGTTTTGTCGACTTGGGCTACCAAAGGAGATCCTTACGGATCAGTGGACTCCTTTTATGTCCAAGGTGACCAAGGATCTATGCAAGCTGCTCCAGATCAAACAGCTACGCATGTCGGTGTACCACCCACAAACTAACAGGTTGGTAGAAAGGTTTAACAAGACTGTTGTGAATTTGGATTCTGGGCTCCCCCGGTGGCTACTGGTGGAATTGAACTGGTGTCTTCATCTTCTTTGTTCACCTGTTCCCATCAAGATGTGGGAGTCGCTATATAACCTTGCTGCTCTGTTAGTTTCTTGCCGGTCATCAATGTTATCAGAAGCCTCTCTGTGCTTGTTCCTGCTCCTAGACAACTACTAGATAAGTTGGACTCTTGTCCATGTTTGTTTTTGCATTTTTGTTCCAGTTCACAGCTGTAGTTTCGTTACTGTGTCTGGAAAGCTCTTGTGAACAGGAATTGCCACTCTGGTGTTATGAGTTAATGCCAGAGTTTTAAAGTAATTCCTGGATGGTGTTTTTGATAGGGTTTTCAGCTGACCATGAAAGTGTCCTTTCTGTCTTCTGCTATGTAGTAAGTGGACCTCAAATTTGCTAAACCTATTTTCATACTACGTTTGTTATTTCATCTCAACTCACCGCCAATACATGTGGGGGGCCTCTGTCTCCTTTCGGGGTATTTCTCTAGAGGTGAGCTAGGACTAATATTTTCCTCTGCTAGCTTTATTTAGTCCTCCGGCTGGTGCTGGGCATCTAGAATCAACGTAGGCATGCTACCCGGCCACTGCTAGTTGTGCGTTAGGTTTAGTTCATGGTCAGCTCAGTTCCCATCTTCCAAGAGCTAGTTCCTATATATGCTTATGCTATGTTCTCTTGCCATTGAGATCATGACAGTTTGACCGGCCCACAAAGTGTTAATTGTTTGGGCTGAAGCAGGAGAAAAAGAAGTGTTGAAGGGAAATTTTTTTTTTTTTTTTTTTTCCCTCAGAGTTTTGCTGCCTAGCCCTTAATTGCTGTCTAGCTGCTTCTTACCTCCTCTTAACCCTTGAATGGCTCTGTGTCCACCTGTTGTAATGGATCTTCAGAGTGTAACTGCAGGTTTGAATAATCTCGCCACGAAGGTGCAGAATTTGCAGGATTTTGTTTGTCATGCACCTGTATCTGAGCCGAGAATTCCTTTGCCGGAATTTTTCTCGGGGAATAGATCCGGGTTTCAGAATTTTCGAAATAATTGCAAATTATTTTTGTCCCTGAAATCTCGCTCTGCCGGAGACCCTGCACAGCAGGTCAGGATTGTGATTTCCTTGCTCCGGGGCGACCCTCAAGACTGGGCTTTTTCATTGACGCCAGGGGATCCTGCGTTGCTCGATGTGGATGCGTTTTTTCTGGCCTTGGGGTTGCTTTATGACGAACCTCATTTGGAGCTTCAGGCAGAAAAAACTTTGATGTCCCTATCTCAGGGGCAAGATGAAGCGGAAATTTACTGCCAAGGATTCCGTAAATGGTCTGTGCTTACTCAGTGGAATGAGTGCGCCCTGGCGGCGACTTTCAGAGAGGGTCTCTCTGATGCCATTAAGGATGTTATGGTGGGGTTCCCTGTGCCTGCGGGTCTGAATGAGTCCATGACAATGGCTATTCAGATCGATAGGCGTTTGCGGGAGCGCAAACCAGTGCACCATCTGGCGGTGTCCACTGAGAAGTCGCCAGAGAGTATGCAGTGTGATAGAATTCTGTCCCGAAGCGAGCGGCAGAATTTTAGACGGAAAAATGGGTTGTGTTTCTATTGTGGTGATTCTACTCATGTTATATCAGCATGCTCTAAGCGCACTAAAAAGCTTGGTAAATCTGTTTCCATTTGCACCTTACCGTCTAAATTTATTCTATCTGTGACCCTGATTTGCTCTTTGTCATCTATTACCACGGACGCCTATGTCGACTCTGGCGCCGCTTTGAGTCTTATGGATTGGTCCTTTGCCAAACGCTGTGGGTATGATTTAGAGCCTTTGGAGACTCCTATTCCTCTGAAGGGGATTGACTCCACCCCATTGGCTAATAATAAACCACAATACTGGACACAAGTAACTATGCGTATTAATCCGGATCACCAGGAGATTATTCGCTTTCTGGTGCTGTATAATCTACATGATGATTTGGTGCTAGGATTGCCTTGGCTGCAATCTCACAACCCAGTCCTCGACTGGAGAGCTATGTCTGTGTTGAGCTGGGGATGTGAGGGGGCTCATGGGGATGTACCTGTGGTTTCCATTTTATCATCCATTCCCTCTGAAATTCCTGAGTTCCTGTCTGACTATCGTGACGTCTTTGAAGAATCCAACCTTGGTTCGTTACCTCCGCACCGAGAGTGCGATTGTGCCATAGATTTAATTCCGGGTAGTAAATACCCAAAGGGTCGTTTATTTAATCTGTCTGTGCCTGAACATGCTGCTATGCGAGAATATATAAAGGAGTCCTTGGAAAAGGGACATATTCGTCCATCGTCATCTCCCTTAGGAGCCGGTTTTTTCTTTGTGTCAAAAAAAGACGGCTCTTTGAGACCATGTATTGATTATCGGCTTTTGAATAAAATCACTGTTAAATATCAATACCCATTGCCGTTGCTGACTGATTTGTTTGCTCGCATAAAGGGGGCCAAGTGGTTCTCTAAGATTGACCTTCGTGGGGCGTATAATTTGGTGCGAATCAGGCAGGGGGATGAGTGGAAAACCGCATTTAATACGCCCGAGGGCCACTTTGAGTATTTAGTGATGCCTTTTGGTCTTTCTAATGCTCCGTCAGTTTTCCAGTCCTTTATGCATGATATTTTTCGCGATTATTTGGATAAATTTATGATTGTGTATCTGGATGATATTCTGATTTTTTCGGATGACTGGGACTCTCATGTCCAGCAAGTCAGGAGGGTTTTTCAGGTTTTGCGGTCTAATTCTTTGTGTGTGAAGGGTTCTAAGTGTGTTTTTGGGGTACAGAGGATTTCCTTTTTGGGATATATTTTTTCCCCTTCTTCCATTGAAATGGATCTTGTCAAGGTTCAAGCTATTTGTGATTGGACGCAGCCCTCTTCTCTTAAGAGTCTTCAGAAATTTTTGGGCTTTGCTAACTTTTATCGTCGATTTATTGCTGGTTTTTCGGATATTGCTAAGCCATTGACCGATTTGACTAAGAAGGGTGCTGATGTTGCTGATTGGTCCCCTGATGCTGTGGAGGCCTTTCGGGAGCTTAAGCGCCGTTTTTCCTCTGCCCCTGTGTTGCGTCAGCCTGATGTTGCTCTACCTTTTCAGGTTGAGGTCGACGCTTCTGAGATCGGAGCTGGGGCAGTGTTGTCGCAGAAAAGTTCTGACTGCTCCGTGATGAGGCCTTGTGCCTTCTTTTCCCGTAAATTTTCGCCCGCTGAGCGGAATTATGATGTTGGGAATCGGGAGCTTTTGGCCATGAAGTGGGCTTTTGAGGAGTGGCGCCATTGGCTTGAGGGGGCCAGACATCAGGTGATGGTATTGACTGACCACAAAAATTTGATTTATCTTGAGACCGCCAGGCGCCTGAATCCTAGACAGGCGCGCTGGTCATTATTTTTCTCTCGGTTTAATTTTGTGGTGTCATACCTACCGGGTTCTAAGAATGTTAAGGCGGATGCCCTTTCTAGGAGTTTTGAGCCTGACTCGCCTGGTAACTCTGAGCCCACAGGTATCCTTAAGGATGGAGTGGTATTGTCAGCCGTTTCTCCAGACCTGCGGCGGGCCTTGCAGGAGTTTCAGGCGGATAGACCTGATCGTTGCCCACCTGATAAACTGTTTGTTCCTGATGATTGGACCAGTAGAGTCATCTCTGAGGTTCATTCTTCTGCGTTGGCAGGTCATCCTGGCATTTTTGGTACCAGGGATTTGGTGGCAAGGTCCTTCTGGTGGCCTTCCCTGTCACGAGATGTGCGAGGCTTTGTGCAGTCTTGTGACGTTTGTGCTCGGGCCAAGCCTTGTTGTTCTCGGGCTAGTGGATTATTGTTGCCCTTGCCTATTCCTAAGAGGCCTTGGACGCACATCTCGATGGATTTTATTTCAGATCTGCCTGTTTCTCAGAAGATGTCTGTCATCTGGGTGGTGTGTGACCGTTTTTCTAAGATGGTCCATTTGGTTCCTCTGCCCAAGTTACCTTCGTCTTCCGAGTTGGTTCCTCTGTTTTTTCAAAATGTTGTTCGTTTGCATGGTATTCCTGAGAATATCGTTTCTGACAGAGGGACCCAATTCGTGTCTAGATTTTGGCGGGCATTCTGTGCTAGGATGGGCATAGATTTATCTTTTTCGTCCGCTTTCCATCCTCAGACGAATGGCCAGACCGAGCGGATTAATCAGACCCTGGAGACATATCTGAGGTGTTTTGTGTCTGCTGACCAGGATGATTGGGTTGCTTTTTTGCCATTGGCGGAGTTCGCTCTCAATAATCGGGCCAGCTCTGCCACTTTGGTGTCCCCGTTTTTCTGTAATTCGGGGTTTCATCCTCGATTTTCCTCTGGTCAGGTGGAATCTTCGGATTGTCCTGGAGTGGATGCTGTGGTGGAGAGATTGCATCAGATCTGGGGGCAGGTGGTGGACAATTTGAGGTTGTCCCAGGAGAAGACTCAGCTTTTTGCCAACCGCAACCGTCGTGTTGGTCCTCGGCTTTCTGTTGGGGATTTGGTGTGGTTGTCTTCTCGTTTTGTCCCTATGAGGGTCTCTTCTCCTAAGTTTAAGCCTCGGTTTATCGGCCCGTATAAGATATTGGAGATTCTTAACCCTGTTTCCTTCCGTTTGGACCTCCCTGCATCCTTTTCTATTCATAACGTTTTTCATCGGTCATTATTGCGCAGGTATGAGGTACCGGTTGTGCCTTCCGTTGAGCCTCCTGCTCCGGTGTTGGTTGAGGGTGAGTTGGAGTACGTTGTGGAGAAAATCTTAGACTCTCGTGTTTCCAGACGGAGACTCCAGTATCTGGTCAAGTGGAAGGGATACGGCCAGGAGGATAATTCTTGGGTGAATGCATCTGATGTTCATGCCTCCGATCTGGTTCGTGCCTTTCATAGGGCCCATCCTGATCGCCCTGGTGGTTCTGGTGAGGGTTCGGTGCCCCCTCCTTGAGGGGGGGGTACTGTTGTGAATTTGGATTCTGGGCTCCCCCGGTGGCTACTGGTGGAATTGAACTGGTGTCTTCATCTTCTTTGTTCACCTGTTCCCATCAAGATGTGGGAGTCGCTATATAACCTTGCTGCTCTGTTAGTTTCTTGCCGGTCATCAATGTTATCAGAAGCCTCTCTGTGCTTGTTCCTGCTCCTAGACAACTACTAGATAAGTTGGACTCTTGTCCATGTTTGTTTTTGCATTTTTGTTCCAGTTCACAGCTGTAGTTTCGTTACTGTGTCTGGAAAGCTCTTGTGAACAGGAATTGCCACTCTGGTGTTATGAGTTAATGCCAGAGTTTTAAAGTAATTCCTGGATGGTGTTTTTGATAGGGTTTTCAGCTGACCATGAAAGTGTCCTTTCTGTCTTCTGCTATGTAGTAAGTGGACCTCAAATTTGCTAAACCTATTTTCATACTACGTTTGTTATTTCATCTCAACTCACCGCCAATACATGTGGGGGGCCTCTGTCTCCTTTCGGGGTATTTCTCTAGAGGTGAGCTAGGACTAATATTTTCCTCTGCTAGCTTTATTTAGTCCTCCGGCTGGTGCTGGGCATCTAGAATCAACGTAGGCATGCTACCCGGCCACTGCTAGTTGTGCGTTAGGTTTAGTTCATGGTCAGCTCAGTTCCCATCTTCCAAGAGCTAGTTCCTATATATGCTTATGCTATGTTCTCTTGCCATTGAGATCATGACACAAGACCCTCAAAGCCATGCTCAAGAAGCTGGTAGCCAAGAATGGGAGGGATTGGGACATGTTATTGCTCTATCTGATGTTTGCTACTCATGAGGTACCACAGGCGTCCACAGGTTTTTCTCTGTTTGAGCTATTGTTTGGCAGACATCCGAGGGGACTGCCTGACGTAGCTAAGAAGACGTGGAAACAGGAGCCAACTCCACATAGGAGCGTAACCGAGCATGAGGTGAGCATGCAGGACCAGATTGCTGCAGTACAGTCCATAGTAAAAGAGCATCTAATGGATGGCCAGGCCGTGCAGAGCAGCACGTACAATAAAAGAGACACAATCAGGACCTTTAAAGAAGGGGACCGGGTGTTGGTACTAGTGCCCACCCCAGAGATTAAACTCAAGGCCAAGTGGCAAGGGCCATATGAGATATGGGGGAAGGTGGGAGAAGTGAATTATAGAGTGTACCAACCCTGGAAAAGGAAACCCGAGCAACTATACCATGTCAACCTGCTAAAAGCCTGGAAAGACCAGGAATGTTTGGTCACGGAGGTGACTCCGGTCATACCAACAGGGATCCCTCTGGCACCGGCCAAGGACACAGCAGGTGGTCAGGTTAAAATAAATGATGCTCTCACCAAACAGCAGCGGCAGAAGGCACAGGCTCTGGTGCAGCAGAGTACAGAGGTATTCTCAGAGCTGCCGGGGTGGACCTCTGTGATACAACATTGTTACCGAGCCCCGGGTAGGGGTACGGATGAAACCGTACTAAGTGCCAGAGGCCGAAGGCAAGCCATCGCTGCTGAGGTGAAACAAATACTCCAGTTGGGAGTCATTGAGGAGTCCCGAAGTGAGTGGGCCAGCCCCGTTGTCCTAATTCCAAAACCAGATGTGTCATTACGCTTAGGGTTAAAATTTGACCTCTATCCCATGCCATGGGTGGACGAGCTAATTGAGAGACTTGGGGAGGCCCAGTACTTCACCACGCTCGACCTCACAAAAGGTTACTGGCAGGTCCAATTAGCAGAGTCAGCGAAAGAAAAGACCGCTTTTATAACACCAGAGGGTATCTATCAATATGTCGTCTTGCCTTTTGGGTTACATGGGGCTCCGGCTACATTCCAGAGTCTGATGGACATAGTGTTAGAACCCCATCGGAAATACGCATTGGCATATTTAGATGACAGTCATCTTTAGTGCAGGTTGGAACACCCACCTGTCCCAGGTACAAGCAGTACTGGAGTCTTCCTGGATCGCGGGGTTAACAGTGAACCCAAAGAAATGCACGGCAGGACTCACGGAAGCCCGGTACTTAGGTTACATGATCTGCCGTGGGGTTATCAAACCCCAGTTAAACAAGATCGAGGCCATCCAAAACTGGCTCAAGCCACTGAGTAACAAACAGTTGAGGGCATTTCTCAGCATCATTGGGTACTATTGCCAGTTTATACCCAAGACATAGGCACCCCTAACTGACCTGCTAAAAGGTAAGAAGTCAGTTATGGTCCGCTGGAATCCTCAAGTGGAAAAAGCATTCCAGTCCTTGAAGTCGGCGTTGTGTGGACAGCCGGTCCTCATCAGCTCCAACTTCAAGGAAATGTTTATTGTGCAGATGCCTCAGAGGTAGGTCTAGGAGTGGTGCTATCGCAAGAGGTGAATGGGGATTTGCATCCAGTCACCTACTTGAGCAGGAAACTGAACCCGGCGGAGAAAAATGATAGTGTAGTGGAGAAGGAGTGTTTGGCGATTAAATGGGCCTTGGAGTCCCTACGCTACTATTTACTTGGGCATCAATTTCGTTTTGTAACAGACCATTCACCCCTCGTCTTTATGAGAAATGCAAAAAAGAGGAATGCTCGAGTCACCAGATGGTTCATGTTCCTACAAAATTTTAGTTTCTCAGTAGAACATTGTGTGGGGAAGTCACAGGGAAATGCAGATGCCCTGTCATGGGCCCCTGTATGGTGACAAATGTTCAACCCCACAAGTTTGAACAGAGGGGGATATACAGTATGAGGCATTGACCGGTGTTATATGTGAGGGTCGCTATGTATCCCCCAGGATGTGCAAAGAAGCATATGGAGGCTGTGGGAGTGCATTGCAGTCACAGGCAAAGGTCACATGGACGGATTATTACATCTGATATCAGAAAGGGATTAATGGACGGTCCTAGGGAGATATAAGAAAACCTGTTCTGGGCTTTTTTCTGCGCTATCTGTCCCCCAGGATAAAGAATGTGTAAAGAATCATATGGAGGCCGTGGAAGTGCATTGCAATCACAGGCACAGCTCTGATTGCAATGCAATATAAAAGTGAGTATTGGTCTTGAGCATGCTATGTGTCCAGGGCAGATATAAGAAAACCTATTCTGGGCTTTTATTTTTGAAACGGACTACAGGATGGCAGTGGGGCAGTCCGTTTCCTTCGCGGCCCTGGGTTTTCCATGTGGCCGATGGCCACAGGTTCTTTTGTAAAAAACCCTGCAGCAGAGGGTTGGGAGTGTCAGTGTGGAGTTTGCAACAACCAGAGCAGACGGCTCTGCAAAAACTCAGCCTGTGTGAGGAAACACAGAGCCAAGCGGAGTGAACTCCTGGCACCCTGCTGTGTGATACAGTGGTGCAGTCACCCTCGGCAACTGGACGCACTTCTGGACTGTCTTGTTTCCCGTCTGCGTTTTGGATGATACCGTATGCTGTGCAGTGTGTGAGTTTGGACATTAAACACGTTTTGCTTTGAACTTTACTGGTAGTAGTGGTAATATCACTGCACAGCATGGATACCGCCGCACTACAAATGATAAAGCATTGTTTTTTGCCTTTTTTTATGGCGTTCACTAAAGGGGTTAACTAGTGGGACAGTTTTATAGGTCTGGTCGTTGTGGACAAAGCGATACCAAATATGTGTACTTTTATTGTTTTTTGTTTTTTTTTCATTCAAATATTTATTTGCAGATACAGTATCTTTTGATTTATTATTATTATTAGATTTTTTTTATATTTTTACAATTATTTAAAAATAATTTTTTAACTTTTTTTACGTTGTCCCACTATGGGACAATCATTTTTTGCAGGCTGGTCGCTTCTACAGCATGAAGATGAAACAGCATCTGCATGCTACAGAAACTGTCAGCTCTGCACTGACAATGAGACTTGCTGATCATGCATTGCACATGATCAGCATGTTTCCTAGCTCTGGTGACGTGGATGTCACCATGGCAATGATCAGGAGCCATTTGCCGGCACTCGGAATGCTGCGATCATGTTTGATCACAGCATTTCGAGGGTTAAAGTGTTGGGAGCGGTCTGTGACTGCTTCTGGCATTTAGTGCTGGGTGTCAGCTGTCAGAATCAGCTGACACCCAGCGGTGATTGCCTGCACACCACCTCTGCGAGCGGGTGATCACGCAGACTTAATTATCCATCCGTGGTCAAGTAGGTCACATGGACGGATTATTACATCTGATATCAGAAAGGGATTAATGGACGGTCCTAGGGAGGCAGTTTTGGTGTCATCGGATCTGACCGGGCCCCTGCTGTTCATTCAGACTTAACACAGCTTTGCTGTCTGGATCCTACTAGCCATTCTATGTATTTTCCCACCCTGGGGTGCTAGAAAGGAACAAGACCCTGGAAGGCATTCGGCCCATTCCAGAGATCTTGAAAATGTAACGGATGTGTGACTAGGAAGTACAATAAGTCCACGTTCTCCTTATGAAATCCTAGCTATCTGAACAAAGCAGTTACACTGCATAGAATCCATATTGCAAGCAAGCCTTTTGTCCTGAGCAAAGCTGCCTCAATGTGTGAGATTTGTCACTCACAGCCTTTTGAGGCTTGACCACTTGCGGAGCTAAGTGTCCTATTGCAGCTGCACAAAGGGAGGGGCTTTTACAATCCCATGCCAAATAGGATACCAATGATTGACATGAAATTATATCTCCAAAATTCTTCACATTGTCCCTCATGCCCACCCTCAATCCATAATTATTCGCTGTAACCCATCCCCCACCATCAATACATCAACATTTGCTGTCCCCAGTCCCCCACCATCAATTCATCATCATTTGCTCCTCATACAATATTTATTTGATAACAAAAAAAAGTTATGCATACTCACCTCTGATATGATACCCTGCAGCTCCACCTCTGGTATCCCCCTGGCGAGTGGCATCATTGCGTACACGCTGTCACTAGAGATGAGCGAGTATACTCGTTGCTCGGGTTTTCCCGAGCAAGCTCGGGTGGTTTCCAAGTGTTTGTAAGTAGGGTTGAGCGACTTTTACTTTTTCAGGATCGAGTCGGGTTTCGCGAAACCCGACTTTGTCAAAAGTCGGGTCGGGTGAAATCGGCCGATTATTGCGAAAAGACGGGGATCCGACTGAAACACGAAACCCAATGCAAGTCAATGGAGAATCAAAGTCGGCAGTGAGTGGAGGACTGGAAAACACCAACAGAGCCCATTTTAATGCCAAAAACATCAATTCTTGTTACTTAAGCTTGTCAATCTTAATTTACCTTATAATAATAGTTAGCCATTGAAAATTTGGGGGTCATTTGGCTAAAGTTGTGGGGGGTAGGGCTGGCTCAAGTTTTTCGTGGGCCCAGGAAACGCGGACTACTGTTGTGGATTCTGTTTGTGGGCCCCCTCTGGTGGTTACTGCTGGTACTGGGTGACTTTGGTGGGTTGCGGCCTTTGGTTTCCACCTGTCCATCAGAGGCTGGGTGTTTCCTATTTTACCTGGCCTTTCTGTCATTCCCTTGCCGGCTATCAATGTATTCAGATGTGCTCTGTTTGGTTCCTGCCTACCTGCTCCCAGATCTTTCAGGATAAGCTAAGTGCTGATTTTCAGTTGTTTGGTTTTTTGTCCAGCTTGCTTATTATGTCTCTATGCTAGCTGGTAGCTCTAGTGGACTGAGGTTCTCCCCATGTGCCATGAGTTGGCACATGGGTTCTTGTAATCTCAGGATGGTTTTTTTTGATTAGGGTTTTTTGCTGACCGCTCAGTCCCCTTTTGTATCGTTCTGCTTTCTAGTTTACAGCGGGCCTCAATTTGCTAAATCTATATATATCATCTCTATGTGTGTGCCTTCCTCTCATTTCACCGTCAATACATGTGAGGGGGCAACTATATCTTTTGGGGTTCATTCCTCTGGAGGCAAGTGAGGTCTTTATTTTCTCTGCAGTACTAGTTAGCTCTTAGGCTGGTGCGTGGCGTCTAGAACCAACGTAGGCACGCTCCCTGGCTATCTCTAGTTGCGTTTGTCAGGCGTAGGGCAGCGGTCAGCCCAGGTTCCATCACCCTAGAGCTCGTCCGTTATTTATTTGTACCTTGCTTGTCCTGTGCTATCCCTAGCCATTGGGGATTCATGACAGACTACGTCACGGCGGTGGAGCAGGGAGAGGTAAGTATTTCAACTTTTCAAGTGCTGTGATCATGAGCAAGCAGGGGGGGCACACTCGTTCGCATTGCCACTGGCACAGGGCCCCTCAAAGTACGGCGTTGTGATTGACGGCGGGGGCGCCTCCCACCGGCAGAGACACTTTTGCGTACTATGAGGGGCCCTTTGCCAGTGACGTCGCCAATGAGTATGCCCCCCCCCACCTGTTGAAGGAACCTGCACTTTCATCTGCACCTTCCTCTTTGTCCCCATGTAAGGTGGTATAATATGCGGGAAGGGGAACCTGAGTTTCAGCAGGGTCAAATTCAGGCTGTGTAGAGTGCAAGGGGAATGTAGTGGTCTGTGTCAATGTACCAGCAGACTCATCTAGCAGTGGCTGGGCAATGGGCAGGAATGAGGAGGAAACACAGATATAGGCCCAAAATAAAAAAGTAGGATAAAAGCTGTTAAAAATTGGCAACAGGAGTAAACAGGCGGCATTGGTTTGTTCAGTGGAGGAGAACAACAATCAGTGGCAGACACCGTTAGTAGGCCCAACCAAACAAGTAGGCCAAATGCAGTTTCATATTCTAAATATAGGCCGAAAGACTGAAGATTGAAGCTCAGCTTTGTGTAGTAGAGGAAAACAAGAGGCAGCAGCAGACAACGTTACTAGGCCCAAACCAAGAACTAGGCCAAATGTAGTTTCATATTGTTGTTACAGGCCGAAAGCCTGAAGCTTCAAGCTCAGCTTTGTTTAGTAGAGGAAAACAAGAGGCGGTAGCAGACAATGTTAGTAGGCCCAACCCAACAAGTAGGCCAAATGCAGTTTAATATAAAAAATATTTAAACGAAAGCCTGAAGATTGAAGCGCAAGAAAAATAAACCAGGAGAACACCAAGGAGCGGCAGACACCGTTAGTAGGCCCCAACCCAACAAGTAGGCCAAATGCAGTTTAATATTTGAAACGGGACAACAGTTGAAGTTCAGCTTTGTTCAGTGAAGGAAAAAAAAGAAGCAGCGGCATACACCGTTATTACGCCCAAATAATAAAGACAGTGGTAGTAGGCGCAAAGTATTAAATGGAGGCCAGGGCCCATGTATATTTTAACTATCATCTATCATTTCAAATAATTCGTATTGGCAGTGCCATTTAAGGTTTTAACCACACAGACTACACAGTGGTGGAGCTGGGAGAGGTAGTATTGCAAGTGGTAGAGCACTGTTCAAGCTGGGGGGGGGGGAACACTCTCTCGTGGGCGGCGGTACTGGCACAGGGCCCCTCATATTACGACGGTGTAATATGAGTTGTGGTTCAGTGTCTCCCCCAAAAAAATGAGGAAGTCTGGTGGAAGAGGCCGTGGGCGGGGGTTGCCAGCTGGTACTGATGGTGCTGGTGGTGCTGCATCTCGTGGTAGTGGCAAAAGCACAGTAGCACCTAAGGCTGAAGGTGTTCAGCCTGCGTCATCGTCTGGCTACACAAGGCCTCGAAGGCTCCCTTACCTGGGAGTAGGAAAACAGCTTTTAACCCCTTAATCCCATATGACGTACTATCCCGTCGAGGTGGGGTGGGCCTTAATTCCCACCGACTGGATAGTATGTCATAGCGATCGGCCACGCTCACGGGGGGAGCCTATCGCAGCTGACATCCGGCACTATGTGCCAGGAGCGGTCACGGACTGCCCCCGGCACATTAACCCCCGGCACACTGCGATCATGTTTGATCGCAGTGTGCCGGGGGTTAATGTGCCGGCGGTACAGGGAAGCATCGCGCAGGGAGGGGGCTCCCTGCGTGCTTCCCTGAGACGATCGGTACAAGGGAATGTACTCACCTTGTACCGAGCGTCTCCTCCCTGCAGGCCCCGGATCCAAAATGGCCACGGGGCTGCATCCGGGTCCTGGAGGGAGTACTTCCGGGTGCCGTACAGGCGCTGGTAACCCTGCAGCGATGTGAGTGAGATCGCCGATCTGATAGAGTGCTATGCAAACTATCAGATCGGCGATCTGTGATGTCCCCCCCTGGGACAAAGTAAAAAAGTAAAAAAAAAAATTTCCACATGTGTAAAAAAAAAAAAAAAAATCCTAAATAAAGAAGAAAAAAAAATATTATTCCCATAAATACATTTCTTTATAAAAAAAACCCAAAAAACAATAAAAGTACACATATTTAGTATCGCCGCGTCCGTAACGACCCAACCTATAAAACTGTCCCACTAGTTAACCCCTTCAGTGAACACCGTAAGAAAAAAAAAAACGAGCCAAAAAACAACGCTTTATTATCATACCGCCGAACAAAAAGTGGAATAACACTCGATCAAAAAGATGGGTATAAATAACCATGGTACTGCTGAAAACGTCATCTTGTCTCGCAAAAAACGAGCTGCCATATAGCATCATAACCAAAAAAATAAAAAAGTTATAGTCCTCAGAATAAAGCGATGCCAAAATAATTATTTTTTCTATAAAATAGCTTTTATCGTATAAAAGCGCCAAAACATAAAAAAATGATGTAAATGAGATATCGTTGTAATCGTACTGACCCGAGGAATAAAACTGCTTTATCAATTTTACCAACGAGGAACGGTATAAACGCCTCCCCCAAAAGAAATTCATGAATAGCTGGTTTTTGGTCATTCTGCCTCACAAAAATCGGAATAAAAAGTGATCAAAAACTGTCACATGTCCGAAAATGTTACCAATAAAAACGTCAACTCGTCCCGCAAAAAACAAGGCCTCAGATGACTCTGTGGACCAAAATACGGAAAAATTATAGGTCTCAAAATCTGGAGATGCAAAAACTTTTTTGCTATAAAAAGCGTCTTTTAGTGTGTGACAGCTGCCAATCATAAAAATCCGACATAAAAACGCTATAAAAGTAAATCAAACCCCCCTTCATCACCCCCTTAGTTAGGGAAAAATAATAAAATTAAAAAAATGTATTTATTTCCATTTTCCCATTGAGGCTAGGGTAAGGGTTAGGGTTAGGGCTAGGGTTAGGGCTAGGGTTAGGGCTAGGGTTAGGGTTAGGGCTAGGGTTAGAGCTAGGGTGAGGGCTAGGGTTAGGGCTAGGGTTAGAACTAGGGCTAGGGTTAGGGCTAGGATTAGGGCTAGGGTTAGGGTTAGGGCTAGGGTTAGGGCTAGGGTTGGAGCTAGGGTTGGAGCTAAAGTTAGGGTTGGGGCTAAAGTTAGGGATAGGGTTGGGGCTAAAGTTAGGGTTAGGGTTGGGGATAAAGTTAGGGTTAGGGTTGGCGATAAAGTTAGGGTTTGGATTACATTTACGGATGGGATTAGGCTTGGGAGTAGAATTAGGGGTGTGTCAGGGTTAGGGGTGTGGTTAGGGTTACAGTTGGGATTAGGGTTAGGGGTGTGTTTGGATTAGTTTCAGGTAGAATTGGGGAGTTTCCACTGTTCAGGCACATCAGGGGCTCTCCAAACGCGACATGGCGTCCGATCTCAATTCCAGACAATTCTGCGTTGAAAAAGTAAAACAGTGCTCCTTCCCTTCCAAGCTCTCCCGTGCGCCCAAACAGGGGTTTACCCCAACATATGGGATATCAGCGTACTCGGGACAAATTGGAAAACAACTTTTGGGGTCCAAGTTCTCTTGTTATCCTTGGGAAAATAAAAATTTGGGGGGCTAAAAATCATTTTTGTAGGAAAAAAAGGATTTTTTATTTTCACGGCACTGCATTGTAAACTGTAGTGAAACACTTGGGGGTTCAAAGTTCTCACAACACATCTAGATAAGTTCCTTGGGAGGTCTAGTTTCCAATATGGGGTCACTTGTGGGGAGTTTCTACTGTTTGGGTACATCAGGGGCTCTGCAAATGCAACGTGACGCCTGCAGACCAATCCATCTAAGTCTGCATTCCAAATGGCGCTCCTTCCTTTCCGAGCTCTGCCATGCGCCCAAACAGTGGTTCCCCCCCACATATGGGGTATCAGCGTACTCAGGACAAATTGGACAACAACTTTTGGAGTCCAATTTATCCTGTTACTCTTGAGAAAATACAAAACTGGGGGCTAAAAAATCATTTTTCTGAAAAAAAAATAATTTTAGTTTCACGGCTCTGCGTTATAAACTGTAGTGAAACACTTGGGGGTTCAAAGCTCTCAAAACACATCTATATAAGTTCCTTGGGAGGTCTAGTTTCCAATATGGGGTCACTTGTGGGGGGGTTGTACTGTTTGGGTACATCAGGGGCTCTGCAAATGCAACGTGACGCCTGCAGACCAATCCATCTAAGTCTGCATTCCAAATGGCGCTCCTTCACTTCCGAGCTCTGCCATGCGCCCAAACAGTGGTTCCCCCCCACATATGGGGTATCAGTGTACTCAGGACAAATTGGACAACAACTTTTGGGGTCCAAGTTCTCTTGTTATCCTTGGGAAAATAAAAATTTGGGGGGCTAAAAATCATTTTTGTGGGAAAAAAATGATTTTTTATTTTCACGGCACTGCGTTGTATACTGTAGTGAAACACTTGGGGGTTCAAAGTTCTCACAATCCATCTAGATAAGTTCATTGGGAGGTCTAGTTTCCAATATGGGGTCACTTGTGGGGGGTTTCTACTGTTTGGGTACATCAGGGGCTCTGCAAATGCAACGTGACGCCTGCAGACCAATCCATCTAAGTCTGCATTCCAAATGGCGCTCCTTCCTTTCCGAGCTCTGCCATGCGCCCAAACAGTGGTTCCCCCCACATATGGGGTATCAGCGTACTCAGGACAAATTGGACAACAACTTTTGGGGTCCAATTTATCCTGTTACCATTGTGAAAATACAAAACTGGGGGCTAAAAAATCATTTTTCTGAAAAAAAAAATAATTTTTAGTTTCACGGCTCTGCGTTATAAACTGTAGTGAAACACTTAGGGGTTCAAAGCTCTCAAAACACATCTAGATAAGTTCCTTGGGAGGTCTAGTTTCCAATATGGGGTCACTTGTGGGGGGGTTGTACTGTTTGGGTACATCAGGGGCTCTGCAAATGCAACGTGACGCCTGCAGACCAATCCACCTAAGTCTGCATTCCAAATGGCTCTCCTTCCCTTCCGAGCTCTGCCATGCGCCCAAACAGTAGTTCCCCCCCCACATATGGGGTATCAGCGTACTCAGGACAAATTGGACAACAACTTTTGGAGTCCAATTTATCCTGTTACCCTTGTGAAAATACAAAACTGGGGGCTAAAAAATCATTTTTCTAAAAAAAAAAAGGATTTTTATTTTCATGGCTCTGCGTTATAAACTGTAGTGAAACACTTGGGGGTTCAAAGCTCTCAAAACACATCAAGATAAGTTCCTTGGGAGGTCTAGTTTCCAATATGGGGTCACTTGTGGGGGGTTGTACTGTTTGGGTACATCAGGGGCTCTGCAAATGCAACGTGACACCTGCAGACCAATCCATCTAAGTCTGCATTCCAAATGGCGCTCCTTCCCTTCCGAGCTCTGCCATGTGCCCAAACAGTGGTTCCCCCCCACATATGGGGTATCAGCATACTCAGGACAAATTGGACAACAACGTTTGGAGTCCAATTTATCCTGTTGTGATAGAAATATATATATCATGTAGATCTCACTTGCATGTATACTCCTCTATAATCAAATATATACTTATATGCTCACAGCAAATATATACATTATAATCAATGGTTTAAAATGGCTGACATGAACTGAACTGATATAAGCCTGATATAACCCAGACAGATCATATGGGGTTTTCCACCCCTAAAAGCAGAACAGAGTCAGATGTTTGGTGACTGCTGGTCAGGTGTCTCCACTTTGTCCTAGACAGAGAACTCGAGTTTAGTTGCTTGATCAGCAGTCATATGAGCATTAATCACAATATTCCATATATGTTTAGATAACCAATGACAGAGGAGCTAGACAATATGATAATTAACTAACCACCCCTGACAACCCCTAACCACTCCTTTCTATGTGAAAATATAAAACTATGTATGTACAATAAAGTATCAGTATTGATGGAATGTTGTTCTGTCACAGTTGTGTACAGTCCATTCTTGATGAGCGCTCAAAATACTCAGTCTAATTGGGAGCGGCCACAGCACACACAGGGATATATTTATCCAACCCTAATATTTCCATAACAGAATGGCGCCCAACGGCTCGGATGAAACGCACGGGATCCTTCTAACCGGAGATACGGAAGTTGTAGCGTGGCCTGGCACAGGGGCAGGAGACTGCGCAGCTCCATAAGTAAGGTAAGAAAATGGTATCATCTTACCTGAAAGTCCCCTGTGCCCAGTCCTTGTCTATGCCTCTTGCCGGTCAGATGTGGTCACGAATTCCCAGGTAGTGTAAAAAATCCGTAGCCACGAATCCACCCTGGGAGGTGTCTGCTGTGGACCGTGTATATGTTTTGTGTAAAATCCGAGAGAGGAAGGAAAAGTGACTTTTGTTTGTGATTGCTGAGAAACAGACCGCAGGAGGTCAAATCGCTCGATAAGTTATTGCAGGATTCCCGTGCATAGGAGGAACACGCAGAGTTCCGGGGCAGGTAGTCCCATGTTCCAGGCACGGGTAGTGATAACTTAAGAGGGCTACTGCAGATTCCCGTAGTGCCGGCGATCCAGTCAGGACGTCCAGACCGGGGTGGTAGATTTCCCGCTTGTTGTGCTTCTCAAGCACTCAGGTGGCCCGGGCGCAGGTGCGTCCAGTGCGATTGGCAGTAGTCTGTTCCCAGCGCAACCTGCATGTGTCACAGAATTTAAAAGGGCATCTCTCGGATTGTCTATCTGTCTGTTTGTGTCATGTACTATTGCCGCTTTAAGAAGCAGAAATAGTTCTCTTGTCCGAACTTCCTCTTTCTCCGTGCTGTTTAGCAGAGAGATATGCATTGTAAATCAAACTGTCACATTTTTTTTTCCGGACTGTTTTCAGCTGCAATGCTGGGTATGTGTAGTTTTTTTTGTGAAGAAGTGAAATTTAAGTTGTATCTATCATTTTTTGATGTGACCTACGTGTTTTCAGAAAACGTGATTTTAGTGACATTTGATATTATTGCAATGGCATACGGAGTAAAAGAGGAAGTGTGTCTCTGACTGCATTTGAGCGCAGAGATTCTAAAGGAAAAAAAAAAAAAGAGAAAAGCCGTTTTAATTTTTAGTTTTTTTTACTCTCTTAAAGGGTCTTTCTTTTTGCGGCATTTTAAAGTTTTTTAATTAAGTTTTCCTCAATCTTCAATCTCTTTACCTTTTTATTTTTTATTTATTTATTTTTGAAAAAAGTTTTTTTTTCCTCTTGTATCAAAGTTTGGAGTTTTTGGTTGTGAACTAAGTTTTTGACGGTTTTTCTTATCGTTTTGGGTTTTTCTTAGAGTTTTATATACTCGTTTTTAGAAGTTTTTTTTTTAGTACTGTTTTCTTTTTTTTCATTTTTGTGTGTTTTTCATTTTCATTTTTTGCTTTTGCCATGGGGAATAGAGTGGCCGAGCAACAGGAAAGTCTTTTTACTTCCTGATGAGAAAACAGCCCCTAGATAGTGGCAGGACACGAAGGTATTAAGTATGTGAAGATTTTTGGAAGGTATAAAGTACGTGAAATTCATTAGAATGGCAGATTTCAAGCTGCGGAATGGCATAACGTAGAAAGGAAAATAAGGGAAGTTACAGTAGCTGATGTTAGATTGCTGAATACTAATACATGGTATGAAGTGGCAGCAGAGCTTACATCGTTTAGGTGGTACAGAAAGTTATGTGAGCAAACCAGGAAGTGATTTTTGTGGGTATGAGACGGGAGAATCTGCACAGTCTGCTTTTAGCAGAATCCATGGTGTAGGTAGTTATTTTTGCACAGTATGTGGTGCGCCCCGTCTCTCCCTACAGGGAGAAGGCATAATTGCTCCTCTCTATTATTCTTGTTGTTCTCATCTATCCTCTTTTTTTTTTTCTCTCTGTCAGTCTTTTTCTCTCCGCATTCTCTCTCCTTTCTCTCTCCTCTCTCTCCACATTCTCTCTCTCTCTCTCTTCCCCTCTCTATCTCTCTCCTCCATACCCTCCATCTTCTCCTCCCTCCTTCTCCACTCCCCCACACCTTTCTCCTTCTTTTCCTTCTCCACACCCATCTCTACTCCCTCTTCTCCTCACCCTCTTTCTCCCCTCCTTCCCACTCCTCTCTTCTCCTCCCTCTCTCTCCACATTCTCTCTCTCTCTCTCTCCCTTCCTACTATTCCTTTGTCTCACTCCTCAACCCCTCCCCCTTCTTCTTCCTCTTTTTTCCTCCATGTTGCCGGCTGGGCCAACGCCCAATTCAAACAATATGGTGCTTACAGCACAAGGTGTCCCTGGCACAGTCCAGCCATTGCCAGTTGTGATATCGGGGAAAGAAGGTGAAAGCCCCCCCTACAGTGGGCAGCCCCAGACATATCAGGCAGCAGTCAGCTCAGCCCTGGGTGCAGAGGGGGGAGGAATGATATCAGAACGAGCTCACTGACAGATCCTCCGTTACCTCATTTCACAGTCAACAATATTGTAACCCTTAAGGTTTTACATGAACTTTGATATCACCATGTATTGATAATGTACAGCTTCAGCACCGGTCAGAGCTGCCTACATCCACATTCACACCAACATGAAACTATAAGCCTAATCCATCATAGCTTCAGCAAGGGGGGAGACATCCTCACATAAAAAAGCAACTTCTAAGTCCAAAATCAGTCAGTGTATGACCCCAGTACATAGTAACATAGTAACATAGTAACATAGTTAGTACAAGCTATCACAACTATTCTTCTGATGAAGATGAAGAGGGAACATCATACATGCTGTCTAGTACTAGAAAAGAAACCCACAGGCACCAAGAATGCAAGGGCAGATAGAGGCACCGCCATTACACTATGTGCACTGCACTTCAAGTCAGGTGACAATCTTCCAGACCCAGGGATGCATCCCATGCCATTTTACCGAAGAAAGTAGCAGAAGCAGTAAACATATGCAGCCACCTGGAATGATCTCTGGGCCATGAATGAAAATAGAAGCAGGTGATGCACTCTGGCCAATCATGAAGGAACAATTCAAACTTCCAGCAGAATCAGACGTACATGCTTGGAAGTCAGGGCCACAGCTAATTGAACAACTCAGAGAGTGGGCCAAAGGCAGGCTGGCCGGACAGGCCCTCAGCTTACATGACATGAGCCAAGAAAAGACAGAGTCTGTAAAGAAGTTTCATTGCAGAGTAATGCAAGTATTCCAAGACTTGGGCTTCACCATTCATGACCAGATACACAGGCCTTTGGGCATGGACTGAGACAGCCAATCAGGAAACCACTGATAGTGGCTAGGCCTAGGAACAGGTCAATAGCAGTGGACTGACCCAGAAAAAATGTTTTATGTGCGCCTAGGAGACTGTTTATTGCCGATTGTCACCAAAACTGCCGCCATTATAGCACCACAAAGAGCGCGAAGAAGGAAACGGGTGCCGTGCTGCTGAGAACGCTGGAAGGGGAGCCAGAGGTGAAGACGCTGCAAAGTGCCGACCAACACACCAGAAGAACCGCTGCAGACTCCATAGAGGAGACACCGACCTCAATAAGGTTAGCAAAGGGGAGAAGCTATGTCAGACCAGGGGTAAGAAGTGACGGCAGATGCAGCCGCAGCCCCTGTAATGCCCCAAGACCTTGGGTTGGATGCAGCCGCCGGTCTCATGGCACCCCGGGCCTCGTCACGAATGCACCTGCAGGCCCCGTCTTACCACCGCAGCTTCAATCAGCAGGCCGGACCCCGCTGCCGCTACAGTACCCATCATGCCATTGTCCACAGTAGCCAAAAGGATTGAGTCTCAACCAGGGGTGCAGAAGACAGCCCCTCTCATGGTGACCACTGACCTGGAAGATCAACCACCCTACAAAGACAGAAGAAGTGTCAAGGGTTACATCTGTGGCAAGTTTGGCCATTTCCAGAACCAGTGCAAGGCACTCACGCCCCCGAAGAGACTGGACCCATGCAACTCAAGAGTTGGTCCAGAGAAACAGGTCAAGGAGGAAGTGCAGAAAGTAGTGAAGTACCCCGTCCATAGGACAGAGGCAAGCAAGCCAGGTCCGCAAGACACTACGCTCCTGACATGTAAAACTTCATCTGCAGGACCAATACCTCAAATTACCCTTAAAGTGGATGGCGTTGTCAGATCCAACGTGGTGCAGCCAGAAGTGTGATGACACCTGTGGAACTCGCTGATCCCACCTGCCTATCAGAATCCTCTGTGTCTCGCATGGGCATTGGTGGTCAAGTCAGACATTCTCAGCTTACAAAGCCACTGAGCGTGTGCACTCAGCCAGGACACTCTATCCTGTCCCAGTTTGTGGTGTAAAGGACCTGCCACTCAACCTGCTGGGAGCGAACCTACTGCAGAAGCTGAAGGCAACCACAGTGTTCCAGGAAGATGGGACAGTGACATTTTCTTCATCCCTGACCCGAGAAGAGTCATGCTGGCGGCCCTACAAGAACATTAAACAATCGATGAGGCCTACCCAAGGAGGTACTGGATGTAGTACCAGAAAGTCTATGGTCTAAGGGACCCCAGCACGTGAGAAAACCTCAAGTTGCCCCAGTACGGGTGTCACTCAAGCCATGTACCCCGTACCCTCGTAAGGCCCAGGCCAGGCCTAGAGTCAAGCTGCCTCTGACCAACTGAAGGTCTACCTGGAAATAGGAATCATTGTTCCTCGCACATCGCCTTGCAATACCCCACTTTTCCCCATCAAGAAAAAGACTGTAAAAGGAGAGCCAGCCAAGTTCAGAATGGTATATGACCTGAGAGCTGTGAATGACGCCACGGTGTTTGAAACTGCAATTATGCCGAATCCACACACTCTGCTCTCAAATGTGCCTGCCACAGCAAAAGTGTTCACAGTGAACAACCTGGCAAACATTTTCTCCAGTGTTCCAGTTCATCCGGAAGACCAGTTCCTGTTTGCCTTAATGCACCAGGGGGGACAACACACATGGACAGTGATGCCACAGTGGGCCCAGAACAGCCCTTCACGGTTCACCAAAGCAATGTCCACAGTCCTCACCAACTGGGTCGCAGAACATGCAGAAGTGACCCTGCTACAATACATGGACAATCTACTCCTTTGTGCAATTGACTTTGACACGTGTAAAGCCCATTCCTTGTATCTCCTACTCTACCTGGCGGAGCAGCACTGCAAGATCTCAAAGAACAAAGTCCAGTGGTGTCTGAAGCAAGTTACGTTCCAGAGACACTGTATTGCTCACCAGGCGAAACACCTGACAGATGACCGGAAGACCGCAGTGGAGAAGATGGTCCCTCCGACAACTCCAAAGGTGCTACAGGCCTTCCTTGGTCTAGTTTCATATTGCAGAGCCTGGATCCCTGATGCTTCCGTCCTAATGCAGCCTCTGTGTGAATACGTCAGCGTGACCCCTGTTCCTCCAGAGAGATGTGGCCTTCAGTTCGTTCAAGAAGTTAAAAGGCTCTGTAGTCTCTGCCAGCACTAGGCCTATCTGACTACGAGAAGCCATTCCGTCTCTACTTGATGAGAAAAGAAGGCCTTGCTACTGGAGTCCTGACACAGCTTCAGGGGGGAAAGCAGAGACTTTCGGACTACTTTTCAGCTTGCCTGGATCCAGTTGCAAGGGAAGCCTCTTCCTCCCGCATGAGAGCAGCAGTTGCAGCACACGCCCTCCTGGACAGGACTACTGACATCAGTGGAAAAACCATTGGAAATCCTGGCTCTGCATGACATCTCAGCAATCATCAACCAAACCCAGCTAAAACATCTCTCCACCGCCAGGCATCTTCGCCTCCAGTGCTCTCTACTCCTGCCCAACAATGTCACCATCTCCAGATGCACAGTCCTCAATCCGCCCACTCTACTCCCACTCCCAAGGGGGGATACAGATACGGATCCTCAGATAAAAAGTCTGATCAAAATCTGCATGATACCTTCTGCAGGGATCTGAATTTGCTCCGGACGGATGACCATGATTGCTTCAGCATCATGCAACAGGAAACAGCAGGACTACCCAAGGTGGCAGAAGAGCCACTGACCAACCCAGAGTTGATCCTCTATGTGGATGGCTCCAGATTTGCAGATGATGAAGGAAGATTCCACACGGGAGGTGCAGCGACCAGCAATCAAGAGATCCTGTGGTCCAGAAGTCTGCCGCCCAGTCTGTCAGCCCAGGAAGCAGAACTGATAGCGCTGATGAAGGCCTACCAGATGGCAGAAGACAAGACTGAGAAAATGTTTACCGATTCAAGGTACTTGCATGGCATAGCACACGACTTCGGACCCATCTGGGCTGCAAGGGACTTCCTCACAGCAAGCGGAACAACCGTGAAGCATCAATGGAGCCATTAAGGACCTGCTGAACACACTTCAACTTCCAAAAGTGGTGACAATGCTAAAAGTCAAAGCGCATGGAAAACTGAACACAGTAGGGGCACGAGGCAACAACATGGCGGATATGGCAGCCAAAGAAACAGTCAAGGAAAGACAATATGGACAAGTGGAAGAGGTCGTAGAGCCGGACGGCTACTACAGGACGGCTGAAGACAGGAAACCTGACAAGATGACATCCTGGGATCTGCTCAAAAAAGTTGCAAGAGCAAGCCCCAAAGGACAAGAAGGAATGCTGGATGCAGAAGTGAGCAACACATGAAGAAGGAAGGGTATACTAAATGGACTACAAACCCTGTTTACCCCGAAGCATGTACCCTATGGTGGTCCAGTGGGCACATGGGCCCACACACAGATTAAAGACACAGATGAATGATCCGATTGGTGCTTACTGGTTCACTCCAGAAATCTCCACCCTAAAAGCCAAGTTCATAAACAGCTGTCTGACCTGTGGCAAATGCAACCCTGGGAGAATGAAGAAAGTTCCCACACATCGTCTTGCCAGACCACTGTACCCCCTTCCAGAGGATCCAGATAGACCACATCCAGATGCCGCCAAGTGGAGGATTCGAATATGCCCTTGTGGTCGCGGACGTGTTCTCAGGATGGCCAGAAGCTTTCCCAGTGAGGAACCAGTCAGCAAAGACTACTGCAAAGAAGCTACTCTCAGAGACGAGATATGCAGCTATGGGGTCCCAGAAGTGATAGAGAGTGACCAGGGACCCACATTCACAGCAAACCTCACATGAGAGATCTAGTCAGCAGTAGGGTCAGACTTAGGCCTACACACTCCCAATCACACTACTCAGTGTTAGGCACACTTCCAGAGGCCCAGCAAAGCTGTCACTATATGAAATTTTGTTTGTGTCTAGTCCCAGGTTAGGGGTATCCTTTCCCTCAGCAGCTGATTATGTAATATGATACTTTGTCTGCTTTTGTAATTGAAATCACCAAGAAACTTGCTAACATCCATTCTCGAGTTTTTTTCTTCATTGCCAGATCCAGATTCAGTGTCCGGTATGCACTCCTAGAAGCCAGGAGACTGGGTGTTGGTGAAAAAGCTTGTAAGGAGAACACCACTCGATCCCAGATTTGATGATCCTGCTCAAGTGCTGCTGATGACACCAAACTCTGTGAAACTGGATGGAAGACCCACTTGGATCCACTCATCGCATGGCAAGAAAGCTCCCCTACCAGAAGATGACACCCAAGCCAGAATGATGTCGTGGATGCCCTGCCTGACCGAAGAGATGACCTACCTGATAAAGACTGCACATCGCTCACTACACATGCTATTGACTAAGAGACTGATTGCAACGAACCCCCGTTAGGGACAGATCTCCTGACCGCCCATTTGCGAAAAGTCTGTATGGAGTGGGGCACAGGCGTTAGGCTTGTGTCAGTTCGCCAACAGCACAAAAGAGTTGCAGCGCTTTGGGACAGGAGGCTAGGATTAGGGCAAGTGATATCTAAGGGGGGCTTGTGATAGAAATATATATATCATGTAGATCTCACTTGCATGTATACTCCTCTATAATCAAATATATACTTATATGCTCACAGCAAATATATACATTATAATCAATGGTTTAAAATGGCTGACACGAACTGAACTGATATAAGCCTGATATAACCCAGACAGATCATATGGGGTTTTCCACCCCTAAAAGCAGAACAGAGTCAGATGTTTGGTGACTGCTGGTCAGGTGTCTCCACTTTGTCCTAGACAGAGAACTCGAGTTTAGTTGCTTGATCAGCAGTCATATGAGCATTAATCACAATATTCCATATATGTTTAGATAACCAATGACAGAGGAGCTAGACAATATGATAATTAACTAACCACCCCTGACAACCCCTAACCACTCCTTTCTATGTGAAAATATAAAACTATGTATGTACAATAAAGTATCAGTATTGATGGAATGTTGTTCTGTCACAGTTGTGTACAGTCCATTCTTGATGAGCGCTCAAAATACTCAGTCTAATTGGGAGCGGCCACAGCACACACAGGGATATATTTATCCAACCCTAATATTTCCATAACACTGTTACCCTTGTGAAAATACAAAACTGGGGGCTAAAAAATCATTTTTCTGAAAAAAAAAAGAATTTTTATTTTCACGGCTCTGCGTTATAAACTGTAGTGAAACACTTGGGGGTTCAAAGCTCTCAAAACACATCAAGATAAGTTCCTTAGGGGGTCTACTTTCCAAAATGGTGTCACTTGTGGGGGTTTTAATGTTTAGGCACATCAGGGGCTCTCCAAACGCGACATGGTGTCCCATCTCAATTCCAGTCAATTTTGCATTGAAAAGTCAAATGGCGCTCCTTCCCTTCCGAGCTCTGCTATGCGCCCAAACAGTGGTTTACCCCCACATATAGGGTATCGTTGTACTCAGGACAAATTGCACAACAAGTTTTGTGGTCTAATTTCTTCTCTTACCCTTGGGAAAATAAAAAATTGGGGGCGAAATATCATTTTTGTGAAAAAATATGATTTTGTATTTTTACGGCTCTGCATTATAAACTTCTGTGAAGCACTTGTTGGGTCAAAGTGCTCACCACACATCTAGATAAGTTCCTTAAGGGGTCTACTTTCCAAAATGGTGTCACTTGTGGGGGGTTTCAATGTTTAAGCACATCAGGGGCTCTCCAAACGCAACATGGCGTCCCATCTCAATTCCAGTCAATTTTGGATTGAAAAGTCAAATGGCGCTCCTTCCCTTCCGAGCTCCGCCATGCACCCAAACAATGGTTTACACCCACATATGGGGTATCAACGTACTCAGGACAAATTGCACAACAATTTTTGGGGTCCAATTTCTTCTCTTACCCTTGGGAAAACAAAAAAATTGGGGGCGAAATATCATTTTTGTGAAAAAATATGATTTTGTATTTTTACGGCTCTGCATTATAAACTTCTGTGAAGCACTTGGTGGGTCAAAGTGCTCACCACACATCTAGATAGGTTCCTTAAGGGGTCTACTTTCCAAAATGGTGTCACTTGTGGGGGGTTTCAATGTTTAAGCACATCAGGGGCTCTCCAAATGCAACATGGCGTCCCATCTCAATTCCAGTCAATTTTGCATTGAAAAGTCAAATGGCGCTCCTTCGCTTCCGAGCTCTGTCATGTGCCCAAACAGTGGTTTACCCCCACATATGGGGTATCGGCGTACTCAGGACAAATTGTACAACATCTTTTGTGGTCCATTTTCTCCTGTTACCCTTGGTAAAATAAAACAAACTGGAGCTGAAGTAAATTTTGTGTGAAAAAAAGTTAAATGTTCATTTTTATTTAAACATTCCAAAAATTCCTGTGAAACACCTGAAGGGTTAATAAACTTCTTGAATGTGGTTTTGAGCACCTTGAGGGGTGCAGTTTTTAGAATGGTGTCACACTTGGGTATTTTCTATCATATAGACCCCTCAAAATGACTTCAAATGAGATGTGGTCCCTAAAAAAAAATGGTGTTGTAAAAATGAGAAATTGCTGGTCAACTTTTAACCCTTATAACTCCCTAACAAAAAAAAATTTTGGTTCCAAAATTGTGCTGATGTAAAGTAGACATGTGGGAAATGTTACTTATTAAGTATTTTGCGTGACATATCTCTGTGATTTAAGGGCATAAAAATTCAAATTTGGAAAATTGTGAAATTTTCAAAATTTTCGCCAATTTTCCATTTTTTTCACAAATAAACGCAAGTTATATCGAATAAATTTTACCACTAACATGAAGTACAATATCTCGCGAGAAAACAATGTCAGAATCGCCAAGATCCGTTGAAACGTTCCAGAGTTATAACCTCATAAAGGGACAGTGGTCAGAATTGTAAAAATTGGCCCGGTCATTAACGTGCAAACCACCCTCGGGGCTTAAGGGGTTAAAGCCGGAGAAGCAGGAAAAAGTGTTGTCTTTCCTTGCTGACTCACCCTCTAGCTCTTTCGCCTCCTCTTCCCAAAGTTCTAAATGTAAGAGCAGCCAGTCGTCAGTGGATGCTCCCGGTCAGGAAAAAGACGTTTCCTTGTGTCCTTCTCCCAAACCAAAAGTGAAGGATGCATCAGGCGACACTACAGGTTACTCCATGGAGCTCTTTACACATACCGTGCCTGGGTTAGAAAGGGAAATTGTACACTTCCAATTACAAGAAGAATCGGACATGGAGTGCACTGATGCACAGCCACAGCTAGATTGTGATGCTGCAAAAGAATACACCAGCGCTGCCTACCAAAGTCAATGAGCAGCAGGAACCAAGACAGAACAGAGGCTAAAACTGTCAGAGAAAAGGGTACAATATAAAGAAAAACTGGATCCGCGCTACAGTGCTGTAAAAACAACTCAAAATGTGCACCAAATAATAGGCTTAGACAATGCACAGTAAATAAAACAACAAAGGGATGATTGCTGTAGTGCCCAGTGTTACACACAACACCAAATATGTACAAATACCATGACCAGCATTAGAGAAGGGCCTGGAGAGCCGGTGAAAATTGCCACACTAACCGTTATTCCAGTACCCAGTAGATGATGGTGTATACGGGTCCAATAGAAGGTGGTGTCCGTTGGGCTGGTGTGCGGGCAGATTGGGCGAATGAGCAGGCTGCCGTGTGGAAGAGCTACACAGAGCCAGGGACCACTCCGGCCGGTAGCGTCCCTGGATGCGAGCGGGAAACAACCGAGGGAGGAGCTCGCTGGCGCAAGGCTCAGCGTGTGACGTCACTGAGCTAGGAGAGAGTACGGGGTGCCACAGGAATCAAACCGACGCGTTTCGAAGGAGCGGCGTCCTTCTTCATCAGGGTTACTGATCCCTGAAAATGCCCCGCTATTTAACCCCCCCAAGGTGTCACTCAAACTGCCCGGTCCGCCCCACAAGCCCGCTCCTAGGATGGTGTGCAATGGGAATACTGGTATATAAGAAATAGTGAGGGATATAAGAGGCATGAACCGCAAAATGGACCTAATAGAAGTTATAGCCTGTATGTGTTACACATATATAGTGCAGATGTGGGACAATGCTGCTGCAATAAATTAAGTGAAATGGATAAAAACAAATCTTTAATAAATACTAAATTAATATTAATTGTACTAGAAAACTAAAAAACTGATTATACTAAAAAACTGATTAAAACCCATAAAATGGGACAAATAGAGGGGGATGCCCATAAAGCCCATTAAAACCCATTGAATGGGACAAATAGAGGGGGATGCGAAATAAAACCAACCAAGGAACATGGGGATAATGCGCTCCCTAATACGATGGGAACCCCAAAAAAGGGGGAAAGAAAACACTGGTCTAAAAAGCAAATATTTCAAGCCCATGATTAAGGCCTTTCGGTGCAAGGCTGTTAAGGGAGAAAATCCAATGGGATTCGGCCCTGGACATGGCTTTTATCAGGTTGCCTCCTCTTAAATTTTGTTTAACTTTCTGAATACCCCAAAATACAATGCCCCTAGTGGATTTATCATGCCTCTCACTAAAGTGCCGGGAAAGTGGGTGGCCCAGGAAGCCTTTATGGATATTGGTGAAATGTTCCTTTATCCGGACCATCATGGGTCTCTTGGTGCGGCCTACGTAAAGTTTTCTGCACGGGCACTCAATGGCGTATATAACCATAGAAGAAGCACATGTAATGTTGTCTCTGATGGTATACTCATTCCTGTCATCCATATCCGAAAAAGTAGAACGGCATGTTTTCTGGAAGGATGTATGCCGGCACCCGTGACAGAATCCGCATGGTGTAAATCCTGTCTTAGTGTTAGTAGGAGCCTCCGATGTTTGTTTGTACTTAGAGGATTGTCTTGTGGTGGGGGCTATAATACTGCCCAGGGATTTTGCCTTCTTAAATATGAATCTTGGTAGAGGTGGCAAGAATTCCCCTATGATTTTGTCCCCCTGAAGTATAGTCCAATGTTTGTTAATGATGGACCTAAATTTGGTGTGCCCAGCGTGGAATTGAGTGATAAAGGGTAGCTGATGGATCTGGTCCTGTATATTCGTTGGCTGGTTGATAAATTTCACTCTATGTAATATGGCATCCCTGGGTGTCTCCATGATGTCTTTCTTGGCGCGCTCCAGTAATCCTCTAGGGTAACCCTTATCCAAAAATTGTTGGGTAAGGAGGGCAGAGTCTTTATTAAAATCTTCTAAGGTGGTGCAGTTCCGTCTGATTCTTGTGTACTGGCCCTTAGGCACATTAGTGAGCCAGACTGGGAGATGGCAGCTGGTCATACCAATAAAACTGTTAGAGTCCAACTCCTTGCGATAGCATTTGGTGAATATCTGGTTGTTCTCTATGAAAATGCTGAGGTCCAGAAAGTTTATACTTGTCGTGCTAGTAGTGGGTGTGAATTCCAACCCAAAGGTGTTGTTATTCAGATTAGATATGAAAAGATCCAGCTCGGCCTTAGGACCATTCCAGATGAAGAGCACGTCGTCAATAAAACGCCGCCAAAGAACCAGACCTGTACGGAGGTTACCGGATGGAAAAATACAGGACTCCTCCCACTTGGCTACAAAGAGGTTGGCATACGCGGGAGCAAACCGTGTACCCATTGCAGTACCACAGGTTTGCAGGAAGAAGTCACCTTCATACCAAAAATAGTTATGCTGTAAGATGAATTGGATGCACTCTTCAATAAAGGTGACCTGGGTACTCGGATATGTATCCAGAGTTTGAAGGTACTGCCCTGCAATTTGACAACCCATTTTTTGGTCGATCACTGTATAGAGTGATTTTATATCCAGGGTGCCTAGAAAGTAGTGAGGTTCCCATTTGACTTTTTCAAGGGTGCGAAGAATGTGGCCCGTATCCTTAAGGTAGGCCGGTATGAGTTGCATGCACTTCTGTAAGTGCATGTCCACATACCGGGACAGATTTGCTGTTAAGCTGTTAATCCCTGAAATAATAGGCCTACCCGGTGGGCATGTAGCATTCTTGTGAATCTTGGGGATATGGTAAAAGATGGCCAAACTGGGATCTTTATTGAATACAAAACCAAATTCCTTCTTGTTAAGTATGCCCAGAGATTGGCCTTTTAGACACAGCGATTTAAGTTTGTTAATAAACTGCGGTGTAGGGTCACCTTTCAGTTTCCTGTAGGTGGTAGTATCACTGAGTAGACGAATTGATTCATCGTGATACATGGCTTGATCCATAATAACAATACCTCCTCCCTTATCCGCAGGGCGAATAATAATGCTGTTATTACTCTGTATGTCTTTAATTGCTTTCTTCTCAGCATTGGTTAGGTTGCAAGGAACAAATCTGGGCTTCACTCTTTGTAATTTCCTGATGTCATTCGTGACCAGTTTGTCAAAAGTTGAAAATGCCTCAGAATGCTCATGTATAGGATTAAAGGAAGAGGGATTAGCCAGTGTAGTATGATTGTACGTATCAGGAATAGGGTTGGTGTTTCCTGTGGATATTTTTTCCTTTTTGAGGAAGAATTTTTTTTATAGCTAAATTCCTCAGATATTTTTTCATGCTTATATAGAGAGAAAAAGGTTTCCCCACAGAAGTAGGGGCGTATTTCAAACCTTTTTGGAGAAGGGATGTCTCATTATTAGTTAGTTTGTGGGAACTTAAATTAAATATTTTTTGTGGGTACTTGACCATAGGACTTATTTCAGTTTTGGTGAGTTTCCTCCCCCTCCTGCCCCTCTTAGTTTTGTAGACCTTACCCGGAAAAAATCCTGATTCACCGGTGGGAGGGTCTTAGACTTTGCGTGATGTTTCAATGTCGTGCCAGCACCCCTATTTCTGTTAAGGAGCGTAGACTTCTGTCCATTTTTAGAGGTAATGTTCCTAGTGGGTCCAGAGGACGAGTTGCCGGGCGTACTACCACTAGGTAAAGTGGTTGGACCCCCAGATTGTTTCTCTGCAGGTCTCATTTGAGTAGATGTAGATGTAACTCGATGGATGGCCTGTCGGGAGGTACGTTGATGTTCACCGTTATGCAAATTCTTGTGCATGGTACCAGAAGCTACGTCTCCTCCATTTGAAGATAGTGGGGAAAACCTGTTGGAAATACGTACGGGGGTGATAGGCCGTGAATAAATCTCATCATGCATATTGGAATTCCCATAGGTGGGTGTGATGGGGTATACCGAAACTTCCAAAGTATTGTCCTGGGTATGGGTTATGGCCTCTATTGACTCCGAAGGGAGCTTATTCCTAATTGACACTGGTGTATATTGTGTAGAGTTGGAATCCGCATATGTGGAAAATACCAGTGATATGTCTGCCATGTCCTGCTCGGTAGATAGATTGTATTCATCTATTACTACCAGTTCGTCGGGTTTTTGAGTGTCATTATTGAGTGTATCACCCAAACTTGCGTCCGGATGTTGGTTTATATAGAGTTCTTCTGGAATTCCATCCCTTTGGAATTTCCTGATCTTCTTGTCAATAATCTCTCTTTCTTTTTCTTTTAGTCTATATAAAATACTGTCAGATAGAGCTTGTATATCCTCACTAAGAATGCAATTGTTTAATTGCTCGAATGTCTGTTCAATAAGACGGCTTGTCTTGTTTATATTGGATAGCCGTTTGTCAATCACAAATTGCAGGATTTTTAAAGAAAAGGAGTTAAACATGCTGTCCCATTCACCCAGTGTGGCTGGATCACCAAAATCCCCCGCTAGTGTTTTATAAACAGTAAGGCCTTTTGGGACCAAGCGGGCTAGGGCATATTTTTCAAGGGAGGCCACCTCCCACATATCCCGCATTTCAGAAAGGAGTCATTTTTCCATGGACTTAAGTAAATCCCTAGCTCTAAGGGAATCGCTGCCTGAAGGGCCTTTAAATGAAAATCTCTCCCTAATAAACAATAACCTATGATCCCTATCCGTGCGTAGAGCATGGATAGCCATTGAGGAGCTGCTGTAGTGTATAAGCCCCTAGACAAAACAGAAGATAATGCAAAAGAATACACCAGCGCTGCCTACCAAAATTACCTCTAAAAATGGACAGAAGTCTACGCTCCTTAACAGAAATAGGGGTGCTGGCACGACATTGAAACATCACGCAAAGTCTAAGACCCTCCCACCGGTGAATCAGGATTTTTTCCGGGTAAGGTCTACAAAACTAAGAGGGGCAGGAGGGGGAGGAAACTCACCAAAACTGAAATAAGTCCTATGGTCAAGTACCCACAAAAAATATTTAATTTAAGTTCCCACAAACTAACTAATAATGAGACATCCCTTCTTCAAAAAGGTTTGAAATACGCCCCTACTTCTGTGGGGAAACCTTTTTCTCTCTATATAAGCATGAAAAAATATCTGAGGAATTTAGCTATAAAAAAATTCTTTCTCAAAAAGGAAAAAATATCCACAGGAAACACCAACCCTATTCCTGATACGTACAATCATACTACACTGGCTAATCCCTCTTCCTTTAATCCTATACATGAGCATTCTGAGGCATTTTCAACTTTTGACAAACTGGTCACGAATGACATCAGGAAATTACAAAGAGTGAAGCCCAGATTTGTTCCTTGCAACCTAACCAATGCTGAGAAGAAAGCAATTAAAGACATACAGAGTAATAACAGCATTATTATTCGCCCTGCGGATAAGGGAGGAGGTATTGTTATTATGGATCAAGCCATGTATCACGATGAATCAATTCGTCTACTCAGTGATACTACCACCTACAGGAAACTGAAAGGTGACCCTACACCGCAGTTTATTAACAAACTTAAATCGCTGTGTCTAAAAGGCCAATCTCTGGGCATACTTAACAAGAAGGAATTTGGTTTTGTATTCAATAAAGATCCCAGTTTGGCCATCTTTTACCATATCCCCAAGATTCACAAGAATGCTACATGCCCACCGGGTAGGCCTATTATCTCAGGGATTAACAGCTTAACAGCAAATCTGTCCCGGTATGTGGACATGCACTTACAGAAGTGCATGCAACTCATACCGGCCTACCTTAAGGATACGGGCCACATTCTTCGCACCCTTGAAAAAGTCAAATGGGAACCTCACTACTTTCTAGGCACCCTGGATATAAAATCACTCTATACAGTGATCGACCAAAAAATGGGTTGTCAAATTGCAGGGCAGTACCTTCAAACTCTGGATACATATCCGAGTACCCAGGTCACCTTTATTGAAGAGTGCATCCAATTCATCTTACAGCATAACTATTTTTGGTATGAAGGTGACTTCTTCCTGCAAACCTGTGGTACTGCAATGGGTACACGGTTTGCTCCCGCGTATGCCAACCTCTTTGTAGCCAAGTGGGAGGAGTCCTGTATTTTTCCATCCGGTAACCTCCGTACAGGTCTGGTTCTTTGGCGGCGTTTTATTGACGACGTGCTCTTCATCTGGAATGGTCCTAAGGCCGAGCTGGATCTTTTCATATCTAATCTGAATAACAACACCTTTGGGTTGGAATTCACACCCACTACTAGCACGACAAGTATAAACTTTCTGGACCTCAGCATTTTCATAGAGAACAACCAGTTATTCACCAAATGCTATCGCAAGGAGTTGGACTCTAACAGTTTTATTGGTATGACCAGCTGCCATCTCCCAGTCTGGCTCACTAATGTGCCTAAGGGCCAGTACACAAGAATCAGACGGAACTGCACCACCTTAGAAGATTTTAATAAAGACTCTGCCCTCCTTACCCAACAATTTTTGGATAAGGGTTACCCTAGAGGATTACTGGAGCGCGCCAAGAAAGACATCATGGAGACACCCAGGGATGCCATATTACATAGAGTGAAATTTATCAACCAGCCAACGAATATACAGGACCAGATCCATCAGCTACCCTTTATCACTCAATTCCACGCTGGGCACACCAAATTTAGGTCCATCATTAACAAACATTGGACTATACTTCAGGGGGACAAAATCATAGGGGAATTCTTGCCACCTCTACCAAGATTCATATTTAAGAAGGCAAAATCCCTGGGCAGTATTATAGCCCCCACCACAAGACAATCCTCTAAGTACAAACAAACATCGGAGGCTCCTACTAACACTAAGACAGGATTTACACCATGCGGATTCTGTCACGGGTGCCGGCATACATCCTTCCAGAAAACATGCCGTTCTACTTTTTCGGATATGGATGACAGGAATGAGTATACCATCAGAGACAACATTACATGTGCTTCTTCTATGGTTATATACGCCATTGAGTGCCCGTGCAGAAAACTTTACGTAGGCCGCACCAAGAGACCCATGATGGTCCGGATAAAGGAACATTTCACCAATATCCATAAAGGCTTCCTGGGCCACCCACTTTCCCGGCACTTTAGTGAGAGGCATGATAAATCCACTAGGGGCATTGTATTTTGGGGTATTCAGAAAGTTAAACAAAATTTAAGAGGAGGCAACCTGATAAAAGCCATGTCCAGGGCCGAATCCCATTGGATTTTCTCCCTTAACAGCCTTGCACCGAAAGGCCTTAATCATGGGCTTGAAATATTTGCTTTTTAGACCAGTGTTTTCTTTCCCCCTTTTTTGGGGTTCCCATCGTATTAGGGAGCGCATTATCCCCATGTTCCTTGGTTGGTTTTATTTCGCATCCCCCTCTATTTGTCCCATTCAATGGGTTTTAATGGGCTTTATGGGCATCCCCCTCTATTTGTCCCATTTTATGGGTTTTAATCAGTTTTTTAGTATAATCAGTTTTTTAGTTTTCTAGTACAATTAATTTTAATTTAGTATTTATTAAAGATTTGTTTTTATCCATTTCACTTAATTTATTGCAGCAGCATTGTCCCACATCTGCACTATATATGTGTAACACATACAGGCTATAACTTCTATTAGGTCCATTTTGCGGTTCATGCCTCTTATATCCCTCACTATTTCTTATATACCAGTATTCCCATTGCACACCATCCTAGGAGCGGGCTTGTGGGGCGGACCGGGCAGTTTGAGTGACACCTTGGGGGGGTTAAATAGCGGGGCATTTTCAGGGATCAGTAACCCTGATGAAGAAGGACGCCGCTCCTTCGAAACGCGTCGGTTTGATTCCTGTGGCACCCCGTACTCTCTCCTAGCTCAGTGACGTCACACGCTGAGCCTTGCGCCAGCGAGCTCCTCCCTCGGTTGTTTCCCGCTCGCATCCAGGGACGCTACCGGCCGGAGTGGTCCCTGGCTCTGTGTAGCTCTTCCACACGGCAGCCTGCTCATTCGCCCAATCTGCCCGCACACCAGCCCAACGGACACCACCTTCTATTGGACCCGTATACACAGGGCCGGCTCCAGGTTTTTGAGGGCCCCGGGCGAAAAAGTCTCAGTGGCCCCCCCCTTTAACACACACCACAATTCATGATGCACAGATACAGCAGAGAAATATAGGTATAGTACAATGCCAGAATTCACTTCTTACATGAATGATAGCTATTGTAAATTCTATAAAACCATACAGCAGAGGGGCTTTATATAAGTCAGCCCCTTATACATACCTCCCAACTTTTGAAGATGGGAAAGAGGGACAAAGTTTGCGGCGCGCGAAGCGCGTCGCGGCAAATTTTAGGCCACGCCTCTGACCACACCCATTCATAATTAGTCACACCCATATCCACGTCCCAAGCACACCCATTTAGCACTGCTGATCACACTGTTTCATATACAATAGTTATAAACAAAAAAATATGGCCACACAGTGCTCCATACTGTATAATGACCACACATGATGCCCCATACTGTATAATGGTCACACATGACGCTCCATACTGTATAATGAACACACATGACGCTCCATACTGTATAATGACCGCATGCATACTGTATAATGGCCGCACATGATGCTCCATACTGTATAATGACCGCACATGATGCTCCATACTGTATAATGACCGCACATGATGCTCCATATTGTATAATGACCGCACATGATGCTCCATACTGTATAATGACCGCACACACTCACACATATATACAAATACATATGATATATACACAGTAACACATATGTACACTCACCGGCCACTTTATTAGGTACACCTGTCCAACTTCTTGTTAACACTTAATTTCTAATCAGCCAATCACATGGTGGCAACTCAGTGCATTTAGGCATGTAGACATGGTCAAGACAATCTCCTGCAGTTCAAACCGAGCATCAGTATGGGGAAGAAAGGTGATTTGAGTGCCTTTGAACGTGGCATGGTTGTTGGTGCCAGAAGGGCTGGTCTGAGTATTTCAGAAACTGCTGATCTACTGGGATTTTCACGCACAACCATCTCTAGGGTTTACAGAGAATGGTCCAAAAAAGAAAAAAAATCCAGTGAGCGGCAGTTCTGTGGGCGGAAATGCCTTGTTGATGCCAGAGGTCAGAGGAGAATGGGCAGACTGGTTCGAGCTGATAGAAAGGCAACAGTGACTCAAATCGCCACCCGTTACAACCAAGGTAGGCCTAAGAGCATCTCTGAACGCACAGTGCGTCGAACTTTGAGGCAGATGGGCTACAGCAGCAGAAGACCACACCGGGTACCACTCCTTTCAGCTAAGAACAGGAAACTGAGGCTACAATTTGTACAAGCTCATCGAAATTGGACAGTAGAAGATTGGAAAAACGTTGCTTGGTCTGATGAGTCTCGATTTCTGCTGCGACATTCGGATGGTAGGGTCAGAATTTGGCGTAAACAACATGAAAGCATGGATCCATCCTGCCTTGTATGGAGCATCTTTGGGATGTGCAGCCGACAAATCTGCGGCAACTGTGTGATGCCATCATGTCAATATGGACCAAAATCTCTGAGGAATGCTTCCAGCACCTTGTTGAATCTATGCCACAAAGAATTGAGGCAGTTCTGAAGGCAAAAGGGGGTCCAACCCGTTACTAGCATGGTGTACCTAATAAAGTGGCCGGTGAGTGTATATACATAGTGGACGTTAATTGAGTACTTACTGGCTGCTGTCTGCTGGTTCTGGCGGGCAGGTGTGGTGACAGTGGTGTGCAGCGGGCCAGCGGCGGTGAACCTGCCGATACGAGGGGAGATGGGGAGATCGAGATGGGCAAGTGGACGGCCGACGGCCGTGGTCTGGAGCCGGTGGCTCTGTGACTGTGACACAGACAGAGCCACCTGTGTCCTGCGAGCCGGCGGGTTCTGCGTCCGGAATTCCGCCGGGGTGCAGCAGTGGCTCGCTTCCGGGTCCAGCAAGCAACGGCTGAAGGACGTTCCGCGTGGAGGGGCCGGGCAACATATGGCTGGGCGGGGCTTTCAGCGGGGACTCCGTCTCCTCCGTCCCCTCTGTCTCTGGATCGGCGAGTCGGCAGCCAGTCCCAAGTAAGAAAAAAAAAATAAAAAAAAATTGCCGTCGGATCCTGGGGGCCGGGGGGCACCCAGAAGTCAGGGGGCCCCGGCATCTGCCCGACCCTGCCGTCCGCTGACGCCGGCCCTGCGTATACACCATCATCTACTGGGTACTGGAATAACGGTTAGTGTGGCAATTTTCACCGGCTCTCCAGGCCCTTCTCTAATGCTGGTCATGGTATTTGTACATATTTGGTGTTGTGTGTAACACTGGGCACTACAGCAATCATCCCTTTGTTGTTTTATTTACTGTGCATTGTCTAAGCCTATTATTTGGTGCACATTTTGAGTTGTTTTTACAGCACTGTAGCGCGGATCCAGTTTTTCTTTAGATTGTGATGCTGTTCCATTGACTCTGATCATTACATTGCCCTCGCAGTTTACTGAGCCAGAAGGTGACCCAGATGAGACTATGGTGCCCTGTCCTGAATGCTATAGCACCTTACACGGTGACACTGAGGAAGGTGCACATGACATTGAGGAGGAGGTGATAGATGACCCAGTTGTTGACCCAGATTGGCAGCCATTGGGGGAAGAGGGTGCCGCTGCCACTAGCTCAGAAGCAGAGGAGGATGATCTGCAGCAGCCATCTACATTGCAACAGCTGTCATCTGGCAGGCCCGTATGAGGCCAAAAATGTTTGCGAAAAACAAAAACAGTTTTAGGAGAGCGTGGCCATTCGGTGAAAGTAGCACAGCGCACAATGCCTGAAAAGGTTTTCGATAGTAGGAAGAGTGTAGTGGGGCAATTTTTTAACCAAGATCCGAATGATCAGTCAAAAGTTATCTGTAAGAAATGCTCAAAGACCTTTAGCAGAGAGAAGAATCTTCAAAATTTAAATACAACGTGCATGCTTAGACATCTAACCAGCATGCACTTGCAAGCCTGGACTAACTACCAAACGTCCCATACCGTTGGTGCACCTGCTCGGAATGAAGGTAGTCAGCAATACTCCATTGCTTCCCTCACTGTAAGCCCACCGGTTAGGACACCAGCAGCATCAAATGTGGAGGTATCGTCGTAAGGCCAAAGCAGTCAGGGAATCACAAGGTTATTGGTAGGAAAGACTGTATGTAGGCCAACAACAAGAATACCATAACAAACTCTCTCTCAATCCTCCATGTCCACCACCACCACCGCTAGTTCCACCATATGCAGCTCTCCAGTCCAGCTCACCCTACAAGAGACTCTCGTTAGGAAAAGAAAGTACTCATCCTCTCATCCACGTACACAGGATTTGAACGCCCACATTGCTATACTAATCTCATTAGAGATGATGCCCTACCGTTTGGTTGAAAGTGAAGCTTTCAAAGACCTGATGGCCCACGCAGTACCACGCTATGACCTACCAAGTCGCCACTTCTTTGCGATAAAAGCCATCCCAGCCCTCCACCAGCATGTCAAAGACCGCATTGTCCATGCCTTGAGGCAATCAGTCAGTGGAAAGGTGCACCTCACAACAGATGCATGAACCAGTAGGCATGGTCGGGGACGTTACGTGTCCATCACGGCGCACTGGGTTAATGTGTAGGATGCAGGGTCCACAGGGGGCAGCCATAGTGGGACAGTTCAGCCTATCCCACAGTCTAAGGAAACAGTTGGCATAAGGCGTTCGCCACTCCTCCTCCTCCTCCAGAAGCGAAAGCTCGTGCACAGAGCGCAGTCGCCCTACCACTCCATCCGCAGCTGCCAGTGTTGCACACGGGGTGGCCCATTATCGAACAGCTAGTGGTAAGCGTCAGCAGGCTGTGTTTCAAATGAAGTGTTTGGGCGACAACAGACACACCGCGGAAGTACTGGTGGAGTACTTGCAGCAACAAACTCAGTCATGGCTGGGCAGTGTACATCTTGAGGCAGGCAAGGTATTCAGTGATAACGGAAGGAATTTTATGGCTGCCATAGCCCTTTCAGAACTGAAACACATACCTTGCCTGGCTCACACCTTTAACCTGGTGGTGCAGGGCTTCCTCAAAAATTATCCAAAGATACCAGACCTGCTCCTGAAGGTGCGAAGACTTTGTTCGCACATCTGCCGGATGCCCATACACTCCAGCCGTATGCTGAACCATCAGCGATTGCTGAATCTTCCCCAGCACCGCCTAATAATCGACGTTGCAACAAGGTGGAACTCCACACTGCACATGATTCAGAGGCTGTGCGAACAGAGGCGTGCTGTAATTAATTTGTGGGAGGATACACGGGCAGGCACTTGGATGGCAGACATGGAGTTGTCTGGTGTGCAGTGGTCGACGCCATCATAAACATTAACATCCCACTTATGCGTCTGCTGATGCAAAGTTTGATGCACATTAAGGAGCAGGCATCTGCAGCCGAGGAGGAGGGAAGCCTTGATGACAGTCAGCCATTGTCTGCTCAGTGAACTGTCCAGGACGAATTGGCGGACGAAGAGGATGAGGAGGAGGATGATGGGGATGAATATGTATGGGAGGAGGATGATTCTCAGGTGGCAATAGAAACTGGTGGCATTGCAAGGTCTGGTACAGGTTCATTGCAGGACACTTGTGATGTTGATTTGCAAGAAAGTGGTCCTCACCCCAGCAGAAACAGTTAATTGACACCTGGAACATTGGCCCACATGGCTGAGTATGCCTTGCGTATCCTAAAAAGGGACCCCCGCATTGTTAAAATGATGACCGATGACGACTAGGGTTGAGCGAAACCAGTCGTTCATTTTCAAAAGTCGCCGACTTTTGGCAAAGTCGACGTCTCATGAAACCGAGCCGATCCCAGCGTTGCATTGGCCATGCGGTACGCGACTTTCGCGCCAAAGTCGCGTTTCAATGACGCGAAAAGCGCCATTTCTCAGCCAATGAAGGTGAACGCAGAGTGTGGGCAGCGTGATGACATAGTGCCTGGTCCCCACCATCTTAGAGAAGGGCATTGCAGTGATTGGCTTGCTGTCTGCGGCGTCACAGGGGCTATAAAGGGGCGTTCCCGCCGACCGCCATCTCACTGCTGCTGATCTGAGCTTAGGGAGAGGTTGCTGCCGCTTCGTCACAAGCAGGGAGAGCGTTAGGCAGGGTCCATAAACCACCAAACCGCTTGTGCTGTAGCGATTTCCACTGTCCAACACCACCTTCGGTGTGCAGGGACAGTGGAAGCTACATTTTTTTATTTTTTCTCTCAGCGCTGTAGCTCATTGGGCTGCCCTAGAAGGCTCCCTGATAGCTGTATTGCTGTGTGTACGCCACTGTGGAAACCAACTGCTTTTTTCAAAGCACATATCCTCTTGTTCCTTCCTTTCTGCACAGCTATCTTTTTTGTTTGTCCACACTTTTTATTTAATTTGTGCATCAGTCCACTCCTTATTGCTGCCTGCCATACCTGGCTGAGATTACTGCAGGGAGATAGTAATTGTAGGACAGTCCCTGTTTTTTTTTTTTTTTTTTTTGGAGATTAAGATTGGCATTTCTGCTAGAGTGCCATCCGTGTGTGTGCCATCTCTCACTGAGTGGGCCATAGAAAGCCTATTTATTTTTTTCCATGATTTGGGTTCTAAAATCTACCTGAAAAAAAAACACTACATCAATCAGTGGTAGAAAAATATTGGCCTCAGTCAGGGCTTGTGTGCCACTCCTGACTCCTGTGTGTGCCATCTCTCACTCAGTGGGCCATAGAAAGCCTTTTTTTTTTTTTTATTATTATTATTTGGTTTCTAAAGTCTCCCTGAAAAAAAAAAAAAAATTAAAAAAACAGTGGGAGATTAATATTGCCCTTTCAGCTTGTGTGCCAGTCTTGACTCCTGGGTGTGCCACCTCTCTCTCTCAAATTGTGGGCCATAGAAAGCATATTTATTTTTTTGCTTGATTTGGGTTCTAAAATCTACCTTTAAAAAAATCACTACATCAATCAGTGGGAGAAAAATATTGGCCTCAGTCAGGGCTTGTGTGCCACTCCTGACCCCTGTGTGTGCCATCTCTCACTCAGTGGGCCATAGAAAGCCTATTTATTTTTTTGCTTGATTTGGGTTCTAAAATCTACCTGAAAAAAAATAAAACATCAATCAGTGGGAGATTAATATTGGCCTCAGGGCTTGTGTGCCACTCCTGACTCCTGTGTGTGCCATCTCTCACTCAGTGGGCCATAGAAAGCCTATTTATTTTTTTGCTTAATTTGGGTTCTAAAATCTACCAGAAAAAAATAAAACATCAATCAGTGGGGGATTAATATTGGCCTCAGGGCTTGTGTGCCACTCCTGACTCCTGTGTGTGCTATCTCTCACTCAGTGGGCCATAGAAAGCCTATTTATTTTTTTGCTTGATTTGGGTTCTAAAATCTACCTGAAAAAAAAAAAAAACATCAATCAGTGGGAGATTAATATTGGCCTCAGGGCTTGTGTGCCACTCCTGACTCCTGTGTGTGCCATCTCTCACTCAGTGGGCCATAGAAAGCCTATTTATTTTTTTGCTTGATTTGGGTTCTAAAATCTACCTGAAAAAAAAAAAAAAACATCAATCAGTGGGAGATTAATATTGGCCTCAGGGCTTGTGTGCCACTCCTGACTCATGTGTGTGCCATCTCTCACTCAGTGGGCCATAGAAAGCCTATTTATTTTTTTGCTTGATTTGGGTCCTAAAATCTACCAGAAAAAAAAATAAAACATCAATCAGTGGGAGATTAATATTGGCCTCAGGGCTTGTGTGCCACTCCTGACTCCTGTGTGTGCCATCTCTCACTCAGTGGGCCCTAGAAAGTCTTTTTATCTTTTTAGTATTTGGTTTCTAAATTGTCCCTGAAAGAAATCATTTGATCTTATTTGGTTTCTAAAGTCTCCCTGAGAAAAAAAAAAAAATTAAAAAAACAGTGGGAGATTAATATTGCCCTTTCAGCTTGTGTGCCAGTCTTGACTCCTGGGTGTGCCACCTCTCTCTCTCAAATTGTGGGCCATAGAAAGCCTATTTATTTTTTTGCTTGATTTGGGTTCTAAAATCTACCTGAAAAAAAAAATCACTACATCAATCAGTGGGAGAAAAATATTGGCCTCAGTCAGTGCTTGTGTGCCACTCCTGACTCCTGTGTGTGCCATCTCTCACTCAGTGGGCCATAGAAAGCTTATTATTTTTTTTTTATTATTATTTGGTTTCTAAAGTCTCCCTGAAAAAAAAAACAAAAAAAAAAACAGTGGGAGATTAATATTGCCCTTTCAGCTTGTGTGCCAGTCTTGACTCCTGGGTGTGCCACCTCTCTCTCTCAAATTGTGGGCCATAGAAAGCCTATTTATTTTTTTGCTTGATTTGGGTTCTAAAATCTACCTTTAAAAAAATCACTACATCAATTAGTGGGAGAAAAATATTGGCCTCAGTCAGGGCTTGTGTGCCACTCCTGACTCCTGTGTGTGCCATCTCTCACTCAGTGGGCCATAGAAAGCCTATTTATTTTTTTGCTTGATTTGGGTTCTAAAATCTACCAGAAAAAAAAATAAAACATCAATCAGTGGGAGATTAATATTGGCCTAAGGGCTTGTGTGCCACTCCTGACTCCTGTGTGTGCTATCTCTCACTCAGTGGGCCATAGAAAGCCTATTTATTTTTTTGCTTGATTTGGGTTCTAAAATCTACCTTTAAAAAAATCACTACATCAATCAGTGGTAGAAAAATATTGGCCTCAGTCAGGGCTTGTGTGCCACTCCTGACTCCTGTGTGTGCCATCTCTCACTCAGTGGGCCATAGAAAGCCTATTTATTTTTTTGCTTGATTTGGGTTCTAAAATCTACCAGAAAAAAAAATAAAACATCAATCAGTGGGAGATTAATATTGGCCTCAGGGCTTGTGTGCCACTCCTGACTCCTGTGTGTGCTATCTCTCACTCAGTGGGCCATAGAAAGCCTATTTATTTTTTTGGTTGATTTGGGTTCTAAAATCTACCTGAAAAAAAAAAAAACATCAATCAGTGGGAGATTAATATTGGCCTCACGGCTTGTGTGCCACTCCTGACTCCTGTGTGTGCCATCTCTCACTCAGTGGGCCATAGAAAGCCTATTTATTTTTTTGCTTGATTTGGGTTCTAAAATCTACCAGAAAAAAAAATAAAACATCAATCAGTGGGAGATTAATATTGGCCTCAGGGCTTGTGTGCCACTCCTGACTCCTGTGTGTGCTATCTCTCACTCAGTGGGCCATAGAAAGCCTATTTATTTTTTTGCTTGATTTGGGTTCTAAAATCTACCTTTAAAAAAATCACTACATCAATCAGTGGTAGAAAAATATTGGCCTCAGTCAGGGCTTGTGTGCCACTCCTGACTCCTGTGTGTGCCATCTCTCACTCAGTGGGCCATAGAAAGCCTATTTATTTTTTTGCTTGATTTGGGTTCTAAAATCTACCTGAAAAAAAAAAAAACATCAATCAGTGGGAGATTAATATTGGCCTCAGGGCTTGTGTGCCACTCCTGACTCCTGTGTGTGCCATCTCTCACTCAGTGGGCCATAGAAAGCCTATTTATTTTTTTGCTTGATTTGGGTTCTAAAATCTACCAGAAAAAAAAATAAAACATCAATCAGTGGGAGATTAATATTGGCCTCAGGGCTTGTGTGCCACTCCTGACTCCTGTGTGTGCTATCTCTCACTCAGTGGGCCATAGAAAGCCTATTTATTTTTGTGCTTGATTTGGGTTCTAAAATCTACCTGAAAAAAAAAAAAACATCAATCAGTGGGAGATTAATATTGGCCTCAGGGCTTGTGTGCCACTCCTGACTCCTGTGTGTGCCATCTCTCACTCAGTGGGCCATAGAAAGCCTATTTATTTTTTTGCTTGATTTGGGTTCTAAAATCTACCAGAAAAAAAAATAAAACATCAATCAGTGGGAGATTAATATTGGCCTCAGGGCTTGTGTGCCACTCCTGACTCCTGTGTGTGCCATCTCTCACTCAGTGGGCCCTAGAAAGTCTTTTTATTTTTTTAGTATTTGGTTTCTAAATTGTCCCTGAAAGAAATCATTTGATCTTATTTGGTTTCTAAAGTCTCCCTGAGAAAAAAAAAAAAAAAAAAGGTGTGAGATTAATATTGACATTTGTGCTTGAGTGACAGTCCTGCGCGTGTGGCATCTCTGTGATTTGGTGCCATAGAAAACAGTGTGTGTAACATTGTGCCTGATTTTCCTTGTGGTCTCAACAACCTGTTAAGGGATATTGAAATCATACTGAAGTTATAGCTCACCGTGTAAGTTGTTTGACAGCAACAAATAAAGTTACTTTGGTTACGTTTTTAAAACAATGAGGAAGTCTGGTGCAAGAGGTCGTGGCCGTGGGCGTTCATTGTCAGCTGGTAATGATGGTAGTGGTAGTGGAGCATCAGGTGGGCGTGGGGATAAAAATATTCCACCTAAGTCTGGAGCTGTGGAGCCAGTTTCGTCGTCTGGCTACACAAGGCCTCGAAAGCTCTCTTTTCTGGGAGTAGGAAAACCGCTTTTAAAGCCGGAGCACCAACAGCAAGTTTTGGCTTACATTGCAGACTCAGCCTCTAGCTCTTTTGCCTCCTCTTCTGAAACTGGTAAATGTAAAAGCAGCGCGTCGCTTGTGGATGTTCACGGTCAGGGACAAGTCGCTTCCTTGTCCTCTTCAGCAAAAACAACAACAAGAGAGAAGGATGCAGCAGGCGACACAACGGGTTACTCCATGGAGCTCTTTACACATACCATCCCTGGTTTAGAAAGTGAAACACTTAACAGGCCATGCCCATTACAAGTAGATTCTGACATGGAGTGCACTGATGCACAGCCACAGCCAGAGTACTATGCTGCTCCTTTGACTCAGACCACAACATTGCCCTCTCAGGGTACTGATCCGCAATCAGACCCTGATGAGACTATGTTGCCCCGCCACGAGCGCTATACCACCGACCGACACAGTGACACAGACGAAGTTGCACACGAGCTCGAAGAGGAGGTAATAGATGACCCAGTTGTTGACCCCGATTGGCAGCCATTGGGGGAACAGAGTGCAGGCGGCAGTAGTTCAGAAGCGGAGGTGGAGGAGGGGCCGCAGCAGGCATCAACATCGCAACAGGTTCCATCTGCCGGGCCCGTATCTGGCCCAAAACGCGTGTCAAAGCCAAAACCTGTTGGAGGACAGCGTGGCCATCCGGTTAAAGCTCAGTCTGCAATCCCTGAAAAGGGATCCGATGCTAGGAAGAGTGCAGTCTGGCATTTTTTTAAACAACATCCAATTGATCAGCGCAAAGTCATCTGTCAAAAATGTTCAACTAGCTTAAGCAGAGGTCAGAATCTGAAAAGTCTCAATACTAGTTGCATGCATAGACACTTAACCACCATGCATTTTCAAGCCTGGACTAACTACCAAACGTCCCTTAAGGTTGTAGCACCCTCGGCCAATGAAGCTAGTCAGCAACGCAACATCCCTTCCGTCACTGTAAGGCCACCATTTTCCGCACCACCGGCAGTATCTGTGCAGGTTTCTTTGCCAGCCAAAAGCAGTCAGGGTCAGGGAATCACCAGTTTTGTAGGAGGAAATATTGCATCTAGGGCACCGGCGGAAACAATACCGTCTCCAACCGTCTCTCAGTCTGCCATGTCCACTGGCACACCCGCAAGTTCCACGTTCTCCATCTCTCCAGTTCAGCTCACACTACATGAGACTCTGGTTAGGAAAAGGAAGTACTTATCCTCGCATCCGCGTACACAGGGTTTTAACGCCCACATAGCTAGACTAATCTCGTTAGAGATGATGCCCTACCGGTTAGTTGAAAGCGAAGCTTTCAAAGCCCTGATGGAGTACGCTGAACCACGATACGAGCTACCCAGTCGACACTTTTTTTCAAGAAAAGCCATCCCAGCCCTGCACCAGCATGTTAAACAGCGCATCGTCCATGCACTCAGGCAATCTGTGAGTACAAAGGTGCACCTGACTACAGATGCATGGACCAGTAGGCATGGCCAGGGACGTTATGTGTCCATCACGGCACACTGGGTGAATGTGGTGGATGCAGGGTCCACAGGGGACATCAATTTCGGGACAGTTGTGCCTAGCCCACGGTCTAGGAAACAGTTGGCTGTAGGCGTTCACACCCCCTCCTCCTCCTCGTCCTCCTGCAGAAGCTACAGCTCTTCCACAGACCGCAGTCGGCCAACCACTCCATCGGCAGATTACACTGTTGCACACCAGTTGTCCCATTATGGGCCAGCTACTGGCAAGCGTCAGCAGGCTGTATTGGCTATGAAGTGTTTGGGCAACAACAGACACACCGCGGAAGTTCTGTCCGAGTTCTTGCAACAAGAAACGCAGTCGTGGATGGGCACAGTAGATCTTGAGGCAGGCAAGGTAGTGAGTGATAACGGAAGGAATTTCATGGCTGCCATCTCCCTTTCCCAACTGAAACACATTCCTTGCCTGGCTCACACCTTAAACCTGGTGGTGCAGTGCTTATTGAAAACTTATCCTGGGTTCTCCGACCTGCTCCTCAAAGTGCGTGGACTTTGCTCACATATCCGACGTTCGCCTGTACACTCCAGCCGTATGCAGACCTATCAGCGGTCTTTGAACCTTCCCCAGCATCGCCTAATCATAGACGTTGCAACAAGGTGGAACTCAACACTGCACATGCTTCAGAGACTGCGCCAACAGAGGCGGGCTGTTATGTTTTTTGTGGGAGGATACACATACACGGGCAGGCAGTAGGATGGCAGACATGGAGTTGTCAGGTGTGCAGTGGTCCAAGATACAAGACATGTGTCAAGTCCTTCAGTGTTTTGAGGAATGCACACGGCTGGTTAGTGCAGACAACGCCGTAATAAGCATGAGCATCCCCCTAATGCGTCTGCTGATGCAAAGTTTGACGCACATAAAGGATCAGGCGTCTGCACCAGAGGAAGAGGAAAGCCTTGATGACAGTCAGCCATTGTCTGGTCAGGGCAGTGTACAGGACGAGGTAGCGGGCGAAGAGGAGGTGGAGGACGAGGAGGATGATGGGGATGAGTATATTTTTAATGCGGAAGCTTTCCCTGGGGCACTGGAAATTGGTTGCTTGGCAAGGCCGGGTTCTGGTTTTTTGAGGGACACAAGTGACGTAGATTTGCCTGAAACTGCCCCTCAACCAATCACAACCGGAGATTTGACAACTGGAACTTTGGCCCACATGGCGGATTATGCCTTACGTATCCTAAAAAGGGACACACGCATTACGAAAATGATGAACGATGACGATTACTGGTTGGCCTGCCTCCTTGATCCACGCTATAAAGGCAAATTGCAAAATATAATGCCACATGAGAACTTGGAACTAATATTAGCAACCAAACAATCAACTCTTGTTGACCGTTTGCTTCAGGCATTCCCAGCACACAGCGCACGTGATCGTTCTCACACGAGCTCCAGGGGGCAGCAGACTAGGAGTGTTAGGGGTGCACAGATCAGAAGTGACGTTGGACAGAGGGGTTTTCTGACCAGGTTGTGGAGTGATTTCGCAATGACCGCAGACAGGACAGGTACTGCTGCATCAATTGAAAGTGACAGGAGACAACATTTGTCCAGTATGGTTACTAACTATTTTTCATCCCTTATCGATGTTCTCCCTCAACCGTCATTCCCATTTGATTACTGGGCATCAAAATTAGACACCTGGCCAGAATTGGCAGAATATGCATTGCAGGAGCTTGCTTGCCCGGCAGCAAGTGTCCTATCAGAAAGAGTATTCAGTGCTGCAGGTTCAATATTAACCGAAAAAAGGACTCGTCTGGCTACCCAAAATGTTGACGATCTAACATTCATTAAAATGAACCACAACTGGATTTCAAAATCTTTTGCCCGGCCGACACCTAGCTTTCCTATGAAAAGCTCTTGCCTGTGAATTACTTTTCTAATGTCTAATTTGCTGCAGCTGATTGTACAGCATACGACATGTTTACACCTCCCTAAATGGCCAAACTCACCACACGGGGCCGTGGTATCGCGACTTGGCGCAAGCACCCGTGAGACTGCTGTTTGTCTGAAGAGGTGGGTGTGCTCGCTTTTGGTTGACGGCATTGCTACTGGGTCCCTCATAGTACAATGTAGTGTCTCTGGCGGTGGTGGTGCGCACCCAACGTCAGACACACCGTGGTATCATGAGGGGCCCTGGGGCGGTCCCGCCGGCCACAAGAGAGTTCCCCCCCCCAGCTCAAACTGTGCTCTACCACGTGCAAAATTATGTCGCACAGCTCCACCAATGTTTAGTCTATTCGCTGACATCATTCAATGTCTGGCACTGACAATACAAATTTGTAGACATCTATGATGCAACTTAAAGTAGTCTGTGTCAGTGTCCTATATTGGCACCATTAAATAGTTACTGCCAAATTACTATGTCAGAAACTCAGCAGATGAGCCCACCCCTGTACCTAAGTATGCCACCTTTTTTTTTTTTTTTTGGGTTGTTTTGCGAGACATTAACATCTATTTATATTTTGGGAGTACTGGGACAGACACTCCTTGCAATACTCCTCCACTGACCACAATGCTGCCTGTGTAACCATGTAACCGATGTAAAACTGCCATGAGCCTATTGTTTGCTATTTTAGGCCTTTGATAGCCTGTCTGCGGTCCCTACTTTAAATACTCCTCCATTGACAACAATGCTGCCTGTGTATCCATGTAACCTATTTTAAACTGCCTTGAGCCTATGTTTTGTTATTTTAGGCCTTTGATAGCCTGTCTGCGGTCCCTACTTTAAATACTCCTCCACTGACCACCAAGCTGCCTGTGTATCCATGTAACCGATGTAAAACTGCCATGAGCCTATTGTTTGCTATTTTAGGCCTTTGATAGCCTGTCTGCGGTCCCTACTTTAAATACTCCTCCACTGACCACCAAGCTGCCTGTGTATCCATGTAACCGATGTAAAACTGCCATGAGCCTATTGTTTGCTATTTTAGGCCTTTGATAGCCTGTCTGCGGTCCCTACTTTAAATACTCCTCCATTGACAACAATGCTGCCTGTGTATCCATGTAACCGATGTAAAACTGCCATGAGCCTATTGTTTGCTATTTTAGGCCTTTGATAGCCTGTCTGCGGTCCCTACTTTAAATACTCCTCCATTGACAACAATGCTGCCTGTGTATCCATGTAACCTATTTTAAACTGCCTTGAGCCTATGTTTTGTTATTTTAGGCCTTTGATAGCCTGTCTGCGGTCCCTACTTTAAATACTCCTCCACTGACCACCAAGCTGCCTGTGTATCCATGTAACCGATGTAAAACTGCCATAAGCCTATTTTTAGGTATTTTAGGCCTAGGAAGCCTGTCTGCAGTCCCTAATTCAAGTTGTCCTCAAATGAATAAAGCTGAGCTTCTACCTTCTGCCTCTCATTAACTGCTGTTTTTTTTAAAAAAAAAATGGTGTTTAGGGCCTACTAACGGTTTCTGCCCCTCCCTGGTGTTGCCCTCAACTGAATACAGCTGAGCTTCAACCTTCTGCCTCTCATTAACTGGTGTTTTTTTAAAATACAAAATGGTGTTTACGGCCTACTAACGGTTTCTGCCGCTCCCTGGTGTTGTCCTCAACTGTATAAAGCTGAGCTTCAGTCTTTAGGCTTTTGGCCTATAGTAGCAGATATTAAACTGCATTTGGCCTACTAGTGTGGTTGGGCCCTTAAAACAATGTCTGCTGCTCCTGGGTTTGCTACTCCACTGAACAAAGCAATGCCGCCTGTTTAGTCCTGTTACCAATTTTGAACTGCATTTAGCCCACTTTATTCTTTGGGCCCATATCTGTTTCCCCCTCATCCTGCCCACTGCCCAGCCAGTGATAGATGAGTCTGCTGGTACATTGACCCATAATGCAACATTCCCCGTGCACGCTACACTGCAAGATTGTGACCCTGCTGAAAGTCAGGTCCCCCTTCCCGCATAAAATACCACCTTACACGGGGACAAAGAGGAAGGTGCAGATGAAGGTGCAGGTTCCTTCATCAGGTGGGGGGAGGAATACTCGTTGGTGACGTCACTGCCACAGGGCCCCTCATAGTACGCAAAAGTGTTGCTACCGGTGGGAGGCGCCCCCGCCGTGCAAACACACCGCTGTACTTTGATCGGTGACTACCCAGATAACGGTGCAGCTACGACACTTAAGTAAGCCCACCACGAAGTCCATCCCAACCATCTCCCAGGGCCTGTCTGCCACTGGCAGGGGGTAAAGTAGCCCAGCAGGCCGTTGCCGAGTAGACCGATTCTTGGCGCAGGAGACACATGCCCGAATATTATCCCCGACATCACGAGCCATATGCGGCCACCAGTATGTTCTCGCCAGAAGCTCAAATGTCCTCTTGATCCCGAAATGTGTACCCTCCTTGGACAAAGGAGCCCAACAGAGAAACTCCGGTCGCAAATTTGATGGTACAAAAGGCTTGCCCGGGGGAACAGACTCTAGTGAATCCGGAGCCACGGTTCTCAGGCTCTCAGAAGGGACAATAAGCCAAGGCTCCTCCTCCTCTGATGACACTACGGAGCGGGAGAGAGCGTCGGCACGAATGTTCTTCAACCTGGAGAAAAAAGTTAGGGTGAAATGGAACCGGGAGAAGAACAGGGACCATCTGGCCTGGCGAGAATTTTGCCGCTGGGCTGTCTGTTAGTACACAAAATTTTTTGGGTCTGTAAAAACTTTAGGAGGTGTCTCCACTCTGAGAAAGCCAACTTCATGGCTAGCAACTCCCTGTCCACGATGGAATAATTCCTCTCCGCTGGTGAGAAGGTCTTGGAGAAGAAGCAAGGATGCTTCCGACCTTGAGCATCCTTTTGGAAGAGGACTGCTCCAGCACCAACGGATGAGGCATCCACCTCTATTATAAATGCCTTATCTACATCGGGGCGATGTAGGATGGGAGCGCTAGCGAAGTGTGACTTAATAGTGAGTAGGGCCTTGGAGACCTCCTCCGACCACAACTTGGGATTTGCTCCCTTCTTGGTGAGGGCAACCAAGGGAGCTACCAAAGATGAGAAGTGTGGGATGAACTGGCGATAGTAATTAATGAACCTCATAAAGCGCTGCACTGCTTTAAGAGAATGGGGTTCTTGCCAGTCCATTACAGCCTGTAGCTTGGCAGGATCCATAGCCAATCCCTGGTCAGAGATGATATAGCCAAGGAAAGGCAAAGACTCCTGCTCAAACACACACTTCAGTTTGCCCGTAAGAGGTCAAAAACTTTGCAAACATCTCTCTGATTGGAGTCAATATCTGGAGAGTAGATGAGAATATCATCCAGATAGACTACGACCGAGGTGGTGAGCATCACCCGGAAGATGTCGTTCACAAAGTCTTGGAAAACGGCTGGGGCATTACAGAGTCTATCAAAGAGCTCAGATATCAAGGGCAAAGGATACTTATTCTTAAGTGATGGCGTTAAGACCCCAGTAGTCTATGCATGGACGTAGTTCTCCCCATATTGACAGCAGCATCAGAGGGGCTAAACGCCCACGATCAATGCTAGCAGGGCGTCACCTCTGATATTGAGTTGACACCCACATTTGATCGTGACGGTGCTTTGTGTGAGCTCATATGATCCCACAGCACTGTACATATATGGCGCATGTTGGGAAGGGGTTAAGAAAGAAGTGTGTAAAGACAGAAGACACAACCTTCAAAGAAATCATGCATTTTGGAAATTAAGAAAAGTAAACACTGAATCAGAAGGCAAACATTTTAATAAAATTCACAATACTAATAACAATACCACACACAATACAATACAACCACTCACCGATTCATCAAACCTACATACTAAAGATGACCTGCTAATAGTTGTTATCACATTTTACTGTCTTTATAAGTATAACAGCAGCTCTAGAATGTTGTCTTTATGTTGTTTTTTTATCTATTTTGAAACACTACTGCTTTTGACAGAACAAACTTGACATTTAAGTCTGTCTTAAAATATTGTGCACAGGGCAACAAGCTCAGAGTACAAAACCAGCACTAAAACTACATATAAATTATGCAAAAGGAATCAATGAAGAAAGTAATGCAATAAAAGGAACAAATAATGTCATGTCAAATGCATACAGGTTGCTGGGGAGAGGATGTATGCCTACAAAAAAGTGCTAAATGATTGCCCACTGTCCTTAAAAGGTGATGATACCTATGGTGATAATTACAATCAGTTCCTTCTATAAAATCTTGCAATGGCTTTAAAATATAACACATTAAGTAGCAATGAAGAAAGTGTTTAAGTAGGAAAGATGGATATGCTTCTTAGACCAGCTAATTTTCCTTACTGCCCAGTTCACAGATCTGGGGGTATGACCTAGAATAATGGCCCAACAGACGGAACTTGATAACATTTCACCTGAGAAGAGCTGAGCTGACAAGTGTCCATTCAGTTTTTATTATATATAACAGTAAAGGCATAACAATCATTTCCAAACCATTAAATCTTTGAGATCTCTTAGAGCCACAATTACAAAAAATATATAATGTGACTCATTAGAAACACATATATAAGACACTTTATAAGCGTGTCCCGAGGAACACTCCGGTATAAAACATCAGAAAATATAAAAATAAGTATTTTGCTTATAAAAAAGAAAATACTGGAGAGATATCAAATGCAGACATTTTAACATTAAAAACAAAAACACATACAACAAAAAACTGGTACAGTACAAAAATTGGTCACCAGCTACAAAAACTTTCTCCTGCAAGTAGTTAACTGAAAGGTTTTTTTCAGTTGAAAACACAGATATGGCATCCACCGAGTGTTGTCCTGTCGCGTCTTCTTTATATTATTGCCAAGAAGCTGCAACTGAATAAAGCTGTGCTTCAACCTTATGGCTTTCGGCTTATAGTATCAGATATTAAACTGCATTTGGCCTTCAACGTTGGTTCCGGCCTACTAACGGTGTCTGCCCCTGCCTGGTGTTGTCCTCAACTGAATAAAGCTGAGCTTCCACCTTCTGGCTCTGATTAACTGCTGTTTTTTTAAAAATTGGCTGTTCTGGCCTACTAACGGTGTCTGCCCCTGCCTGGTGTTGTCCTCAACTGAATAAAGCTGAGCTTCCACCTTCTGGCTCTGATTAACTGCTGTTTTTTTAACCCCTTCATGACCCAGCCTATTTTGGCCTTAATGACCTTGCCGTTTTTTGAAATTCTGACCAGTGTCCCTTTATGAGGTAATAACTCAGGAACGCTTCAACGGATCCTAGCGATTCTGAGATTGTTTTTTCGTGACATATTGGGCTTCATGTTAGTGGTAAATTTAGGTCGATAATTTCTGAGTTTATTTGTGAAAAAAACGGAAATTTGGCAAAAAATTTGAAAATTTCGCAATTTTCACATTTTGAATTTTTATTCTGTTAAACCAGAGAGTTATGTGACACAAAATAGTTAATAAATAACGTTTCCCACATGTCTACTTTACATCAGCACAATTTTGGAAACATTTTTTTTTTTTGCTAGGAAGTTATAAGGGTTAAAATTTGACCAGTGATTTCTTATTTTTACAACAAAATTTACAAAACCATTTTTTTTAGGGACCACCTCACATTTGAAGTCATTTTGAGGGTTCTATATGGCTGAAAATACCCAAAAGTGACACCATTCTAAAAACTGCACCCCTCAAGGTGCTCAAAACCACATTCAAGAAGTTTATTAACCCTTCAGGTGTTTCACAGCAGCAGAAGCAACATGGAAGTAAAAAATGAACATTTAACTTTTTAGTCACAAAAATGATCTTTTAGCAACAATTTTTTTATTTTCCCAGCGGTAAAAGGAGAAACTGGACCACGGACGTTGTTGTCCAATTTGTCCTGAGTACGCTGATACCTCATATGTGGGGGTAAACCACTGTTTGGGCGCACGGCAGGGCTTGGAAGGGAAGGAGCGCCATTTGACTTTTTGAATGAAAAATTGGCTCCAATCTTTAGCCCACACCATGTCACGTTTGGAGAGCCCCTGTGTGCCTAAACATTGGAGCTCCCCCACAAGTGACCCCATTTTGGAAACTAGACCCCCCAAGGAACTTATCTAGAAGCATAGTGAGCACTTTAAGCCCCCAGGTGCTTCACAAATTGATCCGTAAAAATGAAAAAGTACTTTTTTTTCACAAAAAAATTATTTTAGCCTCAATTTTTTCATTTTCACATGGGCAACAGGATAAAATGGATCCTAAATTTTGTTGGGCAATTTCTCCTGAGTACACCAATACCTCACATGTGGGGGTAAACCACTGTTTGGGCACATGGTAAGGCTCGGAAGGGAAGGAGCGCCATTTGACTTTTTGAATGAAAAATTATCTCCATCGTTAGCGGACACCATGTCGCGTTTGGAAAGCCCCTGTGTGCCTAAACATTGGAGCTCCTCCACAAGTGACCCCATTTTGGAAACTAGACCCCCCAAGGAACTCATCTAGAGGCATAGTGAGCACTTTAAACCCCCAGGTGCTTCACAAATTGATCCGCAAAAATGAAAAAGTACTTTTTTTTCACACAAAATTTCTTTTAGCCTCAATTCTTTCATTTTCACATGGGCAACAGGATAAAATGGATCCTAAAATTTGTTGGGCAATTTCTCCTGAGTATGCCGATACCTCATATGTGGGGGTAAACCACTGTTTGGGTGCACGGCAAGGCTCGGAAAGGGAGGCGTGCCATTTGACTTTTTGAATGGAAAATTAGCTCCAATCGTTAGCGGACACCATGTCGCGTTTGGAGAGCCCCTGTGTGCCTAAACATTGGAGCTCCCCTACAAGTGACCCCATTTTAGAAACTAGACCCCCCAAGGAACTTATCTAGATGCATAGTGAGCACTTATAACCTCCAGGTGCTTCACAGAAGTTTATAACGCAGAGCCGTGAAAATAAAAAAATAATTTTTCTTTCCTCAAAAATGATTTTTAGCCCAGAATTTTTTATTTTCCCAAGGGTAATAGGAGAAATTGGATCCCAAATGTTGTTGTCCAGTTTGTCCTGAGTACGATGATACCCCATATGTGGGGGTAAACCACTGTTTGGGCGCACGGCAGGGCTCGGAAGGGAAGGCACGCCATTTGGCTTTTTGAATGGAAAATTAGCTCCAATCATTAGCGGACACCATGTCGCGTTTGGAGAGCCCCTGTGTGCCTAAACATTGGAGCTCCCGCACAAGTGACCCCATTTTGGAAACTAGACCTCCCAAGGAACTAATCTAGATGTGTGGTGAGCACTTTGAACCCCCAAGTGCTTCACAGAAGTTTATAACGCAGAGCCGTGAAAATAAAAAATGTGTTTCCTTTCCTCAAAAATATTTTTTTAGCCCAGAATTTTTTTATTTTTGCAAGAGTAACAGGAGAAATTGGACCCCAAAAGTTGTTGTCCAGTTTCTCCTGAGTACGCTGATACCCCATATGTGGGGGTAAACCACTGTTTTGGCACACGTCGGGGTTCGGAAGGGAAGTAGTGACGTTTTGAAATGCAGACTTTGATGGAATGCTCTGCGGGCATCATGTTGCGTTTGCAGAGCCCCTGATGTGCCTAAACAGTAGGAACTCCCCACAAGTGACTCCATTTTGGAAACTAGACCCCCAAGGGAACTTATCTAGATGTGTGGTGAGCACTTTGAACCCCCAAGTGCTTCACAGAAGTTTATAATGCAGAGCCGTGAAAATAATAAATGTGTTTCCTTTCCTCAAAAATATTTTTTTAGCCCAGAATTTTTTATTTTTGCAAGAGTAACAGGAGAAATTGGACCCCAAAAGTTGTTGTCCAGTTTCTCCTGAGTACGCTGATACCCCATATGTGGGGGTAAACCACTGTTTGGGCACATGCCGGGGCTCGGAAGGGAAGTAGTGACGTTTTGGAATGCAGACTTTGATGGAATGGTCTGCGGGCATCATGTTACGTTTGCAGAGCCCCTGATATGCCTAAACAGTAGAAACCCCCCACAAGTGACCCCATTTTGGAAACTAGACCCCCGAAGGAACTTATCTAGATGTGTGGTGAGCACTTTCAACCCCCAAGTGCTTCACAGAAGTTTATAACGCAGAGCCGTGAAAATAAAAAATAATTGTTCTTTCCTCAAAAATTATGTTTTAGCAAGTAATTTTTTATTTTTGCAAGGGTAACAGGAGAAATTGGACCCCAACAGTTGTTGCCCAGTTTGTCCTGAGTACGCTGGTACCCCAAATGTGGGGGTAAACCACTGTTTGGGCGCACGTCGGGGCTTGGAAGGGCGGGAGCACCATTTGACTTTTTGAACGCAAGATTGGCTGGAATCAATGGTGGCGCCATGTTGCGTTTGGCGACCCCTGATGTGCCTAAACAGTGGAAACCCCTCAATTCTAACTTCAACACTAACCCCAACACACCCCTAATCCTAATCCCAACTGTAGCCATAACCCTAATCACAACCCTAACCCCAACACACCCCTAACCACAACCCTAACCGCAACACACCCGTAACCCTAATTCCAACCCTAATCCTAACCCTAATCCCAACCGTAACCCTAATCCCAACCCTAACCACAACTGTAACCCCAACACACCCCTAACCCTATCCGTAACCCTAACCACAAGCCTAATCTTAACCCTATTTCAAACCCTAGCCCTAATTCCAACCCTAACTCTAATTCCAACCCTAACCCTAAGGCTATGTGCCCACGTTGCGGATTCGTGTGAGATTTTTCCGCACGATTTTTGAAAAATCTGCAGGTAAAAGGCACTGCGTTTTACCTGCGGATTTACAGCAGATTTCCAGTGTTTTTTTGTGCGGATTTCACCTGCGGATTCCTATTGAGGAACAGGTGTAAAACGCTGCGGAATCCGCACAAAGAATTGACATGCTGCGGAAAATACAACGCAGCGTTTCTGCACGGAATTTTCCGCACCATGGGCACAGCGGATTTGGTTTTCCTTAGGTGTACATGGTACTGTAAACCTGATGGAAAACTGCTTCGAATTCGCAGCGGCCAATCCGCTGCGGATCCGCGGCCAATCCGCTGCGGATCCGCGGCCAATCCGCTGCGGATCCGCTGCCAATCCGCTGCGGATCCGCGGCCAATCCGCTGCCAATCCGCTGCGGATCCGCGGCCAATCCGCTGCCAATCCGCTGCCGATCCGCTGCGGATCCGCTGCGGATCCGCGGCCGATCCGCTGCGGATCCGCGGCCGATCCGCTCTGTGTGCACATGCCATAACCCTACCCCTAACCCTACCCGTAACCCTAACCCTACCCCTAACCCTACCCCTAGTTCTAACCCTAGTTCTAACCCTAACCCTAGTGGGAAAAAAAAAAAAAAAAAATTCTTTATTTTATTATTGTCCCTATGGGGGTGATAAAGGGGGGGGGGGTTTATTTATTATTTTTTTATTTTGATCGCTGTGATAGAACCTACCACAGCGATCAAAATGTACCTGTAAGGAATCTGCCGACTGGCAGATTCGGCGGGCGCACTGAGCATGCGCCCGCCATTTTCCAAGATGGCGGCGCCCAGGGAGGAGACGGCCAGACACCGGGAGGATCGGTAAGTATGAAGGGGTGGTGGGGGGGTGGATCGGAGCACAGGGGGGGTGATCGGAGCACAGGGGGGGGGATCTGAGCAAGGAGGGAGCGGACAGCAGGACGGGGGAGCCGGCAGGCGGACGGAGGGGACCGGAGGACTAACGGAGCACTGGGGGGGCGATCGGTGGGTGTGGGGGGGGGGCACTTTAGTATTTCCAGCCATGGCCGATGTTATTGCAGCATCGGCCATGGCTGGATTGTAATATTTCACCAGTTTTTTAGGTGAAATATTACAAATCGCTCTGATTGGCAGTTTCACTTTCAACAGCCAATCAGAGCGATCGTAGCCACGGGGGGGTGAAGCCACCCCCCCTGGGCTGAAGCACCACTCCCCCTCTCCCTGCAGATCGGGTAAAATAGGAGTTAACCCCTTCACCCGATCTGCAGGGACGCGATCATTCCATGACGCATACGCTGCGTCATAGGTCGTTTTGGCACCGACTTTCATGACGCAGCGTATGCGTCAAAGGTCGTTAAGGGGTTAAAAATTGGCTGTTCCGGCCTACTAACGGTGTCTGCCCCTGCCTGGTGTTGTCCTCAACTGAATAAAGCTGAGCTTCCACCTTCTGGCTCTGATTAACTGCTGTTTTTTTAAAACTTTGGTTCCGGCCTACTAACGGTGTCTGCCCCTGCCTGGTGTTGTCCTCAACTGAATAAAGCTGAGCTTCCACCTTCTGGCTCTGATTAACTGCTGTTTTTTTAAAACTTTGGTTCCGGCCTACTAACGGTGTCTGCCCCTGCCTGGTGTTGTCCTCAACTGAATAAAGCTGAGCTTCCACCTTCTGGCTCTGATTAACTGCTGTTTTTTTAAAACTTTGGTTCCGGCCAACTAACGGTGTCTGCCCCTGCCTGGTGTTGTCCTCAACTGAATAAAGCTGAGCTTCCACCTTCTGGCTCTGATTAACTGCTGTTTTTTTAAAAATTGGCTGTTCCGGCCTACTAACGGTGTGTGCCCCTCCCTGGTGTTGTCCTTAACTGAATAAAGCTGGGCTTCAACCTTCTGGCTCTTATTAACTGCTGTTTTTTAAAAAATTGGCTGTTCCGGCCTACTAACGGTGTCTGCCCCTGCCTGGTGTTGTCCTCAACTGAATAAAGCTGAGCTTCCACCTTCTGGCTCTGATTAACTGCTGTTTTTTTAAAACTTTGGTTCCGGCCTACTAACGGTGTCTGCCCCTGCCTGGTGTTGTCCTCAACTGAATAAAGCTGAGCTTCCACCTTCTGGCTCTGATTAACTGCTGTTTTTTTAAAAATTGGCTGTTCCGGCCTACTAACGGTGTGTGCCCCTCCCTGGTGTTGTCCTCAACTGAATAAAGCTGGGCTTCAACCTTCTGGCTCTTATTAACTGCTGTTTTTTAAAAAATTGGCTGTTCCGGCCTACTAACGGTGTCTGCCCCTGCCTGGTGTTGTCCTCAACTGAATAAAGCTGAGCTTCCACCTTCTGGCTCTGATTAACTGCTGTTTTTTTAAAACTTTGGTTCCGGCCTACTAACGGTGTCTGCCCCTGCCTGGTGTTGTCCTCAACTGAATAAAGCTGAGCTTCCACCTTCTGGCTCTGATTAACTGCTGTTTTTTTAAAAATTGGCTGTTCCGGCCTACTAACGGTGTCTGCCCCTGCCTGGTGTTGTCCTCAACTGAATAAAGCTGAGCTTCCACCTTCTGGCTCTGATTAACTGCTGTTTTTTTAAAAATTGGCTGTTCCGGCCTACTAACGGTGTCTGCCCCTGCCTGGTGTTGTCCTCAACTGAATAAAGCTGAGCTTCCACCTTCTGGCTCTGATTAACTGCTGTTTTTTAAAAAATTGGCTGTTCCGGCCTACTAACGGTGTCTGCCCCTGCCTGGTGTTGTCCTCAACTGAATAAAGCTGAGCTTCCACCTTCTGGCTCTGATTAACTGCTGTTTTTTTAAAACTTTGGTTCCGGCCTACTAACGGTGTCTGCCCCTGCCTGTTGTTGTCCTCAACTGAATAAAGCTGAGCTTCCACCTTCTGGCTCTGATTAACTGCTGTTTTTTTAAAACTTTGGTTCCGGCCTACTAACGGTGTCTGCCCCTCCCTGGTGTTGTCCTCAACTGAATAAAGCTGGGCTTCAACCTTCTGGCTCTTATTAACTGCTGTTTTTTTAAAAAATGGCTGTTCCGGCCTACTAACGGTGTGTGCCCCTGCCTGGTGTTGTCCTCAACTGAACAAAGCTGAGCTTCCACATTCTGGCTTTCGGCCTATACTATCAGATATTAAACTGCATTTGGCCTACTAGTGTGGTTAGGCCCTTGAAACAGTGTCTGCTGCTCTTGGGTTTGCTACTCCACTGAACAAAGCAATGCCGCCTGTTTAGTCCTGTTACCAATTTTGAACTGCATTTAGCCTACTTTATTCTTTGGCCCTATATCTGTTTCCTCCTCATCCTGCCCATTGCCCAGCCACTGCTAGATGAGTCTGCTGGTACATTGACCTAGACCACTACATTCCCCTTGCACTCTACACAGCCAGAATCTGACCCTGCTGAAAGTAAGGTTCCCCTTCCCGCATGTTATACCACCCTACACAGGGACAAAGAGGAAGGTGCAGATGAAAGTGCAGGTTACTTCATCAGGTGGGGGGGGCATACTCGTTGGCGACGTCACTGGCACAGGGCCCCTCAGAGTACGCAAAAGTGTCGCTGCTGGTGGGAGGCGCCCCCGCCATGCAAACACACCGCCGTACTTTGAGGGGCCCTGTGCCAGTGCCAATGCGAACGAGTGGGGCCCCCCTGCTTGCTCAGGATCACAGCACTTGCAACGTTGAAATACTTACCTCTCCCTGCTCCACCACCGTGACGTAGTCCGCATTTCCTGGGCCCACGAAAAACTTGAGCCAGCCCTACTCCCCCCACAACTTTAGCCAAATGACCCCCAATTTCCTATGCCCAACTATTATTATAAAGTTAATTAAGATTGACAAGCTTCAGAAACAAGAATGGATGTTTTTGGCATTAAAATGGGCACTGTAGGTGTTTTCCTGGCCTCCACTCACTGCCGACTATGCTTCCCCATTGACTTGCATTGGGTTTCGTGTTTCGGTCGATCCCCGACTTTTAGCGATAATCGGCCGACTGCACTCGACTCGACTCTGGACAAAGTCGGGTTTCACAAAACCCGACTCGATCTTAAAAAAATGAAAGTCGCTCAACCCTAATGACGACAACTGGTTGGCCTGCCTCATGGATACAAGATATAAAGGAAAACTGCAAAATATCATGCCACATGAGAACCTAGATCAAATATTGGCTACCAAACAAGCAACTATTGTAGACCGTTTGGTTCAGGCATTCTCAGCACACAGCGGCGGTGATGGTTCTCACACAAGCTGCAGGGGGCAACATGGCAGAGGTGCTAGAGATGCAGAAATCCGAAGTGGCGTTGGACAGAGGGGTTTTATGACAAGGTTGTGGAATGATTTCGCAATGACCGCTGACACGACAGGGACAGCTGCATCGATTCAAAGTGACAGGAGACAGCATTTGTCCAGTATGGTTACAAACTACTTTTCCACCCTTATCGATGTTCTCCCTCACAGGTCATTCCCCTTTGATTACTGGGCATCTAAACTAGACACCTGGCCTGAATTGCCAGAATATGGATTACAGGACCTCGATTGCCCTGCTGTCAGTGTGCTTTCAGAAAGAGTGTTCAGTGCTGCTGGTTCAATACTGACCGAAAAAAGGACACGTCTAGCTACCAAAAATGTTGATTAGCTAACCTTCATTTAAATTAACCAATCATGGATTTCACATTCTTTTGCCCCACCTTCCCCTGCTGACACGTAGCTTGCCTGAAAGATGACTTGCTTTTGGGGGGAGACACTGAACCCCAACTCTGGCCCTGTGGTATAACACAACACTATGAATGTGGAAGAAAGTGTCTGCCTGATATACGACACACTAGCAGTACAGCAGAATATAAACTGTGTGAGAAATACTATCTCACTTTTGGGGGGAGACACTGAACCCCAACTCTGGCACAGTGGTATAACACAACACTATGAACGTGGCAGAAAGTGGCTGCCTGATATACGACGCACTAGCAGTACAGCTGAATATACACTGTGTGAGAATTTGAATCTCCATTTTTTGTGGGGAGACACAGAACCCTAACTCTGGCCCTGTGGTATAACACAACACTATGAACGTGGCAGAAAGTGGCTGCCTGATATACGACGCACTAGCAGTACAGCTGAATATACACTGTGTGAGAATTTGAATCTCCATATTTTGGGGGGAGACACAGAACCCTAACTCTGGCCCAGTGGTATAACACAACACTATGAACGTGGCAGAAAGTGGCTGCCTGATATACGACACACTAGCAGTACAGCAGAATATAAACTGTGTGAGAAATACTATCTCACTTTTGGGGGGGAGACACTGAACCACAACTCTGGCCCAGTGGTATAACACAACACTATGAACGTGGCAGAAAGTGGCTGCCTGATATACGACGCACTAGCAGTACAGCTGAATATAAACTGTGTGAGAATTACTATCTCACTTTTGGGGTGAGACACTGAACCACAACTCTGGCACAGTGGTATAACACAACACTATGAACGTGGCAGAAAGTGGCTGTAATTATTATAAAAAAAAAATAAAAAAAAATTACTGCAATAACACGCTCCCTAGTCCCTACAATGATCTCAGGACAAGTATGGCAGCAATAAAAAGGACTTCAGAACAAAAAAGTGTGGACAAATAAACAAGACAGGTAACTGTGCAGAAAGGAGCAACAGGAATTTTGCTTTGAAAAAAGCAGTTGGTTTGCCCAGCACTGTGCACACAGCTATGCAGCTGCTGCACTAAAATACGACCTCCACTGTCCCTGCACAAAAAGGTGGTGTGGGACAGTGAAAATCGCTCCAGCACAAGCGGTTTGGGGGTTTATAGTTCCTCCCTAACTCTGTCCCTGCTTCTGACTAACTGCAGCAACCTCTCCCTATGCTCAGATCGGCAGAAGTAAGATGGCGGTCGGCGTGCACGCCCCTTTACAGTATAGTCCCTGTGACGCCGCAGACAGCAAGCAAATCACTGCCATGCCCTTCTCTAAGATGGTGGGGACAGAGACCTATGTCATCACGCTGCCCACACTCTGCGTCCTCCTTCATTGGATGAAAAACGGCGGTGACAGCGTCATACGAAACGCGACTTTGGCGCTCTGATCGTGTACCGCATGGCCGATCCCACACTAGGATCGGTTCGGGTTTCATGAAACCCGACTTTGCCTAAAAGTCGGCGATTTCTGAAAATGACCGATCCGTTTCGCTCAACCCTATTTGTAAGTGCTTGGAGATTTAGTTTTTGCTGATGCAGCTGCATGATTTACAGCTGCTAGCCAGCCTGAGTACATGTGGGGGTTGCCTGGTTGCTAGGGAATCCCCACGTGTATTCAAGCTGTCCAGCAGTTGTAAATCATGCAGCTGAGGTGAGGAAAACTAAATCTCTGAGCACTCACAAATACTTGGAGATCACCAGAGCATGCTCGGTAAAACCCGAGCAACGAGTATACTCGCTCATCACTAGCTGTCACCAGTGTGTCCCATAAGAGGTGGGAGGACTCCCTTGGACTGCATGGCTGTTCTGAAGAGCTCTGGGAAGCCTCCCTGCGCGAGCCACGCAGACTGCATTATTATACCCTGGGGCCCAGTGGGCCGAGGTACATTATACTCTCTCCTCCACCCCCCCTCTTTACTCTGTCTCAATGGGCCCATACAACAGTAAGGGCAATAATGCTCTGATTGTGGCCTTGCCGGCCATACTTGTAATATAGTTCTCCAGAGGGGACAGAAAACATGAAAAGGATTCTTGCTGCCTGGACTGTAGTACTGAGCTGGGTTGTGGTGCTGTAACGTGAAGCAGTGGAGATAGAGAACGAATGACTAACAAGAAAGGAATTGGAACTGTCTGTTGAAAATGCTCCGTTTTCTGAAGGAAACATTCATAAACTTCTGTGCTCCCTATGTACTGTTTATAATCCCCACCAAATTGTCGGTCAGTAAAAAGTTTATTTTTGGCTGGTGGTCTCTCTCATTGAACTGTTAAACATCTGGGCCTGGCCAACCCAAGTCATTAGTTACATGTGGTCTGCACAGGCTTGGCATCACCATAGACCAAGTCCACACACCCAGCAAGGATCCCTACTCTTATGTAACATGCCAGGGACATGTAATTAGTACCTTGCACATGGATACTTACAAATCCATACAGGGGGACAAGGCGTCCTGACACACATGGTCTTTGCAATAGCAGGAGGCCTCTTGGATACACACAGTCCCGGTCTCAGGCGAGAGCTACAGACCTATCTGGACTGAGTTGCTGGAGCAAAGTCCAGTTCCTGGCATGTTGCATGCACTTGGCCTCTGGTCTGTAATACATTGCTCACTGTGCACGGTTAATCCCTGTAGAAGATAATTTGTGGTGCAGCTGTCATGATCCGAGAACTTGGTCAGATGCAAGAACAAACATGATTTGCAAATGAAAATACAAGATGTTAAATCACAGCCTCGTGGCTTGTTGGGGGGTTGGTATGGGGCACATGTGAGTTCAGTGACTGCCATTGTTCACTTTATTACATGGCTGTGTAGAGACCGCAGATAAAGAAGGATGCAGGGACAAAGAGGAGTCAGAAAGCAAATAACGTTTTTTTTTAACTTTCCTTTAACTTCCAACCCAACAAAGAATAACAACAGTTTTCCACGCAGGGAACTTAGGTACACGATCACAATTTCACAGTAAATTCTATCTACTATATAGGCGCCCTGAACTAAGCCCGCGAAACACGACAGCGCCTCACTAGTGACCCACTAACAAGAACAAGTCAACCAAGTTCACTTATCAGCGTTGTTTCAACGATGCAGTCCTGATGGTGAAGCTCCGTCAGCGGCGTAGTCCTGATGGTGAAGCTCCGTCAGCGACGTAGTCCTGATGGCGGGGGAAGGAGGTGTCCTCCGTTGACGGGCCCAGGTGTAGATTCGAGTCCAGAATGTCTTTTGCGGTGCTGCGTTACCTCCCACAGGCGGACGTTGATCCGGGGTAACAGTTTCCACGTCCAGAGAGGGGTCTTTTTGAGAAGAATTAACAGAATAATCGGTATCAGTAACAGCTAAGAAAAACCCAGGAGGGCCCGGAGCACTCTGTGGCAAGATGCTCCCGGGGAGCACGGTAATATTGTCCCTGAGCTGATCAGCGCTACCCCTCTGCCTGGGGGGTCGCTGACGACGAGTGCGCCTCTTTTTGGGGGCTCTGGTAATTGCCCGCAGTGTCTGTTGCACGTTCTCCCCCTGCTTCCAGCAAGTCTCACTGCGGCCTGCACACACACAACAACTGCGCTGCAGTTTCCTCTCCTCAGAGATTTCCTGCGCTTCTCTGTCCCTGCTTTCGCGCATTTTGCTTTTTATCCTCTCCTCTCCCTGCGTCACTCTGCCTCCTGTCACATGAGCCTGGCTTCCCATGCGCCCCTCAAATCCGTCCCCCGGAACCCCGACTCCCGGCAACAATGGTTCCACCCGTCTGCACAGCTCACCAGGTCCCTGTCCCCTACAGCTGCATGTGGGGATTTACTGTGTGACTGATGGCCAAGTGCTCTCACCATGCCATTGTAAGGGAAGAATAAGTGACACGTGCTGAGGTTCTGGTTCATGGAGCGGCTAATGTTCAGCTGCTAGAGGAGGATTATAAACTGCCATCCACAATACACAGGTCCAGTTGACATCTCACTTGTCGGTATTTCAAGGGTCAATCTATACATACAGTTATGGTTCCTACACAGAAGTAACACACCTCATTAACCGTAGCCTAGAAAGCCTCTAAGTCCCATGACATGTGTCATGCCATGAGATATATGGCACAATTTTGGCAAATATAGAGGATTTCACATGTGTGGATGAGGCTTATCATAGCTAAGAAACACAACATGGGATGAGGAGCAGCTATGAATCAGGTCAAATGGTTCCATACTCTGCATAATGTGAAGTTCCCCTTCTAGCATTACCATCACAGTTATAAAGGCATGGCTCTATAGAAGAGTAGGAGCAAGGAGAGACATCATGTCCCGCGGTGCTGGATCTTATCCTAGAGTGATGTTCAGCACCCCAGAGTCCTGGTCGTTGCAGTTCTGATGCTCCGCCGCTCAGGGGGGCTATGGTACGTCTGATGGCACTGAAGGAGTTCACCTGACCAGGTATCACAGACACCAATACACTTCACAGTCTGGCCTCCAGGGGGAGCTAAGGGCGCTATGTATTAGGCCACTCCTCACAGTCTGGTAAAACTGGGGGTTGGATAGGAAGTTAGAGAGAAAGCTGACTGGGTTGGAACCAGGCAACATCCTGTGGCAGAGGGTGTTGCAGGGGAAGATTCAGGGGGGTCCCTGTCAGGGGTGGGATCCTGACAGAGGCCTAGCGAACAGAGAGAACGTTACGGGACCGCGCCTGCACGATATAGCGGCGGTACCCCAAGAAAAGACAAGAAGCGAGGTTTATTGTGCTGATGCTGAGTGAGAAACGAGATCAACGCAACAAGGAGAAACACCAGTAGGAGTCGTGCTGTAAGACGAGGCAACATCCTACTGAGGCGCGCAGCCGGTGGCCGGAACGCCAAGGAAGTATAGAGCTCCAGGCCTAACTTCAAACCTACGGCAGGACAGTTATAGGTGGGCTGTCTCACCCAAATCACCTAAGAAGACATAGGGGGCAACAACAGGAGAGGGGCGACACTAGGGTCCAGGAAGAGCTCCGAGCCTACCCGTCATACGGGTGCGTCCTAGCCATATCATCTGGGGGACGAAGAAGAACATCATAATCGAGTTGTGAGGGAACTTCAGAAACAGACACAACAGTTGTGGGGACTATCCCGTAAGCACAGCAGGGGAGGACCACAACACACAAGCGCTAGAAGGTACACAAGCGCTAGAAGGTAGGCACAGATTTCCACCTGCAAAGGGAACTCTGGAGGTGCCATCGGACCGGCCGGACTTGCGCAGCCCGGTTAACTGTATTCCGGACTGAGGATCCTGAGGCCTTCAGTAAAGAGGTAAAGAGACTGCAACCTGGTGTTCTCGTTATTTACTGCGACCTGCATCGCACCATAACATCATCACCACCCACACCTTTCATTGGGCGCCCCTCAGCTGGGTCACGGACCGGGTCTAGCCACTGTGACAACCCCAGGACAGAGACTCAGAGGCCCGGTACTGGGTACCCCTCGGCCCTGCGGCAGTGGGGGCGCTACAACTTGGCGTCACGAACAGGATCTACTTAAGCCTGAAGAATCAGGTCATGTATGCCTTGGAATTGTGATTTATTGTGCTTGGACTGTGACTTGTTGCAAAGACTGTGGATTGCCATTTGCCGCCAAAACCAGCCGCCATTACAGCGCTGAGGAGAGCGCAGGAGGAGAAGAGGGGCGTGGAGTAGGCGTAGACAAGCTGAAGAGCGCGAAAGACAATGGCCGCCCAGTCTAAACATTTTTGCATTCTGAGGACGTGTCCGTCAGCAGCCGAGGTCCGCCTTCTCATCCTCTTTGGAGGGTGGAGACCATGAAGACGGGGCCGCCCACGGAAAAGACCGCGGGAAGAAGACACTGGAGAGGAAGCAAAGATGGCGACGCCGGGAGCACCGCGTGAGGACGACCCGACCCAGCATGAGGCTGCACCACCCAACACAGCCCCAGACGCGCCATCGTTGCAGGGACTGGCCCTTACGGAGCCACCGACGGGCGGACCCAACTGGCCGCCGTCTGAGGAGTGTGTGACCGCAGCCGAGGCCCGGCAGATAGCATGCCGCCGGGAGGCCGATGCTCGTGTGACCGCTCGGCTGGGCCAGCCCACGGAGGTCCGCCTAACTCCGGTGTCCCCTGCTTCCTCCACCCCGGCCGCAGCAGAGTGCGAGCTGCAGGCGCAGGGCCTGAGGATCCTGCCGGAGGCAGAACATCTGTGGCGCCTGATGACGGCATGGAGGAATAGACCCCAACCTGCGGCCCAGATCGATATGACGGAAGTCGAGGAGGTTCCCCCGTCACATTGGGGTGTGGTGGTGTTCTTCAACTCCCGGGAAGGACGGGGAGTTATACAAGAAATTGGAGAGCCACTGCGGGTCCGTGTGGATCGGGAAGAGGTGGAGCCCTGCGGGGGAAGGTACGGTCGCGACTTGGAGCCCGGAGACGCAGTGACTTACACTCGGTGGAGGAGGGAGGTTGGCTGGATAGCTCGGGGGGTCCAGCGGTGCGTCGCACTCCAGGCCGCTGCTGGAACGTCAGAAGACGAGTCTCCTGCAGGGAAGGTGCCGGAACCTGCCCCCGTGGAACCCCAGGGAATTCAGACCCACCGTGTCGCTACGGGTTGTGCGCACCCACGAATGAGGAAGGTGTCCCAACGAGGGATCCTATCGTTACTGGGACCGGTCTTTGCTACACCATCGCGACCCGTTTGTCCGGTGCGGCCCGGGAGGAGGCCGCCTCCTGCTCAGCCAGAAACTGAGTAAGCAAGAATGCTTCATAACATGTAAATAGTTAACTGTTTGTCCTTTTTGTGTTTTCTCTGCTGCTACAACCCGGCTAGGGTTAACTCTTAAAGGGATTCCTTCATTTACCCGGGATCCCTTCAGCTGCTTTTGTTTTTGTTTCTCATTTTATCATTGTTGAAAGAACTGCTGGATCATGAACACTGCATGATTACAAACTCATTGTAAATAGTTTGCACCTTCTTAAAGGTGCCCTCTACTGGTTTTACAAAAGAAAGGACTCTTTGCGAAGAAACTGTTCCTGGAAACAGCACCGGAGTCAGGGCCGTATTTGCCACTAGGCACTTGAGGGCACGTGCCTAGGGAGGTAAGATGCGGGGGGGCGGCACCTGAGCAAGGCAAGGTTTTTTTTCTTTTTTTTTTTTTTTTTAAATTGTCCGGGTCCGCCCTCCCTTCTCCCGCCCTCCCTTCTCCCTTCTCCCGCCCTCCTAAGTCTTATGGCTGCTGCGGGGGTGTCAGATACAGCGCGCCGCCCTCTTGTGTGCTGCACAGGGATCCGGAAACAAGTCACAGTGCAAGCCCTACCCCCTCCTCGCTGAGGCGCCAAGTTCAGTTTCTGCCTCATAGTCCTGTGTCGGGCCGCCCACCCACCTGTCTTCCGGCTGCTGTGGGAGTATCGGATCCCACCAGGGGCAGGCTGGGCTGGGGCGCAGGGTTCAGATGCCCCTGGGACGGTCCCCCAGCTTCTGGCTGCTTGCTGGGTTAAAGGCTGGGTGTCGGCAGCTGCATCCCTGCACTACAGACATGCCCACTCTGTGTGCAGTCAGTGTCTGCCGAACTCACCTGACTGGAAGGAGGAGATCCAGAGCGGCACAGCGCCCCCAGTCCAGATCGCAGCTGGCTAGGACGGTCCTGGGATCTGACAGGTAAGTGGAGAACACTGGGCCAGAGCGAGGCCTCGGTTTGAAGTGAGGCACTCATGCCGGCAAACTGCTGCGGGGTTATCCTGCTGAGGCTCTGCTCTACTGCTCACTGGAGACTGCTGGGCACTGGTGGCACTGGCTTGTGATGGGTGTGTGCAGTCTGTGTGTGTGCCTACTGTGTCCCCCTGTGCAGTCTGTGTGTGTGTGCCTACTGTGCCCCCCTGTGCAGTCTGTGTGTGTGCCTACTGTGCCCCACTGTGCAGTCTGTGTGTGTGCCTACTGTGCCCCCCTGTGCAGTCTGTGTGTGCGTACTGTGTCCCCCTGTGCAGTCTGTGTGTGCCTACTGTGTCCCCCTGTGCAGTCTGTGTGTGCCTACTGTGTCCCCCTGTGCAGTCTGTGTGTGTGCCTACTGTGTCCCCCTGTGCAGTCTGTGTGTGTGCCTACTGTGTCCCCCTGTGCAGTCTGTGTGTGCCTACTGTGTCCCCCTGTGCAGTCTGTGTGTGCCTACTGTGTCCCCCTGTGCAGTCTGTGTGTGCCTACTGTGTCCCCCTGTGCAGTCTGTGTGCCTACTGTGTCCCCCTGTGCAGTCTGTGTGTGCCTACTGTGTCCCCCTGTGCAGTCTGTGTGTGCCTACTGTGTCCCCCTGTGCAGTCTGTGTGCCTACTGTGTCCCCCTGTGCAGTCTGTGTGCCTACTGTGTCCCCCTGTGCAGTCTGTGTGCCTACTGTGTCCCCCTGTGCAGTCTGTGTGCCTACTGTGTCCCCCTGTGCAGTCTGTGTGTGTGTGTGCGCCTACTGTGCCCCCCCTGTGCAGTCTGTGTGCCTACTGTGTCCCCCTGTGCAGTCTGTGTGTGCCTACTGTGTCCCCCTGTGCAGTCTGTGTGTGCCTACTGTGTCCCCCTGTGCAGTCTGTGTGTGCCTACTGTGTCCCCCTGTGCAGTCTGTGTGTGCCTACTGTGTCCCCCTGTGCAGTCTGTGTGTGCCTACTGTGTCCCCCTGTGCAGTCTGTGTGTGCCTACTGTGTCCCCCTGTGCAGTCTGTGTGTGCGCCTACTGTGCCCCCCCTGTGCAGTCTGTGTGCCTACTGTGTCCCCCTGTGCAGTCTGTGTGTGCCTACTGTGCCCCCCTGTGCAGTCTGTGTGTGTGCCTACTGTGCCCCACTGTGCAGTCTGTGTGTGTGCCTACTATGCCCCCCTGTGCAGTCTGTGTGTGCCTACTGTGCCCCCCTGTGCAGTCTGTGTGTGCCTACTGTGTCCCCCTGTGCAGTCTGTGTGCCTACTGTGTCCCCCTGTGCAGTCTGTGTGTGTGTGCCTACTGTGTCCCCCTGTGCAGTCTGTGTGTGTGTGCCTACTGTGCCCCCCTGTGCAGTCTGTGTGTGCCTACTATGCCCCCCTGTGCAGTCTGTGTGTGCCTACTGTGTCCCCCTGTGCAGTCTGTGTGTGCGCCTACTGTGTCCCCCTGTGCAGTCTGTGTGTGTGTGCCTACTGTGCCCCCCTGTGCAGTCTGTGTGTGCCTACTGTGCCCCCCTGTGCAGTCTGTGTGTGCCTACTGTGTCCCCCTGTGCAGTCTGTGTGCCTACTGTGTCCCCCTGTGCAGTCTGTGTGCCTACTGTGTCCCCCTGTGCAGTCTGTGTGTGCCTACTGTGCCCCCCTGTGCAGTCTATGTGTGCCTACTGTGCCCCCCTGTGCAGTCTGTGTGCCTACTGTGTCCCCCTGTGCAGTCTGTGTGTGCGCCTACTGTGTCCCCCTGTGCAGTCTGTGTGTGTGTGCCTACTGTGCCCCCCTGTGCAGTCTGTGTGCCTACTGTGTCCCCCTGTGCAGTCTGTGTGCGCCTACTGTGTCCCCCTGTGCAGTCTGTGTGTGTGTGCCTACTGTGCCCCCCTGTGCAGTCTGTGTGCCTACTGTGTCCCCCTGTGCAGTCTGTGTGTGCCTACTGTGTCCCCCTGTGCAGTCTGTGTGTGCCTACTGTGTCCCCCTGTGCAGTCTGTGTGTGCGTACTGTGTCCCCCTGTGCAGTCTGTGTGTGCCTACTGTGTCCCCCTGTGCAGTCTGTGTGTGCCTACTGTGTCCCCCTGTGCAGTCTGTGTGTGTGTGTGTGTGCCTACTGTGCCCCCCTGTGCAGTCTGTGTGTGCCTACTGTGTCCCCCTGTGCAGTCTGTGTGTGTGTGTGCCTACTGTGCCCCCCTGTGCAGTCTGTGTGTGCCTACTGTGTCCCCCTGTGCAGTCTGTGTGTGCCTACTGTGTCCCCCTGTGCAGTCTGTGTGTGTGTGTGCCTACTGTGTCCCCCTGTGCAGTCTGTGTGTGTGTGCCTACTGTGTCCCCCTGTGCAGTCTGTGTGTGTGTGCCTACTGTGTCCCCCTGTGCAGTCTGTGTGTGCCTACTGTGTCCCCCTGTGCAGTCTGTGTGTGCCTACTGTGTCCCCCTGTGCAGTCTGTGTGTGCCTACTGTGTCCCCCTGTGCAGTCTGTGTGTGCCTACTGTGTCCCCCTGTGCAGTCTGTGTGTGTGCCTACTGTGTCCCCCTGTGCAGTCTGTGTGTGCCTACTGTGTCCCCCTGTGCAGTCTGTGTGTGCCTACTGTGTCCCCCTGTGCAGTCTGTGTGCGCCTACTGTGTCCCCCTGTGCAGTCTGTGTGTGTGTGCCTACTGTGCCCCCCTGTGCAGTCTGTGTGCCTACTGTGTCCCCCTGTGCAGTCTGTGTGTGCCTACTGTGTCCCCCTGTGCAGTCTGTGTGTGCCTACTGTGTCCCCCTGTGCAGTCTGTGTGTGCGTACTGTGTCCCCCTGTGCAGTCTGTGTGTGCCTACTGTGTCCCCCTGTGCAGTCTGTGTGTGCCTACTGTGTCCCCCTGTGCAGTCTGTGTGTGTGTGTGTGTGCCTACTGTGCCCCCCTGTGCAGTCTGTGTGTGCCTACTGTGTCCCCCTGTGCAGTCTGTGTGTGTGTGTGCCTACTGTGCCCCCCTGTGCAGTCTGTGTGTGCCTACTGTGTCCCCCTGTGCAGTCTGTGTGTGCCTACTGTGTCCCCCTGTGCAGTCTGTGTGTGTGTGTGCCTACTGTGTCCCCCTGTGCAGTCTGTGTGTGTGTGCCTACTGTGTCCCCCTGTGCAGTCTGTGTGTGTGTGCCTACTGTGTCCCCCTGTGCAGTCTGTGTGTGCCTACTGTGTCCCCCTGTGCAGTCTGTGTGTGCCTACTGTGTCCCCCTGTGCAGTCTGTGTGTGCCTACTGTGTCCCCCTGTGCAGTCTGTGTGTGCCTACTGTGTCCCCCTGTGCAGTCTGTGTGTGTGCACATACATACACATGACCCTGCCCTGTAATAGCGTCCCCGATCCAGTAATAGCGGTCTCCCGCCTTGTAAACAGGATCACAGGAGGCAGAGTCCCTTCCTCTGGAAGTCTGCAGTGGCAGAAGTGGAACAATGCAGCGGGCCCTGAATGGGAGGAGGGGGTGTCACATCCGTGCAATGCTGCGGGCCCAATGTTGGCGGTAAGAGCTAAGTGGAGTGCATTGCTTTCCTGCCGGCCATATTTCTGAAGCTGTGGGCCACCGAAGGTGGAGATTCGGATCTTGGTCCAGATGCGATCTTGGTCCAGATGCGATCTCAGTCTGCACATGCGCCGCCTGTGGCGGCCGTCTTCCTGAATCCCTCCACAGGGAAAACAATGCACTTACGCCGTAGCCTGGAGCCCTCATTATCGTAGGAATGTCAGTTAATAAATTGTTTTTCTAAGCTTTATAGTGTAGTTTTAGGTCAGAGAGGGATGCTAGGGATGAGCTAGCAAGGTGCAGGGTCAGGTAGTGATGTCTACTTGCGGACATGTGCGGCACTTGTGGTGATACAAAAAACACTGCTAGCAACTTTTCTTTCCATTGCTGCAAGTACCGCATTTTCCGGATCGCAAGTGCTGCACATGTCTGCAGGGCCATATTTAGAGTTTATGCTGCCCTAGGCACTTTTCGTGGTGCCTCCCCCATTGGTGAGTATGACTAATGCAGACCCTGTCGGCAGTGACTAAGGCTACTTTCACACTAGCGCCGTGCACTGCACGTCGCTATGCGTCGTTTTGCAGAAAAAACGCATCCTGCAAAAGTGCTTGCAGGATGCGTTTTTTCTCCATTGACTTGCATTAGTGACGCAGTGCGACGGTTGCGTCGCCACCAAAAAACGTTGCATGTAACGTTTTTTGGTGCGTCGAGAACATCTTTTCCGACCGGCCATGCGCGGCCGGAACTCTGCCCCTGCCTCCCCGCACCTCACAATTGGCCAGCGGATGCGATGAAAAACAGCATCCGCTGCCCCCGTTGTGCTGCGCTTTCAACGCTAGCGTCGGTGCGCCGCAACGACGCATAGCGACGTGCAGTGCACGACGCTAGTGTGAAAGTAGCCTTAGGCTACTTTCACATCAGCGATTTTTGCCATTTGCGGAAGATCTGGCAGTTTTTCTGCATCTGCCACATAGCAGATCACTTACGGCAACACTGTGTTCGGCCTCATTCATTCCCTATGGGACTTGCAGACATGTGCAGCACTTGCGATCCGGAAAATGCGGTACTTGCAGCAATGGAAAGAAAAGTTGCTAGCAGTGTTTTTTGTATCACCACAAGTGCCGCACATGTCCGCAAGTAGACATCACTACCTGACCCTGCACCTTGCTAGCTCATCCCTAGCATCCCTCTCTGACCTAAAACTACACTATAAAGCTTAGAAAAACAATTTATTAACTGACATTCCTACGATAATGAGGGCTCCAGGCTACGGCGTAAGTGCATTGTTTTCCCTGTGGAGGGATTCAGGAAGACGGCCGCCACAGGCGGCGCATGTGCAGACTGAGATCGCATCTGGACCAAGATCGCATCTGGACCAAGATCCGAATCTCCACCTTCGGTGGCCCACAGCTTCAGAAATATGGCCGGCAGGAAAGCAATGCACTTCACTTAGCTCTTACCGCCAACATTGGGCCCGCAGCATTGCACGGATGTGACACCCCCTCCTCCCATTCAGGGCCCGCTGCATTGTTCCACTTCTGCCACTGCAGACTTCCAGAGGAAGGGACTCTGCCTCCTGTGATCCTGTTTACAAGGCGGGAGACCGCTATTACTGGATCGGGGACGCTAATACAGGGCAGGGTCATGTGTATGTATGTGCACACACACAGACTGCACAGGGGGACACAGTAGGCACACACAGACTGCACAGGGGGACACAGTAGGCACACACACACAGACTGCACAGGGGGACACAGTAGGCACACACAGACTGCACAGGGGGACACAGTAGGCACACACAGACTGCACAGGGGGACACAGTAGGCACACACAGACTGCACAGGGGGACACAGTAGGCACACACAGACTGCACAGGGGGACACAGTAGGCACACACACACAGACTGCACAGGGGGACACAGTAGGCACACACACACAGACTGCACAGGGGGACAGAGTAGGCACACACACACACAGACTGCACAGGGGGACACAGTAGGCACACACAGACTGCACAGGGGGACACAGTAGGCACACACAGACTGCACAGGGGGGCACAGTAGGCACACACACACACAGACTGCACAGGGGGACACAGTAGGCACACACAGACTGCACAGGGGGGCACAGTAGGCACACACACACACACAGACTGCACAGGGGGACACAGTAGGCACACACAGACTGCACAGGGGGACACAGTAGGCACACACAGACTGCACAGGGGGACACAGTACGCACACACAGACTGCACAGGGGGACACAGTAGGCACACACAGACTGCACAGGGGGACACAGTAGGCACACACAGACTGCACAGGGGGACACAGTAGGCACACAGACTGCACAGGGGGGCACAGTAGGCACACACACACAGACTGCACAGGGGGACACAGTAGGCGCACACACAGACTGCACAGGGGGACACAGTAGGCACACAGACTGCACAGGGGGGCACAGTAGGCACACACACACAGACTGCACAGGGGGACACAGTAGGCGCACACACAGACTGCACAGGGGGACACAGTAGGCACACAGACTGCACAGGGGGGCACAGTAGGCACACACAGACTGCACAGGGGGGCACAGTAGGCACACACAGACTGCACAGGGGGACACAATAGGCACACAGACTGCACAGGGGGACACAGTAGGCACACAGACTGCACAGGGGGACACAGTAGGCACACACAGACTGCACAGGGGGGCACAGTAGGCACACACAGACTGCACAGGGGGGCACAGTAGGCACACACACACAGACTGCACAGGGGGACACAGTAGGCACACACACAGACTGCACAGGGGGACACAGTAGGCACACACAGACTGCACAGGGGGGCACAGTAGGCACACACAGACTGCACAGGGGGGCACAGTAGGCACACACACACAGACTGCACAGGGGGACACAGTAGGCACACACACACAGACTGCACAGGGGGACACAGTAGGCACACAGACTGCACAGGGGGACACAGTAGGCACACACAGACTGCACAGGGGGGCACAGTAGGCACACACAGACTGCACAGGGGGGCATAGTAGGCACACACACAGACTGCACAGTGGGGCACAGTAGGCACACACACAGACTGCACAGGGGGGCACAGTAGGCACACACAGACTGCACAGGGGGACACAGTAGGCACACACAGACTGCACAGGGGGACACAGTAGGCACACACAGACTGCATAGGGGGACACAGTAGGCACACACAGACTGCACAGGGGGACACAGTAGGCACACACAGACTGCACAGGGGGGCACAGTAGGCACACACACAGACTGCACAGTGCCGCTCTGGATCTCCTCCTTCCAGTCAGGTGAGTTCGGCAGACACTGACTGCACACAGAGTGGGCGTGTCTGTAGTGCAGGGATGCAGCTGCCGACACCCAGCCTTTAACCCAGCAAGCAGCCAGAAGCTGGGGGACCGTCCCAGGGGCATCTGAACCCTGCGCCCCAGCCCAGCCTGCCCCTGGTGGGATCCGATACTCCCACAGCAGCCGGAAGACAGGTGGGTGGGCGGCCCGACACAGGACTATGAGGCAGAAACTGAACTTGGCGCCTCAGCGAGGAGGGGGTAGGGCTTGCACTGTGACTTGTTTCCGGATCCCTGTGCAGCACACAAGAGGGCGGCGCGCTGTATCTGACACCCCCGCAGCAGCCATAAGACTTAGGAGGGCGGGAGAAGGGAGAAGGGAGGGCGGGAGAAGGGAGGGCGGACCCGGACAATTTAAAAAAAAAAAAAAAAAGAAAAAAAACCTTGCCTTGCTCAGGTGCCGCCCCCCCGCATCTTACCTCCCTAGGCACGTGCCCTCAAGTGCCTAGTGGCAAATACGGCCCTGCATGTCTGCAAGTCCCATAGGGAATGAATGAGGCCGAACACAGTGTTGCCGTAAGTGATCTGCTATGTGGCAGATGCAGAAAAACTGCCAGATCTTCCGCAAATGGCAAAAATCGCTGATGTGAAAGTAGCCTAAGGCTACTTTCACACTAGCGTCGTGCACTGCACGTCGCTATGCGTCGTTGCGGCGCACCGACGCTAGCGTTGAAAGCGCAGCACAACGGGGGCAGCGGATGCTGTTTTTCATCGCATCCGCTGGCCAATTGTGAGGTGCGGGGAGGCAGGGGCGGAGTTCCGGCCGCGCATGGCCGGTCGGAAAAGATGTTCTCGACGCACCAAAAAACGTTACATGCAACGTTTTTTGGTGGCGACGCAACCGTCGCACTGCGTCACTAATGCAAGTCAATGGAGAAAAAACGCATCCTGCAAGCACTTTTGCAGGATGCGTTTTTTCTGCAAAACGACGCATAGCGACGTGCAGTGCACGGCGCTAGTGTGAAAGTAGCCTTAGTCACTGCCGACAGGGTCTGCATTAGTCATACTCACCAATGGGGGAGGCACCACGAAAAGTGCCTAGGGCAGCATAAACTCTAAATATGGCCCTGACCGGAGTCCTTACTGCATACGGACTTGCAGCTTGAGAAATTGCACTACCTCATAGAGACTTGGTCCCTTCTTGAAGGGGACGTTCATTAATAGCACTTAGAGTATAATGATGCTTTAAAAGGAAGTATGGTACATCTGATGGCACTGAAGGAGTTCACCTGACCAGGTATCACAGACACCAATACACTTCACAGTCTGGCCTCCAGGGGGAGCTAAGGGCGCTATGTATTAGGCCACTCCTCACAGTCTGGTAAAACTGGGGGTTGGATAGGAAGAGAGAAAGCTGACTGGGTTGGAACCAGGCAACATCCTGTGGCAGAGGGTGTTGCAGGGGAAGATTCAGGGGGGGTCCCTGTCAGGGGTGGCATCCTGACAGAGGCCTAGCGAACAGAGAGAACGCCTGCACCTGATCGCGGCGGTACCCTAAGAAAGGACAAGAAGCGAGGTTTATTGTGCTGAGTGAGAAACAAGATCAACGCAACAAGGAGAAACACCAGTAGGAGTCGTGCTGTAAGACGAGGCAACATCCTACTGAGGCGCGCAGCCGGTGGCCGGAACGCCGAGGAAGTATAGAGCTCCAGGCCTAACTTCAAACCTATGGCAGGACAGTCAGTTATAGGTGGGCTGTCTCACCCAAATCACCTAAGAAGACATAGGGGGCAACAACAGGAGAGGGGCGACACTAGGGTCCAGGAAGAGCTCCGAGCCTACCCGTCATACGGGTGCGTCCTAGCCATATCATCTGGGGGACGAAGAAGAACATCATAATCGAGTTGTGAGGGAACTTCAGAAACAGACACAACAGTTGTGGGGACTATCCCGTAAGCACAGCAGGGGAGGACCACAACACACAAGCGCTAGAAGGTAGGCACAGATTTCCACCTGCAAAGGGAACTCTGGAGGTGCCATCGGACCGGCCGGACTTGCGCAGCCCGGTTAACCGTATTCCGGACTGAGGATCCTGAGGCCTTCAGTAAAGAGGTAAAGAGACTGCAACCTGGTGTCCTCGTTATTTACTGCGACCTGCACCGCACCATAACATCATCACCACCCACACCTTTCATTGGGCGCCCCTCAGCAGGGTCACGGACCGGGTCTAGTCACCGTGACAACCCCAGGACAGAGACTCAGAGGCCCGGTACCGGGTACCCCTCGGCCCTGCGGCAGTGGGGGCGCTACAGATGCAACATGCAACAGGGAGCAAAGTCAAAGAGCAAACCCGGATGACTGCCAACCACAAATCTGAACGTCAGCCTACAATTGAGAGAGAGGAGAATTCTGCTCCATGCTGACACTACCATGGGCTTACAATTTACAATGGCCACATGCACATTGGTCTTCTGCTGCTTAGGCTGTGTGCCCACCAGGAGTTTTATAAAGGCTGCATATAGCAGTTTCAGCAGAGTTGATGGATTTATCGAGATCTCTGCCCACTGCACTTCTTTTTTACTTATGATAAACTGACCTGCACTTTCCAAGTCCGCAACATGTCAGTTTCTTTTGCAGTTATGCTGACTGTTATGTGCAGATTTCTCTCATAGACTTGCATTAGATGCGGAATATCCGCAGGTACAAAAATGCAGATGAATCTGTAGGGGACGGGGATCTGTCGAGCCGTACAGACGGGTGGAACCATTGTTGCCGGGAGTCGGGGTTCCGGGGGACGGATTTGAAGGGCGGAGGAGAAGCCAGGCTGAGGTGACAGGAGACAGAGTGACGCAGGGAGAGGGAGGGATAAAAAGTAAAGCGCGCGAAAGCAGGGGCAGAGAAGCGCGGGAAAACTCTGAGGAGAGGGAACTGCAGCGCAGTTGTCGTGTGTGTGCAGGCCGCAGAGAGACTTGTTGGAAGCAGGGGGAGAACGTGCAGCAGACGCTGCGGGCAATTACCAGAGCCCCCAGAAAGCGGCGGATCCGTCGTCAGCGACCCCCAAAGCAGAGGGGTTGTGCTGATCATCTCAGAGACAGTATCACCGCGCTCCCTGGGAGTATCTTGCCAGAAAGTGCTCCGGTTCCTCCTGGGTTTGTCACAGCTGTCACTGATACGGATTACTCCGCCAATTCTCCTCGAAAAGACTCCTCTTTGGACTTGGAAACTGTTACCCCGGATCAACGTCCGCCTGCAGGGAGTGACGCAGCACCGCAACAGACATTCTGGACTCGAATTTGCACCTGGGCTCGTCGACAGAGGACACCTCCTTCCCCCGCCATCAGGACTACGTCGCTGACGGAGCCTCCCCATCAGGACTGCATCGCTGAAACAGCGCTGATAAGTGAACTTTGTTGACTTTTTACTGTTAGGGGGTCACTAGTGAAGCGCTGTCGCGTTCCGCGGGTATAGTTCAGGGCGCCTATATAGTAGATAGGATTTACTGTGAAATTGTGATCTTGTATTTAAGTTCCCTGCGTGGAAAACTGTTGTTATCTTTGTTGGGTTGGAAGTTAAAGGAAAGTTAAAAACGTTACTTGCTTTCTGGCTCCTTTTTGTCCCTGCATCCTTCTTTACCTGCGGTCTCTATATTTGGCGTAGTCGGCAGGATGCAGGATCCAAAGAGGGAGCCAGAAGATACGGAGGATGGGGCTGGGCCGAGAGCGTCTCTCTCATTGGGGGCCATGTTAAATAATCTGCCCAAGTTTAATGGGAGCAACATGTTGTTGTGGAGCTGGACTGAAAGGATGCGGGGGCTGCTGAGAATGCATCCTATGACCCCGGCCCTGGAAGCAGAGGTGGCCATTATGGCCTTAGACGGAGAGGCCCGGGATTCAGTGATGTTGAGACCCCCCACAGAGCGGAATACTTTTACCCGGGTGTTAAATGTGTTAGAGGGGACGCACGGGGATCCCACCGACGTGGGAGAGCTGCGGGCCCGGTTGTTTAGACGGCGACAAAAAGTGGGCGAGACTGTCACTCAGTACATGAATGCTCTGCAAGAGCTAAACATTGCAATCGTGCGGAAAGATGGTATGGGGATGGGACATGTTGACGTGACCCTGCGCGACCAGCTGGTGACGGGACTGAGAGATGAGTTGACCAAACAGGCTCTACGTGAACGAGTGCGGGTCGACCCGCGCCTGACTTTCTCCGACATAGGCAATGAGGCCCGCACCCGGGAGCAAGAGAGGGGGGTGACGGTCCCGACAGGAGAGACTCGGGTTATCCAGACCGCCGCCGCAGGAGAGGGTGAGCCGTCGTGGGTCCAAGAGATGCGGCAGGAGCTAAAACAAATCAGAGATGAACTGGCTGAAGTTAAAAAGGATGCGCGAAGCCCAAGGGAGTTACCCCGGGGGCAAGGGTCTGGGAGTCCAGCTCGTGGCGCTCATCCAGGATATTATCCGGTCCCCGGTGTTTGCTATGGTTGCGGGGAGGCCGGACATTTCGCACGGGAGTGCCCCCGGAGAGGGAGGGCCTCGTCTCTTCGGGCGTTAAACTAGAGGGCTCCGAGCTAAGGGGACGACGCTCGGAGCCAGAGTCCCCGCGGATGGGTGGTGAAAGTCCCGGAAATTTGGTTGCCAGCTGCCCCCTGGTTTGGGCAGAGTTTGAAGGGCGGGCTGTACGTTGTCTGGTGGACACCGGGTCCCAAGTCACGACTATGCCCGAGGCTTATTTTAGAAAACACTTTCCTTTGACAGTCAGACCCCAATGGGGTCCCGTAATTCGGTTACAGGCCACCAATCAGCTGCCCATCCCAGTGGAAGGGGTCACCTGGATGCAAATATCTTTATGTGGGAAGGACCTGGGCCGCCGGGGGGTTGTGTTAACACGGGGAGATCCCAGCCCACAACATACTGTGACCTTGGGGATGAACGTATTGAAAGATTTTGGCAGTTTTCTGTTAGGGGAGACTACGCAAGAGACACTCAATCAGTGGGGGACCAGTACACCTCAAGGCTCCGTGTTCAGACAGTTAGTGAGGGAAGTCCGGGTACAAGAGACCTGTCAGGAGGGAGACATACTAGGGAGAGTAATTACTTCCCCGACAGCAAAGGTGACGTTCCCCCCAGGACAGACTGTTATATCCCTGCCCATACGAGCTCGCATCCCTCTAGAAGGAGTACAAGTACAGATTGAGCCCACCTTTACATCCCCTTTGCCCACAGGACTGCTGGTGGCCCGATCTCTGGCTACTGTTAAAAATGGGGCCGTACCAGTGCGATGTGTGAACGTGGACGAACACGATGTCGTGCTACGGGTCCGAAGTGAGATGGCCAAAGTGTTACGACTAGGGTTGAGCAAAACGGGTCGATTATTTTCAAAAGTCGCTGACTTTTGGCTAAGTCGGCGTCTCATGAAACCCGATCCGACCCCTGTGCTTGTCGGCCATGCGGTACGCGACTTTCGCGCCAAAGTCGCGTTTCAATGACGCGAAAAGCGCCATTTCTCAGCCAATGAAGGTGAACGCAGAGTGTGGGCAGCGTGATGACATAGATCCTGGTCCCCACCATCTTAGAGAAGGGCATTGCAGTGATTGGCTTGCTGTCTGCGGCGTCACAGGGGCTATAAAGGGGCGTTCCCGCCGACCGCCATCTCACTGCTGCTGATCTGAGCTTAGGGAGAGGTTGCTGCCGCTTCGTCAGAAGCAGGGAGAGCGTTAGGCAGGGTCCACTAACCACCAAACCGCTTGTGCTGTAGCGATTTCCACTGTCCAACACCACCTTCGGTGTGCAGGGACTGTGGAAGCTATTTTTATTTTTTTTTCCCTCAGCGCTGTAGCTCATTGGGCTGCCCTAGAAGGCTCCGTGATAGCTGTATTGCTGTGTGTACGCCACTGTGCAAACCAACTGCTTTTTTCAAAGCACATATCCTCTTGTTCCTTCCTTTCTGCACAGCTATCTTTTTTGTTTGTCCACACTTTTTATTTAATTTGTGCATCAGTCCACTCCTATTGCTGCCTGCCATACCTGGCTTAGATTACTGCAGGGAGATAGTAATTGTAGGACAGTCCCTGTTTTTTTTTTTTTTTTTTTGTGGGAGATTAAGATTGGCATTTCTGCTACAGTGCCATCCCTGTGTGTGCCATCTCTCACTGAGTGGGCCATAGAAAGCCTATTTATTTTTTCCGTGATTTGTGTTCTAAATTCTACCTCAACACAAAAACACTACATCAATCAGTGGGAGAAAAATATTGGCCTCAGTCAGGGCTTGTGTGCCACTGCTGTGTGTGCTATCTCTTATTCAGTGGGCTATAGAAAGCCTATTTATTTATTTTTTTTTTTCTTATTATTTGGTTTCTAAAGTCTCCCTGAAAAAAAAAAAAATAAATAAAAAAACAGTGGGAGAGTAATATTGCCCTTTCAGCTTGTGTGCCAGTCTTGACTCCTGGGTGTGCCACCTCTCTCTCTAATTGTGGGCCATAGAAAGCCTATTTATTTATTTATTTTTTTTCTTATTATTTGGTTTCTAAAGTCTCCCTGAAAAAAAAAAAAATAAATAAAAAAACAGTGGGAGAGTAATATTGCCCTTTCAGCTTGTGTGCCAGTCTTGACTCCTGGGTGTGCCACCTCTCTCTCTCATTCAGTGGGCCATAGAAAGCCTTTTTTTTTTTTTTTTTTTAAATATTATTGGGTTTCTAAAGTCTCCCTTAAAAAACAAAAAATACATAAAAAAACAGTGGGAGAGTAATATTGCCCTTTCAGCTTGTGTGCCAGTCTTGACTCCTGGGTGTGCCACCTCTCTCTCTCATTCAGTGGGCCATAGAAAGGCTATTTATTTTTTTGGTTTTTTTAATATTATTTGGTTTCTAAAGTCTCCCTGAAAAAAAAAAAAACATAAAAAAACAGTGGGAGAGTAATATTGCCCTTTCAGCTTGTGTGCCAGTCTTGACTCCTGGGTGTGCCACCTCTCTCTCTCATTCAGTGGGCCATAGAAAGGCTATTTATTTTTTTGGTTTTTTTAATATTATTTGGTTTCTAAAGTCTCCCTGAAAAAAAAAAAAACATAAAAAAACAGTGGGAGAGTAATATTGCCCTTTCAGCTTGTGTGCCAGTCTTGACTCCTGGGTGTGCCACCTCTCTCTCTCATTCAGTGGGCCATAGAAAGGCTATTTATATATTTTTTTTTTTTAATATTATTTGGTTTCTAAAGTCTCCCTGAAAATAATAAAAAAAAAACTTAAAAAAACAGTGGGAGAGTAATATTGCCCTTTCAGCTTGTGCGCCAGTCTTGACTCCTGGGTGTGCCACCTCTCTCTCATTCAGTGGGCCATAGAAAGCCTTTTTTTTTTTTTTTTTTTTTTTTAATATTATTTGGTTTCTAAAGTCTCCCTTAAAAAACAAAAAATACATAAAAAAACAGTGGGAGAGTAATATTGCCCTTTCAGCTTGTGTGCCAGTCTTGACTCCTGGGTGTGCCACCTCTCTCTCTCAAATTGTGGGCCATAGAAAGGCTATTTATTTTTTTGGTTTTTTTAATATTATTTGGTTTCTAAAGTCTCCCTGAAAATAAAAAAAAAAAACTTAAAAAAACAGTGGGAGAGTAATATTGCCCTTTCAGCTTGTGTGCCAGTCTTGACTCCTGGGTGTGCCACCTCTCTCTCTCATTCAGTGGGCCATAGAAAGGCTATTTATTTTTTTGTTTTTTTTAATATTATTTGGTTTCTAAAGTCTCCCTGAAAACAATAAAAAAAAAACTTAAAAAAACAGTGGGAGAGTAATATTGCCCTTTCAGCTTGTGCGCCAGTCTTGACTCCTGGGTGTGCCACCTCTCTCTCTAATTGTGGGCCATAGAAAGCCTTTTTTTTTTTTTTTTTTTTAAATATTATTGGGTTTCTAAAGTCTCCCTTAGAAAACAAAAAATACATAAAAAAACAGTGGGAGAGTAATATTGCCCTTTCAGCTTGTGTGCCAGTCTTGACTCCTGGGTGTGCCACCTCTCTCTCTCATTCAGTGGGCCATAGAAAGGCTATTTATTTTTTTGGTTTTTTTAATATTATTTGGTTTCTAAAGTCTCCCTGAAAAAAAAAAAAAACATAAAAAAACAGTGGGAGAGTAATATTGCCCTTTCAGCTTGTGTGCCAGTCTTGACTCCTGGGTGTGCCACCTCTCTCTCTCATTCAGTGGGCCATAGAAAGGCTATTTATTTTTTTGGTTTTTTTAATATTATTTGGTTTCTAAAGTCTCCCTGAAAATAATAAAAAAAAAACTTAAAAAAACAGTGGGAGAGTAATATTGCCCTTTCAGCTTGTGCGCCAGTCTTGACTCCTGGGTGTGCCACCTCTCTCTCATTCAGTGGGCCATAGAAAGCCTTTTTTTTTTTTTTTTTTTTTTAATATTATTTGGTTTCTAAAGTCTCCCTGAAAATAATAAAAAAAAAACTTAAAAAAACAGTGGGAGAGTAATATTGCCCTTTCAGCTTGTGCGCCAGTCTTGACTCCTGGGTGTGCCACCTCTCTCTCATTCAGTGGGCCATAGAAAGCCTTTTTTTTTTTTTTTTTTTTTTTAATATTATTTGGTTTCTAAAGTCTCCCTTAAAAAACAAAAAATACATAAAAAAACAGTGGGAGAGTAATATTGCCCTTTCAGCTTGTGTGCCAGTCTTGACTCCTGGGTGTGCCACCTCTCTCCCTCTCATTCAGTGGGCCATAGAAAGCCTTTTTTTTTTTTTTTTTTTTAAATATTATTGGGTTTCTAAAGTCTCCCTTAAAAAACAAAAAATACATAAAAAAACAGTGGGAGAGTAATATTGCCCTTTCAGCTTGTGTGCCAGTCTTGACTCCTGGGTGTGCCACCTCTCTCTCTCATTCAGTGGGCCATAGAAAGGCTATTTATTTTTTTGGTTTTTTTAATATTATTTGGTTTCTAAAGTCTCCCTGAAAATAAAAAAAAAAAACTTAAAAAAACAGTGGGAGAGTAATATTGCCCTTTCAGCTTGTGCGCCAGTCTTGACTCCTGGGTGTGCCACCTCTCTCTCTCATTCAGTGGGCCATAGAAAGCCTTTTTTTTTTTTTTTTTTTAAATATTATTGGGTTTCTAAAGTCTCCCTTAAAAAACAAAAAATACATAAAAAAACAGTGGGAGAGTAATATTGCCCTTTCAGCTTGTGTGCCAGTCTTGACTCCTGGGTGTGCCACCTCTCTCTCTCATTCAGTGGGCCATAGAAAGCCTTTTTTTTTTTTTTTTTTTAAATATTATTGGGTTTCTAAAGTCTCCCTTAAAAAACAAAAAATACATAAAAAAACAGTGGGAGAGTAATATTGCCCTTTCAGCTTGTGTGCCAGTCTTGACTCCTGGGTGTGCCACCTCTCTCTCTCATTCAGTGGGCCATAGAAAGGCTATTTATTTTTTTGGTTTTTTTAATATTATTTGGTTTCTAAAGTCTCCCTGAAAATAAAAAAAAAAAAACTTAAAAAAACAGTGGGAGAGTAATATTGCCCTTTCAGCTTGTGCGCCAGTCTTGACTCCTGGGTGTGCCACCTCTCTCTCTCTAATTGTGGGCCATAGAAAGCCTTTTTTTTGTTGTTTTTTTTTTGTTTTTTTTTTTATATTATTTGGTTTCTAAAGTCTCCCTGAGAAAAAAAAAAAAATAAATTAGGTGGGAGATTAATATTGACATTAGTGCTTGAGTGACAGTCCTGCGTGTGTGTCATCTCTGTGATTTTGTGCCACAGAAAACAGAGTGTGTAACATTGTGCCTGATTTTCCTTGTGGTCTCACCAACCTGTTAAGGGATATTGAAATCATACTGAAGTTATAGCTCACCGTGTAAGTTGTTTGACAGCAACAAATAAAGTTACTTTGGTTAAGATTTTAAAACAATGAGGAAGTCTGGTGCAAGAGGTCGTCGTGGGCGTTCATTGTCAGCTGGTAATGATGGTAGTGGTAGTGGAGCATCAGGTGGTCGTGGGGATAAAAATATTCCACCTAAGTCTGGAGCTGTGGAGCCAGTTTCGTCGTCAGGCTACACAAGGCCTCGAACGCTCTCTTTTCTGGGAGTAGGAAAACCGCTTTTAAAGGCGGAGCAGCAACAGCAAGTTTTGGCTTACATTGCAGACTCAGCCTCTAGCTCTTTTGCCTCCTCTTCCGAAACTGGTAAATGTAAAAGCAGCGCGTCGCTTGTGGATGTTCACGGTCAGGGACAAGTCGCTTCCTTGTCCTCCTCAGCAAAAACTACAACAAGAGAGAAGGATGCAGCAGGCGACACAATGGGTCACTCCATGGAGCTCTTTACACATACCGTCCCTGGCTTAGAAAGTGAAACATTTAACAGGCCATGCCCATTACAAGTATATTCTGACATGGAGTGCACTGATGCACAGCCACAGCCAGAGTACTATGCTGCTCCTTTGACTCAGACCACCACATTGCCCTCTCAGGGTACAGATCCACAATCAGACCCTGATGAGACTATGTTGCCCCGCCACGAACGCTATACCACCGACCGACACAGTGACACAGACGAAGTTGCACACGAGCTCGAAGAGGAGGTAATAGATGACCCAGTTATTGACCCCGATTGGCAGCCATTGGGGGAACAGGGTGCAGGCGGCAGTAGTTCAGAAGCGGAGGTGGAGGAGGGGCCGCAGCAGGCATCAACATCGCAACAGGTTCCATCTGCCGGGCCCGTATCTGGCCCAAAACGCGTGTCAAAGCCAAAACCTGTTGGAGGACAGCGTGGCCATCCGGTTAAAGCTCAGTCTGCAATCCCTGAAAAGGGATCCGAGTCTAGGAAGAGTGCAGTCTGGCATTTTTTTAAACAACATCCAACTGATCAGCGCAAAGTCATCTGTCAAAAATGTTCAACTAGCTTAAGCAGAGGTCAGAATCTGAAAAGTCTAAATACTAGTTGCATGCATAGACACTTAACCACCATGCATTTTCAAGCCTGGACTAACTACCAAACGTCCCTTAAGGTTGTAGCACCCTCGGCCAATGAAGCTAGTCAGCAATGCAACATCCCTTCCGTCACTGTAAGGCCACCATTTTCCGCACCACCGGCAGTATCTGTGCAGGTTTCTTTGCCAGCCAAAAGCAGTCAGGGTCAGGGAACCACCAGTTTTGTAGGAGGAAATATTGCATCTAGGGCACCGGCGGAAACAATACCGTCTCCAACCGTCTCTCAGTCTGCCATGTACACCGGCACACCCGAAAGTTCCACGATCTCCAGCTCTCCAGTCCAGCTCACCCTACATGAGACTCTGGTTAGAAAAAGGAAGTACTTATCCTCGCATCCGCGTACACAGGGTTTTAACGCCCACATAGCTAGACTAATCTCGTTAGAGATGATGCCCTACCGGTTAGTTGAAAGCGAAGCTTTCAAAGCCCTGATGGAGTACGCTGAACCACGATACGAGCTACCCAGTCGACACTTTTTTTCCAGAAAAGCCATCCCAGCCCTGCACCAGCATGTTAAACAGCGCATCGTCCATGCACTCAGGCAATCTGTGAGTACAAAGGTGCACCTGACTACAGATGCATGGACCAGTAGGCATGGCCAGGGACGTTATGTGTCCATCACGGCACACTGGGTGAATGTGGTGGATGCAGGGTCCACAGGCGACATCAATTTAGGGACAGTTGTGCCTAGCCCACGGTCTAGGAAACAGTTGGCTGTAGGCGTTCGCACCCCCTCCTCCTCCTCCTCCTCGTCCTCCTGCAGAAGCTACAGCTCTTCCACAGAACGCAGTCTGCCAACCACTCCATCGGCAGATGACACTGTTGCACACCAGTTGTCCCATTATGGGCCAGCTACTGCCAAGCGTCAGCAGGCTGTATTGGCTATGAAGTGTTTGGGCGACAACAGACACACCGCGGAAGTTCTGTCCGAGTTCTTGCAACAAGAAACGCAGTCGTGGCTGGGCACAGTAGATCTTGAGGCAGGCAAGGTAGTGAGTGATAACGGAAGGAATTTCATGGCTGCCATCTCCCTTTCCCAACTGAAACACATTCCTTGCCTGGCTCACACCTTAAACCTGGTGGTGCAGTGCTTATTGAAAACTTATCCTGGGTTCTCCGACCTGCTCCTCAAAGTGCGTGCACTTTGCTCACATATCCGACGTTCGCCTGTACACGCCAGCCGTATGCAGACCTATCAGCGGTCTTTGAACCTTCCCCAGCATCGCCTCATCATAGATGTTGCAACAAGGTGGAACTCAACACTGCACATGCTTCAGAGACTGTGCGAACAGAGGCGTGCTGTTATTTATTTGTGGGAGGATACACGGGCAGGCAGTAGGATGGCAGACATGGAGATGTCAGGTGTGCAGTGGTCTAAGATACAAGACATGTGTCAAGTCCTTCAGTGTTTTGAGGAATGCACACGGCTGGTTAGTGCAGACAACGCCGTAATAAGCATGAGCATCCCCCTAATGCGTCTGCTGATGCAAAGTTTGACGCACATAAAGGAGCAGGCGTCTGCACCAGAGGAAGAGGAAAGCCTTGATGACAGTCAGCCATTGTCTGGTCAGGGCAGTGTACAGGACGAGGTAGCGGGCGAAGAGGAGGTGGAGGACGAGGAGGATGATGGGGATGAGTATATTTTTAATGCCGAACCTTTCCCGGGGGCACAGGAAATTGGTTGCGTGTCACGGCCGGGTTCTGGTTTTTTGAGGGACACAAGTGACGTAGATTTGCCTGCAACTGCCCCTCAACCAATCACAACCGGAGATTTGACAACTGGAACTTTGGCCCACATGGCGGATTATGCCTTACGTATCCTAAAAAAGGACACACGCATTACGAAAATGATGAACGATGACGATTACTGGTTGGCCTGCCTCCTTGATCCACGCTATAAAGGCAAATTGCAAAATATTATGCCACATGAGAACTTGGAACTAATATTAGCAACCAAACAATCAACTCTTGTTGACCGTTTGCTTCAGGCATTCCCAGCACACAGCGCACGTGATCGTTCTCACACGAGCTCCAGGGGGCAGCAGACTAGGAGTGTTAGGGGTGCACACATCAGAAGTGGCGTTGGACAGAGGGGTTTTCTGACCAGGTTGTGGAGTGATTTTGCTATGACCGCAGACAGGACAGGTACTGCTGCATCAATTGAAAGTGACAGGAGACAACATTTGTCCAGTATGGTTACTAACTATTTTTCATCCCTTATCGATGTTCTCCCTCAACCGTCATTCCCATTTGATTACTGGGCCTCCAAATTAGACACCTGGCCAGAATTGGCAGAATATGCATTGCAGGAGCTTGCTTGCCCGGCAGCAAGTGTCCTATCAGAAAGAGTATTCAGTGCTGCAGGTTCAATATTAACCGAAAAAACGACTCGTCTGGCTACCCAAAATGTTGACGATCTAACATTCATTAAAATGAACCACAACTGGATTTCGAAATCTTTTGCCCCACCTTGCCCGGCCGACACCTAGCTTTCCTATGAAAAGCTCTTGCCTGTGAATTACTTTTCTAATGTCTAATTTGCTGCAGCTGATTGTACAGCATACGACATGTTTACACCTCCCTAAATGGCCAAACTCCCCACACGGGGCCGTGGTATCGCGACTTGGCGCAAGCACCCGTGAGACTGCTGTTTGTCTGAAGAGGTGGGTGTGCTCGCTTTTGGTTGACGGCATTGCTACTGGGTCCCTCATAGTACAATGTAGTGTCTCTGGCGGTGGCAGTGCGCACCCAACGTCAGACACACCGTTGTAACATGAGGGGCCCTGGGGCGGTCCCGCCGGCCTCAAGAGAGTTCCCCCCTACCCCAGCTCAAAATGTGCTCTACCACGTGCAAAATTATGTCGCACAGCTCCACCAATCTTTAGTCTATTCGCTGACATCATTCAATGTCTGGCACTGACAATACAAATTTGTAGACATCTATGATGCAACTTAAAGTAGTCTGTGTCTGTGTCCTATATTGGCACCATTAAATAGTTACTGCCAAATTACTATGTCAGAAACTCAGTAGATGAGCCCACCCCTGTACCTAAGTATGCCACCTTTTTTTTTGTTTTGGTTGTTTTGCGAGACATTAACATCTATTTATATTTTGGGAGTACTGGGACAGACACTCCTTGCACTACTCCTCCACTCACCACCAAGCTGCCTGTGTATCCATGTAACCGCTGTAAAACTGCCATGAGCCTATTGTTTGTTATTTTAGGCCTTTGATAGCCTGTCTGCGGTCCCTACTTTAAATACTCCTCCACTCATCACCAGCTGCCTGCCCGTGTATCCATGTAACCGCTGAAAAACTGCCATGAGCCTATTGTTTGTTATTTTAGGCCTTTGATAGCCTGTCTGCGGCCCCTACTTTAAATACTCCTCCACTCACCACCAAGCTGCCTGTGTATCCATGTAACCGCTGTAAAACTGCCATGAGCCTATTGTTTGTTATTTTAGGCCTTTGATAGCCTGTCTGCGGTCCCTACTTTAAATACTCCTCCACTCACCACCAAGCTGCCTGTGTATCCATGTAACCGCTGTAAAACTGCCATGAGCCTATTGTTTGTTATTTTAGGCCTTTGATAGCCTGTCTGCGGTCCCTACTTTAAATACTCCTCCACTCACCACCAAGCTGCCTGTGTATCCATGTAACCGCTGTAAAACTGCCATGAGCCTATTGTTTGTTATTTTAGGCCTTTGATAGCCTGTCTGCGGTCCCTACTTTAAATACTCCTCCACTCATCACCAGCTGCCTGCCCGTGTATCCATGTAACCGCTGTAAAACTGCCATGAGCCTATTGTTTGTTATTTTAGGCCTTTGATAGCCTGTCTGCGGTCCCTACTTTAAATACTCCTCCACTCATCACCAAGCTGCCTGTGTATCCATGTAACCGCTGTAAAACTGCCATGAGCCTATTGTTTGTTATTTTAGGCCTTTGATAGCCTGTCTGCGGTCCCTACTTTAAATACTCCTCCACTCATCACCAGCTGCCTGCCCGTGTATCCATGTAACCGCTGTAAAACTGCCATGAGCCTATTGTTTGTTATTTTAGGCCTTTGATAGCCTGTCTGCGGTCCCTACTTTAAATACTCCTCCACTCACCACCAAGCTGCCTGTGTATCCATGTAACCGCTGTAAAACTGCCATGAGCCTATTGTTTGTTATTTTAGGCCTTTGATAGCCTGTCTGCGGTCCCTACTTTAAATACTCCTCCACTCATCACCAGCTGCCTGCCCGTGTATCCATGTAACCGCTGTAAAACTGCCATGAGCCTATTGTTTGTTATTTTAGGCCTTTGATAGCCTGTCTGCGGTCCCTACTTTAAATACTCCTCCACTCATCACCAGCTGCCCGTGTATCCATGTAACCGCTGTAAAACTGCCATGAGCCTATTGTTTGTTATTTTAGGCCTTTGATAGCCTGTCTGCGGTCCCTACTTTAAATACTCCTCCACTCATCACCAAGCTGCCTGTGTATCCATGTAACCGCTGTAAAGCTGCCATGAGCCTATTGTTTGTTATTTTAGGCCTTTGATAGCCTGTCTGCGGTCCCTACTTTAAATACTCCTCCACTCACCACCAAGCTGCCTGTGTATCCATGTAACCGCTGTAAAACTGCCATGAGCCTATTGTTTGTTATTTTAGGCCTTTGATAGCCTGTCTGCGGTCCCTACTTTAAATACTCCTCCACTCATCACCAGCTGCCTGCCCGTGTATCCATGTAACCGCTGTAAAACTGCCATGAGCCTATTGTTTGTTATTTTAGGCCTTTGATAGCCTGTCTGCGGTCCCTACTTTAAATACTCCTCCACTCATCACCAGCTGCCTGCCCGTGTATCCATGTAACCGCTGTAAAACTGCCATGAGCCTATTGTTTGTTATTTTAGGCCTTTGATAGCCTGTCTGCGGTCCCTACTTTAAATACTCCTCCACTCATCACCAGCTGCCTGCCCGTGTATCCATGTAACCGCTGTAAAACTGCCATGAGCCTATTGTTTGTTATTTTAGGCCTTTGATAGCCTGTCTGCGGTCCCTACTTTAAATACTCCTCCACTCATCACCAGCTGCCTGCCCGTGTATCCATGTAACCGCTGTAAAACTGCCATGAGCCTATTGTTTGTTATTTTAGGCCTTTGATAGCCTGTCTGCGGTCCCTACTTTAAATACTCCTCCACTCATCACCAGCTGCCTGCCCGTGTATCCATGTAACCGCTGTAAAACTGCCATGAGCCTATTGTTTGTTATTTTAGGCCTTTGATAGCCTGTCTGCGGTCCCTACTTTAAATACTCCTCCACTCACCACCAAGCTGCCTGTGTATCCATGTAACCGCTGTAAAACTGCCATGAGCCTATTGTTTGTTATTTTAGGCCTTTGATAGCCTGTCTGCGGTCCCTACTTTAAATACTCCTCCACTCATCACCAGCTGCCTGTGTATCCATGTAACCGCTGTAAAACTGCCATGAGCCTATTGTTTGTTATTTTAGGCCTTTGATAGCCTGTCTGCGGTCCCTACTTTAAATACTCCTCCACTCATCACCAGCTGCCTGTGTATCCATGTAACCGCTGTAAAGCTGCCATGAGCCTATTGTTTGTTATTTTAGGCCTTTGATAGCCTGTCTGCGGTCCCTACTTTAAATACTCCTCCACTCATCACCAGCTGCCTGTGTATCCATGTAACCGCTGTAAAACTGCCATGAGCCTATTGTTTGTTATTTTAGGCCTTTGATAGCCTGTCTGCGGTCCCTACTTTAAATACTCCTCCACTCACCACCAAGCTGCCTGTGTATCCATGTAACCGCTGTAAAACTGCCATGAGCCTATTGTTTGTTATTTTAGGCCTTTGATAGCCTGTCTGCGGTCCCTACTTTAAATACTCCTCCACTCACCACCAAGCTGCCTGTGTATCCATGTAACCGCTGTAAAACTGCCATGAGCCTATTGTTTGTTATTTTAGGCCTTTGATAGCCTGTCTGCGGTCCCTACTTTAAATACTCCTCCACTCACCACCAAGCTGCCTGTGTATCCATGTAACCGCTGTAAAACTGCCATGAGCCTATTGTTTGTTATTTTAGGCCTTTGATAGCCTGTCTGCGGTCCCTACTTTAAATACTCCTCCACTCATCACCAGCTGCCTGCCCGTGTATCCATGTAACCGCTGTAAAACTGCCATGAGCCTATTGTTTGTTATTTTAGGCCTTTGATAGCCTGTCTGCGGTCCCTACTTTAAATACTCCTCCACTCATCACCAGCTGCCTGTGTATCCATGTAACCGCTGTAAAACTGCCATGAGCCTATTGTTTGTTATTTTAGGCCTTTGATAGCCTGTCTGCGGTCCCTACTTTAAATACTCCTCCACTGACCACCAAGCTGCCTGCCCGTGTATCCATGTAACCGCTGTAAAACTGCCATGAGCCTATTGTTTGTTATTTTAGGCCTTTGATAGCCTGTCTGCGGTCCCTACTTTAAATACTCCTCCACTCATCACCAGCTGCCTGTGTATCCATGTAACCGCTGTAAAACTGCCATGAGCCTATTGTTTGTTATTTTAGGCCTTTGATAGCCTGTCTGCGGTCCCTACTTTAAATACTCCTCCACTCATCACCAGCTGCCTGCCCGTGTATCCATGTAACCGCTGTAAAACTGCCATGAGCCTATTGTTTGTTATTTTAGGCCTTTGATAGCCTGTCTGCGGTCCCTACTTTAAATACTCCTCCACTCATCACCAGCTGCCTGCCCGTGTATCCATGTAACCGCTGTAAAACTGCCATGAGCCTATTGTTTGTTATTTTAGGCCTTTGATAGCCTGTCTGCGGTCCCTACTTTAAATACTCCTCCACTCACCACCAAGCTGCCTGTGTATCCATGTAACCGCTGTAAAACTGCCATGAGCCTATTGTTTGTTATTTTAGGCCTTTGATAGCCTGTCTGCGGTCCCTACTTTAAATACTCCTCCACTCATCACCAGCTGCCTGCCCGTGTATCCATGTAACCGCTGTAAAACTGCCATGAGCCTATTGTTTGTTATTTTAGGCCTTTGATAGCCTGTCTGCGGTCCCTACTTTAAATACTCCTCCACTCATCACCAAGCTGCCTGTGTATCCATGTAACCGCTGTAAAACTGCCATGAGCCTATTGTTTGTTATTTTAGGCCTTTGATAGCCTGTATGCGGTCCCTACTTTAAATACTCCTCCACTCACCACCAAGCTGCCTGTGTATCCATGTAACCGCTGTAAAACTGCCATGAGCCTATTGTTTGTTATTTTAGGCCTTTGATAGCCTGTCTGCGGTCCCTACTTTAAATACTCCTCCACTCATCACCAGCTGCCTGCCCGTGTATCCATGTAACCGCTGTAAAACTGCCATGAGCCTATTGTTTGTTATTTTAGGCCTTTGATAGCCTGTCTGCGGTCCCTACTTTAAATACTCCTCCACTCATCACCAGCTGCCTGCCCGTGTATCCATGTAACCGCTGTAAAACTGCCATGAGCCTATTGTTTGTTATTTTAGGCCTTTGATAGCCTGTCTGCGGTCCCTACTTTAAATACTCCTCCACTCATCACCAGCTGCCTGCCCGTGTATCCATGTAACCGCTGTAAAGCTGCCATGAGCCTATTGTTTGTTATTTTAGGCCTTTGATAGCCTGTCTGCGGTCCCTACTTTAAATACTCCTCCACTCATCACCAGCTGCCTGCCCATGTATCCATGTAACCGCTGTAAAACTGCCATGAGCCTATTGTTTGTTATTTTAGGCCTTTGATAGCCTGTCTGCGGTCCCTACTTTAAATACTCCTCCACTCATCACCAGCTGCCTGCCCGTGTATCCATGTAACCGCTGTAAAACTGCCATGAGCCTATTGTTTGTTATTTTAGGCCTTTGATAGCCTGTCTGCGGTCCCTACTTTAAATACTCCTCCACTCACCACCAAGCTGCCTGTGTATCCATGTAACCGCTGTAAAACTGCCATGAGCCTATTGTTTGTTATTTTAGGCCTTTGATAGCCTGTCTGCGGTCCCTACTTTAAATACTCCTCCACTCATCACCAGCTGCCTGCCCGTGTATCCATGTAACCGCTGTAAAACTGCCATGAGCCTATTGTTTGTTATTTTAGGCCTTTGATAGCCTGTCTGCGGTCCCTACTTTAAATACTCCTCCACTCATCACCAGCTGCCTGTGTATCCATGTAACCGCTGTAAAACTGCCATGAGCCTATTGTTTGTTATTTTAGGCCTTTGATAGCCTGTCTGCGGTCCCTACTTTAAATACTCCTCCACTCATCACCAGCTGCCTGCCCGTGTATCCATGTAACCGCTGTAAAACTGCCATGAGCCTATTGTTTGTTATTTTAGGCCTTTGATAGCCTGTCTGCGGTCCCTACTTTAAATACTCCTCCACTCACCACCAAGCTGCCTGTGTATCCATGTAACCGCTGTAAAACTGCCATGAGCCTATTGTTTGTTATTTTAGGCCTTTGATAGCCTGTCTGCGGTCCCTACTTTAAACACTCCTCCACTCATCACCAGCTGCCTGCCCGTGTATCCATGTAACCGCTGTAAAACTGTCATGAGCCTATTGTTTGTTATTTTAGGCCTTTGATAGCCTGTCTGCGGTCCCTACTTTAAATACTCCTCCACTCATCACCAAGCTGCCTGTGTATCCATGTAACCGCTGTAAAACTGCCATGAGCCTATTGTTTGTTATTTTAGGCCTTTGATAGCCTGTCTGCGGTCCCTACTTTAAATACTCCTCCACTGACCACCAAGCTGCCTGCCCGTGTATCCATGTAACCGCTGTAAAACTGCCATGAGCCTATTGTTTGTTATTTTAGGCCTTTGATAGCCTGTCTGCGGTCCCTACTTTAAATACTCCTCCACTCATCACCAAGCTGCCTGTGTATCCATGTAACCGCTGTAAAACTGCCATGAGCCTATTGTTTGTTATTTTAGGCCTTTGATAGCCTGTCTGCGGTCCCTACTTTAAATACTCCTCCACTCACCACCAAGCTGCCTGTGTATCCATGTAACCGCTGTAAAACTGCCATGAGCCTATTGTTTGTTATTTTAGGCCTTTGATAGCCTGTCTGCGGTCCCTACTTTAAATACTCCTCCACTCATCACCAGCTGCCTGCCCGTGTATCCATGTAACCGCTGTAAAACTGCCATGAGCCTATTGTTTGTTATTTTAGGCCTTTGATAGCCTGTCTGCGGTCCCTACTTTAAATACTCCTCCACTCACCACCAAGCTGCCTGCCCGTGTATCCATGTAACCGCTGTAAAACTGCCATGAGCCTATTGTTTGTTATTTTAGGCCTTTGATAGCCTGTCTGCGGTCCCTACTTTAAATACTCCTCCACTCATCACCAGCTGCCTGCCCGTGTATCCATGTAACCGCTGTAAAACTGCCATGAGCCTATTGTTTGTTATTTTAGGCCTTTGATAGCCTGTCTGCGGTCCCTACTTTAAATACTCCTCCACTCATCACCAGCTGCCTGTGTATCTGCAGCGCCCCAGAGTTCTGGTCGTTGCAGTACTGTGGATCCGCCACTATGGGGAGCCATGGTGCGTTCGATGGCACTGAAGGAGTTCCTCCAATCAGGTATCACAGACACCAATATGTTTCACAGCTGGGCCTCCGGGGGGAGCTAAGGGTGCTATTCATTAGGCCACTCCCCACCATAGTGGGTAAACTGGGGGTCAGGCAGGAAGTTAGTGAAGAAAGCTGACTGGATCGAACGAAGCAACACCTAGTGAGAGAGGGTGTTGTGGAGGAAGAGACAGAAGGGTCTCTGCCAGGGGTGGGATCCTGGCAGAGGCTTGGCATTGAAAGAACGTAACGGGACCGTGCCTGCTCAGAATAGCGGCGGTGCCCTAAGAAAGGATTAGAAGCGAGATAGATTGTGCTGAGTGAGAAACGAAATCAAGCAGAAGGAGAATACCAGCAGGGGTTTTGTTGAAAGAGGCAGCACCTTGCTGAGGCGCATTACCGGTGGCCGGAACGCCGAGGGAGTGGAATAATATACAGCTTTAAGCCATACTCCAAACAGCGGCAGGACAGTCAGTCTCAGGCGGGCTGTCTACCACATATCACCTATGAAGTCTTGGGGGGCAATTGCGGGAGAGGGGCGTCTCTAGGGTCCCGGAAGAACTCCAGGCCTACCTGACAAACGGGTGCCGTTCTTACTGTAACATCAGGAAGGGACGGAAGATTAGCAGAAGATCAGTTAATCGAGTTGTGAGGGAACTTAAGAAACAGACACAACAGTTGTGGGGTACTTTCCGTAAGCACAGCAGGGAAGGACTACAACACAAAGCGCTAAGAAGGAAGGCACTGATTTCCACCTGTGAGGAGAACTCTGGAAGTGCCATTGGACCGGCCGGACTTGCGCAGCCTGGTGGACCGGATTCCGGACTGAGGACCGAGAGATCTCCAGTAAAGAGGTAAAGAGACTGCAACCTGGTGTCCTCGTTATTTACCGCGACCTGCACCCCACAACTGCACCGCTACACCACCGTTAACAGCACCTATTTGCAACGGACGTCCCCCACTGACAGACAGGGCCACGGACCGGGTCTAGCCACCGTGACAACCCCAGGACTGAGATCCCAGAGGCCCGGCTCCGGGTACCCCTCGGCCCTGCGGCGGTGTGGGGGCGCTCCATATCCATGTAACCGCTGTAAAACTGCCATGAGCCTATTGTTTGTTATTTTAGGCCTTTGATAGCCTGTCTGCGGTCCCTACTTTAAATACTCCTCCACTCATCACCAGCTGCGTGCCCGTGTATCCATGTAACCGCTGTAAAACTGCCATGAGCCTATTGTTTGTTATTTTAGGCCTTTGATAGCCTGTCTGCGGTCCCTACTTTAAATACTCCTCCACTCACCACCAAGCTGCCTGTGTATCCATGTAACCGCTGTAAAACTGCCATGAGCCTATTGTTTGTTATTTTAGGCCTTTGATAGCCTGTCTGCGGTCCCTACTTTAAATACTCCTCCACTCATCACCAGCTGCCTGCCCGTGTATCCATGTAACCGCTGTAAAACTGCCATGAGCCTATTCTTTGTTATTTTAGGCCTTTGATAGCCTGTCTGCGGTCCCTACTTTAAATACTCCTCCACTCATCACCAGCTGCCTGTGTATCCATGTAACCGCTGTAAAACTGCCATGAGCCTATTGTTTGTTATTTTAGGCCTTTGATAGCCTGTCTGCGGTCCCTACTTTAAATACTCCTCCACTCATCACCAGCTGCCTGCCCGTGTATCCATGTAACCGCTGTAAAACTGCCATGAGCCTATTGTTTGTTATTTTAGGCCTTTGATAGCCTGTCTGCGGTCCCTACTTTAAATACTCCTCCACTCACCACCAAGCTGCCTGTGTATCCATGTAACCGCTGTAAAACTGCCATGAGCCTATTGTTTGTTATTTTAGGCCTTTGATAGCCTGTCTGCGGTCCCTACTTTAAATACTCCTCCACTCATCACCAGCTGCCTGCCCATGTATCCATGTAACCGCTGTAAAACTGCCATGAGCCTATTGTTTGTTATTTTAGGCCTTTGATAGCCTGTCTGCGGTCCCTACTTTAAATACTCCTCCACTCATCACCAAGCTGCCTGTGTATCCATGTAACCGCTGTAAAACTGCCATGAGCCTATTGTTTGTTATTTTAGGCCTTTGATAGCCTGTCTGCGGTCCCTACTTTAAATACTCCTCCACTCATCACCAGCTGCCTGCCCGTGTATCCATGTAACCGCTGTAAAACTGCCATGAGCCTATTGTTTGTTATTTTAGGCCTTTGATAGCCTGTCTGCGGTCCCTACTTTAAATACTCCTCCACTCATCACCAGCTGCCTGTGTATCCATGTAACCGCTGTAAAACTGCCATGAGCCTATTGTTTGTTATTTTAGGCCTTTGATAGCCTGTCTGCGGTCCCTACTTTAAATACTCCTCCACTCATCACCAGCTGCCTGCCCGTGTATCCATGTAACCGCTGTAAAACTGCCATGAGCCTATTGTTTGTTATTTTAGGCCTTTGATAGCCTGTCTGCGGTCCCTACTTTAAATACTCCTCCACTCACCACCAAGCTGCCTGTGTATCCATGTAACCGCTGTAAAACTGCCATGAGCCTATTGTTTGTTATTTTAGGCCTTTGATAGCCTGTCTGCGGTCCCTACTTTAAATACTCCTCCACTCATCACCAGCTGCCTGCCCGTGTATCCATGTAACCGCTGTAAAACTGCCATGAGCCTATTGTTTGTTATTTTAGGCCTTTGATAGCCTGTCTGCGGTCCCTACTTTAAATACTCCTCCACTCATCACCAGCTGCCTGCCCGTGTATCCATGTAACCGCTGTAAAACTGCCATGAGCCTATTGTTTGTTATTTTAGGCCTTTGATAGCCTGTCTGCGGTCCCTCCTTCCACTAGGCCTCCACTGACCAGACCACTGCTGCCCGTGTACCCCTGGAACCAATTTTAAAGTGCCTACAGCCAGCCCATTTTATTGTGTTAGGCCTTCGAAGCCTGTCTGCGGTCCCTCCTTCCACTAGGCCTCCACTGACCAGACCACTGCTGCCCGTGTACCCCTGGAACCAATTTTAAAGTGCCTACAGCCAGCCCATTTTATTGAGTTAGGCCTTTGAAGCCTGTCTGCGGTCCCTCCTTCCAATAGGCCTACACTGACAAAGGTACACCTGACAACAGACACATGGACCTGTAGGCATGGCCACGGAAGGTTACGTGTCCTTTGTGGCTCAATGGGTTAATGTATTGGATGCATGGTCCACACAGGGGACAGCCTGCTAAGTCTGTATGCAGTCCCTAATTCAAGTTGTCCTCAACTGAATAAAGCTGAGCTTCTACCTTCTGGCTCTCATTAAGTGTTTTTTAAAAAACAAAATGGTGGTTCCGGCCTACTAACGGTGTCTGCCCCTGCCTGGTGTTGCCCTCAACTGAATAAAGCTGAGCTTCAACCTTCTGGCTCTCATTAAGTGTTTTTTAAAAAACAAAATGGTGGTTAGGGCCTACTAACGGCTTCTGCCCCTCCCTGGTGTTGCCCTCAACTGAATAAAGCTGAGCTTCTACCTTCCGGCTCTGATTAACTGCTGTTTTTAAACAAAATGGTGGTTCCGGCCTACTAACGGTGTCTGCCCCTGCCTGGTGTTGCCCTCAACTGAATAAAGCTGAGCTTCAACCTTCTGGCTCTCATTAAGTGTTTTTCAAAAAACAAAATGGTGGTTAGGGCCTACTAACGGCTTCTGCCCCTCCCTGGTGTTGCCCTCAACTGAATAAAGCTGAGCTTCTACCTTCCGGCTCTGATTAACTGCTGTTTTTAAACACATTGCTGGTTCCGGCCTACTAACGGTGTCTGCCCCTGCCTGGTGTTGCCCTCAACTGAATAAAGCTGAGCTTCAACCTTCTGGCTCTCATTAAGTGTTTTTTAAAAAACAAAATGGTGGTTAGGGCCTACTAACGGCTTCTGCCCCTCCCTGGTGTTGCCCTCAACTGAATAAAGCTGAGCTTCTACCTTCCGGCTCTGATTAACTGCTGTTTTTAAACAAAATGGTGGTTCCGGCCTACTAACGGTGTCTGCCCCTGCCTGGTGTTGCCCTCAACTGAATAAAGCTGAGCTTCAACCTTCTGGCTCTCATTAAGTGTTTTTTAAAAAACAAAATGGTGGTTAGGGCCTACTAACGGCTTCTGCCCCTCCCTGGTGTTGCCCTCAACTGAATAAAGCTGAGCTTCTACCTTCCGGCTCTGATTAACTGCTGTTTTTAAACACATTGCTGGTTCCGGCCTACTAACGGTGTCTGCCCCTGCCTGGTGTTGCCCTCAACTGAATAAAGCTGAGCTTCAACCTTCTGGCTCTCATTAAGTGTTTTTTAAAAAACAAAATGGTGGTTAGGGCCTACTAACGGCTTCTGCCCCTCCCTGGTGTTGCCCTCAACTGAATAAAGCTGAGCTTCTACCTTCCGGCTCTGATTAAGTGCTGTTTTTAAACACATTGCTGGTTCCGGCCTACTAACGGTGTCTGCCCCTGCCTGGTGTTGCCCTCAACTGAATAAAGCTGAGCTTCAACCTTCTGGCTCTCATTAAGTGTTTTTTAAAAAACAAAATGGTGGTTAGGGCCTACTAACGGCTTCTGCCCCTCCCTGGTGTTGCCCTCAACTGAATAAAGCTGAGCTTCTACCTTCCGGCTCTGATTAAGTGCTGTTTTTAAACACATTGCTGGTTCCGGCCTACTAACGGTGTCTGCCCCTGCCTGGTGTTGCCCTCAACTGAATAAAGCTGAGCTTCAACCTTCTGGCTCTCATTAAGTGTTTTTTAAAAAACAAAATGGTGGTTAGGGCCTACTAACGGCTTCTGCCCCTCCCTGGTGTTGCCCTCAACTGAATAAAGCTGAGCTTCTACCTTCCGGCTCTGATTAACTGCTGTTTTTAAACACATTGCTGGTTCCGGCCTACTAACGGTGTCTGCCCCTGCCTGGTGTTGCCCTCAACTGAATAAAGCTGAGCTTCAACCTTCTGGCTCTCATTAAGTGTTTTTTAAAAAACAAAATGGTGGTTCCGGCCTACTAACGGTGTCTGCCCCTGCCTGGTGTTGCCCTCAACTGAATAAAGCTGAGCTTCAACCTTCTGGCTCTCATTAAGTGTTTTTTAAAAAACAAAATGGTGGTTAGGGCCTACTAACGGCTTCTGCCCCTCCCTGGTGTTGCCCTCAACTGAATAAAGCTGAGCTTCTACCTTCCGGCTCTGATTAACTGCTGTTTTTAAACACATTGCTGGTTCCGGCCTACTAACGGTGTCTGCCCCTGCCTGGTGTTGCCCTCAACTGAATAAAGCTGAGCTTCAACCTTCTGGCTCTCATTAAGTGTTTTTTAAAAAACAAAATGGTGGTTCCGGCCTACTAACGGTGTCTGCCCCTGCCTGGTGTTGCCCTCAACTGAACAAAGCTGAGCTTCCACATTCTGGCTTTCGGCCTATACTATCAGATATTAAACTGCATTTGGCCTACTAGTGTGGTTAGGCCCTTGAAACAGTGTCTGCTGCTCTTGGGTTTGCTACTCCACTGAACAAAGCAATGCCGCCTGTTTAGTCCTGTTACCAATTTTGATCTGCATTTAGCCTACTTTATTCTTTGGCCCTATATCTGTTTCCTCATCATCCTGCCCATTGCCCAGCCACTGCTAGATGAGTCTGCTGGTACATTGACCTAGACCACTACATTCCCCTTGTACTCTACACAGCCAGAATCTGACCCTGCTGAAAGTAAGGTTCCCCTTCCCGCATATTATACCACCTTACACAGGGACAAAGAGGAAGGTGCAGATGAAAGTGCAGGTTCCTTCATCAGGTGGGGGGGGCATACTCGTTGGCGACGTCACTGGCACAGGGCCACTCAGAGTACGCAAAAGTGTCGCTGCTGGTGGGAGGCGCCCCCGCCATGCAAACACACCGCCGTACTTTGAGGGGCCCTGTGCCAGTGCCAATGCGAACGAGTGGGCCCCCCCTGCTTGCTCAGGATCACAGCACTTGCAACGTTGAAATACTTACCTCTCCCTGCTCCACCGCCATGACGTAGTCCATGTTTCCTGGGCCCACTAAAACCTTGAACCAGCCCTACCCCCACAACTTTTGCCAAATGACCCCCAATTTCCAGTGCCCAACTATTATTATAAAGTTAATTAAGATTGACAAGCTTCAGAAAACAAGAATGGATGTTTTTGGCAGTAAAATGTGCACTGTAGGTGTTTTCCTGGCCTCCACTCACTGCCGGCTATGCTTCCCCATTGACTTGCATTGGGTTTCGTGTTTCGGTCGATCCCCGACTTTTAGCGATAATCGGCCGACTTCACTCGACTCGACTCTGGACTAAATCGGGTTTCACAAAACCAGACTCGATCTTAAAAAAATGAAAGTCGCTCAACCCTAGTTACGACCTTTAGAAGTGATGCCTCCTCCAGATACTTTGCAGTTAAAGGTGGATTCCCCTGATCCCTGGATGGTCAGTGTCCGGTCTACGCAGGATCCTGAGCCGATAGCGTTTCGAAAGGGTCAAACTATTCTGGAGCACATGCGGACAGAATTATCGGGCCTGGATCCATCACAGATCTCACAAGTGCAGCGACTCCTTGGACATTATGCTAAAGTGTTCGCACAACATGAAGATGATTTTGGCTGTACCACGGCCATCGAACATGGAATTCCGACCGGGGATACAGTGCCCATCAGGGAGCGGTACAGACAGATTCCCCCACAGATGTACCAGGAAGTAAAGACGTTGTTAGGCCAGATGCTACAAAAAGGAGTGATCCGCGAGAGTCAGAGCCCGTGGGCTGCCCCGATCGTGCTGGTGCGGAAAAAGGACGGCACGCTCCGGTTCTGTGTGGACTACCGTAAGCTAAATGCATGCACCGTCCGAGACTCTTATCCACTTCCCCGTATTGAGGAGTCTCTCTCCGTGCTGGGTCGAGCCAAATATTTTTCCACCTTAGACCTAGCCAGCGGATACTGGCAGGTCCCGATGTCAGAAGCAGATCGTCCTAAGACAGCGTTTATCCTGCCCATGGGACTATTCGAGTTCAATCGAATGCCGTTTGGGCTGGCCAATGCTCCAGGCACCTTCCAACGACTAATGGAGCGGTGTCTGGGGGATTTGAACTTCGAGGCCACTCTCATTTATCTGGATGACATCATCATCTATGCCCCAACATTCGAGGAACATCTGTGCCGACTGGAGCAGGTACTAGACCGGTTACTGAAATACGGGCTTAAGGTGAAGCCCCAGAAGTGTCACTTGTTCCGGGAACAGATCGAGTACCTGGGGCATGTGGTGTCCGCCGAAGGAGTCCGGCCATCACAGGAGAAGATTGCCGCAATCCAGGAGTGGCCCACACCGGAGACCGCCAAGGATGTACGGGCGTTCTTGGGCCTCGCTGGGTACTACCGGCGCTTCGTGAAGAACTTTGCTCACCGCTCTCACAATCTACAAGTCCTGCTGAAAGGAAGCTCCCCCAAGGAACGGGGAAAGAAGATACCATGGCAGGAGCCACAAGAAGCAGCGTTCCGGGACTTGAAAACAGCTCTCATGGAGCCGCCGGTGTTGGCTTATGCGGACTTTTCGCAACCGTTCATCCTACACACCGACGGCAGCTCTCAGGGATTGGGGGCTGTGTTGTCTCAGATTCAGGATGGGCGGGAGAGAGTGATCGCCTATGCGAGTCGGTCTCTTCATGACTCTGAGTTGAACCCGGACAATTACAGTTCTTTCAAGGTGGAGCTGCTGGCCGTGGTGTGGGCTATGACGGAGCGGTTCGCTGAGTACCTGGCCGGTTCTGAGGTGCTGATACGCACGGATAACAACCCATTGGCACATCTGGAAAATGCGAAATTGGGTGCCCTGGAACAGCGCTGGGTAGCCCAGATGGCCAAGTACAGATACCGTATCCTCTACAAGTGAGGAGCGGAGAATGTGCATGCTGACGCATTATCTCGTCTGCGGAGGAACACCCCAAGAACTAACCGAGATGAGGAGCTGGAGGGAGAAGAAATCCCCTACGCCATCGGGAGCGCTGCTCGGACGGCTGTGAGCCGGGAGCAGACCGGGAACGGAACGGCTACAGGACTGTTGGTTCAGAGTCGGGACGAATGGATACGGCTGCAACAGGAAGACCAGGAACTAGCTCCATTGCGACAGTGGGTAACGAATGGTCTATTGCCCGTGAGAACTCCTGGACAAACCCTCCCGTCAGACCTGAACCTTCTTATGCGGCAATGGGAGCGCCTAACTCTTCAGGAAGGGCTCTTATGCCACTTAACCATGGCTCAGGCAGATTCCGGGCCGACGTGGCAGATGGTCTTACCAGGGCCCGTGGTGGCCGCAGTTGCTAAAGAAGCTCATGAGTCCGGGGCACACTTCGGAGTGAAGAGGACGTTTAAGTGGCTGCAAACTCGGTTCTATCATCCTCGGCTGCTCGCGGAAGTACAAACTGCCTGTAGGCAATGTCGACAATGTGAGTTAACCAAGTCACCGGAGGAAAGGGCGCCTGTGCAGAGCATCCTGACGTCTGCCCCATTTGAAGTATTGATGATAGACTACATCACCATTGGAGCAGCGCATCAAGGCTACGAACACTGCCTCGTTATGGTGGATCATTTTTCAAAGTTCGCAGTAGTCACCCCTACCCACGATCAGACAGCTGAGTCTGCGGCAAGCGCTGTCTGTAAGAACTTTATTCAAGTGTACGGCTGTCCGAGGCGAATACATTCGGATCAAGGAGCCTGTTTCTTGGGCAAAGTCATGGATGAGCTGCATCGCCTCTATGGCATTGATAAGTCACGCACCACACCGTATCACCCCCAAGGAAATGGGGCTTGTGAGCGGTTTAACCGGACTTTGCTTCAAATGTTGCGTGCGCTAGAACAAGATCAGAAAACCCGCTGGCCGGAGTATGTGTCTGACCTAGTGTGGGTCTACAACAATAGAGTTCATCAAGTCACAGGACGCACCCCGTATGAAGTGGTCTTTGGGCGCCCAGGGAAAGGCGTGACAGATCTGGAACTGTCTTCGGAGGAAGAAGGCCCCCGAGCAGGGATGGCTTCGTGGGTGCGTGATCATCGACATCGGCTGCAGACCTTACACCGGATGGTGCACACTCGAATTCGGGAAGTGGAGCATCGGAGCACCCCTACAGCAAAACCCCCAGAGTTCCGGCCAAGTGATCGAGTACTCGTTCGAGAGCAAAGACCCCAAAACAAGTTAGACCATCGTTGGGAAAAGACACCCTATCGGGTGCTTCGCCGTATAGATCCGCATGGACCTGTATATGAAGTGCGGTCTGAGGTCCCCGGAAGTACAGGTACTCGCATTCTCCATCGCAACATGCTCCGTTTGTGTCGCTCTGTTGACTCGGACACCCCGGAATCCGCAATCAGGGAAGAGCCACCTACGACTGAGTCCCCCAACAACCATTGGTGGGATGAAGAAGAAGAAGAAGAAGAACGGCGTCAAAGTACTCCCCCTATCTCGACTACTACACTACCCCTGATCAGTCGCCCCTCCGTTGACTGCATTCCCCCGACACCCCCTACACAAGGACCCGAGCTACGACGTTCTGAACGTTCTACTGCAGGTAGACCCCCAACTCGCTACAGTCCTGACTTACACGCTAGACAGACCCAAGTGTGGAACAATCCGTCAAGTGGGCGACCTGTCAGTTCGAAGACCTCGCCCAGGGACTGGCGAGCATACAGGGTGGGGGAATGTAGGGGACGGGGATCTGTCGAGCCGTACAGACGGGTGGAACCATTGTTGCCGGGAGTCGGGGTTCCGGGGGACGGATTTGAAGGGCGGAGGAGAAGCCAGGCTGAGGTGACAGGAGACAGAGTGACGCAGGGAGAGGGAGGGATAAAAAGTAAAGCGCGCGAAAGCAGGGGCAGAGAAGCGCGGGAAAACTCTGAGGAGAGGGAACTGCAGCGCAGTTGTCGTGTGTGTGCAGGCCGCAGAGAGACTTGTTGGAAGCAGGGGGAGAACGTGCAGCAGACGTTGCGGGCAATTACCAGAGCCCCCAGAAAGCGGCGGATCCGTCGTCAGCGACCCCCAAAGCAGAGGGGTTGTGCTGATCATCTCAGAGACAGTATCACCGCGCTCCCTGGGAGTATCTTGCCAGAAAGTGCTCCGGTTCCTCCTGGGTTTGTCACAGCTGTCACTGATACGGATTACTCCGCCAATTCTCCTCGAAAAGACTCCTCTTTGGACTTGGAAACTGTTACCCCGGATCAACGTCCGCCTGCAGGGAGTGACGCAGCACCGCAACAGACATTCTGGACTCGAATTTGCACCTGGGCTCGTCGACAGAGGACACCTCCTTCCCCCGCCATCAGGACTACGTCGCTGACGGAGCCTCCCCATCAGGACTGCATCGCTGAAACAGCGCTGATAAGTGAACTTTGTTGACTTTTTACTGTTAGGGGGTCACTAGTGAAGCGCTGTCGCGTTCCGCGGGTATAGTTCAGGGCGCCTATATAGTAGATAGGATTTACTGTGAAATTGTGATCTTGTATTTAAGTTCCCTGCGTGGAAAACTGTTGTTATCTTTGTTGGGTTGGAAGTTAAAGGAAAGTTAAAAACGTTACTTGCTTTCTGGCTCCTTTTTGTCCCTGCATCCTTCTTTACCTGCGGTCTCTATAAATCTTTAGTAAGTTTCCATAAAAAACACATGTAGTCCGCTAGAGCAATAACGTTTTGTCAAAGCCAAATACCAGAAAGTATCAAAAACAAAGCAGCTTTATTTAAAACATGATGACAGATCAAAAAGAGACAAAAATGTAACGTCAATAACGCAATAAAATGTATGTAAAAAATGCACACAAAAAAGCAATGAAAAAACACAAGTAACCTAATAAACTTAATAGGTGCAGAAAATCTGCAACATCAAAAACTCTCCGGAGGCTGATAGTGGGAACATAGCCTTATTTTGCTGTTATGAGAGATGCACATGTGGCGCCCCTGAGGTCCAGTCGCCACAGAGGTACTGCACCTCATCCAGAGGTGTGGGACTCCACTCTCAGTTAAGAAGGGGGGCACTGCCTGGGACCCTTACACGTGCATCCAACATCACATCACTTTAGCCTGGCAAGATGGGCAGACCCTAGAGAAAGGGGCGGGATCTCACTCAGGCAGGAGGAGTAGTGACAGTTGCAGGAAAAGTTAGTGGGGAGACGGTGAGAGGCAGTAGAAGGAGTGAGGCATGCAGAAAGGAGCCCCCAGAGAGAGGGAGCTAGGGAAAGATAAAGCTACAGAAAGAAGGGGTCCTAGGGGCACAAGTAGTGAGGAATCCATCCGTGGGGCCCACATCCACGCTGACCATCGCCAGGCGGAGGGACCAGGTCACAGTGGGGAAACGGCCCCCAAGACTAGTGGAGAACTTTACGGCTCAGCTAGCCAGCCGGAGGCTGTGGTATCTGTATGTGCCACAGCCACATCCACACACGTTCGCTGAAAAGGCAGCCACATAGGACCAGGGGACCAGAAAGATGTCGCCCGACAAGATCCGAGGCTGCTGGCTTGGGACACTGTATGTGCAGGCACAGGGCAGTAGAGGTGGGAGGCAGGGCAGCGAGACAGCCAGGAAACGAACATAAGAAGGGGGTCCTGGAAAAGTGCACCCAAATTACCGGAGAGCTGGCTGGACCACAGACCCGGAGAACACAGCACCCCGGCTGGGGACTGCATCTAAGAACTGTGACTAAAACCGTGAAAACTGCATCCTGCTGTGTCCTCTGAATTATTATTTGCGTCACCTGCCCTGCATTACTACATTCATCATCATAGACTTTAACTCCTTAACTGCCCTAGGACTAAGGCTACTTTCACACTTGCGTTTTTATCTGCATGCGTTTTTAAAAAAAACGCATGTGTGAAAAAACGCATGTAAACGCGGTAAAACGCATGCGTTTTTTAGACGCATGCGTTTTTATAGAAAAACACAAGAAAACACAAGAAAACACAAGAAAACACAAGAAAACACAAGAAAACACAAGAAAAAACAAGAAAACCCTAACCCTACCCCTACCCCTAACCCTAACCCTAAACGTGACTGAAATACGTGGCACTGAAATACGTGCAACTGAAATACGTGGTACTTAAATACGTGGCACTTAAATACGTGGCACGTGGCACTTAAATACGTGACACGTGGCACTTATATACGTGGCACGTGGCACTTAAATATGTGGTACTTAAATACGTGGCACTTAAATACGTGGCACGTGGCACTTTAATACGTGGCACGTGGCACTTAAATATGTGGCACGTGGCACTTAAATACGTGGCACGTGGCACTTTAATACGTGGCACGTGGCACTTAAATACGTGGCACGTGGCACTTTAATACGTGGCACGTGGCACTTTAATACGTGGCACTTAAATATGTGGCACGTGGCACTTAAATACGTGGCACGTGGCACTTTAATACGTGGCACGTGGCATACGTGGCACTGAAATACGTGATACGTGGCACTTAAATACGTGGCAATATGACTGTCAGAAAATGTTCATTAAACGGTTAGGGGTGAGGTTAGGGGTAGAGTTAGGGTTAGGGTTTGGATCCCTTTATCACCTTGATGGTGGTGGGTGGCTTTTCAGTGTGTTTTCTGGTTTTTTTCTATAAAAACGCATGCGTTTTTAGCGCAAACAAACGCATGTGCTTAAAAACGCATGCGTTTACATAGACAGCAATGCATTTTTTTGCCGCGAAAAAACGCATGCGTTTTTTCGCGGCAAAAAAACGCGCAAGAAAATACTGCAGGTAGCATTTTTGAAAATGAACGCATGCAGACAAAAAACGCATGCGTTTGAAAACGCGACCAAACGCATGTGCAAAAAAACGCATGCGTTTTCAATGTTAAATATAGGAAAAAAAAACGCATGCGTTTTTTGTGCAAAAAACGCTGCAGACAAAAACGCAAGTGTGAAACCAGCCTAAGGCTACGTTCACATTTGCGGTCAGCGCCGCAGCGTCGGGCGCCGCAGCGGCGCCGCATGCGTCATGCGCCCCTATACTTAACATGGGGGCGCATGGACATGCGTTGTGCTGCGTTTTGCGCCGCATGGCCGCAAGCGTTGGACGCAAGAAACGCTTCAAGTTGCATTTTTTTTGCATCCAACTTGCGGGCAAAAACGACGCATGCGGCGCAAAACGCAGCGTTTTAGCGTGCGTTTTGCCGCGTTTTTGTTTGCGTTGTGCGCTGCGGCGCCGACGCTGCGGCGCACAACGCAAATGTGAACGTAGCCTAAGCGCTACTTGTGGAGAGCTGTAACAACTCTGCTGCTTCACCATCAGCCCCAGCGGTTTCCTGAAGCAGCATACCACAGGTGGCGTCACAAATAATTCCCCTATAAATTTTAATTCCCCTTCAATTAATTGACTTTTACTGGATGCCCAAGGCCACGGACCGGGTCACTGCTGCCGTGACACATCCATGTAACCAGTTAACCCCCAAGGGTGGTTTGCACGCTAATGACCGTGCCAATTTTTACAATTCTGACCACTGTCCCTTTATGAGGTTATAACTCTGGAATGCTTCAACGGATCCTGATGATTCTGACACTGTTTTCTCGAGACTTATTGTACTTCATGATAGTGGTAAAATTTCATTACCTGCATTTATTTGAGAAAAAAAATGGAAATTTGGCGAAAATTATGAAAATTTCACAATTTTCCAACTTTGAATTTTTATGCCCTTAAATCATAGAGATATGTCACACAAAATACTTAATAAGTAACATTTCCCACATGTCTACATGTCAGCACAATCTTGTAACCAAAATTTTTTTGTTAGGGAGTTATAAGGGTTAAAAGTTGACCAGCAATTTCTCATTTTTACAACACCATTTTTTTAGGGACTACATCACATTTGAAGTAACTTTGAGGGGTCTATATGATAGAAAATACCCAAGTGTGACACCATTCTAAAAACTGCACCCCACAAGGTGCTCAAAACCACATTCAAGAAGTTTATTAACCCTTCAGGTGTTTCACAGAAATTTTTGGAATGTTTAAAAAAAAAAAAGAACATTTAACTTTTTTTCACAAAAAATTTACTTCAGCTCCAATTTGTTTTATTTTACCGAGGGTAACTGGAGAAATTGGACCCCAAAAGTTGTTGTCCAATTTGTCCTGAGTATGCTGATACCCCATATGTGGAGGTAAACCACTGTTTGGGCGTATGGCAAAGCTCGGAAGGGAAGGAGCACCGTTTGACTTTTCAATGCAAAATTTACTGGAATTGAGATAGGATGCCATGTCGCGTTTGGAGAGCCCCTGATATGCCTAAACATTGAAACCCCCCACAAGTGACACCATTTCGGAAAGTAGACCCCCTAAGGAACTTATCTAGATGTGTGGTGAGCACTTTGACCCACCAAGTGCTTCACAGAAGTTTATAATGTAGAGCTGTAAAAATAAAACATCATATTTTTTCACAAAAATGATTTTTCGCCCCCAATTTTTTATTTTCTGAAGGGTAACAGAAGAAATGGGACCTCAAAAGTTGTACAATTTGTCCTGAATGCGCTGATATCCCATATGTGGGGGTAAACCACTGTTTGGGCGCATGGCAGAGCTCGGAAGGGAAGGAGTGCTGTTTGACTTTTCAATGCAAAATTGACTAGAATTGAGATAGGACACTGTTGTGAATTAGACTTTTTTGGCTCCCTCTTGTGGTCACTAGTGATATTACTCTGGGATTGTCTTTCCTCAGTTTGGCACCCACCTGGGTCGTTAGTCCAGGGGTGTTGCTATATGAACTTCCTGAATTCTTAGTCTGGTGCCTGGCAACGTTGTAATCAGACCTTTCTGTTTCCGGGTTCTTGCAAAATTAAGCTAAGTCCTGCTTCCTTGTCTTTTGGTTATTTGCATTGCTCTTATTTTTTGTCCAGCTTGTACTAAATGTGATTCCTGATTTTGCTGGAAGCTCTAGGGGGCTGGTATTCTCCCCCCGGGCCGTTAGACGGTTCGGGAGTTCTTGAATATCCAGCGTGGATATTTTTTATAGGGTTTTTGCTGACCGTATAAGTCATCTTACTATATTCTGCTATTAGTCAGTGGGCCTCTCTTTGCTAAATACCTAGTTCATTCTTACGTTTGTCTTTTCTTCTTACCTCACCGTTATTATTTGTTGGGGGCTTGTATCCAACTTTTGGGGTCTTTTCTCTGGAGGCAAGAAAGGTCTATCTTTTCCCTTCTAGGGTTAGTTAGTTCTCCGGCTGGCGTGAGACGTCTAGAACCAACGTAGGCACGTTCCCCGGCTGCTGCTATTTGTGGTGTTAGGATTAGATATACGGTCAGCCCAGTTACCACTGCCCTATGAGCTGGTTTTTTTGTGTTTGCAGACTTGGTATTTATTTCTGAGACCCCCTGCCATTGGGGTCATAACAGTATGCCAGGCCAACATTGAATGTTTAATGCATTGCAGAAGTGGGATAATAAGAAAGGAAATTCTGAGTTTTTTTTTTTTTTTTTTTTCCTCTCTTTCTTCCTCCCCTTTACCTCTGAGTGGCTTATGCTTGCTGCAGACATGAATGTCCAGACCTTGATTACAAGTGTAGATCAGCTTGCTGCTCGTGTGCAGAGCATACAAGATTTTGTTACCAGTAGTCCAATGTCTGAACCTAAAATACCTATTCCTGAACTGTTCTCTGGAGACCGATTTAAGTTTAGGAATTTCAGGGATAATTGTAAATTGTTTCTATCTCTGAGACCCCGTTCGTCTGGAGACTCAGCTCAGCAAGTTAAAATTGTTATCTCTTTCTTGCGGGGCGACCCTCAGGATTGGGCTTTCTCGCTAGCGCCAGGAGATCCGGCATTGGCGAATATTGATGCGTTTTTTCTGGCGCTCGGATTGCTTTACGAGGAACCCAATCTTGAAATTCAGGCAGAAAAAGCCTTGCTGGCTATTTCTCAGGGCCAGGATGAAGCTGAAGTGTATTGCCAAAAATTTCGGAAATGGTCCGTGCTTACTCAGTGGAATGAGTGTGCTCTGGCCGCAAATTTCAGAAATGGCCTTTCTGAAGCCATTAAGAATGTGATGGTGGGTTTCTCCATTCCTACAAGTCTGAATGATTCCATGGCGCTGGCTATTCAAATTGATCGGCGTTTGCGGGAGCGCAAAACTGCTAATCCTCTGGTGGTGTTGTCTGAACAGACACCTGATTTAATGCAATTTGATAGAATTCAGACTAGAAATGAACGGAAAAATCATAGACGTCAGAATGGGTTGTGTTTTTACTGTGGTGATTCTACACATGTTATATCAGCATGCTCTAAACGCCTAACAAGGGTTGTTAGCCCTGTCGCCATTGGTAATTTGCAACCTAAATTTATTTTGTCTGTGACTTTAATTTGCTCATTGTCTTCCTACCCTGTTATGGCATTTGTGGATTCAGGTGCTGCCCTGAGTCTTATGGATCTGTCATTTGCCAGGCGCTGTGGTTTTGTTCTTGAGCCATTGGTAAATCCTATCCCTCTTAGAGGTATTGATGCTACGCCATTGGCGGAAAATAAACCGCAGTTTTGGACACAGGTAACCATGTGTATGACTCCTGAACATTGGGAGGTGATTCGTTTTCTTGTTCTGCATAAAATGCATGATTTGGTCGTTTTGGGTCTACCATGGTTACAGACCCATAATCCAGTCTTGGATTGGAAGGCAATGTCTGTGTCAAGTTGGGGCTGTCAGGGAATTCATGGTGATTCCCCGCCGGTGTCTATTGCTTCCTCTACTCCTTCGGAAGTTCCTGAGTATTTGTCTGATTTTCAGGATGTATTCAGCGAGTCCAGGTCCAGTGCTCTGCCTCCTCATAGGGACTGTGACTGCGCTATAGATTTGATTCCAGGTAGTAAATTTCCTAAGGGAAGACTATTTAATCTGTCTGTACCTGAGCATACCGCAATGCGTTCGTATATCAAGGAATCTCTGGAGAAGGGGCATATCCGTCCATCCTCTTCCCCTCTTGGTGCGGGATTCTTTTTTGTGGCCAAGAAGGACGGATCTTTGAGACCTTGTATTGACTATAGGCTTCTGAATAAAATCACTGTTAAATTTCAGTATCCTTTGCCTCTGTTGTCGGACTTGTTTGCCCGGATTAAAGGTGCCAAGTGGTTCACCAAGATTGATCTTCGTGGTGCATACAACCTTGTGCGCATTAAGCAGGGAGATGAATGGAAAACTGCATTTAATATGCCCGAAGGTCATTTTGAGTACTTGGTGATGCCTTTTGGGCTCTCTAATGCTCCTTCAGTGTTTCAGTCCTTTATGCATGATATTTTCCGGAAGTATCTGGATAAATTTATGATTGTTTATCTGGATGATATTCTGTTTTTTTCTGATGATTGGGACTCGCATGTAGAGCAGGTCAGGATGGTGTTTCAGGTCTTGCGTGAGAATGCTTTGTTTGTTAAGGGCTCAAAGTGTCTCTTTGGAGTACAGAAGGTTCCCTTTTTGGGTTTTATTTTTTCCCCTTCTGCGGTGGAGATGGACCCAGTCAAGGTCCGAGCTATTCATGATTGGACTCAACCCACGTCAGTTAAGAGTCTTCAGAAGTTCTTGGGTTTTGCTAACTTCTACCGTCGTTTTATCGCTAATTTTTCTAGCGTTGTTAAACCTTTGACTGATATGACCAAGAAAGGTTCTGATGTTGCTAACTGGGCTCCTGCAGCCGTGGAAGCTTTCCAAGAGTTGAAGCGCCGGTTTACTTCAGCGCCTGTTTTGTGCCAGCCTGATGTCTCACTTCCCTTTCAGGTTGAAGTGGATGCTTCTGAGATTGGGGCAGGGGCCGTTTTGTCGCAGAGAGGCCCTGGTTGCTCTGTAATGAGACCATGTGCTTTTTTCTCTAGGAAGTTTTCGCCTGCTGAGCGGAATTATGATGTTGGCAATCGGGAGTTGCTGGCCATGAAGTGGGCATTTGAGGAGTGGCGTCATTGGCTCGAGGGTGCTAAGCATCGTGTGGTGGTCTTGACTGATCACAAAAATCTGATGTATCTCGAGTCTGCTAAACGCCGGAATCCTAGACAGGCCCGTTGGTCATTGTTTTTTCCTGTTTTGACTTTGTGGTCTCGTATTTACCAGGTTCAAAGAATGTGAAGGCTGATGCTCTTTCAAGGAGCTTTGTGCCTGACTCTATTGGAGTCACAGAACCAGTTGGTATTCTTAAAGAGGGAGTAATCTTGTCAGCCATTTCTCTGGATTTGCGACGTGTGTTGCAGAGATTTCAGGCTGGTAGACCTGATTCTTGTCCACCTGACAGACTGTTTGTTCCTGATAAGTGGACCAGCAGAGTCATTTCCGAGGTTCATTCCTCGGTGTTGGCAGGGCATCCGGAAATTTTTGGCACCAGAGATTTGGTGGCTAGGTTCTTTTGGTGGCCTTCCTTGTCACGGGATGTACGGTCATTTGTGCAGTCCTGTGGGACGTGTGCTCGAGCTAAGCCTTGCTGTTCTCGTGCCAGCGGGTTGCTCTTGCCCTTGCCTGTCCCGAAGAGGCCCTGGACACACATTTCCATAGACTTCATTTCAGATCTTCCGGTGTCTCAGGGCATGTCTGTCATCTGGGTGGTATGTGATCGCTTTTCCAAGATGGTCCATTTGGTATCTTTGCCTAAGCTGCCTTCCTCTTCCAATCTGGTTCCTCTGTTCTTTCAGAATGTGGTTCGTTTGCATGGCATTCCTGAGAATATTGCAGCGCCCCAGAGTCCTGGTCGTTGCAGTACTGTGGCTCCGCCACTATGGGGAGCTATGGTGCGTCTGATGGCACTGAAGGAGTTCATCTGATCAGGTATCACAGACACCAATACATTTCACAGTCGGGCCTCCGGGGGGAGCTAAGGGTTCTATTCACTAGGCCACTCCCCACCATAGTGGGTAAACTGGGGGTCAGGCAGGAAGTTAGAGCAGAAAGCTGACTGGGTTGGAACCAGGCAACACCTTGTGGCAGAGGGTGTTGTGGGGGAAGATACAGTAGGGTCTCTGTCAGGGGTGGGATCCTGACAGAGGCTTGGCAACTTGAACGAACGTAACGGGACCGTGCCTGCTCCGGGTAGCGGCGGTGCCCAAGGAAGGATTAGAAGCGAGATAGATTGTGCTGAGTGAGAAACGAGATCACGCAAAAGGAGAAATACCAGTAGGAGTCGTGCTGTAAGACCGAAGCAACATCCTACTGAGGCTCACTACCGGTGGCCGGAACGCCGAGGGAGTATCATAACATTCAGCTTCAAGCAATACTCCAAACAGCGGCAGGACAGTCAGTCTAAGGCGGGCTGTCTAACTTAAATCACCTATGCAGTCTTGGGGGGCAACTTGTGGAGAGGGGCGACTCTAGGGTCCCGGAAGAGCTCCGAGCCTACCCGTCAAACGGGTGCCGTCCCAACCAGAACACCAGGGAGGGACGGAGGATTAGCAGAACATCATCTAATCGAGTTGTGAGGGAACTTAAGAAACAGACACAACAGTTGTGGGGACTTTCTGTAAGCACAGCAGGGAAGGACCACAACACCTAGCGCTAGAAGGAAGGCACAGATTTCCACCTGCTAGGAGAACTCCGGAGGTGCCATTGGGCCAGCCGGACTTGCGCAGCCTGGTTATCCGGATTCCGAACTGAGGACCCAGAGATCTTCAGTAAAGAGGTAAAGAGACTGCAACCTGGTGTCCTCGTTATTTACTGCACCGCACCACCACAGCCTCATCACTACCACCATCTATCATATAGTCTAAATATTTCTGCACCGTGAGGACGTGTCCTAATCCTCAATGGGGGGCGGAGACCGAGAAAACGACGCCGCCCACGAAGGAGAGAGCGGGAAAAAGACCAGGAAGTGACCCACGTGGAGGACGCTATGGCCAGCGGCTCCGAACCCGACAGTGGGGTTGAAGTGGAAATCTCCCCCAACTACCCGGATGAGCACAGAAGCCCGTTCTCCACAGACAGCACTGAACTTCTGCGGGTCGAGATGGAGAGCCTGATCGACCAACTCCTCCAACTGAGCATGAAGGCCCAGGCTCCGCACCAGGCAGCGCCGGAAGAAGGTCCTCAGGCGCCGGATCCTGTACCGTCACCGGAGCAGCCGCTGAGATCCTCGTCGACACCGCCGGAGGAATCTGCCGCAGAGGAGGCCCCTGCATCGGCTGGTGAGTCCGCCGACCCCGTCCCGCCGGCCGAGGGCTTACTAGTAGGCCCCGTTGCGGCACCCCCTCTCCCCGGGACCCATAGACTCCAACGCCTGTTACCCTGGGAGGAGGCCACGGGCATGGAACACCGCATGAAGGCCCCGATCGCGCCAACCACCCTGCTGTGTGAAGTCCGTGCAGAGCGCACAGTGTGCCGCTGGGTGAACCCAGGATCTAACCTTATGGGGTTCCCCGGGGTGAAGACCCAAGAGGGAGAGATGGTACAGGCCCTAAGCTGGGAGGAATACCGGGTCCAGCTAGAACAACAGTGGAAAGAGGAGGAGACAACATACCAGGCCGGGCTGGAGGCCCACCATCAAAGAGACTTGGCGGTCAAGGACCGGGCCCGCAAGGATCCCACTGCTCAGCAGGCCCCGCGCAGGCAGGGCACCGTCATTGACTTTAAGCTCCGTGGAGGCTGGGGCTTTATAAAGGAGCCGGGTCTATATGCCGAAGTTTTTGTTAACCGGCGGGATGTAGAGTCGCATCTTAGAGAGGGCCACCCGGGCCGGGATCTTTATCCAGGGGATGATGTCATTTACACCCGGCACCTTGGAGAGAAGGGGTGGTTTGCCCTGAACGTCCACAAGAGGCACCGTTCCATGACCCCCTTGCCTAGGGTGTCCGAAAAGTTGTCCCCCGTGGCCAGGGTGCCCCCTTGTGACCGGCCCACGGTTACCACTGAGACCACCGTGGTCACCCCAGCAGGCACAACTGTGAAAACCACGACTTGCCGCGTCATGACCTCCACCGCTGTCGTGGCCATGCAGGCACCTCCTCAGGTGAACAGCGTGTCTACTGCCCAAGGACTGAAGACCGTGGGTACACAGACCCCCAGATGGGACGACAGACCCCCTTATGCAGTACCCGGCGGATCGCAATACCCAAAGGGGTTGCCCCTGCCGGTGCTGCCTCCTGGGTGGTTTGAGTAGACGTTCTCGTATTCTGAATATGTACATAGTTTCTTAACTGTTTGTTTGTTTCCTGATTTTGCTGCTAAAACCCGTCCAGGGTTAACTCTTAAAGGGATCCCTTTGTTGACCCGGGATCCCTATTGTTTTGTTTGTTTTTCTGAGTTTTTTGTTGCACAAGTTTCTAGTTGAAAAGAACTGCCGCAATCATGAACAGTGCATGATACAAACTTTTTGTACATAGTTAGCACCTTATTAAAGGTGCTCCCTACTGGTTTTACTTCAAAAAGGACTCTTTGTGAAGATACCACACTGGAACCTTTGCTGAGTACGGACTGGTAACTTGAGAAGATATGCTAACCCATAGAGACTTGTTCCCCTCTTAAAGGGGATGTTCATCTGTTGCACTTGAATGGTGATATTGCTTTGAGACAGATAGCAATAATGTTTGATGAAAGAAAGTGATGATAATGTTTATATGAGAAAGTTTTATGTATCCAACCAGTTCATTGTAAAGAAATGCTGATGATGTTCTCTGAAAAGAAAAAGTAAAAGATAGAAGAAGGATGCAGTGGGCCCGTAGGGGTAGATGTGGTGTCCAGCATGTATGTTAGTGAGAAAGATAATGAGAAGGTTTAATGTTCGAAAAAAGAAACTGTTTTTGATAATGTTGATGGATAGTGGGGATAGAAGGTGAACCCTGAGTCCTCAGAGGAGTCAGGTAAAAAAAAAAAAAATGGCTCGGTGCTCTTAAACTGAAAGTAATGTTATGCTCTATACTGTGTATAGTAGTTGAAAAGGCAGTAGGCCCGGGCTGAACGGGGCGGTCCTGCATAGAAGGGAGAGGCAGTAGGTCTGGTGCCGTTAGGACAGGCGGTCCTGCAGATTTAAAGAAGGAGAATGAAAAAAAAAAAAAGTTAAATTACCTTATAATGTGATTATAAGAAGGTCTTTAGTGGATTCAGAGTGTATGTCCTTAAAGGCAATGTTAAATTATTGTTCAACAATTTTGCACTTAGTAGAATACCCGGTTGGGTAAGAAAAGTTATTTATAGCATGTTGCTATGATATCTAACCATGTTTGTAACGTTCAAGTGTCCTCACCTCCCATAAAGGGAAGCTCTGTTTAAGTATACTTAATGTTCTTGCACTCAACAAAACTGTATGTCTTTTTGCTAACCTGTATTGTTGTTTTCTTCTCAGTCCCGGAGTACTGTGTTTAACCAGGGGGGAGTGCAGCGCCCCAGAGTCCTGGTCGTTGCAGTACTGTGGCTCCGCCACTATGGGGAGCTATGGTGCGTCTGATGGCACTGAAGGAGTTCATCTGATCAGGTATCACAGACACCAATACATTTCACAGTCGGGCCTCCGGGGGGAGCTAAGGGTTCTATTCACTAGGCCACTCCCCACCATAGTGGGTAAACTGGGGGTCAGGCAGGAAGTTAGAGCAGAAAGCTGACTGGGTTGGAACCAGGCAACACCTTGTGGCAGAGGGTGTTGTGGGGGAAGATACAGTAGGGTCTCTGTCAGGGGTGGGATCCTGACAGAGGCTTGGCAACTTGAACGAACGTAACGGGACCGTGCCTGCTCCGGGTAGCGGCGGTGCCCAAGGAAGGATTAGAAGCGAGATAGATTGTGCTGAGTGAGAAACGAGATCACGCAACAGGAGAAATACCAGTAGGAGTCGTGCTGTAAGACCGAAGCAACATCCTACTGAGGCTCACTACCGGTGGCCGGAACGCCGAGGGAGTATCATAACATTCAGCTTCAAGCAATACTCCAAACAGCGGCAGGACAGTCAGTCTAAGGCGGGCTGTCTAACTTAAATCACCTATGCAGTCTTGGGGGGCAACTTGTGGAGAGGGGCGACTCTAGGGTCCCGGAAGAGCTCCGAGCCTACCCGTCAAACGGGTGCCGTCCCAACCAGAACACCAGGGAGGGACGGAGGATTAGCAGAACATCATCTAATCGAGTTGTGAGGGAACTTAAGAAACAGACACAACAGTTGTGGGGACTTTCTGTAAGCACAGCAGGGAAGGACCACAACACCTAGCGCTAGAAGGAAGGCACAGATTTCCACCTGCTAGGAGAACTCCGGAGGTGCCATTGGGCCAGCCGGACTTGCGCAGCCTGGTTATCCGGATTCCGGACTGAGGACCCAGAGATCTTCAGTAAAGAGGTAAAGAGACTGCAACCTGGTGTCCTCGTTATTTACTGCACCGCACCACCACAGCCTCATCACTACCACCATCTATCATATCGATCCACCACCTTTCACTGGACGCCCCTCAGCAGGGTCACGGACCGGGTCTAGCCACCGTGACAACCCCAGAGCAGAGACTCAGAGGCCCGGTATCGGGTACCCCCTCGGCCCTGCGGCAGTGGGGGCGCTCCAATATCGTGTCTGACAGAGGATCCCAGTTTGTTTCCAGGTTCTGGCGATCCTTTTGTGCTAAGATGGGCATTGATTTGTCATTTTCGTCTGCCTTTCATCCTCAGACTAATGGACAAACAGAACGAACTAATCAGACTCTGGAGGCTTATTTGAGGTGTTTTGTTTCTGCAGATCAGGATGATTGGGTGACCTTCTTGCCGTTGGCTGAGTTTGCCCTTAATAATCGGGCTAGCTCCGCTACTTTGGTTTCACCATTTTTCTGCAACTCTGGTTTCCATCCTCATTTTTCCTCGGGACATGTGGAGCCTTCTGACTGTCCTGGGGTAGATTCTGTGGTGGATAGGTTGCAGCAGATTTAGAATCATGTGGTGGACAACTTAAAGTTGTCACAGGAGAAGGCTCAGCGTTTTGCCAACCGCCGCCGCGGTGTGGGTCCCCGACTTCGTGTTGGGGATTTGGTATGGCTGTCTTCTCGATTTGTTCCTATGAAGGTTTCCTCTCCTAAATTTAAGCCTCGCTTCATCGGTCCTTACAAGATATTGGAAATCCTTAATCCTGTGTCCTTTTGCTTGGATCTTCCGGTGTCGTTTGCCATTCACAACGTGTTCCATAGGTCTTTGTTGCGGCGGTACGTTGTACCTGTGGTTCCTTCTGTTGAGCCTCCTGCTCCGGTGTTGGTTGAGGGCGAGTTGGAGTACGTGGTGGAGAAGATCTTGGATTCTCGTCTCTCCAGGCGGAGGCTTCAGTATCTGGTCAAGTGGAAGGGCTATGGTCAGGAGGATAATTCCTGGGTGGTTGCCTCTGATGTGCATGCGGCCGATTTAGTTCGTGCCTTTCACGCTGCTCATCCTGATCGCCCTGGTGGTCTTGGTGAGGGTTCGGTGACCCCTCCTTAAAGGGGGGGTACTGTTGTGAATTAGACTTTTTTGGCTCCCTCTTGTGGTCACTAGTGATATTACTCTGGGATTGTCTTTCCTCAGTTTGGCACCCATCTGGGTCGTTAGTCCAGGGGTGTTGCTATATGAACTTCCTGAATTCTTAGTCTGGTGCCTGGCAACGTTGTAATCAGACCTTTCTGTTTGCTCCAGTCTGCTGGTCCGGGTTCTTGCAAAATTAAGCTAAGTCCTGCTTCCTTGTCTTTTGGTTATTTGCATTGCTCTTATTTTTTGTCCAGCTTGTACTAAATGTGATTCCTGATTTTGCTGGAAGCTCTAGGGGGCTGGTACTCTCCCCCCGGGCCGTTAGACGGTTCGGGGGTTCTTGAATATCCAGCGTGGATATTTTTGATAGGGTTTTTGCTGACCGTATAAGTCATCTTACTATATTCTGCTATTAGTCAGTGGGCCTCTCTTTGCTAAATACCTAGTTCATTCTTACGTTTGTCTTTTCTTCTTACCTCACCATTATTATTTGTTGGGGGCTTGTATCCAACTTTTGGGGTCTTTTCTCTGGAGGCAAGAAAGGTCTATCTTTTCCCTTCTAGGGTTAGTTAGTTCTCCGGCTGGCGTGAGACGTCTAGAACCAACGTAGGCACGTTCCCCGGCTGCTGCTATTTGTGGTGTTAGGATTAGATATACGGTCAGCCCAGTTACCACTGCCCTATGAGCTGTTTTTTTTGTGTTTGCAGACTTGGTATTTATTTCTGAGACCCCCTGCCATTGGGGTCATAACAGGACACCATGTCGCGTTTGGAGAGCCCCTGGTGTGCCTAAAAATTGAAATCCCCAACAACTGACACTATTTTGGAAAGTAGACCCCCTACGGAACTTATCTAGATGTATGGTGAGCACTTTGACCCACCAAGTGCTTCACAGAAGTTTATAATGTAGAGCTAATACTCCATATGTGGGGGTAAACCACTGTTTGGGCGCATGGCAGAGCTCGGAAGGGAAGGAGTGCTGTTTGACTTTTCAATGCAAAATTGACTGGATATGAGATAGGACACCATGTCGCGTTTGGAGACCCCTGATGTGCCTAAACAAAATGCCACCATTTTGGAAAGTAGACCCCCTAAGGAACTTATCTAGATGTGTTGTGAGAACTTTGAACCCCCAAGTGTTTCACTACAGTTTATAACGTAGAGCCGTGAAAATAAAAATTATTTTTTTTCCCACAAAAATTATTTTTTAGCCCCAAATTTTTTATTTTCCCAAGGGTACGAAGAGAAATTGGACCCCAAAAGTTGTTGTCCAATTTGTCCTGAGTACACTGATACCCCATATGTGGGGGGAACCACTGTTTGGGCGCATGGCAGAGCTCGGAAGGGAAGGAGCGCCTTTTGGAATGCAGACTTAGATGGATTGGTCTGCAGGTATCACGTTGAATTTGCAGAGCCTGTGATGTACCTAAACAATAGAAACCCCCCACAAGTGACCCCATATTGGAAACTAGACCCCCCAATGAACTTATCTAGATGTGTTGTGAGAACTTTGAACCCACAAGTGTTTAGCTACATTTTATAACGCAGAGCCATGAAAATAAAAAATCATTTTTTTCCCACAAAAATGATTTTTTAGCCCTCAATTTTTTTTTTCCCAAGAGTAACAAAAGAAATTGGACCCCAAAAGTTGTTGTCCAATTTGTCCTGAGTACGCTGATATCCCATATGTTGGGGTAAACAACTGTTTGGGCGCACGGGAGAGCTCAGAAGGGAAGGAGCACTGTTTTACTTTTTCAACGCAGAATTGACTGGAATTGAGATCGGATGCCATGTCGCGTTTGGAGAGCCCCTGATGTGCCTAAACAGTGGAAACCCCTCAATTCTAACTCCAACCCTAACCCGAACACATCCCTAACCCTAATCCCAACCCTAACCATAACCCTAACCACACCCCTAACCCTAATCCCAACCCTAACCACACCCCAAACCCTAACACACCCCTAACCCCAACACGACACTAACCCTAATCCCAACCCTAACCACACCCCTAACTCTAACACACCCCTAACCCTAATCCCAACCATAACCCGAACCATACCCCTAACCCTGACACACCCCAACCCTGATCCCAACCCTAATCCCAACCGTAAATGTAATCCTAACCCTAACTTTAGCCCCAACCCTAACTCTAACTTTAGCCCCAACCCTAACTGTAGCCCCAACCCTAACTGTAGCACTAACCCTAACTTTAGCCCCAACCCTCACCCTAACTTTAGCCCCAACCCTAACTGTAGCCCTAACCCTAACTGTAGCCCCAACCGTAACTGTAGCTCCAACCCTAACTTTAGCCCCAACCCTAACTGTAGCCCTAACCCTAACTTTAGCCCCAACCCTAACCCTAACTGTAGCCCCAACCCTAAATGTAGCCCCAACCCTAACTGTAGCCCTAACCCTAACTTTAGCCCCAACCCTAACCCTAACTTTAGCCCCAACCCTAACTGTAGCCCTAACCCTAAATTTAGCCCCAACCTTAACCCTAACTTTAGCCCCAACCCTATCTTTAGCCCTAACCCTAACTTTAGCCCCAACCCTAACTGTAGCCCCAACCCTAACCCTAACTTTAGCCCCAACCCTAACCCGAACTTTAGCCCCAACCCTAACTATAGCCCCAACCCTAACCCTAACTTTAGCCCCAACCCTAACTTTAGCACTAACCCTAACTTTAGCCCCAACCCTAACTGTAGCCACAACCCTAACCCTAACTTTAGCCCCAACCCTAACCCGAACTTTAGCCCCAACCCTAACTGTAGCCCCAACCCTAACTGTAGCCCTAACCCTAACTTTAGCCTCAACCGTAACCCTAACTTTAGCCCCATCCCTAACCCTAACTGTAGCCCCAACCCCAACTGTAGCCCCAACCCTAACTGTAGCCCCAACCCTAACTTTAGCCCCAACCCTAACCCTAACTTTAGCCCCAACCCGTTTAACCCTAACTGTAGCCCCAACCCCAACTGTAGCCCCAACCCTAACTGTAGCCCCAACCCTAACTTTAGCCCCAACCCTAACGCTAACTTTAGCCCCAACCCTAACCCTTACTTTAGCCCCAACCTTAACCCAAACTTTAGCTCCAACCCTAACTGTAGCACTAACCCTAACTTTAGCCACAACCCTAACCCTAATGGGTACATTTTTAAAATGTTATTATTTTTCCCTAACTAAGGGGATGATGAAGGGGGGTTTGATTTACTATTTATAGCGAGTTTTTTTGCGGATTTTTATGATTGGCAGCTGTCACACACTAAAAGACGCTTTTTATTGCAAAAAATAGTTTTTGCGTCTCCACATTTTGAGAGCTATAATTTTTCCACATTTTGGTCCACAGAGTCATGTGAGGTCTTGTTTTTGTGGGACGAGTTGAAGTTTGTATTTGTACCATTTTCGGGCACGTGACTTTTTTGATCGCTTTTTATTCTGATTTTTGTGAGGCAGAATGTCTAAAAACCTGCAATTCATGAATTTCTTTATGGGGCGGTGGCGTTTATACCGTTCCGCGTTTAGTAAAATTGATAAAGCAGTTTTACTCTTTGGGTTAGTACGATTACAGTGATACCTCATTTATATCATTTTTTATGTTTTGGCGCTTTTATACGATAAAAACTATTTTATATAAAAAATAATTATTTTTGCATCGCTTTATTCTGAGGACTATAACTGTTTTATTTTTTCGCTGATGTTGCTGTATGGTGGCTCGTTATTTGCGGGGCAAGATGACGTTTTCAGCAGTACCATGGTTATTTATATCTGTCTTTTTGATAGCGTGTTATTCCACTTTTTGTTCGGCAGTATGATAATAAAGCGTTGTGTTTTTTTTGTTTTTTTTACGGTGTTCACTGAAGGGGTTAACTATTAACTAGTGGGACAGTTTTATAGGTCGGGTCGTTACGGCCGCGGCAATACTAAATATGTGTACTTTTATTGTTGTTTTTTTTATTTAGATAAAGAAATGTATTTATTGGAACAATATTTTTTTTCTTTATTTAGGAATTTATTTTTTTACACATGTAAATATTTTTTTTTTACTTTGTTACTTTGTCCCATGGGGGGACATCACAGTATAGTGACAGATCACTGATCTGACACTTTGCAAAGCACTGTGTCAGATCAGCGATCTGACAGGCAGTGCAGGAGGCTTGCCGGCGCCTGCTCTTAGCAGGCGCTTCCAAGCCACCTTTCTGCAGGACCTGGAAGGAGCCCCACGGCCATTTTGGATCGGGGGCCTTCAGGGAGGCGATCACATCGGGTTGTTCCGAGGGTCTCAGGGAAGCACGCAGGTAGCCCCCTCCCTGCGCGATGCTTCCCTATGCTGCCGGAACGCTGCGATCATGTTTGATCTCAGTGTTCCGGGGGTTAATGTGCCATAGTGCCTTATGTCAGCTTTAATAATCAGCTGACACCCGGCGGCGATCGGCCGCGCTCCCCCGTGACAGCGGCCGATCGCCTATGACGTACTATCCCATTTCTGGGAATTAAGTTCCAGGTCACCTCGATGGGATAATTGAGATGAGATTAAGGGGTTAAGGACCTTCCCGTTACCGAGTGTCCCCACGGCCCGGGCGGGCGCTCCACACACAACACTACAGATCATTTACAACCATTGCATGGCCAAGGGGAAATATTACAGTCTTTAAATCAGTGGCAAAATCCAAAGTAGCTGGAGGAATGAAGGGTTAATCTCTGGTAAAGGCTCAGAAACATGAGGGGCCACAGTCTGGTAACATATCACTTACTGACATCTGTTCCACCAGGCACCAGACCTAAGGCAGCCAGTACAGGGATTAAGGAAAGAAAGAACTGATGATGGCGCAGTGACAGTGTAATTATACTCTTATTCTGTGCCAGGAGGAAGAATCAACAGCTGAAGACCATCAACCATAAGGCAAGACTATGATCACTCACAAACATGACCTGGGTACATATATAACCACAGCCTAAGGACTCGTTCACATGTCAGTGTGTCTAGTACGTGTGCTGACAGTTTTCACACATAGAGGAGACACTTATACATGTAGACCCATTCAAGTGAATCGGTCTGCGCACATGTCAGTGGGTTTCCACGAACTGTGTGGCCGTGGGCAAAATACACTGACATGTCCCTTTTTTACCAGCAGCATGGGCTGCAAAACGTCCCGCACACTGATAACACATGGATGACACACGGATATATGTCATCAGTGTGACATGTATCGGAGCCTGGGAAGCAGTGGTACTGTTAGGCTTCTTTCACACTTCCGTCGGAAGGCGTCCGTCAGAATGCGTCACTGCGACGTATCGACGGATGTCTGAAAAATAGTTGAAAACAAATGCAACGCATCCTGTGTCGTGACGGATGCGTCTAATGAGAGACTGCTTGAATTTCAATGTATAAAATTCTGGAGAGAGAGAGATATTCCCCTGACTAGAAAACCCTTTCAGGCATGCTCAGAAGAGAAAAATGGGGTACGTCACTGGATTCTTGTTTTGGACGGTCAGCGACTGATCCTGCTCCTATAGGCATCCATTATAGCCGCCGACAGGAAGCGCAGGACCGTCGCTGAGTGATTTTCCAACGAGCAGAAAAAACGTTCCTTTGAACGTTTTCTCCGCCCGATGGACAGTTATTTTCCAACGGATCCAGTGCACGACGGATAAAACGGATGGCCATCCATCACAATCCGTCGCTAATACAAGTCTATGGGAAAAATCAGGATCCTGCAGAAAAATTTGCAGGATCCTGTTTTTTTCAAAGATCGACGGATTATGACGGGAGCTAAAAGACGGAAGTGTGAAAGAGGCCTTACCTGAAGACAGCTCACATCATTCTCCCCTTTTCTACGAGTGACCAGTGCGAGCAGGGGAGAATGTTGAGAGTTATATTCAACTGATAACAGCGAGAGCAGGCAACGGCTGATGGGAGTATTCATCAGCGCTATAAATGAATAAATAAATAAAAAAAGGTGTGGGTTCCACAGTATTCTTGATGACCAGCTAGGCAAAACTGACAGATGCAGTCTGCAACCCATTTTTGACAACCAGCCTTGCTAAAGCAGACAGCTGGGGCTGGTATTCTCAGACTCGTAAGGAGCCAAGGATATTGGCCCCCAGCCTAAAAATAACAGCCCTCAGCCACTAGAAAAGGCGCATCTATTAAATGTGTAAATTCTGGTGCTTTGCCCAGCTCTTCCCACTTGCCCTGTAGCGGTGGCAAGTGGAGTTCATATTTGTGGGGTTGATGTCATCTTTGCATTGTCTGGTGATATTACTCCCATGGCTTAGTCATGGAGAATCTATAAGAACTTATCCATTACTAATCTTATAGTGATATATGCCCTAACAGTAAAGATCCTCTTTATGTTGGTGGAAAAACTTTCTCTCCTCCTGACGCAGAAAATTCCCCTTGTGACCGTCACATTCCTTGGTATAAACAGATCCTCAGCAGCAGCATCTTTTACATCAACTTCTTCTTCACCTTATTCATCTTCTTCATCTTCTACCTATTATTCTTTTTTGTTACATTCTTCATATTCTTTTTATTCAACTATTATTCTTCTTCATATTCTACTTCTTCATCATATTCTTATTTGTGACAGGCATTCCTGTAGTTGTTATCTATAAAAGTTTGAAGATTACACCTTCCGTTCTGCCTGTCACAAAAGAGTTACAACAGGATTTGTCCGCGTTCAGTAAGGCCTGCAGCAGCAGGCTTTTTTCCAGGGGCACCATGAGGAGGAACGGACTCACCCCCATACACTGCTTAGTCCTCTTCTGCTTATAATTTAGATAATATCTTTTGCTCTGATATTTAGTCTTATGCTTAATGTTCTTCTGCTTTTTGTTCTGCAGCTTCTTGTTCTTCTGCTTCTCGATCTTCAGGGTCGTCGTCTCCGGGGTCGTCGTCTCCGGGGTCGTCGTCGTCTTCGGGGTGGTCTTCAGGGTCGTCGTCTCCAGGGTCTTCGTCTCAGGGGTTGTCACCTCTGAGGTCATCGTCATCTTAGGGGTGGTCTTCAGGGTCGTCGTCTTTAGGGTCTTGAACTTGGAAATGTAGCAGAAGGTACAAGAAGGCTGAGGAAATGCCGAGAACCAGCTAACAGTACTGGAACCCGGATGGCTACCCGAAGGTCCAAGAGCCAACGGAACTACCGAGGACCAGCTGACGGTACTGGAACCCGGTTACAAAGCAGGAGGTACCCGTGCCAGAAAGCACTACCAAGGACCACCTGACATTGGTGGAACTAGGATACCCAGTAGGAGGCACCTAAGCCAAAGGCTCTGCCCAGAACCAGCTGACGGTACTGGAACCAGGATGGGGAGCAGAAGGTATAAGAGCCAGAGACACTGCCGAGAACCAGCTGACGGTACTGGAACCCGGATTTGTAGCCGAAGGTACAAGAGCCAATGGAACTACCGAGGACCAGCTGACGTTACTGGAACCCAGTTACTAAGCAGGAGGTACCCATGCCAGAAAGCACTACCAAGGACCACCTGACGTTGGTGGAACACGGACACCCAGAAGGAGGCACCTAACCCAAAGGCTCTTCCCAGAACCAGCTGACGGTACTGGAACCAGGATGGGGAGCAGAAGGTACAAGAGCAAAAGACACTGCCGAGAACCAGCTGACAGTACAGGAACCCGGATGGGTTGCAGAAGGTAAAAGAGCCAATAGAACAACCGAGGACCAGCTGACGGTACTGGAACCCGGTTACTAAGCAGGAGGTACCCGTGCCAGAAAGCACTACCAAGGACCACCTGACGTTGGTGGAACTCGGATACCCAGAAGGAGGCACCTAAGCCAAAGGCTCTGCCCGGAACCAGCTGACGGTACTGGAACCAGGGGGACCTATTCAAGATTGTCTTCCTAAGAACCAGCTAATGGTGCTGGAACTCAGATAGGCAGAAGAAGGTCCACAGGAAAAACAAAAGTTGCTAGGCCGCGAGCCAGCCGTGGTTACTGAAAATCCACAGTCCTACAGGGGGAGCTTGTCCTATTGGCACTACCAAAGCAGCCTTGATTGCCAGTTCCCGCAGCCCACACAGGAAGCACTTAAACTGCAGGCACCATGGAGTCGGCTAACCCGACCTCAACCCGACAGGACAACGTATTGGAGGCCAAGTGACCTTGACACTACCCGGAAACAGCTGGTGTGCTGTAACCGGGCTGGGCAGGAGGGAGTACTTGTGCCAAAGACACTTCTGAGCAGCAACTAGCGGTGTTGGAGCCCAGGGACAGCAGGAGGAGCAGGGTAGAGTTATTGCCGTAACACAGCAGGGGCGCAGCTGGCGTTCCTGAACCCCACTAACACAGGAGCGAGCGTTTTTTTCTGTGCAGACAGCACTTCCGAGCAGCAACTAGTGGTGCTGGAGCCCAGGGACAGCAGGAGGAGCAGAGTGTAGGCCGAAGCCTGCACTCGAGGCAGTTTAATATCTGTTGTTGTGTCAGCATGGCGGTCGCAGGACACATTGCTGGATACACAGCTGGGGATCAGCTGATGTTACTGAAACCCAATAGCACGGCAGCAAGTGTTGACTGTGCAAACAGCACTTCCGAGCAGCAACTAGCGGTGTTGGAGCCCAGGGTCAGCAGGAGGAGCAGAGTGTAGGCCGAAGCCTGCACTCGAGGCAGTTTAATATCTGTTGTTGTGTCAGCGTGGCGGTCGCAGGACACATTGCCGGATACACAGCTGGGGATCAGCTGACGTTACTGAAACCCAATAACACGGCAGCAAGTGTTGACTGTGCAAACAGCACTTCCGAGCAGCAACTAGCGGTGTTGGAGCCCAGGGTCAGCAAGAGGAGCAGAGTGTAGGCCAAAGCCTGTACTTGAGGCAGTTTAATATCTGTTGTTGTGTCAGCGTGGCGGTCGCAGGACACATTGCCGGATACACAGCTGGGGATCAGCTGACGTTACTGAAACCCAATAACAGAGGAGCAACTGTTGACTGTGCAAACAGCACTTCCGAGCAGCAACTAGCGGTGTTGGAGCCCAGGGTCAGCAGGAGGAGCAGAGTGTAGGCCGAAGTCTGCACTCGAGGCAGTTTAATATCTGTTGTTGTGTCAGTGTGGCGGTCGCAGGACACATTGCCGGATACACAGCTGGGGATCAGATGACGTTACTGAACCCCAATAACAGAGAAGCAACTGTTGACTGTGCAGACAGCACTTCCGAGCAGCAACTGGTGGTGTTGGAGCCCAGGGACAGCAGGAGGAGCAGGGTAGAGTGATTGCCGCACACACAGCAGGGGAGCAGCTGGCGTTACTGAACCCCAGTAACAGAGGAGCGACTGTTGACTGTGCAGATGGAGCGGCCCCCAAGCTCAGGGCAGCGGGGTACTCGGAACCGGGTCTCTGGGTTCTGGGGATGTCACGGTGGCCTGACCCGGTCCGTGGCCCTGCTAAGGGGCGCCCAATTAAAGGTGTAGGTGAGAGTTTGTCAAGTGTTCGTGACGCCACCTGGTCCCCTTTACATAGAAGTCGGTTGTCACATCTGTTGCGGGACGGGGTCTTCACATTGTAACTGGTAAAGAAGACTTCAGTCGGCAGTCCCGGTTCCTGTATAGAGCCCCAAACCCGTTTCGGGTGAAAGGCTAGTACAGTCCCCTGTTTTACCTAGTTCTTCTTACCGCGTTCAGTCTTTAGTTCTTGTACTTTCAGTGGGTCAATTTGTTCTGTCTCTTTTCTGTTTTTCCAGTGTAGAATTAAGCATTGTTTATATTGTTCCCAAGTGAGCACAGCAATGCTGAGGCCCTCCTGCCTGGCCCCGTCTGGCCCAATCCTTGGGGTATCCCATTGGAAGATCACCCCCTCTGAGCTCACATCTAGTGGTTCCCCCATAGTTGTCGGTAACGGAGGCACCAGCTTCTCCATAGTGTCGGGGGTTATCACTACCAGCTCAGCGGCGGGGAATCGGTCATTGTCGGGGACGGGGAGCGGTCATGGGAGCAGGAGCGGTCGGTCGAGCAGGGGCGCTTGCCATACCTGCGTGTGATGTAGTTCCACTGATGCCGGTCCGTTCCATTGACAAGGACACTGGAGTCGGCAGCGGCTCGGACCTCGGTTCTTCCGATGCGACCCTCTGGGACAGCTCCAACTTCCATTGCTTCACATCGGCTGGCTCCGTGTCCAGGATAGCTTGACTCGGCTCCTCCGCCTGCGACTCCAAGAGGTTCGGATCCTCCAGCTGTGGTGGTTTCAGATCTGCCTCCGGTCGGTGGGGAGAGCCCTGGATCACTTCGCCGTCGTTCCGGGACTCGCTGGTCACCCTCGCTGTTAAGCGATCGGCAGCTGCACACACACATGGTTCCGCCATCTTCTGAGGGTGGAGCTACTTCTTGTCTTGGTTCCCGCCATTGCAAATCAGGGGGCGGTTGTCCTCTGCTTCGGGGCAGGTCGTCATCTTGCAGCAATAGTCGGAGGGGGCAGTCGCCACTTGGGTAGTTCCCTCCCATGGCACGCCCTTCTTCTTTCTCTGCGCTCCGCGTTGCGCTGTAATGGCGGCGGTTTTGGCAGGAATTTTTGGCGGCAAATAGCAATACACAGTCTTTGCAATAAATCACGGTTCAAGCGCAATTCAATCACAGTTCCAAGGCACACATGACCTGATTCTCAGGCTTAAGTAGATCCTGTTTGTGATGCCAAGTTTGGAGCGGCCCCCAAGCGCAGGGCAACAGGGTACTCGGTACTGGGTCTCTCGGTTCTGGGGATGTCACGGTGGCCTGACCCGGTCCGTGGCCCTGCTAAAAGGCGCCCAATTAAAGGTGTAGGTGAGAGTTTGTCAAGTGTTCGTGACGCCACCTGTGGTATTCGGTCAGGGTGACCGACGCTGCTAGGGGTCCGCTGGGGTGATGGAATGGCAGCTAGATGTTGTAACTTCCCACAGGTGAAGTATGTCCCCAGGGCTTCCCTTGATGAGTAGATGGTAATGGTGTAGGTCGCAGTAAATGACGAGGACACAGGGTTGCAGTCTCTTTACCTCTTTACTGAAGGCTTCAGCATCCATGATCCAGAGCACTGCTAACAGGGCTGGCTGAGACCGGCCGGTCCGAAGGCACATCCAGAGTTCCCTTTGCAGGTGGAAATCAGTAGCCTACCTACTAGCGCCTGGGTGTTGTAGTACTTCCCTGCTGAGCACCACGGGATAGTCCTCACAACTGTCGTGTATGTTTCTGTTCTTTCTCTCCGTCCCCCAGATGATATGGATAGGATGCACCAGTATGACGGGGTAGGCCTGGAGTTATTTTATAGGGACCCTAGAGATGCCCCTCTCCCACAATTGCCTCCGTTGTCTTCATTAGGTGTAAAAGGTGAGACAGCCAACCTAAAGTTAACTGCCCTGCCGTAGTTCAAAGTAATGCATAGAGTCTATTACTTCCTCGGCATTCCGGCTGCCGGCTACGCGCCTCAGAAGGATGTTGCCGATCTCGAGGCACGACTCCTTCTGGTTCTATCGCCTTTGTGCTGTGATCTTGTTTCTCACTTCTCCACAATATACTTCACTTCGTGTCCTTTCTTAAGATGCCGCCGCAATGAGGTACAGGCACGGCTCCGTAACGATCTGTCCTTTGCTAGGCCTCTGCCAGGATCCCACCCCTGACAGGGACCCCCCTGAATCCTCCCAAGTAACGCTCTCCTCTCACTAGATGTTACCTGGGCAAAACCCAGTCAACTTCTCCCTAACTTCCTATCCAACCCCAAGTTTTACCAGAGTGTGAGGAGTGGCCTAATACATAGAACCTTTTGCTCCCCCTGGTGGCCAGAGTGTGAAGTGTGAGCAGCTGGTGTTACTGAACCCCAATAACAGTGGAGCGACTGTTGACTGACCAGACAGCACTTCTGAGCAGCAACTGGCAGTGTTGGAGCCCAGGGACAGCAGGAGGCGCAGGCTAGAGTGATTGCCGCACACACAGCAGGGAAGCAGCTGGCGTTACTGAACCCCAATAACAGAGGAGTGACTGTTGACTGTGCAGACAGCACTTACGAGCAGCAACTGGCGGTGTTGGAGCCCAGGAACAGCAGGAGGAGCAGGCTAGAGTGATTGCTGCACACACAGCAGGGAAGCAGCTGGCGTTACTGAACCCCAATAACAGAAGAGCGACTGTTGACTGTGCAGACAGCACTTCCGAGCAGCAACTGGCGGTGTTGGAGCCCAGGGACAGCAGGAGGAGCAGGCTAGAGTGATTGCTGCACACACAGCAGGGGAGCAGCTGGTATTACTGAACCCCAATAACAGAGGAGAGACTGTTGACTTTGCAGACAGCACTTCCGAGCAGCAACTGGTGGTGTTGGAGCCCAGGGACAGCAGGAGGAGCAGGCTAGAGTGATTGCCGCACACACAGCAGGGGAGCATCTGGCGTTACTGAACCCCAATAACAGAGGAGCGACTGTTGACTGTGCAGACAGCACTTCCGAGCAGCAACTGGCGGTGTTGGAGCCCAGGGAATGCAGGAGGAGCAGAGTGTAGGCCGAGGCCTGCACTCGAGGCAGTTTAATATCTGATGGAGTGTCAGCGTGGCGGTCGCAGGACACATTGCCGGATACACAGCAGGGGAGCAGCTGACGTTACTGAACCCCACTAACACAGGAGCAAGTGTTTTTCTCTGTGCAAACAGCAGTTCCGGGAAGCAACTGGCGGTGTTGAAACCCAGGGAATGCAGGAGGAGCAGAGTGTAGGCCAAGGCCTAATTGGAGCAAGTTGAAAGGGAACCTTTAACCCCCCAAAGGCGTTAGTAACTGAAAGAGCCACCTTGTGCAGCACTAAGGCTGCACAGGGAAAAGGTGGCTCTTTTAATTATGCTCCTTGCAAACGCTGAAATAAACACTTATAAAATGTGTCCCCTGATACCGCGAAACCATCCCAGAGGTGGGACTTTCCTTCGTAATGAGACGCAACACAGCCGTCATTCCTACCCCCTTGGTGCCGTGCGCCGCCTCCTCATCGTTGTTTGAATCTGTCCCGGAGCCTGCGCTGTTATGTTCAACCTTGGCCATCCGCAGTTAGCGCTGTCCGTCTTCTGACATCATTTGGTGTCAGGCTGACTGTGCCTGTGCGGCCGTGCTGCCCGAGAACCCGCCTCGCAGTGTCTTCTGATTTAATCACACTGCGGGCCTGGGATTTATGGTCATGCACAGTGCATATCTTCGCCTTTCACTCATCTCCTTCCGCCTTCTTCAGACTGTGCGGCGTCACGGCCATGGCATGTGATTAGTGATTGTGATTAGTGTGGCACTAATTGAAGTCGTTGCGTTAGCTGTCATCCATCCGACAACGGCTTCAATTTGTTCGTCCCGCAGCAGCGGGGCACGGCGAGCTCCTACAAAGTTGTGCATGAAGGACTGTTCCCTGCTAAAACTGGGGGATGATGATTCACCGTTGCCCGCAGCAGGCACAGAATCCCCACGTCCTCTCCCTGCTCCACGCCCATGTGCCTTACTCCCTGCCTTCTTCATCTTGGTAGACTGATAAAGATAGGCAGAAAAGTACTAAGGGCTTAGTGTGCTTATTCCTGAACAGCTGCTAACAGGTATAAGGAACACTAATTTTATCAAGTGTGGACTAGACTTTAATATGAGCTAATGTGGCCTACACAACTGCAGCGCCCCAGAGTCCTGGTCGTTGCAGTACTGTTGATCCGCTGCTATGGGGGGCTATGGTACGTCTGATGGCACTGAAGGAGTTCATCTGACCAGGTATCACAGACACCAATACATTTCACAGTCTGGCCTCCAGGGGGAGCTAAGAGTTCTGTTGTGAATTAGACTTTTTTGGCTCCCTCTTGTGGTCACTAGTGATATGACTCTGGGATTGTCTTTCCTCAGTTTGGCACCCACCTGGGTCGTTAGTCCAGGGGTGTTGCTATATGAACTTCCTGAATTCTCAGTCTGGTGCCTGGCATCGTTGTAATCAGTTCTTTCTGTTTGCTCCTGTCTGCTGGTCTTGGTTCCTGCAAAATTAAGCTAAGTCTTGCTTCCTTGTTTTTTGGTTATTTGCATTGCTCTTATTTTCTGTCCAGCTTGTACTAAATGTGATTCCTGATTTTGCTGGAAGCTCTAGGGGGCTGGTATTCTCCCCCCGGGCCGTTAGACGGTTCGGGGGTTCTTGAATATCCAGCGTGGAAATTTCGATAGGGTTTTAGCTGACCGTATAAGTCATCTTACTATATTCTGCTATTAGTCAGTGGGCCTCTCTTTGCTAAATACCTAGTTCATTCTTACGTTTGTCTTTTCTTCTTACCTCACCGTTATTATTTGTTGGGGGCTTGTATCCAACTTTTGGGGTCTTTTCTCTGGAGGCAAGAAAGGTCTATCTTTTCCCTTCTAGGGTTAGTTAGTTCTCCGGCTGGCGCGAGACGTCTAGAACCAACGTAGGCACGTTCCCCGGCTGCTGCTATTTGTGGTGCTAGGATTAGATATACGGTCAGCCCAGTTACCACTGCCTTATGAGCTGGTTTTTTGTGTTTGCAGACTTGGTATTTATTTCTGAGACCCTCTGCCATTGGGGTCATAACAGGGTTCTATGTATTAGGCCACTCCTCACAATCTGGTAAAACTGGGGGTTAGGCAGGAAGTTAGATGAGAAAGCTGACTGGGAATCGAACAGGCAACACCCTGTGGCAGGGGGTGTTGCGGGGAGAGACTCAGAGGGGTCCCTGTCAGGGGTGGGATCCTGACAGAGGCCTAGCAACCAGAGAGAACGTTATGGGACCGCGCCTGCACGATATAGCGGCGGTACCCCAAGAAAGGATAAGAAGCGAGGTATATTGTGCTGAGTGAGAAACGAGATCAACGCAACAAGGAGAATACCAGTAGGAGTCGTGCTGTAAGACGAGGCAACATCCTACTGAGGCGCATAACCGGAGGCCGGAACCCCGAGGAAGTATTAGGCTCCAGGCAATACTTCAAACCTACGGCAGGACAGTCAGTTAGAGGTAGGCTGTCTCACCCGATTGACCCAGGAAGACACAGGGGGGGTAACAACAGGAGTGGGGCGACGCTAGAGTCCCGGAAGAGCTCCAAGCCTCCCCCGTCATACGGGTGCGTCCTAACCATAAGATCTGGGGGACGTAGAAGAACATCAGAATCGAGTTGTGAGGGAACACGAGAAACAGACACAACAGTTGTGAGGACTATCCCGTGGTGCTTAGCAGGGAAGGACTACAACACACAAGCGCTAGAAGGTAGGCACACATTTCCACTTGCAAGGGGAGCTCTGGATGTGCCATCGGACCGGCCAGGCATGCGCAGCCCGGTTAACCATATTCGGGATTGAGGATCCTGAAGCCTTCAGTAAAGAGGTAAAGACACTGCAACCTGGTGTCCTCGTTATTTACTGCAACCTGCACCGCACTACCACCACCATCCACACCTTTCATTGGGCGCCCCTCAGCAGGGTCACGGACCGGGTCTAGCCACCGTGACAACCCCAGAGCAGAGACTCAGAGGCCCGGTACCGGGTACCCCTCGGCCCTGCGGCAGTGGGGGCGCTACAATTTGGCGTCACGAACAGGATCTACTTAAGCCTGAAGAATCGGGTCATGTGTGCCTTGGAATTGTGATTTATTGTGCTTGGACTGTGACTTATTGCAAAGACTGTGTATTGCCACTTGCCGCCAGAAGTTCCCGCCAAAACCGCCGCCATTACAGTGCTAAGGAGAGCGCAGGAGAAGAAGAAGGGCATGGAGTGGGCGTAGACAAGCTGGAGAGCGCAAAAGACAATGGCCGCCCAGTCTAAATATTTCTGCCCCTTGAGGACGTGTCCGTCAGCAGCCGAGATCCGCCTCCTGATCCTCAATGGGGGGCGGAGACAATGAAAGCAAAACCGCCCACGAAGGAGAGAGCGGGAAAAGGACCAGGAAGAAGGAGTCAGCCACATGGAGGATGCCATGGCCAGCCGCCCGGAGCCGGAGCGTGGGGTCAGAGCCGAGGACTCCCCCAGCTACCCGGAGAGGCACCGCAGCCAGACCTCCACAGTTGATGCTGACCTCCTGCAGACCGGAGCGGACGAGCTGATCCACCAACTCCTGCGGACGCAGCTGAGCACTGAGGCCGGGTGGAAGAAGACCATCAACGGGAGCCTCACCAGACATCTGTCGGCAGCCTCGTCTGGTCCGGAGAAAGAAAGAAGTTCCAGCGCTCCAAAGCCAGAAAGCAGTGCCCTGCCGAAAAGCGAGATGCTGCGAACGGAGAGTACAACGCCGCAGCGCAAGGCCCTGCAACCAGCGTTCCAGATCCCAGCGGAGACGGAGCAAATCGGCACCGGAGGGACCGCATCTGAAGCAGGTATGAAGAACGACCCTGCCCCGCCAGCAGAGGACCTGCTGATAGGCCCCGTCGCGGCACCCCCTCTCCCTGGGACCTATAGACTCCGGCGCTTTACACCCTGGGATTGGGCCACGGGTATGGAGCACTTCTTAAAGGCCCCGATCTCGCCGATCACCTTGCCGAGCGAAGTCTATGCGGAGCTACGGCCGCCAGAGCGAGAGTAAACCTTGATGCCATGGATATGTAAATAGTTAACTGCTTGTTTCCCTGCTTTTTGCTGCTTTAAACCCGGCTAGGGTTAACTCTTAAAGGGATCCCTTCGTTTACCCGGGATCCCTTCTTCTGCTTTTTGTTTTTGTTTCCTGTTTATTCATCATTGAAAGAACTGCTGAATTATGAACAATGCATGATTACAAACTTTTTGTACATAGTTTGCACCTTCTTAAAGGTGCTCTCTACTGGTTTTACACAAGGAAAGGACTCTTTGTGAAGACACTGGTCTTGGAACCAGCACCGGAGTCCTTACTGCGAACAGACTTGCAGCTTGAGAAGTTGCACTACCTCATAGAGACTTGGTCCCCTCTTAAAGGGAATGTTCACATATTGCACTTATGAACAGTGTTGCCTTAAGATGGTTAAATGGCAATAATGTTTTGAAAGAAAAAGTTAAATGTAGCTAACTAGTTGATTGTAAGAAATGTTTAATGATGTTGATAGAAGAATGAGGACAGAAAGTGAACCCGTACGGGGTTAGTCAGTGAGTCCTCCTAGGAGCCATACAGAGATGGCTCAGTGATCTTGAACTGAAAGATGGATGATATGTTCTATACTGTGTATAGTAGTGGAAAGGCAGTAGGCCCGGGCGGAAAGGGGCGGTCCTGTAACAGAAAGGAGAGGCAGCAGGCCTGGAGCAGTTAGGACAGGCGGTCCTGCAGATGTAAAGAAGGAGAATGCAGAAAAGTTGATTAGCCTTATAATGTTTTATAAGAAGGTCTTTAGTGGATTCAGCGAGTACGTCCTTAAAGGCAATGTTAAATTATTGTTCAAAAATTTTGCACTTAGTAGAATACCCGGTTGGGTAAGAAAAGTATTTATAGTATGTTATTTAAAATATTTAACCATGTTTGTAATGTTCAAGTGTCCTCACCTCCCATAAAGGGAAGCTCTGTTAAAAAGTTTACTTGTACTTGCATTTTCAAAATTGTATGTCTTTTTGCTGACATGTATTGTTGTTTTCTTCCCAGTCCCGGAGTACTGGATTTAACCAGGGGGGAGTGCAGCGCCCCAGAGTCCTGGTCGTTGCAGTACTGTTGCTCCGCCGCTATGGGGGGCTATGGTACGTCTGATGGCACTGAAGGAGTTCATCTGACCAGGTATCACAGACACCAATACATTTCACAGTCTGGCCTCCAGGGGGAGCTAAGGGTTCTATGTATTAGGCCACTCATCACAATCTGGTAAAACTGGGGGTTAGGCAGGAAGTTAGATGAGAAAGCTGACTGGGAATCGAACAGGCAACACCCTGTGGCAGGGGGTGTTGCGGGGAGAGACTCAGAGGGGTCCCTGTCAGGGGTGGGATCCTGACAGAGGCCTAGCAACCAGAGAGAACGTTACGGGACCGCGCCTGCACGATATAGCGGCGGTACCCCAAGAAAGGATAAGAAGCGAGGTATATTGTGCTGAGTGAGAAACGAGATCAACGCAACAAGGAGAATACCAGTAGGAGTCGTGCTGTAAGACGAGGCAACATCCTACTGAGGCGCATAACCGGTGGCCGGAACGCCGAGGAAGTATTAGGCTCCAGGCAATACTTCAAACCTACGGCAGGACAGTCAGTTAGAGGCGGGCTGTCTCACCCGATTGACCCAGGAAGACACAGGGGGGGTAAAAACAGGAGTGGGGCGACGCTAGAGTCCCGGAAGAGCTCCGAGCCTCCCCCGTCATACGGGTGCGTCCTAACCATAAGATCTGGGGGACGTAGAAGAACATCAGAATCGAGTTGTGAGGGAACACGAGAAACAGACACAACAGTTGTGAGGACTATCCCGTGCTTAGCAGGGAAGGACTACAACACACAAGTGCTAGAAGGTAGGCACAGATTTCCACCTGCAAGGGGAGCTCTGGATGTGCCATCGGACCGGCCAGGCTTGCGCAGCCCGGTTAACCGTATTCCGGATTGAGGATCCTGAAGCCTTCAGTAAAGAGGTAAAGAGACTGCAACCTGGTGTCCTCGTTATTTACTGCAACCTGCACCGCACTACCACCACCATCCACACCTTTCATTGGGCGCCCCTCAGCAGGGTCACGGACCGGGTCTAGCCACCGTGACAACCCCAGAGCAGAGACTCAGAGGCCCGGTACCGGGTACCCCTCGGCCCTGCGGCAGTGGGGGCGCTACACAACTCTAAAGTGGAGTGTTTGGTGAACTTTATAAACTGTTTGTTTTTTCCGCAGAACAGAATACAGAGTGAGCTGCACTCACACAAAGACCGTGCAGACAGCTCTATGTAATCCTATATAGTGTTTTTCCACAATCTAGCAGGATACTGATGGAAAGCCACTAATAGGATAAATTTGAAAAAAATGTGCAGCAGGCTGCACTAATTGCAAAAAAGGACAATGGATTTAACAGTATGAGGCAGTGACGCACCCTGAGCTGACTACAACCGGCTGTGGCTGCGGACAGACTACAGAGTGAGCTGCACTCACACACACAGAGACCTTGCAGACAGCTGTGAACAGCGCTGCAAGGCAAAAGCAAGGTTCTCACACAGCGGTTGCTAAATTAGCCTGGGTAAAGCACAATGAAGCAAATCTCTATCTCTAAACTGGCCCTCAGGCAGAACACAGTGTCCTGTCCCTAACTGAATTCACTGCAGAGTGAGCCCAAAATAGCGTCGGCGACTTTTATAGTGCATCATGACATCATTTCAGCAGCCAATCACAGCCATGCCAGTAGTTGCATGCCTACCATGCAGAACAGGATGTGCCCACACTTCTAAACATTCCTCATTGGCTGAATTCTGGCTCTGAATTATGGGAACTTCCGATTCCGGTATTCGATATACTGAAAATATCGGAACTCGGTATCGGAATTCCGATACCGCAAATATCGGCCGATACCCGATACTTGCGGTATCGGAATGCTCAACACTACCCCTCAGTCATCTTTTTTCTAGACTAAATAATGCTAATCGCTCTGGGTATTGTAGTTCATCCATCCCCTTTATTAATTTTTTTACCCTCCTTTGTACTTGCTCTAGTTCCATTATATCCTTCCTGAGCACTGGTGCCCAAAACTGTACACAGTACTCCATGTGCGGTCTAACCAGGGATTTGTACAGAGGCAGTATAATGCTCTCATGATGTGTATCCAGACATCTTTTAATGCACCCCATGATCCTGTTTGCCTTGGCAGCCGCTGCCTGGCACTGGCTGCTCCAGGTAACCTTATCATTAACTAGGAACCCCAAGTCCTTCTCCATGTCAGATTTACCCAGTGGTTTCCCGTTCAGTGTGTAATGGTGATATTGATTCCTTCTTCCCATATTTGAATTAGACTTGAATTCCATGATGCATTTGGCCATTCATCACTGCTGTATTATCATCATCATAACCATCTGTATAGTCTAATCGAGTTGTTTCCTCTTTCCACAGGTATGCTTTATATTTACTCAGCTTTCCCTGGCATCTGACTGTCTATGTGCAGCGCATATAATCTTTTTCTGGTATGCTTTATATCTACTCAGCTTTCCCTGGCATCTGACTGTTTATGTGCAGCGCATATAATCTTTTTCTGGTATGCTTTATATCTACTCAGCTTTCCCTGGCATATGACTGTCTATGTGCAGCACACATAATCTTTTTATGGTATTCTTTACATCTACTCAGCTTTCCCTAGCATCTGACTGTCTAAGTGCAGGGCATATAATCTTTGTCACGTATGCTGATCCATCCTTACACCCAGAGAAAGAGAGTGAAGTACACGAAAGAGAGTGAAGTACAAGTAGTTAAGTAATTAAAAAGATGAGTACGGCTAATATAGAGGTCCTAAAAGCCTAGAGTCAAGTGCCCTATCAATATGAAGGCCTCCCAAACCCTGCGTTCCTTACCCATTTTGTGGTCTATCAGGATCCACACCATGCAGCACCAACGCGCGTTTCACGTCGGCTTCATCAGGGGGGCGGTGCACCTCTATATTAGCCATACTCACCACCCTGTCCTGGTGTTTTCTCCCATTTATTTACAAAGTACTAAGCACTTTATTGTATAATGTCATGTGGTATTTTCAGGATAACACACTGTTTTGTTTGACTTCTGCTCTTCTTGCTGAAGATGTAATTTTTTTATATTATATTTAACTTTACTCTTTGTCTGTGAGAAAATATGTAATAAACTTGCATCTTTTTAATTACTTTGGACTAGTACTCCACTCTCTTTCTCTGGGTGTAAGGATTCATCTTTTGGAGTGTCCTTATTGGTTTTGGTTGGTCTCTCGGCTATTAGCTCCCCCACTTGGTGTTGAGCATGTGTGAGAGATTACTATTTATGGTTTCCATTTTGGGTTGCCTTTATTTAGTCTGATTGATGTATCTTTCAAATTACATCTTTCAAAGTACAGATTTCGAAGTACTATACTTTGAATTAGACTTGAATTGGACTGGAATTGACTATAACGTAATGGGATAGAAAACCTCTACAATGATACGGTTTCTTTTCACTTTCACCCTCATACTACTTTACTTCTTTCAATCTCCTGCAATCCCTCCACCTTGTATAGAACTAGTCATTTCTCCTTCCATCGTCCCCAGCCATCTCACCTTCTCCTCAGAACTGTTCCTCCACACACAATCGTTTTTCTCCAGACACATACGGCCACATCATGTCCTATCCTGCTCCCTCCTTTTAATGCTCTCTCTCCTACTCTTCATTGCTGGCAACATATCCCCAAATCCTGGCCTTCCTCAACACATCCCTACTCTCATTTCTAGCTGCCTGCCATGAACCTCTACACATTTTTCGCAATGATGATAACCTCATACCCATTCATCCAGCCCCCACTCCCCCGGTCCCCCTACCTGGGGCACTATGGAATGCTCGCTCTGTCTACAACAAACTGTCTGCTATGACTGCAACCGCAGACGCGGCCTAGCTGACGCCTCCACGTCGCCAGATATGACGACGTGGGGCAAGCGTCCCTAGTTGGAACGGAATGTGGACCCACTGGACCACAAAGTGTAACCTGGACCTACTCAGACTTGGGAAGGGCAACGAGCAGTGTCTGTGGCAGCTGAGCATGTGAACAAGATGGCGATATGCAGAACTAGATTACACCGCACAACTTCAGGTATGAAGAAACAAAGTTTACTTAAATGAAAACACAGTACATAAACTAAACATAATGATGCCAGGATCCCGATTCCACACATCAAGGAAGGGTACACGTCTCAGGATAACAGACGAAGGCATGGGGCATACTAGGACGGCCTCTCTCAGGCGCAGCACAGGCTCAGCAGGAGAACAACAGACACGGACCTTGGACAGACTTCAGACGATGGCAGGGGTCATCACGGGTTGATGCAGTCCAAGGTCATCTGGCACGAGCTTACTAGGACATCTGGAGGCAGGTTGGACCTTAGGACATCGGACTCAGATTGGACATCAGGTCATCGGACACAGGCTGGTCATCTGGACAGAGGCTGGACCTCAGGATATCAGGACACAGGTTGGACATCAGAACATCGGACACACGCATGACATCAGGACACAGGCTGGACATCAGAACATCGGACAAAGGCAGGAAATCAAAACATCAGTCACAGGCAGGACATCAGGACACTGGAGGGACATCTGGGACACTGTCGTGGCAGCCCAGATCATCGGCTACATCAGGACATCAGGGATACCGGATAGACATCTGGGACACTGGCGTGACAGCCCAGGTCATCAGCTGAGACACGGATGGCACAGGACAAGGCAGCGGTGGTCATCAGGTTCCTAGCTACGGCCATCAGGCTCCGGGCATCAGACATAGGAAGGAACTCAAGCGGGATGGTGAAAGCACTGCCGGATTGGACTTGGGCCGAACAGAGTTAGCACCGCATGGCAGGCTGAGCACAGCATAGTAAAAGCTCAGCAAGAACACTGGACTCCATCTTTAAAAGATGAGAAAAGGAAGTTCACAGTCACTGGGTAAGGGGTGTCAGACACAAAAGGACTTCAGGAACATAACACCGAGGACACAGTTCAGACAGGGTCAGGTACTGGATATGCAGCCTCCAGGATAGGCGGATCTGGGTACTCTGCCCCTAGAACAGGCGAAAAACAAGATACTAACGGATCTGGGTAATCTGCCCCCAGAACAGGCAGAAAAACAGGTATCGGCTCTCCCACAACAACAGAAAAGAGAGCTGCCCCTCAACAATAGGCTGAGGAAGGCAACACAGGTGCACACGCTAGCCCTAATAAAAGCTGGGTAGGTGTGGCCACACGCATCCTAAGCACAAACAGAAACCGTTACAGCACAGTCAGCACAGGAACTGAGGCTTAGGGCACCTGGCAGCGACTGCAAGCCTGAACACATGTGGAAGTCATGCACCAGCTGTAGAGGACCTTGAAACCCGCGGATAGCTTCCACAGCAGCAGCCAGGGACCGCACATGCGGATGGTCATGCAGTGGAGCAAAGACATCACAACACATGTGCAGATACGCAGTGGAGCAGGGAACTGACAGGTAACAGACAACAGTATCCCTGCACATTAGGGGGAGAGGAGCAAGGGTTAAAGCAGAGACATGCAGAGTAATGCCGAAGAAACAAGGGGTTTATACCGGCGTTACACTGTCATATATCCATGACCTCTTTATCATTGTCACTGATCCCACCGGATACGTCAGGGATCCCAACAATCTGTCACAGTTCACAGGGAAGATACCTTTATCATCCCCACCAATTTGTCACAAACCGGGGTTGTTTGGTTACCCCTGGCTTCTTCTAAAGCGGATTTATCTATATCCCACTTCCCAGTTCCGGTTTGGAACTTGCAGCTATCTGGCACCCCCTTTACCCTCAGGTCAGTCAGGGTACTGCACCTAGGGTAATTAGTCACCAGAAAGGCTCCCTGCTATGTACTGGCTATTGGGCATGCTGCAGCGAGGGCGATATAACTACTCCCACTCAGGTGGGAACAATAATTCAATAATTATCAATGCTGCCAGTCGCTACAAAGACTCCCAGCCGCACAGTACAAATTCTGCTGCCACCAGCTCCGATTTTCCAAGTATTAACGGGTCCGGAGCCAACCCAATTCAGTAGCGTAATTCACTTCAGAGGGTGCGACAGTTCGTTATAGAACAAGGAGGGACAAGCTAGTAAATTGTATGTTTTACTCCAAAAAAAGGTAGGCAGTGTTTATGCAGCGCCCCAGAGTCCTGGTCGTTGCAGTACTGTTGCTCCGCCGCTAAGGGGGGATATGGTACGTCTGATGGCACTGAAGGAGTTCATCTGACCAGGTATCACAGACACCAATACATTTCACAGTCTGGCCTCCAGGGGGAGCTAAGGGCACAATGCATTAGGCCACTCCTCACAGTCTGGTAAAACTGGGGGTTGGATAGGAAGTTAGATCAGAAAGCTGACTGGGTTGGAACCAGGCAACACCTTGTGGCAGAGGGTGTTGTAGGGGAAGATTCGGAGGGGTCCCTGTCAGGGGTGGGATCCTGACAGAGGCCTAGCAACCAGAGAGAACGTTACGGGACCGCGCCTGCACTTGATCGCGGCGGTGCCCTAAGAAAGGACAAGAAGCGAGGTATATTGTGTTGAGTGAGAAATGAGATCAACGCAACAAGGAGAAACACCAGTAGGAGTCGTGCTGTAAGATCGAGGCAACATTCTACTGAGGCGCATAGCCGGTGGCCGGAACGCCGAGGAGGTATTAGGCTCCAAGCAATACTTCAAACCTACGGCAGGACAGTCAGCTATAGGCGGGCTGTCTCACACCAATCACCTATGAAGACATGGGGGGCACACTAGGAGAAGGGCGACACTAGGGTCCAGGAAGAGCTCCGAGCCTACCCGTCATATGGGTGCGTCCTAGCCATATCATCTGGGGGACGAAGAAGAAGAACATCAGAATCCAGTTGTGAGGGAACACGAGAAACAGACACAACAGTTGTGGGGACTATCCCGTAAGCACAGCAGGGGAGGACCACAACACACAAGCGATAGAAGGTAGGCACAGATTTCCACCTGCAAAGGGAACTCTGGAGGTGCCATCGGACCGGCCAGACTTGCGCAGCCTGGTTAACCGTATTCTGGACTGAGGATCCTGAAGCCTTCAGTAAAGAGGTAAAGAGACTGCAACCTGGTGTCCTCGTTATTGACCATGACCGGCACTACCACCACCATCCACACCTTTCATTGGGCGCCCCTCAGCAGGGTCACGGACCGGGTCTAGCCACCGTGACAACCCCAGAGCAGAGACTCAGAGGCCCGGTACCGGGTACCCCTCGGCCCTGCGGCAGTGGGGGCGCTGCAACTTGGCGTCACGAACAGGATCTACTTAAGCCTGAAGAATCAGGTCATGTGTGCCTTAGAACTGTGATTTATTGTACTTGGACTGTGACTTATTGCAAAGACTGTGTATTACCACTTGCCGCCAAAAGTTCCCGCCAAAACTGGCGCCATTCCACGCTAAGGAGAGCGCAGGAGAAGAAGAGGGGCGCGGAGTGGGCATAGACAAGCTGGAGAGCGCGAAGGACAATGGCCGCCCAGTCTAAATATTTCTGCACCGTGAGGACGTGTCCGTCAGCAGCCGAGATCCGCCTTCTGATCCTCAATGGTGGGCGGAGATAGAGAAAACGAAACCACCCACGAAGGAGAGAGCGGGAAAAAGACCAGGAAGCGACCCATGCGGAGGACGCCATGACGAGTCGCTCAGACCAGGAATGCGGGGTTGAAGCCGAAGACTCCCCCAGCCACCCGGACGAGCACAGTGGCCAGCTCTCCGTGATCGGGACCGGTCTCCTGCAAATGGAAAAGGAGGGCCTGATCGAACAACTCCTCCAGCTACGGACGGAGACGCCAGCGGAGGACCTTCTAACGCCGGACCCTACGTTGCTGCCGGAATCCCAGCCGACCGAGGAGGAAGGGCACACACCGACTGGTGAGTCCACCGACCCTGTCCCGCTGGCTGAGGGTCTGTTGATAGGCCCCGTCGCGGCACCCCCTCTCCCTGGGACCCATAGACTCCAGCGCTTGTTGCCGTGGGAGGAGGCAACAGGTATGGAACACCTCTTGAAGGCCCCGATTCTACCAATTACCCCGCTGAGTGAGGTCCCATGCGGAGCGTACAGTATGCCGCTTGGTGAACCTAGGACCCAACCTCATGGGGTTCCCCGGGGTGAAGACACAGGAAGGGGAGATGGTACAGGCCCTGAGCTGGGAGGAATACCAGGTCCAGCTGGAACAGCAGTGGGAGGAGAGAGAAAGGGCGTACCAGGTTGGGCTAGAGGCCTACCACCAAAAGGACTTGGCGGTCAAGGACCGGGCCCGCAAGGACCCCACCGCTCACCAGGCCCCGCGCAGGCAGGGCACCGTTGTCGCCTTCAAGTTCCGCGGAGGCTGGGGCTTTATCAAAGAGCCGGGCCTGTACGCCGAAGTCTTTGTTAACCGACGGGATGTGGAGTCTCATCTCAGAGAAGGCCACCCAGACCGAGATCTCTACCCGGGAGACGAAGTTATTTACACCAGGCACTTTGGGGAAAAGGGGTGGTTCGCCCTGAATGTCCACAAGAAGTAGAGCCCCGTGACACTCCCGACTAAGGTGCCAGTGAAGCTGACCCAGGCGGCGGGCAATATCCAAAGGGGTTGCCTCCGCCGGTGCTGCCCCCTGACTGGTTCAAGTAAATGTCCTGATCTTCTGAACATGTAAATAGTTAACTGTTTGTCTTTTCCTGCTACAACCCGTACGGGGTTAGTCAGTGAGTCCTCCTAGGAGCCATACAGAGATGGCTCAGTAATCCTGAACTGAAAGATGGATGATAAGTTCTATACCGTGTATAGTAGTAGAAAGGCAGTAGGCCCGGGCGGAAAGGGGCGGTCCTGTAACAGAAAGGAGAGGCAGTAGGCCTGGAGCAGATAGGACAGGCGGTCCTGCAGATGTAAAGAAGGAGAATGCAGAAAAGTTGATTAGCCTTATAATGTTTTATAAGAAGGTCTTTAGTGGATTCAGAGAGTACGTCCTTAAAGGCAAAGTTAAATTATTGTTCAAAAATTTGCACTTAGTAGAATGCCCGGTTGGGTAAAAGAAGTTATTTATAGTATGTTACTTAAATAATTAACCATGTTTGTAACGTTCAAGTGTCCTCACCTCCCATAAAGGGAAGCTCTGTTCAAGTATACTTATTGTTATTTGCATTTTCAAAATTGTATGTCTTTTTGCTGACATGTATTGTTGTTTTCTTCCCAGTCCAGGAGTACTGGATTTAACCAGGGGGGAGTGCAGCGCCCCAGAGTCCTGGTCGTTGCAGTACTGTTGCTCCGCCGCTAAGGGGGGCTATGGTACGTCTGATGGCACTGAAGGAGTTCATCTGACCAGGTATCACAGACACCAATACATTTCACAGTCTGGCCTCCATGGGGAGCTAAGGGCACTATGCATTAGGCCACTCCTCACAGTCTGGTAAAACTGGGGGTTGGATAGGAAGTTAGATCAGAAAGCTGACTGGGTTGGAACCAGGCAACACCTTGTGGCAGAGGATGTTGTAGGGGAAGATTCGGAGGGGTCCCTGTCAGGGGTGGGATCCTGACAGAGGCCTAGCAACCAGAGAGAACATTACGGGACCACGCCTGCACTTGATCGCGGCGGTGCCCTAAGAAAGGACAAGAAGCGAGGTATATTGTGTTGAGTGAGAAAAGAGATCAACGCAACAAGGAGAAACACCAGTAGGAGTCGTGCTGTAAGATCGAGGCAACATTCTACTGAGGCGCGCAGCCGGTGGCCGGAACGCCGAGGAGGTATTAGGCTCCAAGCAATACTTCAAACCTACGGCAGGACAGTCAGCTATAGGCGGGCTGTCTCACACCAATCACCTATGAAGACATGGGGGGCACACTAGGAGAAGGGCGACACTAGGGTCCAGGAAGAGCTTCGAGCCTACCCGTCATACGGGTGCGTCCTAGCCATATCATCTGGGGGACGAAGAAGAAGAACATCAGAATCCAGTTGTGAGGGAACACGAGAAACAGACACAACAGTTGTGGGGACTATCCCGTAAGCACAGCAGGGGAGGACCACAACACACAAGCGCTAGAAGGTAGGCACAGATTTCCACCTGCAAAGGGAACTCTGGAGGTGCCATCGGACCGGCCGGACTTGCGCAGCCTGGTTAACCGTATTCCGGACTGAGGATCCTGAAGCCTTCAGTAAAGAGGTAAAGAGACTGCAACCTGGTGTCCTCATTATTGACCGCGACCGGCACTACCACCACCATCCACACCTTTCATTGGGCGCCCCTCAGCAGGGTCACGGACCGGGTCTAGCCACCGTGACAACCCCAGAGCAGAGACTCAGAGGTCCGGTACCGGGTACCCCTCGGCCCTGCGGCAGTGGGGGCGCTGCATTTACAAAGTATGAAAAGATATTATAAAGAAGACAATCATGATATGTACAATACAATTACAAATATAAGTGGATTAAAGTTCAAAAAACACTTACATAGCGTTCAGATCATTTTATCTCCTGCTTGCCCATGTGCTCAGGAGACACATCAAGATGCATATCACATCTGTACAGCAGCTAGCCCCCGGACAAAAGACACTGAAGACTGCTTGCTTCACACAGTTATTCCTAGCCTAAAGCCAAAGCCTTCCCACTGTGGTGACCTCACTGAGAGGCTGAAACCTCCCATTTACTTGAATTATGAAAACTATCTTTTCCACATATCTCGCTGTAGGAACCTCGTATAAGAAAGACACGATGATCAGAATATGCACCACGTTGGGGCAATTCTTTTAGTGTAAATATGGCATAGTTATATGACCCGCTTACAGAGAAATCTACGCTTTGTACTCGTTGCGTTTAGCTTCTAGCGGTTTCAGGGGGTTATAGATCTATCGATGGACATCAGGAATATATCATCCTTATATCTCTAACCCAGATCGGTGCCCCTATATATCACTTTAATAGAACAATAGAAGCTCATGCAGTTTCGAAGTGGCTATACCAGTTTTGGCTTGCATTATTTGGGAGGAGGGAATGAATAGTTTTAGGGAGACTGGTCTGCCTGCAGCATAGAACCATAAAAATTCTTGTGGGAGGAGGGAAGAAAGAGTGGCTTAGAATTCACACACACACGGGCAGAGTAGGAAGGGGGGATTGGACAGGCCCGCAGCGTGTGTCCGAAAAGCCATGAAACTGTTAGGTGGATAATCAAACATGGCATATTCACATTATAGTGACACTAACAAACTCTCCTTCCTTGGCATCACTGAAACCTGGCTCACCCCCTCTGACTCAGCCTCACCAGCTGCACTTTCTTATGGCAGACTCAATCTCTCTCACACCCTTCACCCCAGCAACAAACGTGGTGGAGGAGTTGGCTTGATCCTATCTGATACCTGCTCCTTTACCCCAATTCCACTAGCACCTTCCGCTACTCTTCCCTCGTTTGAGGTGCACTCCGTCCACATCTACTCCCCTCCAACCTCCAGGTGGCTATCATCTACCATGCCCCAGAACTAGTCATCTCTACCTTTCTCGACCACTTCACCACCTGGCTACTTCATTTCCTTTCTGCTGACATCCCTACTATCATCACAGGTGACTTCAACATCCCCATTGACACTTCTGAGTCACCCGCCAGGGCCGTGGGGTACCGGGTCCAGTGTTTACAGGGGAATGTCACGGTGGCAACTCGCTCAGTGGCCCTGGGCGCCCGTGTAAAAGGGGAAATTGAATGAAGTTTATGTTTGTGATGCCACCTATGGTATTCGGTCAGTGGGGACTGACTCTGCTTTAAGGGGGTCCTCTGGAGTGATGTTATGGCAGCTAGATGGTATAACTTCCCACAGGTGAAGTATATCCCCAGGGCTTCCGGTGTGTAGATGGAAGATGGTGAATGGCGCAGTAAAGAACGAGGACACAGGTTTGTAGTCTCTTTGCCTGGTTTACTGAAGACTTCAGGCAGCCACAGTCCAGGGTACCAGATCACAGGGCAGGTGGGTCCGACCAGCTTGGAAGAGAATCCAGAGTCCCCTTTACCAGGTGGAGTTAAAAGCCTTCCTCTAGCGCGGTGGTGTTGTAGTAGTCCCTTACTGCCTATGGCTTCAGATAAGGTCCTCACAGTTCTCTCTGTCCCCCATATAGGATAGGACAATACCTGCATGACAGGTAACTCGAGCCTTTTTACAGGGACTCTAGCACGCCCCGGGCTCTATGTTACTGTTTCTTCAGGTGTGTGTGGCGGACAGGTAACTTGCAGTTCAGCTGTCCTGCCGGTTTCTGATGTAAGTCTCAGAGTCCCTTACAACCTCACTGGTCCGGCTACTGGTTATTTGCGCTTTGCCAGGGAGACAGTCTGCTCGCTGCTGTCCTCCCCCTGGTGTCACTCTCCTGTGCTTTGCTCTCCTGCATGCTCACTGAACAATGTTCGGCTTTCTGTATGTCCCTTTTTTAGGAGCTGTAGTACTTCAGACCACATGGCCCCTTCAGACCTTCTGACACTCTATGTTAGTCTGCTGTCTCCTGTCTCTCTGACAATCTAATCTCTCTTTCCCTCCAAACCACAATATATATAGGGGAGTCACCTAGGAATAGAATCAAAAGCTCCCCCTTGTGGCCTGGAGTGTGAACATGTTGTGTGTATTGTGATTACCTGATAAGTGTCAGGACTCTGAACATTTTTATTACCTTTTGTGCATTACTGCCCTTTTCCAAGATGGCGTCTTTGGTCTCATGCGCACTGTGTCTTCCTGCTATAAAACTCCACCCCAGCCATCAGTCTGTGCTAGAGTATTCTGCCTTGCATCCAGCTCCTGACTCTGGTGACTCCCTGGCTATATACCTGCTCCTGTGAACCTGTGTGGTGATCCTACTACTCTGCTCTGAGTTCCTGCTGCATACACCAGTTTCCAGTAATCCTCCTTCATCTGCTGCTCGTGTTTACTCCCATCTGCATTTGCTGGACATGTAAGCTGTTGCTGCTCTGCAAAAACCTGAGACTATTAACGAGGCCTCCATGGTTAAGCTAAGATATTATTTGAACTGCCTTATTAGCAGATCTATCTGTGTTTGGACTAAGACAAGGACGTGTCAAGTATCCTCAAGAATTACTGTGCTTCATAGACTTTCTGCTTGATTGCATTTTCCTCTGAAGTGTCCTATAGACTGTTAAGCTGCGTTTAATATTTACACCAAGTGTTGTGGACTTGAGTTTCTCTCTGCACCTGTTTGAATCACCGTGTGATAATATAGACTTTACCACTTATAAAACTGTGTCCTGTAGTTGTCTTGTTCCACGCAAAGAGTCTCCTGAGTTATTCCCTATAATTATTACAGGATACTCTAGCCAGAAAAGAGGAGACTGCTGGAACAATGACTGCAGAGCGCAGATTAAAGCAGGTGTTTTCCATAATTAGATCACTGCAGAAAGATGTGGAAGGTCTGCAAAAGAAGTTTGGAAGCTTTGAACACAATCAATAAGTGTTTGGACAAACTTTGCAGGACTTAAGCACCCGCATGGCAGCCCAGGAAAACAAACTTGCTGGCATAGAGTCCCAGTATGGACGGGCTTTTCAGGACATAAGCACGCAAATAGCTACACAAGTGACTTTACCCTCTGGGCAACCGCCACCAGCTAGCCCACCTAAGTTGCCCCCATTCAGATTTAATGGTGATCGCAACAAATTTCGTGGCTTTGTGAATCAATGTATGCTATATTTTGATGTGCATGCTGACCATTTTCCTACTGATAGATCCAAAGTATTGCGTGTAATAATGCTACTGACCTCACGAGCGCTCGCCTGGGCGAATCCGATGATTGAGTCTCGTGACCCACGGTTAAATAACTTGGATGATTTCTTGGCCGCTATGGCATTAATGTTTGATGATCCTAATCGCTGTGCAACTGCTGAATCTGCTTTATTGTCTTTACGCCAGGCTAAACGTTCTGTTATTGAGTATGCCACTGAATTCAGGAGATTAGCGGTAGATACCAATTGGGACAGTTATGCACAATTGCCTATTTTTAAAAGGGGTCTGTCTAATATTGTAAAAGATGAACTAGCTCGCTCTAAGTCACCACAAGAGCTAGAGACATTTATACAGCATTGTGTGCGCATAGACATTCGCCTTACTGAGCGTAGGCAGAAGTTTGCTGAATATAACCATATTTCTAACTTTTCCCTTCCTTCCAAAGAGCCTGAAGTTAAAACCTCTCGGGAGGTGGAGGAGGTGCCCATGCAAATTGATTCCGTTCAGAGGCGTGAGATTAATGAGTGCCGGGAGCATCGCCTTCGTGAAAGTCTATGTTTCTACTGCAGTCAGTCTAACCACTTTTTAATCAACTGTCCCAAGTGTCCCAAGAGGCCTAACAAGGCGCTAGCAGCGGTAGGAGAATATGACAACTGTGATGATGAATCTGACATCTCTGAATGTAGCCTGCCTTTAAACGCTGTATTCCATTCACTTTCTATGACTTCACCCCCCAAGGAGCTGAAGGAGAAGAACTCTCACTGTTCTCTCCCTATTAAGATCCTGTGTTCAGGACAGTGGATTTCCAGTGCAGCTATGATTGACTCTGGTGCAGGTGGCAACTTCATGGATATCGCATTTGCCAAGGAACATGGTATTGAAATTCTGCAAAGAGCCTCTCCAATTACCATGGAAACAGTGGATGGGTCACCTTTAATCTCTGGGCCTGTGGATCAGGAGACCGTACCCCTTGAAATTTTGTTGGAGCCTAATCATCAGGAGTAACTTTCTTTCTTGCTAATTTCTTCTCCTCATTTTCCTGTGATTTTAGGCATTCCTTGGTTGCGTTCTCAGAACCCAATTATCAACTGGGAGACCAAGGAGATTATCTTTCCAACAAGGAGCAACTCAGCGTTAACAGAAGCATTCCCTGAGTCCACGGCTACGGAACCACATGTACAGGTATTTACTTTACCTTCAGCATATAAAGAGTTCTCTGACATCTGTGACAATGCAGATCAGCTTCCTCCACACAGGCATTATGACTGTCCAATTGAGCTGCTTCCTGTGGCAGCCATTCCTTTTAGTTACGTATACCCTTTGGCGGCACCTGAGCTTCAAGCCTTAAAGGAGTATATTGATGAAAATCTGGCCAAAGGCTTCATACGTCCTTCTTCCTCACCAGCAGGGGCACCTATATTTTTTGTAAAAAAGAAGGATGGGACCCTGAAACCCTGTGTTGACTATCGGGAACTTAATAAGGTAACCATACGAAACCGTTACCCTTTGCCTCTGATTCCCGAATTACTGGAAAGAGTCTGCCATGCTAAGGTATTCTCTAAACTGGATCTTCGTGGGGCTTATAATTTGGTGCATATTCATCCAGGGGATGAGTGGAAGACAGCATTCAGATGCCGGTATGGACACTTTGAAAATCTTGTGATGCCCTTCAGGCTTTGTAACGACCCTGCAACATTTCAACACCTTGCTAATTACATTTTCAGAGATTTGTTGGACCAGTTTGTGGTGATCTATTTGGACGATATACTAATCTTTTCTGACTCTCTACAGGAACATGAAGAACATGTCAAAACTGTTTTAAGATGTCTGAAAGAGAACCATTTCTATATTAAGCCGGAGAAATGCGAGTTCCATCATTCTGAGATACAGTTCTTAGGTTATATCATCTCTCCCCAGGGGCTGAACATGGAATCTGGTAAGATTCAGGCTATACTTGACTGGCCGGTACCCAAGAACGTTAAGGAGGTCCAACGTTTTATTGGTTTTGCAAATTTCTACAGACGCTTCATTCGAAATTTTTCTGATATTGTCTGTCCCATTACTTCCTTGACAAAGAAGGAAAAGCCCTTTAAGTGGTCATCACAGGCTCAAGAAGCTTTTGATCAGCTTAAGATCTGTTTCACCTCAGCACCGCTGTTGATACCCCCAGATCCAACACTTTCTTTCATTGTGGAGGTGGATGCTTCTGATAATGCTTTGGGGGCTATTCTCTCCCAAAGAACTGGACAGATGGGTCTGCTACATCCTTGTGCTTTCTTTTCCCATAGACTAACCTCAGCAGAGAAGAATTACGACGTGGGAGACAAGGAATTGCTGGCTATTATTGCGTCTTTCAAAGAATGGAGGCATCATCTGCAAGGAGCTGCACAACAGATCATAGTGCCAACTGACCATCGCAATTTAGAGTTCCTTAGATCCGCTAGATATTTTTCTCCTCATCAGGCTCGTTGGAACTTATTTTTAAATCAATTCAACTTTGTTATCTCGTACCGTCCAGGTTCTCGTAATGGGAAGGCTGATGCTTTATCCCGAATCCATGCTGCGTATTCCGTACCTGGAGCCCCGTCCAAGACCATTCTATCTGATGCCAATTTCATCTGCGTTATCCACGATCAGGACTTGTGGAAGGAGTGCAGGGAGGCTTATGAAGGTGATGTATTTCTGGCCAACCCACCTGTGGATATTAATCTTGTCTCTAAGGGTGGCATGTGGTTCAGAGATCGACGTATCTACGTCCCTGAGGTCATCCGTCTGCAGATCCTCAAGTTGGTACATGACTCCAAGTTGGCTGGTCACAGGGGGGTACAGAAGATACAAGAGTTCCTGAGCCGATTCTTCTGGTGGCCAACTTGCCTGAAGGATATCAAGGACTATGTTCTCTCTTGCGAGGTATGTGCTCGTTACAAGACTCCTCATGTGGCACCTACTGATCTTCTACATCCATTACCTGTTCCGTCCCGCCCTTGGGGGTCTATATCAATGGACTTTATTGTGGAGCTGCCTATATCAGGGGGCATGAATACAATCATGGTGGTAGTTGATCGCCTGACTAAAGCTGCTCATTTTGTTCCGTGCACCGGCCTCCCCTCAGCTAAAGATACAGTGAACTTGGTTATACAGAATGTCTTTCGGTTGCATGGGGTCCCGGATGAGATCATCTCTGACCGTGGAGTACAGTTCACTTCAAGATTCTGGAAGGGTTTTGCTCTGCACTTAATATTAATGTCTGTCTCTCTTCCGCTTACGATCCCCAGACAAATGGTCAGACTGAGCGGACCAACCAGACGCTGGAACAATATCTAAGGTGTTATGTCAGCCATCTCCAGGATGATTGGCTGCAGTTGCTGCCGTTAGCCAAATCTTCATATAATAATTCTCAGAGCGCCTCCACTAAATTTACACCTTTCTTTGCCAATCTGGGTTATCATCCGTGTATCTTACCTAGGTCTCCAATTAATTCTCCGGTTCCGGCAGTGGAGGAAAGGCTGACTGCGATGAGGCAAAATCTGGAGGTTCTGAAGGAATCCCTGACCACAGCTCAAGAACGTTATAAGAGATCATAGTAACATAGTAACATAGTAACATAGTTAGTAAGGCCGAAAAAAGACATTTGTCCATCCAGTTCAGCCTATATTCCATCATAATAAATCCCCAGATCTACGTCCTTCTATAGAACCTAATAATTGTATGATACAATATTGTTCTGCTCCAGGAAGTCATCCAGGCCTCTCTTGAACCCCTCGACTGAGTTCGCCATCACCACCTCCTCAGGCAAGCAATTCCAGATTCTCACTGCCCTAACAGTAAAGAATCCTCTTCTATGTTGGTGGAAAAACCTTCTCTCCTCCAGACGCAAAGAATGCCCCCTTGTGCCCGTCACCTTCCTTGGTATAAACAGATCCTCAGCGAGATATTTGTATTGTCCCCTTATATACTTATACATGGTTATTAGATCGCCCCTCAGTCGTCTTTTTTCTAGACTAAATAATCCTAATTTCGCTAATCTATCTGGGTATTGTAGTTCTCCCATCCCCTTTATTAATTTTGTTGCCCTCCTTTGTACTCTCTCTAGTTCCATTATATCCTTCCTGAGCACCGGTGCCCAAAACTGGACACAGTACTCCATCGGCTGATAGATTCCATAAACCTGCACCCATGTTCAAGGTAGGAGATTCCGTGTGGTTAACAACTAAGAATCTGAAGTTAAACGTTCCTTCACAAAAACTTGGACAGAAATTCATTGGCCCTTTCAAGATCAACGGTATTGTGAGCTCTGTGGCCTGCCGGCTGAAGCTGCCTAGGACTATGAAGGTACACCCAGTTTTTCATCTATCTTTACCAAAGCCTGTATCTCCTAATACCTTCCAGGGACGTGTTGTGCCACCTCCGCAGGCTGTGGTGAGTGATGGGCAAGAACAATTTGTGGTGGAGGAAATTATTGATTCCAGTATTCACAGGAATCGGCTCCAATATCTGATAAGATGGCAGGGATATCCCCCTGAGGAAGACTCTTGGGAACCTGTGGAAAACATCAATGACCAACAGAAGATTTCTTGTTTTCATCAGAGATTCCCTGAGAAACCAGGTCCAGGATCGTCGTGAGGCCGCTTCTAAGGAGGGAGTAATGTCAGGACTCTTAACATTTTTATTACCTTTTGTGCATTACTGCCCTTTTCCAAGATGGTGTCTTTGGTCTCATGTACACTGTGTCTTCCTGCTATAAAACTCCACCCCAGCCTTCAGTCTGTGCTAGAGTATTCTACCTTGCATCCAGCTCCTGACTCTGGTGACTCCCTGGCTATATACCGTAATTTTCAGCATATAAGACGCACTTTTTCCCCCAAAAAATTGTGAGGAAAATGGGGGGTTCGTCTTATATTCGGAACGCAGGCTTACCGGCATTGTGGCGGCGACAGAGGTGCGGGCATGATGTGGCACGGTGAGCTGTATGGCGTGAGCAGGTCCCATCCATATTTGAGGTGAATCCGCGGCCCGGTATTGATGGAGAGCAGCAGCGCTGGTGAGTTACGGTATTTTCCGGTGGCGGCGGCCATCTTGCTGAGGCCGCGCGTGCGCAGATTCACTACTCTGCGTCCCAGGGCTTCAGGAAAATGGCCGTGGGAGGCCGCGCGTGCGCAGATGGAGATCGCGGCGGCCATTTTCCTGAAGCCCTGGGACGCAGAGTAGTGAATCTGCGCACGCGCGGCCTCAGCAACATGGCCACCGCCACCGGAAAATACCGTAACTCACCAGCGCTGCTGCTCTCCATCAATACTGGGCCACGGATTCACCTCAAATATGGATGTGACCTGCTCACGCCATACAGCTCACCGTGCCACATCATGCCCGCACCTCTGTCGCCGCCACAATGCCGGTAAGCCCGCCGCCACCAGGAAAACCACCCAGCTCTGCTGCTCTCCTTCACTACTGCTGTGGCGTCACCTCAAATGTGGAAGGGACCCTGGCCGCTGCCACCTGAGGAAGTGACCGCACGTCTGCCACCGCCACAGCAACCTCCCCATGGACACCAGGCCATGGCGTCGCCCACCTAAGCAGGATGGGACCCTGCTCAGGTGCACGCCGTTCCGCCCACCGCACCTCAGCATCACCTCACCTCTGCCACCACCATGCCTCCTGTGACCCTGCTCTGCCACTGCCTGCCCTCAGGTAAGAGATCTGAAATTCGGACAATAAGACGGACCCCCATCTTATAAAAAAATCTTTTTTTCTGCATTTTTCACCCCAAATTTGGGGTGCGTCTTATATTACGGTGCGTCTTATAGTCCGAAAAATACGGTACCTGCTCCTGTGAACCTGTGTGGTGATCCTGCTACTCAGCTCTGAGTTCCTGCTGCATACACCAGTTTCCAGTAATTCTCCTTCATCTGCTGCTCGTGTTTACTCCCATCTGCATTTGCTGGACATGTAAGCTGTTGCTGCTCTGCAAAAACCAGAGACTATTAACCAGGCCTCCCTGGTTGAGCTAAGATATTATTTGAACTGCCCTATAAGGATATCTATCTGTGTTTGGATTAAGACAAGGACTTATTTGTGTCAAGTATCCTCAAGAATTACTGTGCTTTATAGACTTTCTGCTTGATTGCATTTTCCTCTGAAGTGTCCTATAGATGGATAAGCTGCGTTTAATATTTACACCAAGTGTTGTGGAATTGAGTTTCTCTCTGCACCTGTTTGAATCACCGTGTGATAATATAGACTTTACCACTTATAAAACTGTGTCTTGTAGTTGTCTTGTTCCACGCAAAGAGTCTCCTGAGTTATCCCCTATAATTATTACAATAAGAGTTATCCTTCATCGTTTCCAAATGTAACATCACTCTCCCCGTGAGGAAAGCAATGCTACTGTGACGACCAGGACCCTGGAGCAGCACACTTCCTCCTCAGCTTCCTGTAAACTTTCATAACTGACTGCCTCCTTTGGTCTCATTCAGTGGTCCTCTGCGGCCTCTCACAAAGATGACCACACACTGGACTTTATCTTCACCCACCTCTGTTCGCTTACTAATGTCACTAACTCACCCTTCCCCCTGTCTGACCACAACCTACTGGCACTCTCTTCCCTCTCCTCTCCTAGTGCGCAACCCCCCACTCCACAAACTCACCCACCCTCGCAGAAATCTCAAACACCTCAATTTACAATCACTGCCTGAGTCCCTTCTCCCTCTTACAGACATAGCTTCCTTACATGACACAGATGCTGCTGCCACTTTATACAACACCACAATAAAAGCAGCACTTGATTCAGCCGCCCCCACGTACAGCAAAAATTGTACAATCAACAGGCAACCCTGGCTGATCAGTCGAGCCAAAGAATTGAGATGGGCTTCCAGGGTTGCTGAGCGGAGATGGAAGAGATCCCGTTCTGCAGAACACTTTATCACATACAAGGAGTCCCTCGCCAGCATCAAGTCCACGCTCACTGCCGCAAAACAAAATTACTTCTCATCTCTCATATTATCCCTGTCTCACAACCCTAAATAGCTTTTTAACACTTTCAATTCTCTACTCCATCCCCCAGCACCTCCTCTGTCTCCTCTCATTTCTGCTGAAGACTTTGCCTCTTTCTTTAAGCAGAAGATCGATAACATCAGAGAAAGCTTTGGCCCTCAGCCCCCGATGCCCCTCCACTTAACTGCTCAGCCCTGTTCTTTCAAAATCAGCTTCTCCACATAACAGAAGATCAGCTCTCCACCCTTCTGTCAAGATCACATCTCACCACTTGCACGCTTGACCTGCTCCCATCCCTAACCGCGCCAGTCTTCATCCCAACCCTAATAAATCTATTCAACCTTTTACTTGCAAATGGTGTCTTCCCCTAATCCTTCAAACATGCCTCAATCACACCCATCCTCAAATAGCCCTCCCTCAACCCATCCTCTGTGTCTAGCTATCATCACCCGATATCACTTCTCCATTATGCCTCAAAACTACTGGAACAACATGTACATCTTGAACTGTCCTCCCACCTCTCATCCTGCTCCCTCTTTGACCGGTTACAATCTGGCTTCCGTCCACATCACTCAGCTAAAACTGCCCTAACTACAGTAAAGCCACCAAAGACCTACTAACCGCCAAGAGCAAGCGACACTACTCTGTCCTCCTTCTCTGGGACCTGTCTTTTGCCTTTGACACTGTGGACCACTCCCTCCTGCTAAAGATTCTCTTATCTCTTGGCATCAAAGACTTGGCCCTATCATGGATCTCATCATATCTAACAGACTGGACATTCAGTGTCACCCTCTCCCACACCACCTCCTCACCTTGTCCCCTGTCTGTTGGTGTTCCCCAAGGCTCAGTCCTAGGACCCCTACTCTTCTCCATCTACACATTTGGCCTGGGACAGCTCATAGAATCCCAGGGTCTGCAATATCATCTCTACTCCGATGACACGCAGATCTACCTATCTGGACCTGACATCACCTCCTTACTGACCAAAATCCCACGTGTGTCCTCTATTTCATCTTTCTTTTCTACTCACTTTCTAAAACTGAACATGGACAAAACAGAATTCATCATCTTTCTGCCATCTCACTCTACCCCTCCACCAGACCTATCCATCAATGTTAATGGCTGCTCACTTTCCCAGTCTCGCATGCTTGGTGCCTCGGGGTGATCCTCGACTCTGCTCTCTTTCAAGCCACATATCCAAGCCCGTGCCTCCTCCTGCAGACTCCAACTCAAAAACATTTCCAGGATCCGTACATTCCTTGACCAAGAAACTACAAAAACGCTCGTGCACGCCCTCATTATCTCCCGCCTTGACTATTGCAACCTCCTACTCTCTGGCCTCCCCTCTAGCACTCTTGCACCACTCCAATCTATCCTAAACTCTGCTGCCCAACTAATCCACCTGTCTCGCCGTTATTCCCCAGCCTCTTCTCTCTGCTAAGCCCTTCAGTGGCTTCCTATTGTTCAGATTCTCCAATTCAAAACCCTAACTATGACATACAGAGTCATCCACAACCTGTCTCTTCCATACATCTGTGACATGGTCTCCCGATACTTACCTACAGGCAACCTTCGATCCTCTCAAGATCTCCTTCTCTTCTCCCCTCTAATCTCTTCTTCCCACAACTGCATACAAGACTTCTGTTGTGAATTCTGCTTTTGGGCTCCCTCCGGTGGTTGTAGGTGGTAATGCATTTGCCCCTGAGTTGCAGTCCTGGTCAGATGTATCTGCTGATTGCAGTTCTGACTGGGGTATTTAGACGTGCAGGATTCATTAGTCCTTGCCAGTTGTCAATTGTTGTTGGGAGGTGTAGGACCTCTGCCTGGTTCCTCCTGCCTTTCTGCCAAATCAGCAAAGATAAGTGTCTGTTTTTTTTCCTGTGGCACACATGTTGTGTGCTTCACAATTCAGTGCTATTCTTTGTGTTTTCTTGTCCAGCTTAGATTGTGTGAGTATTTTCTCAGTCTTCTTGGATTCTCTGGAGTGGCAGATATACATTCCATGTCTTTAGTTAGATTGTGGAACTTCTTGTATTATCTGCTGTGGATATTTTTGGAAGGGTTTTAATACTGACCGCCTAGTAATCTGTCCTATCCTTTTCTATTTATCTAGAGTGGCCTCTTTTGCTAAATCCTGTTTTCTACCTGCGTGTGTCTATTCTTCTCCTACTCACAGTCATTATTCGTGGGGGGCTGCCTATCCTTTGGGGGTCTGCTCTGAGGCAAGGTAGCATTCCTATTTCCATCTATAGGGGTATTTAGTCCTCCGGCTGTGTCGAGGTGTCTAGGGTATGTTAGGCACACCCCACAGCTACTTCTAGTTGCGGTGTTAGTTCAGGATCTGCGGTCAGTACAGGTTCCACTGACTCCAGAGAAAGTTTCATGCGGCTCCAAGGTCACCAGATCATAACAGTACAACTGGCCCATAATGAGTTAAATGCATCTCAGAAGAAGGGAACCATTTTTTTTTCTGCAGTCTGTTTTGTCTTTTTTTCCCTCTTTATTTATGGGTGGCTGAGGAGTCTTGTGCCAGCATGGATGTTCAGGAATTAGCTTTTCATGTAGAGCAGCTTGCTGCTAGGGTACAGGGTATTTCTGATTATATTGTTCAGACTCCTGCTTTGGAGCCGAAGATTCCTACTCCTGATTTGTTTTTTGGTGATAGGTCCAAATTTTTGGGTTTTAAAAATAATTGTAAACTGTTTTTTGCTCTGAGACCGAGATCCTCCGGTGATTCCATTCAGCAGGTTAAAATTGTCATCTCCCTGCTGCGTGGCGATCCACAGGATTGGGCATTTTCCCTGGAATCTGGGAATCCGGCCTTGCTTAATGTAGATTCCTTTTTTCAGGCTTTAGGATTATTCTATGATGAACCGAATTCTGTGGATCAAGCGGAGAAAACCTTGTTGGCCCTGTCTCAGGGTCAAGAGATGGCAGAATAGTTTTGTCAGAAATTTAGAAAATGGTCTGTGTTGACTAAATGGAATGATGATGCTTTGGCGGCAATTTTCAGAAAGGGTCTTTCTGAATCCATTAAAGATGTTATGGTGGGGTTTCCCACGCCTTCTGGTCTGAGTGATTCTATGTCTCTGGCCATTCAGATTGATCGGCACTTGCGGGAGCGTCAAACTGTGTGCGCTGTGGCGTCGTCCTTAGAGCAAAGTCATTGTGGCGACGCTTCGCATGTCATTTCAGTCTGCCCTAAGCGGACAAAAAGGATCGCTAGTTCATTTGCTATCAGTACTGTACAACCTAAATTTCTGTTATCGGTGTCCTTGATCTGCTCATTGTCATCATTTTCTGTCATGGCGTTTGTGGATTCAGGCGCCGCCTTGAACTTAATGGATTTTGAGTTTGCCAGGCCTTGTGGTTTTCCCTTGCAGCCTTTGCAGAACCCTATTCCTTTAAGGGGGATTGATGCTACACATTTGGCTAAAAATAAGCCCCAGTTTTGGACACAGGTGACCATGCACATGGCGCCAGCCCATCAGGAAGATTGTCGATTTCTGGTGTTGCATAATTTGCATGATGTTATCGTGCTGGGTTTTCCGTGGTTGCAGGTACATAATCCTGTGTTGGATTGGAAATCTATGTCTGTGACTAGTTGGGGTTGTCAGGTGGTTCATAATGATGTTCCTTTGATGTCAATCTCCTCTTCTTCCTCTTCTGAAATTCCAGAGTTTTTGTCTGATTTTCAGGATGTATTCGATGAGCCCAAGTCCAGTTCCCTTCCACCGCACAGGTACTGTGATTGTGCGATTGACTTGATTCCAGGCAGTAAGTTTCCTAAGGGCCGACTTTTCAACCTGTCTGTGCCTGAACATACCGCCATGCGGAGTTATGTTAAGGAGTCTTTGGAGAAAGGGCATATTCGGCCATCTTCTTCACCGTTGGGAGCAGGTTTTTTTTTGTTGCTAAGAAGGATGGCTCCTTGAGACCTTGTATTGATTATCGCCTCTTGAATAAGATCACGGTCAAGTTTCAATACCCTTTACCTTTGCTTTCCGATTTGTTTGCTAGGATTAAGGGGGCTAGTTGGTTTACGAAGATTGACCTTCGGGGGACATATAATCTTGTTCGTATTAAACAGGGTGATGAAAGGAAAACTGCGTTTAATACACCCGAAGGCCATTTTGAATACATTGTGATGCCATTCGGGCTTACTAACGCTCCATCTGTTTTTCAATCCTTCATGCATGATATCTTCCGGACTTATATTGATAAATTCTTGATTGTATATTTGGACGATATTTTGATTTTTTCCGATGATTGGAAGTCTCATGTGGAACAGGTCAGGATGGTATTTCAGATCCTTCGTGACAATGCTTTGTTTGTGAAGGGGTCTAAGTGTCTCTTTGGGGTGCAGAAGATCTCTTTTTTGGGCTTTATTACTTCTCCCTCATCTATGGAGATGGATCCTGTTAAGGTTCAGGCCATTCATGATTGGATTCAACCCACATCCGTGAAGAGCCTTCAGAAATTTTTGGGTTTTGCAAATTTTTATCGCTGTTTCATTGCTAACTTCTCCAGCGTGGTTAAACCCTTGACTGATTTGACGAAAAAAGGCGCTGATGTGGCGAATTGGTCCTCTGCGGCTGTCTTTGCCTTTCAGGAGCTTAAACGCCGATTTACTTCTGCTCCGGTGTTGCGCCAACCAGATGTTTCTCTTCCGTTTCAGGTTGAGATTGATGCTTCTGAGATTGGGGCAGGGGCCGTTTTGTCTCAGAGGGATTCTGTTTGTTCTTTGATGAAACCGTGTGCCTTCTTCTCCCGCAAGTTTTCGCCTGCTGAACGCAATTATGATGTCGGCAATCGGGAGTTGTTGGCTATGAAGTGGGCGTTTGAGGAGTGGCGACATTGGCTTGAGGGAGCTAAGCACCGTATTGTGGGCCTGACCGATCATAAGAATTTGATTTACCTCGAGTCTGCCAAACGGCTGAGTCCTAGACAGGCTTGATGGTCCTTGTTTTTTTCCCATTTTGATTTCGTGGTTTCGTATCTTCCGGGTTCTAAGAATATTAAGGCTGATGCCCTTTCTAGGAGTTTTTTGCCTTGTTATGGAAATATTAGGGTTGGATAAATATATCCCTGTGTGTGCTGTGGCCGCTCCCAATTAGACTGAGTATTTTGAGCGCTCATCAAGAATGGACTGTACACAACTGTGACAGAACAACATTCCATCAATACTGATACTTTATTGTACATACATAGTTTTATATTTTCACATAGAAAGGAGTGGTTAGGGGTTGTCAGGGGTGGTTAGTTAATTATCATATTGTCTAGCTCCTCTGTCATTGGTTATCTAAACATATATGGAATATTGTGATTAATGCTCATATGACTGCTGATCAAGCAACTAAACTCGAGTTCTCTGTCTAGGACAAAGTGGAGACACCTGACCAGCAGTCACCAAACATCTGACTCTCTTCTGCTTTTAGGGGTGGAAAACCCCATATGATCTGTCTGGGTTATATCAGGCTTATATCAGTTCAGTTCGTGTCAGCCATTTTAAACCATTGATTATAATATATATTAGCTGTGAGCATATAAGTATATATTTGATTATAGAGGAGTATACATGCAAGTGAGATCTACATGATATATATATTTCTATCACAAGCCCCCCTTAGATATCACTTGCCCTAATCCTAGCCTCCTGTCCCAAAGCGCTGCAACTCTTTTGTGCTGTTGGCGAACTGACACAAGCCTAACGCCTGTGCCCCACTCCATACAGACTTTTCGCAAATGGGCGGTCAGGAGATCTGTCCCTAACGGGGGTTCGTTGCAATCAGTCTCTTAGTCAATAGCATGTGTAGTGAGCGATGTGTAGTCTTTATCAGGTAGGTCATCTTTTCGGTCAGGCCGCAACATCATTCTGGCTTGGGTGTCATCTTCTGGTAGGGGAGCTTTCTTGCGATGCGATGAGTGGATCCAAGCGAGTCTTCCCTCCAGTTTCACAGAGTTTGGTGTCATCAGCAGCACTTGAACAGGACCATCAAATCTGGGATCGAGTGGTGTTCTCCTTACAAGCTTTTTCACCAACACCCAGTCTCCTGGCTTCTAGGAGTGCATACCGGACACTGAATCTGGATCTGGCAATGAAGAAAAAAACTCGAGAATGGATGTTAGCAAGTTTCTTGGTGATTTCAATTACATAAGCAGACAAAGTATCATATTGCATAATCAGCTGCTAAGGGAAAGGATACCCCTAACCTGGGACTAGACACAAACAAAATTTCATATGGTGACAGCTTTTCTGGGCCTCTGGGAGTGTGCCTAACACTGAGTAGTGTGATTGGGAGTGTGTAGGCCTAAGTCTGACCCTACTGCTGACTAGATCTCTCATGTGAGGTTTGCTGTGAATGTGGGTCCCTGGTCACTCTCTATCACTTCTGGGACCCCATAGCTGCATATCTCGTATCTGAGAGTAGCTTCTTTGCAGTAGTCTTTGCTGACCGGTTCTTCACTGGGAAAGCTTCTGGCTGTCATCCTGAGAACATGTCCATGGCCACAAGGGCATATTCGAATCCTCCACTTGGCGGCATCTTGATGTGGTCTATCTGGATCCTCTGGAAGGGGGTACAGTGGTCTGGCAAGTTGATGTGTGGGAACTTTCTTCATTCTTCCAGGGTTGCATTTGCCACAGGTCAGACAGCTGTTTATGAACTGGACTGTTAGGGTGGAGATTTCTGGAGTGAACCAGTAAGCACCAATCGGATCATTCATCTGTGTCTTTAATCTGTGTGTGGGCCCATGTGCCCACTGGACCACCATAGGGTACATGCTTCGGGGTAAACAGGGTTTGTAGTCCATTTAGTATACCCTTCCTTCTTCATGTGTTGCTCACTTCTGCATCCAGCATTCCTTCTTGTCCTTTGGGGCTTGCTCTTGCAACTTTTTTGAGCAGATCCCAGGATGTCATCTTGTCAGGTTTCCTGTCTTCAGCCGTCCTGTAGTAGCCGTCCGGCTCTACGACCTCTTCCACTTGTCCATATTGTCTTTCCTTGACTGTTTCTTTGGCTGCCATATCCGCCATGTTGTTGCCTCGTGCCCCTACTGTGTTCAGTTTTCCATGCGCTTTGACTTTTAGCATTGTCACCACTTTTGGAAGTTGAAGTGTGTTCAGCAGGTCCTTAATGGCTCCATTGATGCTTCACGGTTGTTCCGCTGGCTGTTATGAAGTCCCTTGCAGCCCAGATGGGTCCGAAGTCGTGTGCTATGCCATGCAAGTACCTTGAATCGGTATACATTTTCTCAGTCTTGTCTTCTGCCATCTGGTAGGCCTTCATCAGCGCTATCAGTTCTGCTTCCTGGGCTGACAGACTGAGCGGCAGACTTCTGGACCACAGGATCTCTTGATTGCTGGTCGCTGCACCTCCCGTGTGGAATCTTCCTTCATCATCTGCAAATCTGGAGCCATCCACATAGAGGATCAACTCTGGGTTGGTCAGTGGCTCTTCTGCCACCTTGGGTAGTCCTGCTGTTTCCTGTTGCATGATGCTGAAGCAATCATGGTCATCCGTCCGGAGCAAATTCAGATCCCTGCAGAAGGTATCATGCAGATTTTGATCAGACTTTTTATCTGAGGATCCGTATCTGTATCCCCCCTTGGGAGTGGGAGTAGAGTGGGCGAATTGAGGACTGTGCATTTGGAGATGGTGACATTGTTGGGCAGGAGTAGAGAGCACTGGAGGCGAAGATGCCTGGCGGTGGAGAGATGTTTTAGCTGGGTTTGGTTGAGGATTGCTGAGATGTCATGCAGAGCCAGGATTTCCAATGGTTTTTTCCACTGATGTCAGTAGTCCTGTCCAGGAGGGCGTGTGCTGCAACTGCTGCTCTCATGCGGGAGGAAGAGGCTCCCCTTGCAACTGGATCCAGGCAAGCTGAAAAGTAGTCCGAAAGTCTCTGTTTTCCCCCCTGAAGCTGTGTCAGGACTCCAGTAGCAAGGCCTTCTCTTCTCATCAAGTAGAGACGGAATGGCTTCTTGTAGTCAGATAGGCCTAGTGCTGGCGCTGAGACTACAGAGCCTTTTAACTTCTTGAACGAACTGAAGGCCACATCTGTCTGGAGGAACGGGGTCACGCTGTTTTATTCACACAGAGGCTGCATTAGGACGGAAGCATCAGGGATCCAGGCTCTGCAATATGAAACTAGACCAAGGAAGGCCTGTAGCACCTTTGGAGTTGTCGGAGGGACCATCTTCTCCACTGTGGTCTTCCGGTCATCTGTCAGGTGTTTCGCCTGGTGAGCAATACAGTGTCTCTGGAACGTAACTTGCTTCAGACACCACTGGACTTTGTTCTTTGAGATCTTGCAGTGCTGCTCCACCAGGTAGAGTAGGAGATACAAGGAATGGGCTTTACACGTGTCAAAGTCAACTGCACAAAGGAGTAGATTGTCCATGTATTGTAGCAGGGTTACTTCTGCTTGTTCTGTGACTCAGTTGGTGAGAACTGTGGACATTGCTTTGGTGAACTGTGAAGGGCTGTTCTGGGCCCACTGTGGCATCACTGTCCATGTGTGGTGTCCCCCCTGGTGCATTAAGGCAAACAGGAACTGGTCTTCCGGATGAGGGGGAACACTGAAGAAAACCTTAGCCAGGTCGGTCACTGTGAACACTTTTGCTGTGGCAGGCACATTCGAGAGCAGAGTGTGCGGATTCGGCATAATTGCAGTTTCAAACACTGTGGTGTCATTCACAGCTCTCAGGTTATATACCATTCTGAACTTGGCTGGCTCTCCTTTTACAGTCTTTTTCTTGACGGGGAAAAGTGGGGTATTGCAAGGCGATTTGCGAGGAACAATGATTCCTATTTCCAGGTAGACCTTCAGTTGGTCAGAGGCAGCTTGACTCTAGGCCTGGCCTGGGCCTTACGAGGGTACGGGGTACATGGCTTGAGTGACACCCGTACTGGGGCAACTTGAGGTTTTCTCACGTGCTGGGGTCCCTTAGACCATAGACTTTCTGGTACTATGTCCAGTACCTCCTTGAGTAGGCCTCATTGGTTGCTTAATGTTCTTGTAGGGCCGCCAGCATGACTCTTCTTGGGTCAGGGATGAAGAAAGTGTCACTGTCCCATCTTCCTGGAACACTGTGGTTGCCTTCAGCTTCTGCAGTAGGTTCGCTCCCAGCAGGTTGAGTGGCAGGTCCTTTACACCACAAACTGGGACAGGATAGAGTGTCCTGGCTGAGTGCACACGCTCAGTGGCTTTGTAAGCTGAGAATGTCTGACTTGACCATCAATGCCCATGCGAGACACAGAGGATTCTGATAGGCAGGTGGGATGAGCGAGTTCCACAGGTGTCATCACACTTCTGGCTGCACCACTTTGGATCTGACAACGCCATCCACTTTTAAAGGTAATTTGAGGTATTGGTCCTGCAGATGAAGTTTTACATGTCAGGAGCGTAGTGTCTTGCGGACCTGGCTTGCTTGCCTCTGTCCTATGGATGGGGTACTTCACTGCTTTCTGCACTTCCTCCTTGACCTGTTTCTCTGGACCAACTCTTGGGTTGCATGGGTCCAGTCTCTTCGGGGGCGTGAGTGCTTTGCACTGGTTCTGGAAATGGCCAAACTTGCCACAGATGTAACCCTTGACACTTCTTCTGTCTTTGTAGGGTGGTTGGGCTTCCAGGTCAGTGGTCACCATGAGAGGGGCTGTCTTCTGCACCCCTGGTTGTGACTCAATCCCTTGATGGGTACTGCAGCGGCAGCGGGGTCCGGCCTGCTGATTGAAGCTGCGGTGGTAAGACGGGGCCTGCAGGTGCATTCGTGACGAGGCCCGGGGTGCCATGAGACCGGCGGCTGCATCCAACCCAAGGTCTTGGGGCATTACAGGGGCTGCGGCTGCATCTGCCGTCACTTCTTACCCCTGGTCTGACATAGCTTCTCCTCTTTGCTAACCTTATTGAGGTCCGTGTCTCCTCTCTGGAGTCTGCAGCGGTTCTTCCGGTGTGTCGATCGGCACTTTGTAGCGTCTTCACCTCTGGCTCCCCTTCTGGTGTTCTCAGCAGCACGGCACCTGCTCCTTCTTCACGCTCTTTGTGGTGCTATAATAGCGGCAGTTTTGGTGACAATTGGCATTGAACAGTCTCCTAGGCGCACATAAAACATTTTTTTCTGGGTCAGTCCACTGCTATTGACCTGTTCTCAGGCCTAGCCACTATCAGTGGTTTCCTGATTGGCTGTCTCAGTCCATGCACAAAGGCCTGTGTATCTGGTCATCAATGGTGAAGCCCAAGTCTTGGAATACTTGCATTACTCTGCACTGAAACTTCTTTACAGACTCTGTCTTATCTTGGCTCATGTCATGGCTTCTCCTGCCAATCTGCCTTTGGCCCACTCTCTGAGTTGTTCAATTAGCTGTGGCCCTGACTCCCAAGCGTGTACGTCTGATTCTGCTGGAAGTTTGAATTGTTCCTTCATGATTGGCCAGAGTGCATCACCTGCTTCTATTTTCATTCATGGCCCAGAGATCATTGCAGCTGCCTGCATATGTTTGCTGCTTCTGCTACATTCTTCGGTAAAATGGCATGGGATGCATCCCTGGGTCTGGACTATTGTCACCTGACTTGAAGTGCAGTGCACATAGTGTAATGGTGGTGCCTCTATCTGCCCCTGCATTCTTGGTGCCTGTGGGTTTCTTTTCTAGTACTAGACAGCATGTATGATGTTCCCTCTTCATCTTCATCAGAGGAATAGTTGTGATAGCTTGTACTGGGGTCGTACACTGACTGATTTTGAACTTAGAAGTTGCTTTTTTATGTGAGGATGTCTCCCCCCTTGCTGAAGCTGTGATGGATTAGGATTATAGTTTCATGTTGGTGTGAATGTGGATGTAGGCAGCTCTGACCGGTGCAGAAGCTGTACATTATCAATACATGGTGATATCAAAGTTCATGTAAAACCTTAAGGGTTACAATATTGTTGACTGTGAAATGAGGTAACGGAGGATCTGTCAGTGAGCTCGTTCTGATATCATTCCTCCCCCCTCTGCACCCAGGGCTGAGCTGACTGCTGCCTGATATGTCTGGGGCTGCCCACTGTAGGGGGGGCTTTCACCTTCTTTCCCCGATATCACAACTGGCAATGGCTGGACTGTGCCAGGGACACCTTGTGCTGTAAGCACCATATTGTTTGAATTGGGCGTTGGCCCAGCCGGCAACACGGAGGAAAAAAGAGGAAGAAGAAGGGGGAGGGGTTGAGGAGTGAGACAAAGGAATAGTAGGAAGGGAGAGAGAGAGAGAGAGAGAGAGAGAGAATGCGGAGAGAAAAAGACTGACAGAGAAAAAAAAAAAAAGAAAGAGGATAGAGGAGAACAACAAGAATAATAGAGAGGAGCAATTATGCCTTCTCCCTGTAGGGAGAGACGGGGCGCACCACATACTGTGCAAAAATAACTACCTAAACCATGGATTCTGCTAAAAGCAGACTGCGCAGATTCTCCCGTCTCATACCCACAAAAATCACTTCCTGGTTTGCTCATATAACTTTCTGTACCACCTAAACGATGTAAGTTCTGCTGCCACTTCATATCATGTATTGGCATTGAGCAATCTAACATCAGCTACTGTAACTTCCCTTATTTTCCTTTCTACGTCATGCCACTCTGCAGCTTGAAATCTGCCATTCTAATGAATTTCACGTACTTTATACCTTCCAAAAATGTACACATACTTAATACCTTCGTGTTCTGTCACTATCTAGGGGCTGTTTTCTCATCAGGAAGTAAAAAGACTTTCCTGTTGCTCGGCCACTTTATTCCCCATAGCAAAAGCAAAAAAATGAAAATGAAAAACACACAAAAATGAGAAAAGAAAACAGTACTAAAAAAAACTTCTAAAAATGAGTATATAAAACACTAAGAAAAACTCAAAACGATAAGAAAAACCGTCAAAAACTTAGTTCACAACCAAAAACTCAAAACTTTGATACAAGAGAAAAAAAACTTTTTTTTTCAAAAATAAATAAATAAATAAAAAATAAAAAGGTAAAGAGATTGAAGATTGAGGAAAACTTAATTAAAAAACTTTAAAATGCCGCAAAAAGAAAAAGACCCTTTAAGAGAGTAAAAAAAAAAAAAATTAAAAATTAAAACGGCTTTTCTCTTTTTTTTTTTTTCCTTTAGAATCTCTGCGCTCAAATGCAGTCAGAGACACACTTCCTCTTAGATATCACGTATGCCATTGCAATAATATCAAATGTCACTAAAATCACATTTCTGAAAACACGTAGGTCACATCAAAAAATGATAGATACAACTTAAATTTCACTTCTTCACAAAAAAAACTACACATACCCAGCACTGCAGCTGAAAACAGTCTGGAAAAAAAAATGTGACAGTTTGATTTACAATGCATATCTCTCTGCTAAACAGCACGGAGAAAGAGGAAGTTCGGACAAGAGAACTATTTCTGCTTCTTAAAGCGGCAATAGTACATGACACAAACAGACAGATAGACAATCCGAGAGATGCCCTTTTAAATTCTGTGACACATGCAGGCTGCGCTGGGAACAGACTACTGCCAATCGCACTGGACGCACCTGCGCCCGGGCCACCTGAGTGCTTGAGAAGCACAACAAGCGGGAAATCTACCACCCCGGTCCGGACGTCCTGACTGGATCGCCGGCACTACGGGAATCTGTGGCAGCCCCTGTAATCTATCACCATCCGAGCCTGGATTCTGGAGCCACCTGCTCCGGAACTACCTGTTCCTTTCCTCTTGCACGGGAATCTGTGATAGCTTACTCAGCGATTTGACCTCCTGCGGTCTGTTTCTCAGCAACCACAAACAAAAGTCACTTTTTCCTTCTTCTCTCGGATTTTACACAAACACATACACGGTCCACAGCAGACACCTCCCAGGGTGGATTCGTGGCTACGGATTTTTTACACTACCTGGGAATTTGTGACCACATCTTACCGGCAAGAGGCATAGACAAGGACTGGGCACAGGGGACTTTCAGGTAAGATGATAACATTTTCTTACCTTACTTATGGAGCTGCGCAGTCTCCTGCCCCTGTGCCAGGCCACGCTACAGCTTCTGTATCTCCGGTTAGAAGGATCCCGTGCGTTTCATCCGAGCCGTTGGGCGCCATTCTGTTATGGAAATATTAGGGTTGGATAAATATATCCCTGTGTGTGCTGTGGCCACTCCCAATTAGACTGAGTATTTTGAGCGCTCATCAAGAATGGACTGTACACAACTGTGACAGAACAACATTCCATCAATACTGATACTTTATTGTACATACATAGTTTTATATTTTCACATAGAAAGGAGTGGTTAGGGGTTGTCAGGGGTGGTTAGTTAATTATCATATTGTCTAGCTCCTCTGTCATTGGTTATCTAAACATATATGGAATATTGTGATTAATGCTCATATGACTGCTGATCAAGCAACTAAACTCGAGTTCTCTGTCTAGGACAAAGTGGAGACACCTGACCAGCAGTCACCAAACATCTGACTCTCTTCTGCTTTTAGGGGTGGAAAACCCCATATGATCTGTCTGGGTTATATCAGGCTTATATCAGTTCAGTTCGTGTCAGCCATTTTAAACCATTGATTATAATATATATATTAGCTGTGAGCATATAAGTATATATTTGATTATAGAGGAGTATACATGCAAGTGAGATCTACATGATATATATATTTCTATCACAGCCTGATTCTCCTGAGGTCCTTGAACCGGTCGGCATTCTGAAAGAAGGGGTGGTCCTTTCTGCCATTTCCCCTGATTTATGGCGGGTTCTTCAGGAATTTCAGGCTGATAGACCTGACCGCTGTCCTGTGGGGAAATTGTTTGTTCCTGACAGATGGACTAGTAGAGTGATTTCTGAGGTTCACTGTTCTGTGTTGGCTGGTCATCCTGGTATTTTTGGTACCAGAGATTTGGTTGGTAGGTCCTTTTGGTGGCCTTCGTTGTCACGTGATGTGCGTTCTTTTGTGCAGTCCTGTGGGACTTGTGCACGGGCCAAGCCTTGTTGTTCCCGTGCTAGTGGGTTACTTTTGCCATTGCCGGTCCCTGAGAGGCCCTGGACGCATATTTCTATGGATTTTATTTCTGATCTTCCGGTTTCCCAGAGGATGTCGGTTATCTGGGTTGTTTGTGACCGGTTTTCTAAGATGGTTCATTTGGTGCCTTTGCCTAAATTGCCTTCCTCTTCAGAGTTGGTTCCGTTGTTTTTTCAGCATGTGGTTCGTTTGCATGGTATTCCGGAGAATATTGTGTCCGACAGAGGTTCCCAGTTTGTTTCTAGGTTTTGGCGGGCCTTTTGTGCTAGGCTGGGCATTGATTTGTCTTTTTCTTCTGCATTTCATCCTCAGACAAATGGCCAGACCGAGCGAACTAATCAGACTTTGGAGACTTATTTGAGATGCTTTGTGTCTGCCGATCAGGATGATTGGGTGGCCTTTTTGCCATTGGCGGAGTTTGCCCTTAATAATCGGGCTAGTTCGGCTACTTTGGTTTCGCCTTTTTTTTGTAATTTTGGTTTTAATCCTCGTTTTTCTTCTGGGCAGGTTGAGCCTTCTGACTGTCCTGGTGTGGATTCTGTGGTTGACAGGTTGCAGCAGATTTGGGCTCATGTGGTGGACAATTTGGTGTTGTCTCAGGAGGAGGCTCAACGTTTTGCTAACCGTCGTCGGTGTGTTGGTTCCCGGCTTCGGGTTGGGGATTTTGTTTGGTTGTCTTCCCATCATGTTCCTATGAAGGTTTCTTCCCCTAAGTTTAAGCCTCGGTTTATTGGTCCTTATAGGATTTCTGAGATTATTAATCCGGTGTCTTTTCGATTGGCGCTTCCTGCCTCTTTTGCTATCCATAATGTCTTCCATAGATCTTTATTACGGAAATATGTGGTGCCCGTTGTTCCCTCTGTTGATCCTCCGGCCCCTGTTTTGGTTGATGGGGAGTTGGAGTATGTGGTTGAGAAGATTTTGGATTCTCGTTTTTCGAGGCGGAGGCTTCAGTACCTTGTCAAATGGAAGGGTTATGGCCAGGAGGATAATTCTTGGGTTTTTGCTTCTGATGTCCATGCTGCTGATTTGGTTAATGCTTTTCATCTGGCTCATCCTGATCGGCCTGGGGGCTCTGGTGAGGGTTCGGTGACCCCTCCTCAAGGGGGAAGTACTGTTGTGAATTCTGCTTTTGGGCTCCCTCCGGTGGTTGTAGGTGGTAATGCAGTTGCCCCTCAGTTGCAGTCCTGGTCAGGTGTATCTGCTGATTGCAGTTCTGACTGGGGTATTTAGGCATGCAGGACTCATTTGTCCTTGCCAGTTGTCAATTGTTCTTGGGAGGCTATGGACCTCTGCCTGGTTCCTCCTGCCTTTCTGCCAAATCAGCAAAGATAAGTGTCTGGTTTTTTTTTCCTGTGGCACACATGTTGTGTGCTTCACAATTCAGTGCTATTCTTTGTGTTTTCTTGTCCAGCTTAGATTGTGTCAGTATTTTCTCAGTCTTGTTGGATTCTCTGGAGTGGCAGATATACATTCCATGTCTTTAGTTAGATTGTGGAACTTCTTGTATTATCTGCTGTGGATATTTTTGGAAGGGTTTTAATACTGACCGCCTAGTAATCTGTCCTATCCTTTCCTATTAAGCTAGAGTGGCCTCTTTTGCTAAATCCTGTTTTCTACCTGCGTGTGTCTATTCTTCTCCTACTCACAGTCATTATTCGTGGGGGGCTGCCTATCCTTTGGGGGTCTGCTCTGAGGCAAGGTAGCATTTCTTTTTCCATCTATAGGGGTATTTAGTCCTCCGGCTGTGTTGAGGTGTCTAGGGTATGTTAGGCACACCCCACGGCTACTTCTAGTTGCGGTGTTAGTTCAGGATTTGCGGTCAGTACAGGTTCCACCAACTCCAGAGAAAGTTTCATGCGGCTCCAAGGTCACCAGATCATAACATTCTCCCGTGCTTCCCCTATACTCTGGAACTCTCTACCCCAACACATCAGACGTTCGCCTACCACGGAAACTTTCAAAAGGAACCTGAAGACTCACCTCTTCCGACAAGCCTACAACCCGCAGTGATCATCAGTCTACTGAACCGCCGCACGACCAGCTCTACCCTCTCCTACTGTATCCTCACCCATCCCCTGTAGACTGTGAGCCCTCGCGGGCAGGGTCTTCTCTCCTTCTGTACTTGTGTGTGCCTTGTATTGCTCATGTTTATTGTACTTGTCTATGTATGCCCCCTTTTTTCACATGTAAAGCACCATGGAATAAATGGCACTATAAAAATGAATAAGAATAATAAATAAGAATAATGTGTATAACCTTACATTTATCATTGTTAACCCCTTCATGACCCAGCCTATTTTGGCCTTAATGACCTTGCCGTTTTTTGCAATTCTGACCAGTGTCCCTTTATGAGGTAATAACTCAGGAACGCTTCAACGGATCCTAGCGATTCTGAGATTGTTTTTTCGTGACATATTGGGCTTCATGTTAGTGGTAAATTTAGGTCGATAATTTCTGAGTTTATTTGTGAAAAAAATGGAAATTTGGCGAAAATTTTGAAAATTTCGCAATTTTCACATTTTGAATTTTTATTCTGTTAAACCAGAGAGTTATGTGACACAAAATAGTTAATAAATAACGTTTCCCACATGTCTACTTTACATCAGCACAATTTTGGAAACAATTTTTTTTTTTGCTAGGAAGTTATAAGGGTTAAAATTTGACCAGTGATTTCTCATTTTTACAACAAAATTTACAAGACCATTTTTTTTAGGGACCACCTCACATTTGAAGTCAGTTTGAGGGTTCTATATGGCTGAAAATACCCAAAAGTGACACCATTCTAAAAACTGCACCCCTCAAGGTGCTCAAAACCACATTCAAGAAGTTTATTAACCCTTCAGGTGTTTCACAGCAGCAGAAGCAACATGGAAGGAAAAAATGAACATTTAACTTTTTAGTCACAAAAATGATCTTTTAGCAACAATTTTTTTATTTTCCCAAGGGTAAAAGGAGAAACTGGACCATGGACGTTGTTGTCCAATTTGTCCTGAGTACGCTGATACCTCATATGTGGGGGTAAACCACTGTTTGGGCGCACGGCAGGGCTCGGAAGGGAAGGAGCGCCATTTGCTTTTTCAATGAAAAATTGGCTCCAATCTTTAGCGGACACCATGTCGCGTTTGGAGAGCCCCCGTGTGCCTAAACTTTGGAGCTCCCCCACAAGTGACCCCATTTTGGAAACTAGACCCCCAAAGGAACTTATCTAGAAGCATAGTGAGCACTTTAAACCCCCAGGTGCTTCACAAATTGTTCCGTAAAAATGAAAAAGTACTTTTTTTTCACAAAAAAATTATTTTAGCCTCAATTTTTTCATTTTCACATGGGCAACAGGATAAAATGGATCCTAAAATTTGTTGGACAATTTCTCCTGAGTACACCAATACCTCACATGTGGGGGTAAACCACTGTTTGGGCACATGGTAAGGCTCGGAAGGGAAGGAGCGCCATTTGACTTTTTGAATGAAAAATTATCTCCATCGTTAGCGGACACCATGTCGCGTTTGGAAAGCCCCTGTGTGCCTAAACATTGGAGCTCCTCCACAAGTGACCCCATTTTGGAAACTAGACCCCCCAAGGAACTTATCTAGAGGCATAGTGAGCACTTTAAACCCCCAGGTACTTCACAAATTGATCCGCAAAAATGAAAAAGTACTTTTTTTTCACACAAAATTTCTTTTAGCCTCAATTCTTTCATTTTCACATGGGCAACAGGATAAAATGGATCCTAAAATTTGTTGGGCAATTTCTCCTGAGTACGCCGATACCTCATATGTGGGGGTAAACCACTGTTTGGGTGCACGGCAAGGCTCGGAAGGGAAGGCGCGCCATTTGACTTTTTGAATGGAAAATTAGCTCCAATCGTTAGCGGACACCATGTCGCGTTTGGAGAGCCCCTGTGTGCCTAAACATTGGAGCTCCCCTACAAGTGACCCCATTTTGGAAACTAGACCCCCCAAGGAACTTATCTAGATGCATAGTGAGCACTTATAACCCCCAGGTGCTTCACAGAAGTTTATAACGCAGAGCCGTGAAAATAAAAAATAATTTTTCTTTCCTCAAAAATGATTTTTAGCCCAGAATTTTTTATTTTCCCAAGGGTAATAGGAGAAATTGGACCCCAAATGTTGTTGTCCAGTTTGTCCTGAGTACGATGATACCCCATATGTGGGGGTAAACCACTGTTTGGGCGCACGGCAGGGCTCGGAAGGGAAGGCACGCCATTTGGCTTTTTGAATGGAAAATTAACTCCAATCATTAGCGGACACCATGTCGCGTTTGGAGAGCCCCTGTGTGCCTAAACATTGGAGCTCCCGCACAAGTGACCCCATTTTGGAAACTAGACCTCCCAAGGAACTAATCTAGATGTGTGGTGAACACATTAAACCCCCAAGTGCTTCACAGAAGTTTATAACGCAGAGCCATGAAAATAAAAAATAATTTTTCTTTCCTCAAAAATGATTTTTTAGCCCACAATTTTTTATTTTCCCAAGGGTAACAGGAGAAATTGGACCCCAAAAGTTGTTGTCCAGTTTCTCCTGAGTATGCTGATACCCCATATGTGGGGGTAAACCACTGTTTTGGCACACGTCGGGGTTCGGAAGGGAAGTAGTGACGTTTTGAAATGCAGACTTTGATGGAATGCTCTGCGGGCGTCAGGTTGCGTTTGCAGAGCCCCTGATGTGCCTAAACAGTAGGAACTCCCCACAAGTGACTCCACTTTGGAAACTAGACCCCCAAGGGAACTTATCTAGATGTGTGGTGAGCACTTTGAACCCCCAAGTGCTTCACAGAAGTTTATAACGCAGAGCCGTGAAAATAATAAATGTGTTTCCTTTCCTCAAAAATATTTTTTAGCCCAGAATTTTTTATTTTTGCAAGAGTAACAGGAGAAATTGGACCCCAAAATTTGTTGTCCAGTTTCTCCTGAGTACGCTGATACCCCATATGTGGGGGTAAACCACTGTTTGGGCATATGCCGGGGCTCGGAAGGGAAGTAGTGACGTTTTGGAATGCAGACTTTGATGGAATGGTCTGCGGGCATCATGTTACGTTTGCAGAGCCCCTGATATGCCTAAACAGTAGAAACCCCCCACAATTGACCCCATTTAGGTAACTAGACCCCCCAAGGAACTTATCTAGATGTGTGGTGAGCACGTTCAACCCCCAAGTGCTTCACAGAAGTTTACAACGCAGAGCCATGAAAATAAAAAATCATTTTTCTTTCCTCAAAAAAGATGTTTTAGCAAGCAATTTTTTATTTTCACAAGGGTAACAGGAGAAATTGGACCCCAATATTTGTTGCCCAGTTTGTTGTGAGTACGCTGATACCCCATATGTGGGGGTAGACCACTGTTTGGGCATATGCCGGGGCTCGGAAGGGAAGTAGTGGCATTTGAAATGCAGACTTTGATGGAATGGTCTGCGGGCGTCACATTGCATTTGCAGAGCCCCTGATGTGCCTAAACAGTAGAAACACCCCACAAGTGACCCCATTTTGGAAACTAGACCCCCCAAGGAACTTATCTAGATGTGTGATGAGCACGTTCAACCCCCAAGTGCTTCACAGAAGTTTACAACGCAGAGCCGTGAAAATAAAAATTCATTTTTCTTTCCTCAAAAAAGATGTTTTAGCAAGCAATTTTTTATTTTCACAAGGGTAACAGGAGAAATTGGACCCCAATATTTGTTGCCCAGTTTGTTGTGAGTACGCTGATACCCCATATGTGGGGGTAAACCACTGTTTGGGAGCATGTCAGGGCTCGGAAGGAAGTAGTGACATTTGAAATGCAGACTTTGATGGAATGGTCTGCAGGCGTCACGTTGCATTTGCAGAGCCCCTGATGTGCCTAAACAGTAGAAACACCCCACAAGTGACCCCATTTTGGAAACTAGACCCCCGATGGAACTTATCTAGATGTGTGGTGAGCACTTTCAACCCCCAAGTGCTTCACAGAAGTTTATAACGCAGAGCCGTGAAAATAAAAAATAATTGTTCTTTCCTCAAAAATTATGTTTTAGCAAGTAATTTTTCATTTTTGCAAGGGTAACAGGAGAAATTGGACCCCAACAGTTGTTGCCCAGTTTGTCCTGAGTACGCTGGTACCCCAAATGTGGGGGTAAACCACTGTTTGGGCGCACGTTGGGGCTTGGAAGGGAGGGAGCACCATTTGACTTTTTGAACGCAAGATTGGCTGGAATCAATGGTGGCGCCATGTTGCGTTTGGAGACCCCTGATGTGCCTAAACAGTGGAAACCCCTCAATTCTAACTTCAACACTAACCCCAACACACCCCTAATCCTAATCCCAACTGTAGCCATAACCCTAATCACAACCCTAACCCCAACACACCCCTAACCACAACCCTAACCGCAACACACCCGTAACCCTAATTCCAACCCTAACCCTAATCCTAACCCTAATCCCAACCCTAACCCTAATCCCAACCCTAACCACAACTGTAACCCCAACACACCCCTAACCCTATCCGTAACCCTAACCACAAGCCTAATCTTAACCCTATTTCCAACCCTAGCCCTATTTCCAACCCTAACTCTAATTCCAACCCTAACCCTAAGGCTATGTGCCCACGTTGCGGATTCGTGTGAGATTTTTCCGCACGATTTTTGAAAAATCTGCAGGTAAAAGGCACTGCATTTTACCTGCAGATTTACAGCAGATTTACAGTGTTTTTTTGTGCGGATTTCACCTGCGGATTCTTATTGAGGAACAGGTGTAAAACGCTGCGGAATCCGCACAAAGAATTGACATGCTGCGGAAAATACAACGCAGCATTTCTGCACGGAATTTTCCGCACCATGGGCACAGCGGATTTGGTTTTCCATAGGTGTACATGGTACTGTAAACCTGATGGAAAACTGCTACGAATTCGCAGCGGCCAATCCGCAGCCAAATCCGCACTGTGTGCACATGCCGTAACCCTAACCCTACCCCTAACCCTACCCCTAACCCTACCCCTAACCCTAACCCTACCCCTAACCCTACCCCTAACCCTAACCCTACCCGTAACCCTAACCCTACCCCTAACCCTACCCCTAGTTCTAACCCTAACCCTAGTGGAGAACGAAAAAAAAAATATATATATTTTCTTTATTTTATTATTGTCCCTACCTGGGGGTGATAAAGGGGGGTTTATTTATTATTTTTTTATTTTGATCGCTGTGATAGAACCTACCACAGCGATCAAAATATACTTGTAAGGAATCTGCCGGCTGGCAGATTCGGCGGGCGCACTGAGCATGCGCCCGCCATTTTGGAAGATGGCGGCGCCCAGCGAGGAGACGTACGGACACCGGGAGGATCGGTAAGTATGAAGGGGTGGTGGGGGGGTGGATCGGAGCACAGGGGGGGTAATCGGACCACAGGGGGGTGAATCCAAACAAGGAGGGAGCGGACAGGAGGACGGGGGAGCCGGCAGGCGGACGGAGGGGACCGGACCCCATAACGGAGGACTGGGGGGGCGATCGGTGGGTGTGGGGGGGGGTGTCACTTTAGTATTTCCAGCCATGGCCGATGTTATTGCAGCATCGGCCATGGCTGGATTGTAATATTTCACCAGTTTTTTAGGTGAAATATTACAAATCGCTCTGATTGGCTGTTTCACTTTCAACAGCCAATCAGAGCGATCGTAGCCACGGGGGGGGGGGGGGTGAAGCCACCCCCCCTGGGCTGAAGCACCACTCCCCCTGTCTCTGCAGATCGGGTGAGATTGGAGTTAACCCTTTCACCCGATCTGCAGGAACGCGATCAAACCATGACGCATACGCTGCGTCATAGGTCGCATTGGCACCGACTTTCATGACGCAGCGTATGCGTCAAAGGTCGTGAAGGGGTTAAACCGCATCTGCCACCTTTCGGCCCATTCTGTACATGTAATAATCTGTACATGTAATACTGATAATCTGTACATGTAGCAATGAAGATAATCTGTACATGTACTGCTAATAATCTGTACATGTAGCAATGATAATAATCTGTACACATATTAATAATAATCTGCACATGCAATACTGATAATAGTTTGTACATGTAATACTGATAATCTGCACATGTAGTAATGATAATAATCTCTACATGTAAAAATATAGATCAGAGCAATAATAGTATTAAACAAAATCTGGCAATATTGGAAAAATTCAATATGCCAGTATGAAAGAAAAAACTCATGCAAAATTCGAATAATTTGTAGCCCAAAGAACTGTCTTCAAAGTGAATACAAAATTGCATTTATTAAATATCAATGTCACATAATATAGTGTAAAAAATATGAAAGTACAAATAGACACAAATAGAATTCAAATGGGTATCTAGAACAAGAAGGTAAATAAAGTCCAGAAAATCACACTGAAACAACAAAGTAAAGTCCGTCCAGAGAAATCAAATTCTTTAGGCTAATAGACCATCTATAATATAACATATAATATATGGGGTCCCGGACTGCCGTGTTGTGACTACCCATTTAGGTGTGTGCACTTGCACCCTATGTATACACTATGCCTATCCCTTTGTTTTAGGTTTAATAGCTAGACCATCTAAGCACAGCACTTGCACTTTATATTTACTTTTGCATTTATATGCTGGTCTAGTGTTTAATGACTAATCTGTTTAGCACAAGCACTTTTATTTTATTTATGTTTATCTAATTTATTTAGGATTTATTAGCGTCGTATTTTTACTGCCATCCTTAATATGGTGCACAGCACTTTATTTGGCATATGTATATATACATTTTTATTATTATGATGAAATTCCTTAATATTTTCTGCATAGCACTTTATGATTCAATCATGTATATGTCCATTTAATAATGTTTTTCACTTTATTATATTCATTTAAATATTTGGACTCTACACATTTTGTATTGATTAATGGTTGATGTATAGTTTGGATTTATTTACATGTTTGGTTTCACACCGTCGGCTACTCCTGTTTTTCATCTCCATTGTGCCTAAAAAGTTTTTTAAACAAATTCTTTGTTCATTATCAATAAACGTTATAAATTTTACTTTGGGCTCAGCACTTCTATTTTTTCTGGTAGGTTTTTTTATTTTTTTGAAGTTTGCCCTCACATATGTGTAGCCTCTTTTCTTGTTTCTAGGAATTATTATAATATAACGCTGGGAGCATCACTCTGTCCGAAGCCTTTATAGACTGCTCAAGCACTTGCGCAGTCTGGACCCCACCGAGTGACACAGCCCAGGAGATCGCGGTATGCGTAAGCACTGAACGCATACCGCAATCTCCGACGGAGAAGCAGGAACGTGCCAGGAGGGGATGAGTATGGTGGGGAGAGTGAGTATGCGATATTCACCTGTCCCCGGGCTCCGTCTTTTGCATCCTCTGGCTGATGTTCAGGTCAGAGGCAGAGGGTGCGATGACGTGGTTAGTGCGCGCCCCCTGCCTGAACGTCACAGCAGAGACCTGGAAGACACAGCCGTGTCCGGTGGTGGAATGGGGACAAGTGAATATTGCAAGTGCCGGGGACCTGACACCGCCAGTGTCCCCGCCTGCTCTGGCCCCCGGCACTCGGCGCCCAGCGACGAAAGATGAGTATGTCATTTTTTTTTATCGCAGCAGCAGCAAACAGGGCATATTATGCTATGGAGCATCTTATGGGGCCATTATTAACCTTTATGGAGCAGCATACAGGGCATATTATGCTATGGAGCAGCATATGGGGCATATTATGCTATGGAGCATCTTATGGGGCCATTATTAACCTTTATGGAGCAGCATACAGGGCATATTATGCTATGGAGCAGAATACGGGGCATATTATGCTATGGAGCATCTTATGGGGCCATTATTAACCTTTATGGAGCAGCATACAGGGCATATTATGACACTCAGATCTACCTCTCTGGCCCAGACGTCACCGCTCTGCTGTCCAGAATCCCAGAGTGCTTATCAGCTATATCCTCCTTCTTCTCCTCTCGCTTCCTCAAACTCAATGTGGACAAATCTGAACTCATCATCTTTCCTCCATCCCACAGATCTTCCTTACCTGACCTATCTATCGCAATCAATGACATCATGCTTTCCCCCGTACCGGAAGTCCGCTGCCTCGGAGTAACCTTCGACTCTGCCCTGTCCTTCAAACCGCACATCCAAGCTCTTTCCACCTCCTGTCGCCTCCAGCTCAAAAATATCTCCAGAATCCGTCCTTTCCTCAACCTTCAATCTACTAAAATGCTTGTGCATGCCCTCATCATCTCCTGCCTTGACTACTGCAACATCCTTTTCTGTGGCCTCCCTGCTAACACCCTTGCACCTCTCCAGTCCATCCTTAACTCTGCTGCCCGACTAATCCATCTCTCTCCTCACTACTCCTCCGCCTCCCCCCTCTGCAAATCTCTTCACTTGCTCCCATTCCCTCAGCGTATCCAGTTCAAATTACTAATACTGACCTACAAAGCCATCCACAACCTGTCTCCTCCACATATCTCTGAACTAATCTCCCGATATCTTCCCTCACGTAATCTCCGGTCCTCCCAAGACCTCCTTCTCTCCTCCACACTTATTCGCTCCTCATCCAATCGCCTCCAAGACTTCTCCCGAATATCCCCCATCCTCTGGCATTCTCTGCCCCAACACGTCCGGTTATCCACCACATTCGGATCCTTCAGACGGAACCTGAAAACTCATCTCTTCAGGAAAGTCTACAGCCTGCACTGACGCCGCTGCCTCCTCATCACCACCGAAGCTGCCGCCTCACCAACACCGGAGCTCCTGCAACCCCCAACCTATTGTCTCCTTCCCCATAATCCTGCAGAATGTAAGCCCGCAAGGGCAGGGTTCTCGCCCCTCTGTATCAGTCTGTCATTGTAAGTTTGTTTACTGTAAGTGATATCTGTAACTTGTATGTAACCCCTTCTCATGTACAGCACCATGGAATCAATGGTGCTTTATAAATAAATAATAATAATATTATGCTATGGAGCAGCATACAGGGCATATTATGCTATGGAGCATCTTATGGGGCCATTATTAACCTTTATGGAGCAGCATACGGAGCATATTATGCTATGGAGCAGCATACGGGGCATATTATGCTATGGAGCATCTTATGGGGCCATTATTAACCTTTAAGGAGCAGCATACGGAGCATATTATGCTATGGAGCAGCATACGGGGCATATTACGCAATGGAGCATCTTATGGGGCCATCAACCTTTATGGAGCAGCATGCAGAGCATATTATGCTATGGACAAGCATACGGGGCATATTATGCTATGGAGCATCTTATGGGGCCATCAACCTTTATCGAGCAGCATACGGAGCATATTATGCTATGGAGCATAATGCTAGTCTGCAGTGTGTATCCTAAAAGTGTATCATACAAGTGTGAAGATCAAAATTAATTCCAGAAGGATGTATACAGACTGTGCCCTGCTATCTGCCACCATCGCACTCTAACCAGCATGTCTATTCTCTCTACAGGTATGCTCAACCATCCAGCTTTCCTGCTTTGTCTGTCTATATGAAGTGCATATAATCCCCACCTGGTATGCTCATCCATCCAGCTTTCCTGCTTTGTCTGTCTATATGAAGTGCATATAATCCCCACCTGGTACGTCACCCAACTTTCCACACAGACTCTTACCTCTGCTTCTAGTTACTAGTATTAACATGGTATGTCTTTTAAATAACCCCTGCATTACCCCAGTGTTATTTATGACCTTGTTTACTTTGGCTTGATTATATGCATCTGGTCCACCCTTAATTCTCTGACCAAGATGAACAGAGACCACTCCTCTCTGCTTCACACCTGAATGCACTTTGTAGCACATATATTGCATAGCTCAAGTCTGCCAAGACTTTAGTCTGCAGTGTGTATCCTATAAGTGTATCATACAAGTGTGAAGATCAGAATTAATTCCAGAATTGAACCAGAAGGGAACTGAAGGTAACTGGCCAGTCACTGTAAACAATGTTTCTGTGTGTTTTCACTCTCATCCCTATAATCTTTCACTTTCTGCTAATTCCCCTAATCCCTACTCCTAGTAAGGAACTGCTCATCTCTTCCTCAGTCCTCCCCATCCATCTCACCTCCTCCTTTGAACTGTTCCTCAACATACAATCCTCTGTCTCCAAACACAGACAGCCACCTCATTCCTTCTCCTGCTCCCACCTGCTAACACTTTCTCTGCTCCTTCTCACTGCTGGTGATATCTCTCAAAATCCTGGTCCTCCTCACCACATCCCCACAGTCATTTCTACCTCCCATCCACGCTCTATCACAAATTTCCATAACCTCTCTAACGTTATACCCATTCGCCCAGCCTCCGCTTCCCAGTGCCACTAACAGGAGCTCTGTGGAACGCTCGCTCAGTTTGCAACAAGCTTTCCTATGTCCATGATCTTTTTGTTACTACCAAACTTTCCTTCCTCGCCATTACCGAAACCTGGCTCACCCCTTCTGACACAGCCTCTCCTGCTGCACTTTCGTATGGTGGATTCCACCTTTCTCACACACCCATGTGTTGTGAACTCTATTTTTGGGCTCCCTCTAGTGGTCACAAGCGGTACTGTGTAGTGTTGTCTTTCTGCAGGTTGGCAGCATCAGCTGGTTCGTTATCCTTGGTTGGTTTCCTATTTAGCTCACCTGGATACTCAGTTCCTGGCCTGCTACCAATGTATTCAGTGCTCTTCAGATTCCTTGTGACTACCTTGCTCCCAGTCTCTCCAAGACAAGCTAAGTTTTTGTTTGTTTATTTTTTGATTATCAGCATTCATCATGTTTCTTGTCCAGCTTGCTAAAATGTGATTTCCTCGCTTGCTGGTTGCTCTAGAGACTGAGTTTCTCCCCCCACACCGTTAGTTGGTGCGGGGGTTCTTGAAATCTCAGTGTGGATATTTTGTAAGGGTTTTTTACTGACCGCACAGACCCCTTTTCTATTTTCTGCTATCTAGTATTAGTGGGCCTCATTTGCTGAATCTGCTTTCACCCCTGTGTATGTGCCTTCCTCTTACCTCACCGTTATTATTTGTTGGGGGCTTCTATATCTTTGGGGATTATTTCTCTGGAGGCAAGTGAGGTCTTTCTTTCTCTCTAGGGGTAGTTAGTTCCTCAGGCTGGCTCGAGACGTCTAGGATTTTAGACACGTTCACCGGCTACCTTTAGTGTGTTGGATAGGTTCAGATTTGCGGTCAGTCCAGTTGCCACCTCTCTAGAGCTTGTCCTATGTTTGGTTACTTAGCTGGAGTATTTTGTGATCCTCAACCACTAAGGATCATAACAGTAGAGCAGGCCAAAAAGTGTTTAATGCATCGCAGAAGTGGGATAAAAAGAAGACCTGAGTACATTTTTTTTTTTTCCTCCCGCTTTTCCTTTGCTGCAGTCTGTTTAGCTTCTTTCATCCCCTTGAACTCTGGGTGGTTTTGAGCTCAGCTGCAGACATGAATGTTCAGACTCTGGCTTCTAGTGTGGATCATCTTGCTGCACGGGTGCAAAGTATTCAGGATTTTGTTATTCATAGCCCTATGTCTGAACCAAAAATACCCATCCCTGAGTTGTTTTCTGGAGATAGATCTAGGTTTCTAAATTTTAAGAATAATTGTAAGTTATTTCTATCTCTGAGACCTCGTTCCTCTGGTGATTCCGCTCAGCAGGTTAAAATTGCTATCTCCTTGTTACGTGGCGACCCTCAAGATTGGGCTTTCTCTCTGGCGCCAGGAGATCCTGCATTGCTTAATGTAGATGCATTTTTTCTGGCTCTTGGACTGCTTTATGAGGAGCCTAATCTTGAGAATCAGGCAGAAAAAGCGTTGCTGGCTATCTCTCAAGATCAGGATGAAGCAGAGGTGTATTGTCAAAAATTTCGGAAATGGTCGGTGCTTACTCAATGGAATGAGTGTGCCCTGGCTGCAAATTTCAGAGAAGGTCTTTCTGAGGCCGTTAAGAATGTTATGGTGGGGTTTCCCACCCCTACAAGTCTGAGTGATTCTATGGCTTTAGCCATTCAGGTTGATCGGCGTTTGCGGGAGCGCAAATCTGCTCATCCTTTGGCGGTATTTTCTGAACAGAGACCTGAGTCTATGCAATGTGACCGAACTCTGACCAGAATTGAGCGACAAAGTCATAGACGTCAAAATGGGTTGTGCTTTTACTGTGGTGATTCTACTCATGTTATCTCAGCATGCTCTAAACGCTTAAAAAAAATCGCTAAACCTGTCACCATTGGTACTATGCAGCCTAAATTTATTTTGTCTGTTACTTTGATTTGTTCTTTGTCGTCCTACCCGGTTATGGCTTTTGTGGATTCGGGTGCTGCCCTGAATCTGATGGATTTGTTGTTTGCCAGGCGCTGTGGTTTTGTCCTGGAGCCTTTGGAATTTCCCATTCCTCTGAGGGGAATTGATGCTACGCCATTGGCTGAGAATAAGCCTCAGTATTGGACGCAAATGACCATGTGCATGACTCCCGTACATCAGGAGATGATTCGCTTTCTTGTTCTGCATAATTTGCATGATGTTGTCGTTTTGGGTCTGCCATGGCTGCAAGCTCATAATCCAGTTTTAGATTGGAAAGCTATGTCTGTGTCAAGTTGGGGTTGTCAGGGAATTTATGGCGATGCTCCGTTGGTGTCTATTGCTTCTTCCACTCCTTCTGAGGTCCCTGAGTTTTTGTCTGACTACCAGGATGTATTTGATGAGCCCAGGTCCAGTGCCCTGCCCCCTCATAGGGATTGTGACTGTGCTATAAATTTAATTCCTGGTAGTAAATTCCCTAAGGGACGACTTTTTAATCTGTCTATACCAGAGCATGCCGCGATGCGGAGTTATATAAAGGAGTCTTTGGAGAAGGGACATATTCGCCCATCCTCTTCCCCTCTTGGTGCAGGATTTTTTTTTGTGGCCAAGAAGGACGGTTCTTTGAGACCTTGTATAGATTATCGTCTTCTGAATAAAATCACAGTCAAATTTCAGTATCCTTTACCACTATTGTCTGATTTGTTTGCTCGGATTAAGGGTGCCAGTTGGTTCACCAAGATAGATCTCCGTGGTGCGTATAACCTTGTGCGCATTAAGCAGGGAGATGAATGGAAAACAGCATTTAATACGCCCGAAGGCCATTTTGAGTACTTGGTGATGCCTTTTGGACTCTCTAATGCTCCTTCTGTGTTTCAGTCCTTCATGCATGACATCTTCCGAGAATATCTGGATAAAGTTATGATTGTTTATCTGGATGACATTTTGGTCTTTTCTGATGATTGGGAGTCCCATGTGAAGCAGGTCAGGATGGTGTTTCAGGTCCTGCGTGCTAATGCTTTATTTGTGAAGGGCTCAAAATGTCTCTTCGGAGTACAGAAGGTCTCCTTTTTGGGTTTTATTTTTTCTCCTTCTACTGTGGAGATGGACCCAGTCAAGGTCCAGGCTATTCATGACTGGACTCAGCCCACGTCTGTTAAGAGTCTTCAGAAATTCTTGGGTTTTGCTAATTTTTACCGTCGTTTCATCGCTAATTTTTCTAGCGTGGTTAAACCTTTGACGGATTTGACCAAGAAGGGTTCTGATGTTACTAATTGGTCTCCTGCGGCTGTGGAGGCCTTTCGGGAGCTGAAGCACCGGTTTTCTTCAGCTCCAGTCTTATGTCAGCCAGATGTCTCTCTCCCCTTCCAGGTCGAGGTTGATGCTTCTGAGATTGGAGCAGGGGCTGTTTTGTCGCAGAGAAGCTCTGATGGCTCTGTGATGAAGCCATGTGCTTTCTTTTCAAGAAAGTTTTCGCCTGCCGAGCGGAATTATGATGTTGGTAATCGGGAGTTGTTGGCTATGAAGTGGGCATTTGAGGAGTGGCGACATTGGCTCGAAGGAGCTAAACATCGCGTGGTGGTCTTGACTGATTACAAAAATCTGATTTACCTTGAATCTGCCAAGCGCCTGAATCCTAGACAGGCTCGTTGGTCGTTGTTTTTCTCCCGTTTCAACTTCGTGGTCTCATACCTGCCTGGTTCGAAGAACGTGAAAGCTGATGCACTTTCTTGGAGTTTTGTGCCTGACCCTCCGGGAGTTTCTGAGCCGGCTGGTATTCTCAGAGAGGGAGTGATTTTGTCTGCCATTTCCCCAGATTTGCGACGGGTGCTGCAGAAGTTTCAGGCGGATAGACCTGACCGTTGTCCACCAGAGAGACTGTTTGTCCCGGAGAGATGGACCAGCAGAGTTATTTCCGAGGTTCATTCTTCGGTGTTGGCGGGTCATCCTGGGATTTTTGGTACCAGAGATTTGGTGGCTAGGTCCTTCTGGTGGCCTTCCTTGTCGCGGGATGTGCGTTCCTTTGTGCAGTCTTGTGGGATTTGTGCTCGGGCTAAGCCTTGCTGTTCTCGTGCCAGCGGTTTGCTTTTGCCTTTGCCTATTCCGAAAAGGCCTTGGACGCACATTTCCATGGATTTTATTTCGGATCTTCCAGTATCTCAGAAAATGTCTGTCATCTGGGTGGTGTGTGATCGTTTTTCCAAGATGGTCCATTTGGTGCCCTTGCCTAAGTTGCCTTCTTCCTCCGATTTGGTTCCTCTATTTTTTCAGAATGTGGTTCGCTTGCACGGCATTCCTGAAAATATTGTGTCTGATAGAGGATCCCAGTTTGTGTCCAGGTTTTGGCGGACTTTTTGTGCTAAGATGGGCATTGATTTGTCTTTTTCGTCGGCCTTCCATCCTCAGACTAAAGGCCAAACCGAGCGAACTAATCAGACGTTGGAAACTTATTTGAGATGTTTTGTTTCTGCTGATCAGGATGATTGGGTGACTTTTTTGCCATTGGCCGAGTTTGCCCTTAATAATCGGGCTAGTTCTGCTACTTTGGTTTCGCCTTTTTTCTGCAATTCTGGTTTCCATCCTCGTTTTTCCTCGGGTCAGGTTGATCCTTCTGACTGTCCTGGGGTGGATTCTGTGGTGGATAGGTTGCAGCAGATTTGGAACCATGTGGTGGACAATTTGAGGTTGTCACAGGAGAAGGCTCAGCGCTTTGCCAACCGCCGCCGCGGTGTGGGTCCCCGACTTCGTGTTGGGGATTTGGTGTGGCTGTCTTCTCGGTATGTTCCTATGAAGGTCTCCTCTCCTAAATTCAAGCCTCGCTTCATCGGTCCTTATAAGATCTTGGAAATCCTTAACCCGGTGTCTTTTCGTTTGGATCTCCCAGCATCGTTTGCCATTCATAATGTGTTCCATAGGTCTTTGTTGCGGAGGTATGTGGTACCTGTGGTTCCTTCTGTTGAGCCTCCTGCTCCGGTGCTGGTCGAGGGCGAATTGGAGTACGTGGTGGAGAAGATTTTGGATTCTCGTATCTCTAGATGGAGGCTTCAGTATTTGGTTAAGTGGAAGGGCTATGGTCAGGAGGATAATTCCTGGGTTGTCGCCTCTGATGTTCATGCGGCCGATTTGGTTCATGCCTTCCACGCGGCTCATCCTGATCGCCCTGGGGGTCTTGATGAGGGTTCGGTGACCCCTCCTCAAGGGGGGGTACTGTTGTGAACTCTATTTTTGGGCTCCCTTTAGTGGTCACAAGCGGTACTGTGTAGTGTTGTCTTTCTGCAGGTTGGCAGCATCAGCTGGTTTGTTATCCTTGGTTGGTTTCCTATTTAGCTCACCTGGATACTCAGTTCCTGGCCTGCTACCAATGTATTCAGTGCTTTTCAGATTCCTTGTGACTACCTTGCTCCCAGTCTCTCCAAGACAAGCTAAGTTTTTGTTTGTTTATTTTTTGATTATCAGCATTCATCATGTTTCTTGTCCAGCTTGCTAAAATGTGATTTCCTCGCTTGCTGGTTGCTCTAGGGGACTGAGTTTCTCCCCCCACACCGTTAGTTGGTGCGGGGGTTCTTGAAATCTCAGTGTGGATATTTTGTAAGGGTTTTTTACTGACCGCACAGACCCCTTTTCTATTTTCTGCTATCTAGTATTAGTGGGCCTCATTTGCTGAATCTGCTTTCACCCCTGTGTATGTGCCTTCCTCTTACCTCACCGTTATTATTTGTTGGGGGCTTCTATATCTTTGGGGATTATTTCTCTGGAGGCAAGTGAGGTCTTTCTTTCTCTCTAGGGGTAGTTAGTTCCTCAGGCTGGCTCGAGATGTCTAGGATTTTAGACACGTTCACCGGCTACCTTTAGTGTGTTGGATAGGTTCAGATTTGCGGTCAGTCCAGTTGCCACCTCTCTAGAGCTTGTCCTATGTTTGGTTACTTAGCTGGAGTATTTTGTGATCCTCAACCACTAAGGATCATAACACCCATGCCCCAGCAGCAAGCATGGTGGAGGAGTTGGTTTTCTCCTGTCAGATAACTGCTCCTTCACCCCAATCCAATTAACACCCTCTATTACCCTCCCTTCCTTTGAGGTGCACTCTGTGCGCATCTACTCCCCCTCCAACTGGCTGTCATTTACCACCCCCCAGGGCCAGCCATCACCTTCTTTGACCACCTCACCACCTGGCTACTTCATTTCCTCTCTGCTGAGATCCCCACTATCATCTTGGGTGACTTCAACATCCCCATTGACACTTCCCTCTCAGCTGCCATTAAACTTCTATCTCTCACTTCCTCCTTCCACCTCACTCAATGGTCTTTTACAGCCACCTACAAAGATAACCACACACTGGACCTCATCTTCACCCACCTCTGCTCCCCATCTAACCTCTCTAACTCACCTCTTCCTCTTTCTGACAACAACCTATTCACATTCTCTTCCCTATCCACTCCTTGTCTACAATCCCCAAACCACAAACTTGCACACCCTCGCAGAAATCTTAAACACCGCGATCTACACTCACTCTCTGAATCCCTTCTCCCTCTTACAGAAATAAAATCCATACACAATGCGGATGCCGCTACCACTCTATATAACACCACAATGGCTGTAGATTTGGAATCTGTTGACCCTCTCACACATACCAAAGCTCGCAAAATCAACAGACAGCCTTGGCACACCAGCCTGACCAAAGAACTGAGGCGAGCTTCCAGGGTGGCTGAGCGGAGATGGAAAAGATCCCACTCCAACGAGCACTTCATTGCATTCAAACAGTCCCTCACTACTTTCAAGGCCACACTCGCCACAGCTAAAGAAACCTACTTCTCATCTCTCATATCCTCCCTGTCTCACAACCCTAAACAGTTATTCAACACCTTCAATTCTCTCCACAGTCCCCCAGCACCTCCTCCCACCCCACTCATCTCAGCTGAAGACTTTGCCTCATTTTTCAAGAAGAACATAGTAACATAGTAACATAGTTAGTAAGGTGTTATGACCCCAATGGCAGAGGGTCTCAGAAATAATTACTAAGTCTGCAAACACAAAAAACCAGCTCATAGGGCAGTGGTAACTGAGCTGACCATATATCTAATCCTAGCACCACAAATAGCAGCAGCCGGGGAACGTGCCTACGTTGGTTCTAGACGTCTCGCGCCAGCCGGAGAACTAACTAACCCTGGAAGGGAAAAGAAAGACCTTTCTTGCCTCCAGAGAAAAGACCCCAAAATTTGGATACAAGCCCCCAACAAATAATAACGGTGAGGTAAGAGGAAAAGACAAATGTAAGAATGAGCTAGGTATTTAGCAAAGAGAGGCCCACTAGCTAATAGCAGAATATAGTAAGATGACTTATATGGTCAGCAAAAACCCTATCAAAATATCCACGCTGGATATTCAAGAACCCCCGAACCATCTAACGGCCCGGGGGGAGAACACCAGCCCCCCTAGAGCTTCCAGCAAAGTCAGGAATCACATTTAGTACAAGCTGGACAAAAATAAGAGCAAAGCAATAACCAAAAAAACAAAGAAGCAGGACTTAGCTTAATTTTGCACGAACCAGGACAGCAGACAGGAGCAAACAGAAAGGATCTGATTACAACGATGCCAGGCACTAGACTAAGGATCCAGGAAGTTTATATAGCAACACCCCTGGGCTAACGACCCAGGTGGGTGCCAAACTGAGGAAAGACAATCCCAGAGTCATATCACTAGTAACCGCAAGAGGGAGCCAAAAGGTCTAATTCACAACAGTACCCCCCCCTTAAGGAGGGGTCACCGAACCCTCACCAAGACCACCAGGGCGATCAGGATGAGCAGCGTGAAAGGCACAAACTAAATCGGCCGCATGCACATCAGAAGCAACCACCCAGGAATTATCCTCCTGACCATAGCCCTTCCACTTGACCAGATACTGAAGCCTCCGTCTGGAGAGACAAGAATCCAAGATCTTCTCCACCACGTACTCCAACTCGCCCTCAACCAACACCGGAGCAGGAGGCTCAACAGAAGGAACCACAGGTACAACGTACCGCCGCAACAAAGACCTATGGAACACGTTGTGAATGGCAAACGACACCGGAAGATCCAAGCGAAAGGACACAGGATTAAGGATTTCCAATATCTTGTAAGGACCGATGAAGCGAGGCTTAAATTTAGGAGAGGAGACCTTTATAGGAACAAATCGAGAAGACAGCCATACCAAATCCCCAACACGAAGTCGGGGACCCACACCGCGGCGGCGGTTGGCAAAACGCTGAGCCTTCTCCTGTGACAACTTTAAGTTGTCCACCACATGATTCCAGATCTGCTGCAACCTATCCACCACAGAATCTACCCCAGGACAGTCAGAAGGCTCCACATGTCCCGAGGAAAAACGAGGATGGAAACCAGAGTTGCAGAAAAATGGCGAAACCAAAGTAGCGGAACTAGCCCGATTATTAAGGGCAAACTCAGCCAACGGCAAGAAGGTCACCCAATCATCCTGATCTGCCGAAACAAAACACCTCAAATAAGCCTCCAGAGTCTGATTAGTTCGCTCCGTTTGTCCATTAGTCTGAGGATGAAAGGCAGACGAAAACGACAAATCAATGCCCATCCTAGCACAAAAGGATCGCCAGAACCTGGAAACAAACTGGGATCCTCTGTCAGACACAATATTCTCAGGAATGCCGTGTAAACGAACCACATTCTGAAAGAACACAGGAACCAAATCGGAAGAGGAAGGCAGCTTAGGCAAAGGCACCAAATGGACCATTTTAGAAAAGCGATCACATACCACCCAGATGACAGACATGCCCTGAGACACCGGGAGATCTGAAATGAAATCCATGGAAATGTGTGTCCAAGGCCTCTTCAGGACAGGCAAGGGCAAGAGCAACCCGCTGGCACGAGAACAGCAAGGCTTAGCTCGAGCACAAGTCCCACAGGACTGCACAAATGACCGCACATCCCGTGACAAGGAAGGCCACCAAAAGGACCTAGCCACCAGATCTCTGGTGCCAAAAATTCCCGGATGCCCTGCCAACACCGAGGAATGAACCTCGGAAATGACTCTGCTGGTCCACTTATCAGGAACAAACAGTCTGTCAGGTGGACAAGAGTCAGGTCTACCAGCCTGAAATCTCTGCAACACACGTCGCAAATCAGGAGAAATGGCCGACAAGATAACTCCCTCTTTAAGAATACCAACTGGTTCTGCGACTCCAGGAGAGTCAGGCACAAAGCTCCTTGAAAGAGCATCAGCCTTCACATTCTTTGAACCTGGTAAATACGAGACCACAAAGTCAAAACGGGAGAAAAACAATGACCAGCGGGCCTGTCTAGGATTCAGGCGTTTAGCAGACTCGAGATACATCAAATTTTTGTGATCAGTCAAGACCACCACACGATGCTTAGCACCCTCGAGCCAATGACGCCACTCCTCAAATGCCCACTTCATGGCCAGCAACTCCCGATTGCCAACATCATAATTCCGCTCAGCAGGCGAAAACTTCCTAGAGAAGAAAGCACATGGTCTCATTACCGAGCAACCAGGGCCTCTCTGCGACAAAACGGCCCCTGCCCCAATCTCAGAAGCATCCACTTCGACCTGAAAGGGAAGTGAGACATCAGGCTGGCACAAAACAGGCGCCGAAGTAAACCGGCGCTTCAACTCTTGGAATGCCTCCACGGCTGCAGGAGCCCAGTTAGCAACATCAGAACCTTTCTTGGTCATATCCGTCAAAGGTTTAACAACGCTAGAAAAATTAGCGATAAAACGACGGTAGAAGTTAGCAAAACCCAAGAACTTCTGAAGACTCTTAACTGACGTGGGTTGAGTCCAATCATGAATAGCTCGTACCTTGACTGGGTCCATCTCCACAGCAGAAGGGGAAAAAATAAACCCCAAAAAGGGAACCTTCTGTACTCCAAAGAGACACTTTGAGCCCTTAACAAACAAAGCATTCGCACGCAAAACCTGAAACACCATCCTGACCTGCTCCACATGTGAGTCCCAATCTTCAGAGAAAACCAGAATATCATCCAGATAAACAATCATAAATTTATCCAGATACTTCCGGAAAATATCATGCATAAAGGACTGAAACACTGAGGGAGCATTAGAGAGCCCAAAAGGCATCACCAAGTACTCAAAATGACCTTCGGGCGTATTAAATGCTGTCTTCCATTCATCTCCTTGCTTAATGCGCACAAGGTTGTACGCACCACGAAGATCTATCTTGGTGAACCACTTGGCACCTTTAATCCGGGCAAACAAGTCCGACAATAGAGGCAAAGGATACTGAAATTTAACAGTGATTTTATTCAGAAGCCTATAGTCAATACAAGGTCTCAAAGATCCGTCCTTCTTGGCCACAAAAAAGAATCCCGCACCAAGAGGGGAAGAGGATGGACGGATATGCCCCTTCTCCAGAGACTCCTTGATATACGAACGCATTGCGGCATGCTCAGGTACAGACAGATTAAATAGTCTTCCCTTAGGAAATTTACTACCTGGAATCAAATCTATGGCGCAGTCACAGTCCCTATGAGGAGGCAGAGCACTGGACCTGGACTCGCTGAATACATCCTGATAATCAGACAAATACTCAGGAACTTCCGAAGGAGTAGAGGAAGCAATAGACACCGGGGGGAATCACCATGAATTCCCTGACAGCCCCAACTTGACACAGACATTGCCTTCCAATCCAAGACTGGATTGTGGGTCTGTAACCATGGCAGACCCAAAACGACCAAATCATGCATTTTATGCAGAACAAGAAAACGAATCACCTCCCGATGTTCAGGAGTCATGCACATGGTTACCTGCGTCCAAAACTGCGGTTTATTTTCCGCCAATGGCGTAGCATCAATACCTCTAAGAGGAATAGGATTTACCAACGGTTCAAGAACAAAACCACAGCGCTTGGCAAATGACAGATCCATAAGACTCAGGGCAGCACCTGAATCCACAAACGCCATAACAGGGTAAGAAGACAATGAGCAAATTAAAGTCACAGACAAAATAAATTTAGGTTGCAAATTACCAATGGCGACAGGACTAACAACCCTTGTTAGGCGTTTAGAGCATGCTGATATAACATGTGTAGAATCACCACAGTAAAAACACAACCCATTCTGACGTCTATGATTTTTCCGCTCATTTCTAGTCTGAATTCTATCACATTGCATTAAATCAGGTGTTTGTTCAGACAACACCACCAGAGGATTAGCGGTTTTGCGCTCCCGCAAACGCCGGTCAATTTGAATAGCCAGCGCCATGGAATCATTCAGACTTGTAGGAATGGGGAAACCCACCATCACATTCTTAATGGCTTCAGAAAGGCCATTTCTGAAATTTGCGGCCAGAGCACACTCATTCCACTGAGTAAGCACGGACCATTTCTGAAATTTTTGGCAATACACTTCAGCTTCATCCTGGCCCTGAGAAATAGCCAGCAAGGCTTTTTCTGCCTGAACTTCAAGATTGGGTTCCTCGTAAAGCAATCCGAGCGCCAGAAAAAACGCATCAATATTTGCCAATGCCGGATCTCCTGGCGCTAGCGAGAAAGCCCAATCCTGAGGGTCGCCCCGTAAAAAAGAGATAACAATTTTAACTTGCTGAGCTGAATCTCCAGATGAACGGGGTCTCAGAGATAGAAACAATTTACAATTATTCCTGAAATTCCTAAACTTAAATCGGTCTCCAGAAAACAGTTCAGGAATAGGTATTTTAGGTTCAGACATTGGACTACTGGTAACAAAATCTTGTATGCCCTGCACACGAGCAGCAAGCTGGTCTACACTTGTAATCAAGGTCTGGACATTCACGTCTGCAGCAAGCACAAGCCACTCAGAGGTAAAGGGGAGGAAGAGAGGAAAAAAACAAAACAAAAAAAACCTCAGAATTTCCTTTCTTATAATCCCACTTCTGCAATGCATTAAACATTCAATGTGGGCCTGGCATACTGTTATGACCCCAATGGCAGAGGGTCTCAGAAATAATTACTAAGTCTGCAAACACAATAAACCAGCTCATAGGGCAGTGGTAACTGAGCTGACCATATATCTAATCCTAGCACCACAAATAGCAGCAGCCGGGGAACGTGCCTACGTTGGTTCTAGACGTCTCGCGCCAGCCGGAGAACTAACTAACCCTGGAAGGGAAAAGAAAGACCTTTCTTGCCTCCAGAGAAAAGACCCCAAAATTTGGATACAAGCCCCCAACAAATAATAACGGTGAGGTAAGAGGAAAAGACAAACATAAGAATGAGCTAGGTATTTAGCAAAGAGAGGCCCACTAGCTAATAGCAGAATATAGTAAGATGACTTATATGGTCAGCAAAAACCCTATCAAAATATCCACGCTGGATATTCAAGAACCCCCGAACCGTCTAACGGCCCGGGGGGAGAACACCAGCCCCCCTAGAGCTTCCAGCAAAGTCAGGAATCACATTTAGTACAAGCTGGACAAAAATAAGAGCAAAGCAATAACCAAAAAAACAAAGAAGCAGGACTTAGCTTAATTTTGCACGAACCAGGACAGCAGACAGGAGCAAACAGAAAGGATCTGATTACAACGATGCCAGGCACTAGACTAAGGATCCAGGAAGTTTATATAGCAACACCCCTGGGCTAACGACCCAGGTGGGTGCCAAACTGAGGAAAGACAATCCCAGAGTCATATCACTAGTAACCGCAAGAGGGAGCCAAAAGGTCTAATTCACAACAGTAAGGCCGAAAAAAGACATTTGTCCATCCAGTTCAGCCTATATTCCTATATTCCATCATAATAAATCCCCAGATCTACATCCTTCTACAGAACCTAATAATTGTATGATACAATATTGTTCTGCTCCAGGAAGACATCCAGGCCTCTCTTGAACCCCTCGACTGAGTTCGCCATCACCACCTCCTCAGGCAAGCAATTCCAGATTCTCACTGCCCTAACAGTAAAGAATCCTCTTCTATGTTGGTGGAAAAACCTTTTCTCCTCCAGACGCAAAGAATGCCCCCTTGTGCCCGTCACCTTCCTTGGTATAAACAGATCCTCAGCGAGATATTTGTATTGTCCCCTTATATACTTATACATGGTTATTAGATCGCCCCTCAGTTGTCTTTTTTCTAGACTAAATAATCCTAATTTCGCTAATCTATCTGGGTATTGTAGTTCTCCCATCCCCTTTATTAACTTTGTTGCCCTCCTTTGTACTCTCTCTAGTTCCATTATATCCTTCCTGAGCACCGGTGCCCAAAACTGGACACAGTACTCCATGTGCGGTCTAACTAGGGATTTTGTACAGAGGCAGTATAATGCTCTCATCATGTGTATCCAGACCTCTTTTAATGCACACCATGATCCTGTTTGCCTTGGCAGCTGCTGCCTGGCACTGGCTGCTCCAGGTAAGTTTATCATTAACTAGGATCCCCAAGTCCTTCTCCCTGTCAGATTTACCCAGTGGTTTCCCGTTCAGTGTGTAATGGTGATATTGATTCCTTCTTCCCATGTGTATAACCTTACATTTATCATTGTTAAACCTCATCTGCCACCTTTCAGCCCAAGTTTCCAACTTATCCAGATCCATCTGTAGCAGAATACTATCTTCTCTTGTATTAACTGCTTTACATAGTTTTGTATCATCTGCAAATATCAATATTTTACTGTGTAAACCTTCTACCAGATCATTAATGAATATGTTGAAGAGAACAGGTCCCAATACCGACCCCTGCGGTACCCCACTGGTCACAGCGACCCAGTTAGAGACTATACCATTTATAACCACCCTCTGCTTTCTATCACTAAGCCAGTTACTAACCCATTTACACACATTTTCCCCCAGACCAAGCATTCTCATTTTGTGTACCAACCTCTTGTGCGGTACGGTATCAAACGCTTTGGAAAAATCGAGATATACCACGTCCAATGACTCACCGTGGTCTAGCCTATAGCTTACCTCTTCATAAAAACTGATTAGATTGGTTTGACATGAGCGATTTCTCATAAACCCATGCTGATATGGAGTTAAACAGTTATTCTCATTGAGATAATCCAGAATAACATCCTTCAGAAACCCTTCAAATATTTTACCAACAATAGAGGTTAGACTTACTGGCCTATAATTTCCAGGTTCACTTTTAGAGCCCTTTTTGAATATTGGCACCACATTTGCTATGCGCCAGTCCTGCAGAACAGACCCCGTCGCTATAGAGTCCCTAAAAATAAGAAATAATGGTTTATCTATTACATTACTTAGTTCTCTTAGTACTCGTGGGTGTATGCCATCCGGACCCGGAGATTTATCTATTTTAATCTTATTTAGCCGGTTTCGCACCTCTTCTTGGGTTAGATTGGTGACCCTTAATATAGGGTTTTCATTGTTTCTTGGGATTTCACCTAGCATTTCATTTTCCACCGTGAATACCGTGGAGAAGAAGGTGTTTAATATGTTAGCCTTTTCCTCGTCATCTACAACCATTCTTTCCTCACTATTTTTTAAGGGGCCTACATTTTCAGTTTTTATTCTTTTACTATTGATATAGCTGAAGAACAGTTTGGGATTAGTTTTACTCTCCTTAGCAATGTGCTTCTCTGTTTCCTTTTTGGCAGCTTTAATTAGTTTTTTAGATAAAGTATTTTTCTCCCTATAGTTTTTTAGAGCTTCAATGGTGCCATCCTGCTTTAGTAGTGACAATGCTTTCTTTTTACTGTTAATTGCCTGTCTTACTTCTTTGTTTAGCCACATTGGGTTTTTCCTATTTCTAGTCCTTTTATTCCCACAAGGTATAAACCGCTTACAGTGCCTATTTAGGATGTTTTTAAACATTTTCCATTTATTATCTGTATTCTTATTTCTGAGGATATTGTCCCAGTCTACCAGATTAAGGGCATCTCTAAGCTGGTCAAACTTTGCCTTCCTAAAGTTCAGTGTTTTTGTGAGTCCCTGACAAGTCCCCCTAGTGAAAGACAGGTGAAACTGTACAATATTGTGGTCGCTATTTCCTAGATGCCCGACCACCTGCAGATTCGTTATTCTGTCAGGTCTATTAGATAGGATTAGGTCTAAAAGTGCTGCTCCTCTGGTTGGATTCTGCACCAATTGTGAAAGATAATTTTTCTTGGTTATTAGCAGAAACCTGTTGCCTTTATGGGTTTCACAGGTTTCTGTTTCCCAGTTAATATCCGGGTAGTTAAAGTCCCCCATAACCAGGACCTCATTATGGGTTGCAGCTTCATCTATCTGCTTTAGAAGTAGACTTTCCATGATTTCTGTTATATTTGGGGGTTTGTAACAGACCCCAATGAGAATTTTGTTACCATTTTTCCCTCCATGAATTTCGACCCATATGGACTCGACATCCTCATTCCCTTCGCTAATATCCTCCCTTAAAGTGGACTTTAGACAAGACTTTACATAGAGACAAACCCCTCCTCCTCTCCGATTTTTACGATCCTTTCTAAACAGACTGTAACCCTGTAAGTTAACTGCCCAGTCATAGCTTTCATCTAACCATGTCTCGGTTATTCCCACTATGTCAAAGTTACCTGTAGATATTTCTGCTTCTAGTTCTTCCATCTTGTTTGTCAGGCTTCTGGCGTTTGCGAGCATGCAGTTTAGAGGATTTTGTTTTGTTCCAATCTCCTCGCTGTGGATTGTTTTAGAAATGTTCTTACCTCCCTTCTGAGTATGTTTTCCTGGGTCTTCTTTGTTCGAGTCTAATGTTTTTCTTCCCGTCCCCTCTTCTTCTAGCTTAACGCCCTCCACGTGAGCGGTCACATGAGCGGTCACGCGACCAAACACAAGCCACGACATCATCGAAGGTCCTAAACTCCTCATTCTTAGGAACGGAGGCTGCCGGTTACATCGGTAAGGTCCAGGGGCCTCCGGAGGGGTGAGTATATCCATATTTTTTATTTTAATTATTTATTTTTTACATGAATATGGATCCCGGGGCCTGAAGGAGAGTTTCCTCTCCTTCAGACCCTGGGAACCATCCAGGATACCTTCCGATACTTGTGTCCCATTGACTTGCATTGGTATCGGGTATCGGTATCGGCGATATCCGATATTTTTCGGATATCGGCTGATACCATCCGATACCGATACCTTTGAGTATCGGAAGGTATCGCTCAACACTAGTCGCAAGTGATTCTGGAGTCCAATAGCTTGTTGAATTTTATTGGGCCTTGGAGGAGTACGAGGGGGTTCATTACTTTGATGTACAGTGGTCTGATGGATATCTTTTTATTGAAACATCCGTTAAGGATAAAGGGTAAATGGATGGAAGACGTGGGTCCCTTGTCGGAGTCCCAGTGGGTGTCCAAACTTCAATACATCCCCAGGGCTTCCCTGAGTGAGGCAAAGAGGGTGTCGGGAGTTATACCTGGTGTATAGGGTGTGCAGGACCCCAGCATGGATGAGGAAGGCAGGACTGAGGGGTGACTCGGAATGCCCATGATGCGGTGAGGAAGGTGCTGATTTGCTACATATGATGTGGTCGTGTGCTCGTCTCCAACCCTTTTGGGTGAAGGTGCTTCATTTGATTCAGGAGGTGCAGGAGTAAATGTAGTGCGTAACCCACTGACGTGCCTTCTGGGCTGTATGGATGATATTGCTACGGATTAATGTGGAAGGTTGACTATTGCAAGATTTTTGTATGCTGCGAGGAAGCTTATTGCGGTGCATTGGTTAGATGAAAGACCACCAGGTAAAAAGGAATTTATTAACAAAATACATTTTATTGTCCTTATGGAAAGGAATATCTACATCAAGAGAGGTCAGAATACAAAATTTAAAAATGTGTGGTGCGGATGGATGGATTACCACCATTATGTTGGCGCTATATAAATAAAGATTATTATTATTACCAGACTTCTCCATGTACTGTTGTGCTTTTGTGAAAGCTTGGTATCATTTTTCAAGAGGTGATGTTGTCAGATGGTTTTATTGGATAATGGGGAGGAAAGATGGGAGAGGGGGGATTGGTTATGGGGTAAAGGTCCTGTTTTCGCAAAATAAAATGTATTAATAGGTTTTGTATTCATTGTACCTGTCTGGAAAATGTGTCAGACTGTGTAACTGCGTGTCATATGCTTTAATAAAAACTATTTGATTTAAAAAAGAATGTGGCGCAGGATGGGAGCAGCACATGACAGGATGGGCCTGTACAACAACAGTCGCACTCAATAAAGGAGTTTTTAGAATTTTCGTTAATCAAAAAAACGTGATTTCTTTATTGTGAACAAACACCAAAATCAGGGTATCACCGCAGTGTTTCAAAGTAGGTAACGTTTCGACCCACAGGGTCTTTCTCAAACCTTACTGAAACAAAACAAAACAAAAAGTACATGGTATCACAAAATCTGGACATAACTTATATTACAAGACATGTATTACAAAACAGTATTTACAAATACAAAGTCTCTATGTTGTAGAATTTTATGTTACGTCGCCATGGTAAAAGACAGGGCGGCAGGATTACAGGATACAATAAGTGGGATACATTGATTGGAGGTATCAAGGTTGTCGTAGGACGTAGTCTTGGCGGTGCAGCGCCCTAAGGACATCAGCGTGGCAAACTAGCCACAGACATGGGGTTCGCCATGGAAGCAATAGCATGGAGAGATATGGAGTCCCATAAAATTAGCCAGTATTTCAGATAAATAAGAACAATATCAGTTAAACAAAATCAGATAGGCAAAATGCCCTGATGCGAAATATATATATACTAGATGGCAGCCCGATTCTAAAGAATCGGGAGTCTAGAATCCATATATACTTTATTTATTCAAATGTAAGAATAATACAATTAATAAATAATAGTAAGAAAGAACAAAAAATGGCTGCACTCACCAGCTCTTGACAATTCTTGACAGTACGGCACATTTCTGATTGGTCGCTCGCGGCAGGCGGCAACCAATCAGAAAAGTGCCGCGCACCACGAAGGCATATATCTTTGTCCACCCTGAGCGGGTGTAGGACGCTGGTGACGTCACTTATCTCCGGACATTATCTCCGGACAAAGCCACGGAAGTTGGCACAAATTGCCGGAAGTAGTATTCTAGGCAATTATATATTAGATTTTAATGTTATCAGTGTTTACCTTTGAACGTTTATATTGTATTGTCCTGTCACCAGCCATGTGTACGATTATCGGCCGAAAGCCTCTCTGGAACCAATAATCACCCCATGTAAAGGTATCTTTATAAGTTAAAGATTCAGAATACTATGACTTTTATCATATCCTGAACAGTCAAGTTTTTTATGAACCGTTAAGGTTTTCTGGTTGAAGTAAAAAAAACTCTGAGTGTTTACAGTTTGAAACCATAAAATGTTGAAAAATTATGTCATTCTTGAGTATACTCAATGGTGCTCATAAACGTGTCAAATTTGATCTATAATATACTTTAATATACGTTACTTTAATCTTTAATATACTTAAGAACAGGGCCCCAGACATCACACAGGGGGTCTGAAACACCGCACAGTGGTCCAAAATATCGCTGTGCTCTGCCTGGGGCCCCATATGCTGCCTGGGGCCCCTGTGCTCTGCCTGGGGCCCCATATGCTGCCTGGGGCCCCTGTGCTCTGCCTGGGGCCCCATGTTCTGCCTGGGGCCCCTGTGCTCTGCCTGGAGCCACTGTGCTCTGCCTGGGGCCCCATATGCTGCCTGGGGCCCCTGTGCTCTGCCTGGGGCCCCTGTGCTCTGCCTGGGGCCCCATGTTCTGCCTGGGGCCACTGTGCTCTGCCTGGGGCCCCATAGGCTGCCTGGGGCCCCTGTGCTCTGCCTGGGACCACTGTGCTCTGCCTGGGGCCCCTGTGCTCTGCCTGGGGCCCCTGTGCTCTGCCTGGGGCCACTGTGCTCTGCCTGGGGCCCCATATGCTGCCTGGGGCCCCTGTGCTCTGCCTGGGGCCCCATATGCTGCCTGGGGCCCCTGTGCTCTGCCTGGGGCCCCATGTTCTGCCTGGGGCCCCTGTGCTCTGCCTGGGGCCACTGTGCTCTGCCTGGGGCCCCATGTTCTGCCTGGGGCCACTGTGCTCTGCCTGGGGCCCCATAAGCTGCCTGGGGCCCCTGTGCTCTGCCTGGGACCACTGTGCTCTGCCTGGGGCCCCATATGCTGCCTGGGGCCCCTGTGCTCTGCCTGGGGCCACTGTGCTCTGCCTGGGTCCCCATATGCTGCCTGGGGCCCCTGTGCTCTGCCTGGGGCCCCATATGCTGCCTGGGGCCCCTGTGCTCTGCCTGGGGCCCCATATGCTGCCTGGGGCCCCTGTGCTCTGCCTGGGGCCCTGTGCTCTGCCTGGGGCCCCATGTTCTGCCTGGGGCCCCTGTGCTCTGCCTGGGGCCACTGTGCTCTGCCTGGGGCCCCATATGCTGCCTGGGGCCCCTGTGCTCTGCCTGGGGCCCCATATGCTGCCTGGAGCCACTGTGCTCTGCCTGGGGCCCCATATGCTGCCTGGGGCCCCTGTGCTCTGCCTGGGGCCCCATATGCTGCCTGGGGCCCCTGTGCTCTGCCTGGGGCCCCTGTGCTCTGCCTGGGGCCCCTGTGCTCTGCCTGGGGCCCCATATTCTGCCTGGGGCCCCTGTGCTCTGCCTGGGGCCCCTGTGCTCTGCCTGGGGCCCCATATGCTGCCTGGGGCCCCTGTGCTCTGCCTGGGGCCCCCGTGCTCTGCCTGGGGCCCCATGTTCTGCCTGGGGCCCCTGTGCTCTGCCTGGGGCCACTGTGCTCTGCCTGGGGCCCCATATGCTGTCTGGGGCCCCTGTGCTCTGCCTGGGGCCACTGTGCTCTGCCTGGGGCCCCATAGGCTGCCTGGGGCCCCTGTGCTCTGCCTGGGACCACTGTGCTCTGCCTGGGGCCCCATATGTTGCCTGGGGCCCCTGTGCTCTGCCTGGGGCCACTGTGCTCTGCCTGGGGCCCCATATGCTGCCTGGGGCCCCTGTGCTCTGCCTGGGTGTAGGACACTGGTGACGTCACTTATCTCCGGACATTAGCTCCGGACATTATCTCCGGACATTAGCTCCGGACATTATCTCCGGACATTAGCTCCGGACAAAGCCACGGAAGTTGGCACAAATTGCAGGAAGTAGTATTCTAGGCAATTATATATTAGATGGGCATTTCCTGAAGGAAATACATGGTGCTTGAACAGCGCTACCAGCTTTACAGCAGCACTTTTCACACACGGGACTGGGGGGCGCGCTTACTTTTGCACCCGGGGCCGGGGGCGCGCTTACTTTTGCACCCGGGGGCGCACTTACTTTTGCACCCGGAGGCGCACTTACTTTTGCACCCGGGGGCGCACTTACTTTTGCACCCGGGGGCGCACTTACTTTTGCATCCGGGGGCGCACTTACTTTTGCACCCGGGGGCGCACTTACTTTTGCACCCGGGGGCGCACTTACTTTTGCACCCGGGGGCGCACTTACTTTTGCACCCGGGGGCACACTTACTTTTGGTGGGCGGGGCTCCTCGGCCTCCGATTCGGTTGGTGGGGCCCCTCGACCTCTGATTTGGTGGGTGGGGACCCTCGGCCTCCGATTTGGTGGGCGGGGACCCTCGGCCTCCAATTTGGTGGGCGGGGACCCTCGACCTCCGATTTGGTGGGCGGGGACCCACGGGCCTCCGCTTTGGTGGGCGGGGCCCCTCGGCCTCCGATTTGGTGGGCGGGGTCCCTCTGCCTCCGATTTGGTGGGCGGGGACCCTCGGCCTCCGCTTTGGTTGGCAGGGCCCCACGGCCTCCGATTTGGTGGGCAGGGTCCCTCTGCCTCCGCTTTGGTGGGCGGGGCCGCTCGGCCTTCGATTTGGTGGGCGGGGCTCCTCGGCCTCCGATTTGGTTGGTGGGGCCCCTCGGCCTCCGATTTGGTGGGCGGGGCCCCTTATCCTCCGATTTGGTGGGCGGGGACTCTCGGCCTCCGATTTGGTGGGCGGGGACCCTCAGCCTCCGATTTGGTGGGCGGGGACCCTCGGCCTCCGATTTGGTGGGCAGGGACCCTTGGCCTCCGATTTGGTGGTCGGGGACCCTCGGCCTCCGCTTTGGTGGGCGGGGCCCCTCGGCCTCCGATTTGGTGGGCGGGGTCCCTCTGCCTCCGATTTGGTGTGCGGGGACCCTCGGCCTCCGCTTTGGTGGGCGGGGCCCCTCGGCCTTCTATTTGGTGGGCGGGGCCCCTCGGCCTCCGATTTGGTTGGTGTGGACCCTCGGCCTCCGATTTGGTGGTCGGGGACCCTCGGCCTCCGCTTTGGTGGGCGGGGCCCCTCGGCCTCCGATTTGGTGGGCGGGGTCCCTCTGCCTCCGATTTGGTGTGCTGGGACCCTCGGCCTCCGCTTTGGTGGGCGGGGCCCCTCGGCCTCCGATTTGGTTGGTGTGGACCCTCGGCCTCCGATTTGGTGGGCGGGGACCCTCGGCCTCCGATTTGGTGGGCGGGGACCCTCGGCCTCCGATTTGGTGGGCGGGGACCCTCGGCCTCCGATGTGGTGGTCAGGGCCCCTCGGCCTCCGATGTGGTGGTCGGGGCCCCTCGGCCTCCGCTTTGGTGGGCGGGGCCGGGCCCCTCGGCCTCCGATTTGGTGGGCGGGGCCCCTCGGCCTTCGATTTGGTGGGCGGGGACCCTCGGCCTCCGATTTGGTGGGCGGGGACCCTCGGCCTCCGATTTGGTGGGCGTGGACCCTCGGCCTCCGATTTGGTGGGCGGGGACCCTCGGCCTCCGATTTGGTGGGCGGGGACCCTCGGCCTCCGATTTGGTGGGCGGGGACCCTCGGCCTCCGATGTGGTGGTCGGGGCCCCTCGGCCTCCGCTTTGGTGGGCGGGGCCGGGCCCCTCGGCCTCCGCTTTGGTGGGCGGGGCCGCTCGGCCTTCGATTTGTTGGGCGGGGCTCCTCGGCCTCCGATTTGGTTGGCGGGGCCCCTCGGCCTCCGATTTGGTTGGCGGGGCCCCTTATCCTCCGATTTGGTGGGCGGGGACTCTCGGCCTCCGATTTGGTGGGCGGGGACCCTCAGGCTCCGATTTGGTGGGCGGGGCCCCTCGGCCTCCGATTTGGTGGGCGGGGACCCTCGGCCTCCGATTTGGTGGGCGGGGACCCTCGGCCTCCGATTTGGTTGGTGGGGCCCCTCGGCCTCCGATTTGGTGGGCGGGGACCCTCGGCCTCCAATTTGGTGGGCGGGGACCCTCGGCCTCCAATTTGGTGGGCGGGGACCCTCGGCCTCCGATTTGGTGGGCGGGGACCCTCGGCCTCCGATTTGGTGGGCGGGGACCCTCGGCCTCCGATTTGGTGGGCGGGGCCCCTCTGCCTCCGATGTGGTGGGCGGGGCCCCTCGGCCTCCGCTTTGGTGGGCGGGGCCGCTCGGCCTTCGATTTGGTGGGCGGGGCTCCTCAGCCTCCGATTTGGTTGGCAAAGCCCCTCGGCCTCCGATTTGGTTGGCGGGGCCCCTCGGCCTCCGATTTGGTGGGCGGGGACTCTCGGCCTCTGATTTGGTGGGCGGGGACCCTCGGCCTCCGATTTGGTGGGCGGGGACCCTTGGCCTCCGATTTGGTGGGCAGGGACCCTCGGCCTCCGATTTGGTGGTCGGGGACCCTCGGCCTCCGCTTTGGTGGGCGGGGCCCCTCGGCCTCCGATTTGATGGGCGGGGTCCCTCTGCCTCCGATTTGGTGTGCGGGGACCCTCGGCCTCCGCTTTCGTGGGCGTGGCCCCTCGACCTTCGATTTGGTGGGCGGGGCTCCTCGGCCTCCAATTTGGTTGGTGGGGCCCCTCGGCCTCCAATTTGGTGGGCGGGGACCCTCGGCCTCCGATTTGGTGGGCGGGGACCCTCGGCCTCCGATTTGGTGGGCGGGGACCCTCGGCCTCCGCTTTGGTGGGTGGGGCCCGTCGGCCTCCGATTTGGTGGGCGGGGCCCCTCGGCCTCCGATTTGGATGGTGTGGACCCTCAGCCTCCGATTCGGTGGGCGGGGACCCTCGGCCTCCGATTTGGTGGGCGGGGACCCTCGGACTCCGATTTGGTGGGCGGGGCCCCTCGGCCTCCGATGTGGTGGGCGGGGACCCTCGGCCTCCGATTTGGTGGGCGGGGACCCTCGGCCTCCGATTTGGTGGGCGGGGCCCCTCGGCCTCTGATGTGGTGGGCGGGGCCCCTCGGCCTCCGCTTTGGTGGGCGGGGCCAGGCCCCTCGGCCTCCGCTTTGGTGGGCGGGGCCGCTCGGCCTTCGATTTGGTGGGCGGGGCTCCTCGGCCTCCGATTTGGTTGGCGAAGCCCCTCGGCCTCCGATTTGGTTGGCGGGGCCCCTCGGCCTCCAATTTGGTGGGCGGGGACCCTCGGCCTCCGATTTGGTGGTCGGGGACCCTCGGCCTCCGCTTTGGTGGGCGGGGACCCTCGGCCTCCGATTTGTTGGGCGGGGTCCCTCTGCCTCCGATTTGGTGTGCGGGGACCCTCGGCCTCTGCTTTCGTGGGTGGGGCCCCTCGACCTTCGATTTGGTGGGCGGGGCTCCTCGGCCTCCGATTTGGTTGGTGGGGCCCCTCGGCCTCCAATTTGGTGGGCGGGGACCCTCGGCCTCCGATTTGGTGGGCGGGGACCCTCGGCCTCCGATTTGGTGGGCGGGGACCCTCAGCCTCCGATTTGGTGGGCGGGGACCCTCGGCCTCCGATTTGGTGGGTGGGGCCCGTCGGCCTCCGATTTGGTGGGCGGGGCCCCTCGGCCTCCGATTTGGATGGTGTGGACCCTCGGCCTCCGATTTGGTGGGCGGGGACCCTCGGCCTCCGATTTGGTGGGCGGGGACCCTCGGCCTCCGATTTGGTGGGCGGGGCCCCTCGGCCTCCGATGTGGTGGGCGGGGCCCCTCGGCCTCCGATTTGGTGGGCGGGGACCCTCGGCCTCCGATTTGGTGGGCGGGGCCCCTCGGCCTCCGATGTGGTGGGCGGGGCCCCTCGGCCTCCGATTTGGAGGGCGGGGACCCCCGGCCTCCGATTTGGTGGGCGGGGACCCTCGGCCTCCGATTTGGTGGGCGGGGACCCTCGGCCTCCGATGTGGTGGTCGGGGCCCCTCGGCCTCCGATGTGGTGGTCAGGGCCCCTCGGCCTCCGCTTTGGTGGGCGGGGCCGGGCCCCTCGGCCTCCGCTTTGGTGGGCGGGGCCGCTCGGCCTTCGATTTGGTGGGCGGGGCTCCTCGGCCTCCGATTTGGTTGGCGGGGCCCCTCGGCCTCCGATTTGGTTGGCGGAGCCCCTCGGCCTCCGATTTGGTTGGCGGAGCCCCTCGGCCTCCGATTTGGTGTGTGCTCTGCCTGGGGCCACTGTACTCTGCCTGGGGCCACTGTGCTCTGCCTGGGGCCTCATAGGCTGCCTGGGGCCCCTGTGCTCTGCCTGGGACCACTGTGCTCTGCCTGAGGCCCCATATGCTGCCTGGGGCCCCTGTGCTCTGCTTGGGTGTAGGACACTGGTGACGTCACTTATCTCCAGACATTAGCTCCGGACATTAGCTCCTGACATTATCTCCGGACATTAGCTCCGGGCATTATCTCCGGACATTAGCTCCGGACAAAGCCACGGAAGTTGGCACAAATTGCAGGAAGTAGTATTCTAGGCAATTATATATTAGATATAAACACATGTGAGAATCTGAACTACCCAGGTGGTGGATGCTAGTAGGAGTAAGAGACTGACCTTTCAGTGGTAGATACCAAGAAGAGGGCATAAATCCCTGTAGAAATGCAGAAGTCCCGTTAGGGGCTATGAAAATTATTGTATCCTGTAATCCTGCCGCCCCGTCTTTTACCATGGCGACTAGTGTTGAGCATTCCGATACTGCAAGTATCGGGTATCGGCCGATACTTGCTGTATCGGAATTCCGATACCGAGATCCGATATTTTTGTGATATCGGGTATCGGTATCGAAACAACATTAATGTAAAAATGTGTAAAAGAGAGAATTAAAATAAAAAATATTGCTATACTCACCTCTCCGACGCAGCCTGCACCTTACCGAGGGAAGCGGCAGCGTTCTTTGTTTAAAATTCGCGCTTTTCTTTCCTTTACGTGAGTCCCGGCTTGTGATTGGTTGCGTGCCGCCCATGTGACCGGCACGCAACCAATCACAGCAAGCCGTGACGTAATTTCAGGTCCTTCAGGATTTTAAAATTACGTCCCGGCGTTGTGATTGGTTGCGTCGCAGTCACATGGGAGATGCAACCAATCACAGCAAGCCGTGACGTAATTTCAGGTCCTTAAGGATTTTAAAATTACGTCCCGGCTTTGTGATTGGTTGCGTCGCAGTCACATGGGAGACGCAACCAATCACAAGCCGTGACGTCACGGGAGGCTGGACACGCGCGCATTTTAAAATGGGCGCGTGTCCAGCCTCCCGTGACGTCCCGGCTTGTGATTGGTTGCGCCGCGGTCAACCAATCACAAGCCGGGAGGCTGGACACGCGCCCATTTTAAAATTTTAAAATGGGCGCGTGTCCAGCCTCCCGTGACGTCCCGGCTTGTGATTGGTTGCGCCGCGGTCAACCAATCACAAGCCGGGAGGCTGGACACGCGCCCATTTTAAAATTTTAAAATGCGCGCGTGTCCAGCCTCCCGGCTTGTGATTGGTTGACCGCGGCGCAACCAATCACAAGCCGGGACGTCACGGGAGGCTGGACATGCGCCCATTTTAAAAAGCGCGCGTGTCCAGCCTCCCGTGACGTCACGGCTTGTGATTGGTTAATGGCGGCCATGTTGCCGGGACGCGGACCAATCACAGCAAGCCGTGACGTAATTTCGTCACGGCTTGCTGTGATTGGTCCGCGTCCCGGCAACATGGCCGCCCTGACCAATCACAAGCCGGGACTTCACGTAACCAAGTAAAAGCGCGAATTTTAAACAAACAACGCTGCCGGTTCCCTCGCTGAGGTCCAGGCTGCGTCGGAGGGTGAGTATAGCGATATTTTTTATTTTAATTCTTTCTTTTACACATTTATACGGATCCCAGGGTCTGAAGGAGAGTTTCCTCTCCTTCAGACCCTGGGAACCATCAGGAATACCGTCCGATACTTGAGTCCCATTGACTTGTATTGGTATCGGGTATCGGATTGGATCCGATACTTTGCCGGTATCGGCCGATACTTTCCGATACCGATACTTTCAAGTATCGGACGGTATCGCTCAACACTAATGGCGACGTAACATAAAATTCTACAACATAGGGACTTTGTATTTGTAAATACTGTTTTGTAATACATGTCTTGTAATATAAGTTATGTCCAGATTTTGTGATACCATGTACTTTTTGTTTTGTTTTGTTTCAGTAAGGTTTGAGAAAGACCCTGTGGGTCGAAACGTTACCTACCTTGAAACACTGCGGTGATACCCTGATTTTGGTGTTTGTTCACAATAAAGAAATCACATTTTTTTGATTAACGAAAATTCTAAAAACTCCTTTATTGAGTGCGACTGTTGTTGTACAGGATTATAGTTTGGAGTATCCCTCCATGTTCAGTCTGCACCAGCACTAGCGAGAGTGCACGTCTTATCCTTCAACATGACAGGATGGGGGCGCAGGATGAGAGCAGCACATTACAGGATGGGGGCGCAGGATGGGAGCAGCACATTACAGGATGGGGGTGAAGGATGGGAGCAGCACATGACAGAATGGGGGTGCAGGATGGGAGCAGCACATTACAGGATGGGGGTGCAGGATGGGAGCAGCACATGAGAGGATGGGGGCGCAGGATGGGAGCAGTACATTACAGGATGGGGGCGCAGGATGGGAGCAGCACATGACAGGATGGGGGCAGCACATGACAGGATGGGAGTGCAGGATGGGAGCAGCACATGACAGGATGGGGGTGCAGGATGAGAGCAGCACATTACAGGATGGGGGCTGGGGCGCAGGATGGGAACATGTTGTGAATTTGGTTTCTGGGCTCCCCCGGTGGTTTCTGGTGGTACTGCACTTGTGTGCTTCATCTCCTCTGTTCACCTGTTTTCCATCTGGATGTGGGAGTTTTCTATTTAGCCTTGCTCCTCAGTCATTTCTATGCCGGCCAACAATGTTACCAGAAGCCTTTCTGTTGCATGTTCCTGCTCCTAGACAACTATCAGCTAAGTTGGACTTGTCCTAAGTTTGTTTTGCATTTTTGTTCCAGTTCTCTGTGATTGAATATTTCTGAGGCTGGAAGCTCTTGTGAGCTGAAATTGCCACTCTGGTGTCATGAGTTGATATTAGAGTCTTAAAGTAATTTCAGGATGGTATTTTGAAAGGGTTTTCAGCTGACCGTGAAGTTCCCTTTTCTGTCTTCCTACTATCTAGTAAGCGGACCTCAATTTGCTATACCTATCTTCATACTTCGTATGTCAATTTCCTCTAAAATCACCGCCAATATATGTGGGGGCTACTGTCTGCCTTTTGGGGAAAATTTCTCTAGAGGTAAGCCAGGTCTGTATTTTCCTCTGCTAGGGTCAGTCAGTTCTCCGGCTGGCGCTGGGCGTCTAGGGATAAAACGTAGGCACGCTACCCGGCCACTGTTAGTTGTGCGGTAGGTTTAGCTCATGGTCAGCTCGAGTTCCCATCTTCCAAGAGCTAGTCCTTTTGTATGCTTTATTACGTTCTCTTGCCATTGAGAACCATGACAGGAACAGCACATTAAAGGATGGGGGCGCAGGATGGGAGCACCACATGACAGGATGGGGGCGCAGGATGGGAGCAGCACATGACAGGATGGGGGCGCAGGATGGGATCAGCACATGACAGGATGGGGGCGCAAGATGGGAGCAGCACATTACAGGATGGGGGCGCAGGATGGGAGCAGCACATGACAGGAAGTGGGCGAAGGATGAGAGCAGTACATGATAGAATGGGGGCGCAGGATGGGAGCAGCACAAACAGGATGGGGGTGCTGGATGAGAGCGGCACATGACAGAATGGGGGCGCAGGATGGGAGCAGCACATTACAGGATGGGGTGCAGGATGGGAGCAGCACATGACAGGATGGGGGCGCAGGATGGGAGCAGCACATGACAGGAAGGGGGCGCAGGATGAGAGCAGTACATGACAGAATGGGGGCGCAGGATGGGAGCAGCACATGTCAGGATGGGGGCGCAGGATGGGAGCAGCACATGACAGGATGGGGGTGCAGGATGGGAGCAGCACATGACAGGATGGGGGTGCAGGATGAGAGCAGCACATGACAGAATGGGGGTGCAGGATGGGAGCAGCACATTACAGGATGGGGGCGCAGTATGGGAGCAGCACTTGACAGAATGGGGGCGCAGGATGGGAGCAGCACATGACAGAATGGGGGAGCAGGATGGGAGCAGCACATGACAGGATGTGGGCGCAGGATGGGTGCAGCACATTACAGAATGGGGGCGCATGATGGCTGCAGCACATGACAGAATGGGAGCGAAGGATGGGAGCACATGACAGGATTGGGGGGCAGGATGGGAGCACCACATGACAGGATTGGGGGGCAGGATGGGAGCACCACATGACAGGATGGGGGCGCAGGATGGGAGCAATGCATGACAGGATGGGGGCGCAGGATGAGAGAAGCACATGACAGGATGAGGGCGGAGGATGGGAGCAGCACATGACAGGAAGGGGGCGCAGGATGAGAGCAGTACATGACAGAATGGGGGCGCAGGATGAGAGCAGCACATGACAGAATGGGGGCACAGGATGGGAGCAGCACATGACAGGATGGGGGCAGAGGATGGGAGCAGCACATGACAGGATGGGGTGCAGGATGAGAGCAGCACATGACAGAATGGGGGTGCAGGATGGGAGCAGCACATTACAGGATGGGGCACAGGATGGGAGCAGCACATGACAGAATGGGGGCGAAGGATGGGAGCACATGACAGGATTGGTTGGCAGGATGGGAGCACCACATGACAGGATGGGGGCGCAGGATGAGAGCAGCACATGACAGGATGGGGGCGCAGGATGAGAGCAGCACATGACAGGATGGGGGCACAGGATGGGAGCAGCACATGACGGGATGTGGGTGCAGGATGGGAGCAGCACAAGACAGAATAGGGGCGCAGAATAGGAGCAGCACTTGACAGTATGGGGGTGCAGGATGGGAGCAGCATATGACAGGATGGGGGCGCAGGATGGGAGCAGCACATGACAGAATGGGGGCACAGGATGGGAGCAGCACATGACAGAATGGGGCGCAGCATGGGGTCAGCACATGACGGGATGTGGGTGGAGGATGGGAGCAGCACATGACAGAATAGGGGCGCAGAATAGGAGCAGCACATGACAGTATGGGGGTGCAGGATGGGAGCAGCACATTACAGGATGGGGCACAGGATGGGAGCAGCACATGACAGAATGGGGGTGCAGGATGGGAGCAGCACATTACAGGATGGGGGCGCAGTATGGGAGCAGCACTTGACAGAATGGGGGCGCAGGATGGGAGCAGCACATGACAGAATGGGGGAGCAGGATGGGAGCAGCACATGACAGGATGTGGGCGCAGGATGGGTGCAGCACATTACAGAATGGGGGCGCATGATGGCTGCAGCACATGACAGAATGGGAGCGAAGGATGGGAGCACATGACAGGATTGGGGGGCAGGATGGGAGCACCACATGACAGGATTGGGGGGCAGGATGGGAGCACCACATGACAGGATGGGGGCGCAGGATGGGAGCAATGCATGACAGGATGGGGGCGCAGGATGAGAGCAGTACATGACAGAATGGGGGCGCAGGATGGGAGCAGCACATGACAGGATGAGGGCGGAGGATGGGAGCAGCACATGACAGGAAGGGGGCGCAGGATGAGAGCAGTACATGACAGAATGGGGGCGCAGGATGAGAGCAGCACATGACAGAATGGGGGCACAGGATGGGAGCAGCACATGACAGGATGGGGGCAGAGGATGGGAGCAGCACATGACAGGATGGGGTGCAGGATGAGAGCAGCACATGACAGAATGGGGGTGCAGGATGGGAGCAGCACATTACAGGATGGGGCACAGGATGGGAGCAGCACATGACAGAATGGGGGCGAAGGATGGGAGCACATGACAGGATTGGTTGGCAGGATGGGAGCACCACATGACAGGATGGGGGCGCAGGATGAGAGCAGCACATGACAGGATGGGGGCGCAGGATGAGAGCAGCACATGACAGGATGGGGGCACAGGATGGGAGCAGCACATGACGGGATGTGGGTGCAGGATGGGAGCAGCACAAGACAGAATAGGGGCGCAGAATAGGAGCAGCACTTGACAGTATGGGGGTGCAGGATGGGAGCAGCATATGACAGGATGGGGGCGCAGGATGGGAGCAGCACATGACAGAATGGGGGCACAGGATGGGAGCAGCACATGACAGAATGGGGCGCAGCATGGGGTCAGCACATGACGGGATGTGGGTGGAGGATGGGAGCAGCACATGACAGAATAGGGGCGCAGAATAGGAGCAGCACGTGACAGTATGGGGGTGCAGGATGGGAGCAGCATATGACAGAATGGGGGCGCAGGATGGGAGCAGCACATGACAGAATGGGGGCACAGGATGGGAGCAGCACATGACAGAATGGGGCGCAGGATGGGGTCAGCACATGACGGGATGTGGGTGCAGGATGGGAGCAGCACATGACAGAATAGGGGCGCAGAATAGGAGCAGCACATGACAGTATGGGGGTGCAGGATGGGAGCAGCATATGACAGGATGGGGGCGCAGGATGGGAGCAGCACATGACAGAATGGGGCGCAGGATGGGAGCAGCACATAACAGGATGAAGGCACAGGAAGAGAGAAGCACATGACAAGATGGAGGTGCACAAAACAGGATGATGGCGCAGGATGGGAGCTGCACATGACAGGATGGGGGTGTAAGATGGTAGCAGCACATGACAAGATTAAGGTGCAGGATGGAAGCAGCACATACCAGGATGGAGACCATATACCAATATAAATGCTCGCCACCCGGGCGTAGAACGGGTTCAATAGCTAGTATACTATAATGTGTGTAGGTCTTTAAGAACAACTAATCAAATTGGCTAGCCAAAGATTGATCCTCACCCATATTGGTCGCACTCGCAGTGTGGAAGTGGACTGCTAGCCCCAAATAATCTGTACAGGTAGTAATGATAATAATCTGTACATATAATAATGATAACAATCTGTACATGTAGTAATGATAATAATCTGTACATGTAATAGTGATAATAATATGTACTTGTAATAGTGATAATAATCTGTACATGCAGTAATGATAATAATCTGTACATACAATCAATATCAACCAAACTAAAAGAACATGTATGACAACAAGTGTCAAACTGATTATGATTGGACCAGAACAAAAGTGGACACTCCACTAAACCTTCAACCTACAAGCACCATAGAGTACAAAAGTCCCAATGAATAAAAAATAATTATTTCTATTTCACAAGATTAATGTACTATTAATGTTTTAATGATAAACATACAGTCACAGAAAAAGCATAGGACAAGTGGCGCACGGTGTCAAAAATAAACCATTGTGCGGTTCCACACATTAAAAGTAACAGGAATGGGGTAGATCAAAACTCATTCCTAGTATTAAGTATAAAGTATCAACGTAAAGTTGCGCAGCAAAGTCAATTCAGTATACATATAAATGCACAGAAGGTAATCTCACCCATAATAGCCTCTGTGTGGTCACGTCTAACAATGGACGACAGCCCCAACGTGCGTTTCGCGTGGGCTTCCTCGGGGGGCCATGACATCATGTGTGCCCAGTCGATAATATAAAGGAGCAGATTTATCAGTTTAGTTGCCATCAGGTGTAACTTTACGGAGTAGGCAAGGAAATCGGCGCATGCGCGGTGCGAATCACCGCCACAGTGACGCTGCTTCCGTCCCTGAGTGACGTCATTTCCCGCAGGAGTCACAATCGAGCGTCGTAGGCAGCGCCAACAAACGTATGGCCACAGAGCACATGCGTCCGGCCTATACTCCATTATTGGGAAGAAACGAAGTCATGTGGTAACCTGGCAACAAGGTAAACACAGAATCGGCAAATCCTGACCACTGATACTGATAAACTATCTGACATGATCACAATCTAAATACAATAAAGTGACAGTGCAGAATGAACTCGTGTTACCAAATGGCAACTTAGCAATAAAATAAACATACTATCAGTGTCACCTAACCACTCATTTTTTTTATAAAACAGTATTACAAAATTGCAGTATACATACAATAAAGTGGCAGTGCAAATAGAAGCATATTATTTATAATAGTAAATAGTATATATTATCCCAACAGACAATAATAAATCATGAACATAAACAACAAACAAATATATAAGTGACTTAGTGACTAGGAAGAGATAAGTCATGTTATAAGTGAGAAGTTGATTTGCTGTTGCACAATACACAGTAGACTTTCTTTTCTTGTGTAATGATACAGGAATAACCGATTTTATATTCCTCTTGCTGATGAATAAACGCTCCAAAAGGATAAAAATGAAAAAAGACTAAAAAAAACAGTAAAAGACAAAAAGACACACAATGAAAATAAGGTCCAGGAGAATAGGGGCACACAAGCAGCTCAAGCACAGAAATTATAAAAAGGAGGAAAAGCTAAGTTGTTCATTTAATCCAGCTGGTGTCATAGTGCCAAGTAGAGTGATCCAACGGCACTCTAATTGCGCCAATTTTTTCTTCAGGTATCCCCCTCGAACCCCTCCTCTAATCCTATAAATCCCCCTCACTTTCAATTCTGCAGGATTGCAATGATGAAATAATTTAAAGTCGAGTGGGATTGTTTTTAATGTTGCAATATCCAAAACATCCTTTGCTGCCACTATGTCTCTGACATGCTTACGGATTCGTATCCGTAACTCCCGTGATGTGAGGCCTATGTAAATCAGATCGCAAGTACAGGTCCTTCTCAAAAAATTAGCATATAGTGTTAAATTTCATTATTTACCATAATGTAATGATTACAATTAAACTTTCATATATTATAGATTCATTATCCACCAACTGAAATTTGTCAGGTCTTTGATTGTTCTAATACTGATGATTTTGGCATACAACTCCTGATAACCCAAAAAACCTGTCTCAATAAATTAGCATATTTCACCCGACCAATCAAATAAAAGTGTTTTTTAATACCAAACAAAAAAACCATCAAATAATAATGTTCAGTTATGCACTCAATACTTGGTCGGGAATCCTTTGGCAGAAATGACTGCTTCAATGCGGCGTGGCATGGAGGCAATCAGCCTGTGACACTGCTGAGATGTTATGGAGGCCCAGGATGCTTCAATAGCGGCCTTAAGCTCATCCAGAGTGTTGGGTCTTCCGTCTCTCAACTTTCTCTTCAAACTATCCTACAGATTCTCTATGGGGTTCAGGTCAGGTTGTGGAGAAGGACCGATTCCAGACCTTGGGGAACCTGAGGAAGCAGTGGACTGAGTCTGGTGTGGAAACATCCAGAGCCACCGTGCACAGGCGTGTGCAGGAAATGGGCTACAGGTGCCGCATTCCCCAGGTAAAGCCACTTTTGAACCATAAACAGCGGCAGAAGCGCCTGACCTGGGCTACAGAGAAGCAGCACTGGACTGTTGCTAAGTGGTCCCAAGTACTTTTTTCTGATGAAAGCAAATTTTGCATGTCATTCGGAAATCAAGGTGCCAGAGTCTGGAGGAAGACTGGGGAGAAGGAAATGCCAAAATGCCTGAAGTCCAGTGTCAAGTACCCACAGTCAGTGATGGTGTGGGGTGCCATGTCAGCTGCTGGTGTTGGTCCACTGTGTTTCATCAAGGGCAGGGTCAATGCAGCTAGCTATCAGGAGATTTTGGAGCACTTCATGCTTCCATCGGCTGAAATGCTTTATGGAGATGAAGATTTCATTTTTCAGCACGACCTGGCACCTGCTCACAGTGCCAAAACCACTGGTAAATGGTTTACTGACCATGGTATTACTGTGCTCAATTGGCCTGCCAACTCTCCTGACCTGAACCCCATAGAGAATCTGTGGGATATTGTGAAGAGAAAGTTGAGAGACGCAAGACCCAACACTCTGGATGAGCTTAAGGCCGCTATTGAAGCATCCTGGGCCTCCATAACATCTCAGCAGTGTCACAGGCTGATTGCCTCCATGCCACGCCGCATTGAAGCAGTCATTTCTGCCAAAGGATTCCCGACCAAGTATTGAGTGCATAACTGAACATTATTATTTGATGGTTTTTTTGTTTGGTATTAAAAAACACTTTTATTTGATTGGTCGGGTGAAATATGCTAATTTATTGAGACAGGTTTTTTGGGTTATCAGGAGTTGTATGCCAAAATCATCAGTATTAAAACAATAAAAGACCTGACAAATTTCAGTTGGTGGATAATGAATCTATAATATATGAAAGTTTAATTGTAATCATTACATTATGGTAAATAATGAAATTTAACACTATATGCTAATTTTTTGAGAAGGACCTGTATATGTCGCATAGTACACAACATGGTCAGTACTGCACGAAATGTACTGCGTAATCTTATACTCCTTGTTGCGGTCAGATGAAAAGAAGTTGGTAGATCTTATCGTATTCCTACACGCCAAACAATCACTGCAGGGGAAAAAAAAAACATCTTTGTTGGCCTGCTCCAAAGGGGTTTCTAGATTTGCTAACATAGTGGCTATGGAAAAGGATGTCGCAGAGGTTCTTACTTCTCCTAGAGGTCATAGGGGGCACTTGGGGTAGAGACTTAGATAGAGTGGGTTCTGTGATCAGAACCGGCCAATGTCGATTAAAAATTTTACGCATTATCTCCCACTGGTGGTTATAAGTGGAGATAAAGCGTATTACATGATTTTCCTTCTTCTTATTTTTTGAAACAGCCAATAGATCAGCCCGTTTGTTCTCCTTAGCACGCTGATAACCCTTTTTAATGGATCTTTTACTATATCCCCTATCCGTTAATCTCCTCCCAAGGTCAGAGGCCTGCTGTTCAAATTCCAAATCGGATGAACAAATCCTCCTAGCTCGGGGAAATTGTCCAATTGGTATTGCTTTAATAGTAGAAGTGGGATGGGCTGAAGTGGCGTGCAACAAAGCATTAGTAGATGTCTCCTTGCGATGAAGAATTGTCTCTACATATCCATCCTCACGGACACTAAGGTGAATGTCTAAGAATGAGATCTCTTTTTGATGAAATGTATAAGTAAGATTGATGTTGGACTCATTGCGGTTCAGTGCCGACATAAATGTATATAAGTCTTGAATCGAACCTTGCCAAATAAACAAAATGTCGTCAATGTAGCGGTACCAGCCAACAATCTGGGGAGCGGAATGTGCATCCCGCTGGAAAATATCTCTCTCCCAGTACCCCATAAAGAGGTTTGCATATGAGGGCGCACATGCCGCCCCCATGGCGGTACCGCGACATTGTAGGAAAAAATGATCTTTAAACATAAAAAAATTGTGAGTCAGCACGAACCGCAACAAGACCAACACCAAATCACAGATCTCAGTCCAAATGTTACTTGGCCGTAGATAAAATGTAACAGCTTCAAGGCCAATGTCATGATCAATGGACATATACAATGACTCTAAGTCAGCAGTCACCAAGTACATATCAGATTCAAGATGTAGGCCATCCAAACGCCTCAGGACGTCCGTAGACATAGGAGGGCAATTTCTCCACCTGTGATTTCAAGTAATAATCTATGTATTTACAGACAGGATCACATAGCCCCCCATTCCAATAGACAATCAGACGCCCATGAGGTTTGGAGGCATCTTTATGTACCTTTGGGAGAAGTTAGAGGGTAGGAACCACAGGAAATTCAACAATGAGACCCTTAAAGATTTTTTTATCAATAGTCCCCTCATCTAAAGCTTTCCCCAGGATGCCTCTAAGTTCTGCTGAGAAAGCAGTTGTGGGGTTATGTGATAAAGATGTATATGTATCACGATTTTTCAATTGTCTAAAGGCCTCTTTTTCGTAGTTTTCCACCATCCAGACTACCACATTCCGCCCTTGTCTGCTGGCTTAATTACCACATCGTCCAATAGTTTAATTTCATCCAGTGCCTTCCTCAGTAAAGGGGTAAGATTATCAATCTTTCTCTTATTAATAATGGTCCGGAAATCTTCCGAGACCAATTTAGTAAATATCTGAACCTGAGGGCACAAAGACAAGGGGGGAAGGTGACACAGCGTGGAGTAATACCTGTGGAAGCTGTTTCTGACTCATTAGCCAGTTCAGGATGGGAGCAGCATATGACAGAATGGGGGCGCAGGATTGGAGCAGCATATGACAGGATGGGGGCGCAGGTTAGAGCAGCACATGACAGAATGGGGCACAGGATGGGAATTCCAAGAGTGGGTAAGTGGGGTCCTCTGCAACTTCTTCCCACGGTCTGCCTGGTCGAATTCTGGCATCTTCCTGCCGCCACCTCCACTCCAGGCAGCCTATGCCTCGGCAGCTACTGGTGCAGAAGTGCTCCATCGCTGCCAGTCCAAGATTACACGATGGTGCGGCGCAGCTGCACCCGGGTTTTCTTTCTAGGCCCCACCTATTTCCAGGTGGGAACGCCTTCGACAACTCCATCCATTTACTTGAATTCTGAAGGGGAGGGCGAGGCTTCCTTTCTTCATCTGCACCCACCAGGGGTGGACTGGGGGAATTGACAGGTGGATTTTGGCACCAATACTGTACTGAAACGCTCATGAAATGTATGGTCCAAGTTGTTGTCTTCCTCTTTGGCGCCATTTTCCACCATCTTCATGGCCGCCATCTTGGTCACATCTACATGGTCAGTCTTTTTCACAGTACAAGTCAAATCCAGTTTTTTAGTCACTTCCAGCATTTCCAAAGCATCCTCAAAATCTTCATGACTGCTTTCTCTAATCACAGCAGTTACATTAAAGTTACTTGTCATTTCCAGGGCATCCTTTCCTCTTGGATTCAAAGTTTCGGTCACGACTACGTTGTCTGCCACTTGCAGAACATCAATGCTTCTTTCTTTTGCAGTTTCAATCACATTGGCATCACCTGCTGCCTTCAACTAATCATTCACTTCTTTCTTCGTGGGTTCTCCGCATTGCGAGGTAGCCGCATACTGCTGCACTACTCCAAGTGTAAAGTTCTGGGACAGGGCTGTAGTCCTGGCCAAACACTCTGGTACATCAGTGCCCTGGCTCTTCTCACATGAAAATAATGTCTATTTGTCAGCATACCTGTGCCTTCAGGTCCAGCTCCTTCAAACTCCCTTTTCTGCTGTGGGAGATCTTCTCCAGATGAGTCAGGAGAAACTGATACACAGTCCAAGTAAACTTCAACAATAACATCTTTACTGATTCCGTTACACAGCACCTCCACAGACTTCACATTCTTGACAACGGGTTTCACAATACAACATTCCTTCTTTCCCTGCACTTCTCTCGTGATCACAAAGCGCGGGCCTGGGTTGGACCGGGACGGTCCCTCGGTATTTTCTCTTTGCAGCTCTGCTACGGGAATGCTTCCCTCGGCCTGTTTCGTCCCAGACACAAGATCATTAATCTCCGGAGTATAAAGCCATTGAAAGAGAGTACTGCCCTTCTGTTCTGCCTTCTGCCTATCACGGTTGAAGTTGAAAGTGACACTCACCGATGCGATTCTCCAGGGAAGACAGGACCTGGAGAGAGCCACAGGCTCTCAGGAACGCAGGGCAAGTGAGACTGGAGAGAGATTGCTTTAGGCCTGACAGGACCTGAATCACCAGACTGCTGGGGGGCATGGCCTAAGCTCCAGGGAGCTAGGAGCTGAAGGAAAACTCCTAGAAAGGTAACTAGAGGACAGTGCTACCAAGGGGCACAGACAGAGACATAAACAGATCAGGCTGGGGTCAGAGCACGGGATTGTGTCATGGTACCAAGGGACTAGACAGAAAGGATAGTATCTGCCAAGCAGAGGTCAATACCAAACGGACAGAGAAAGTACAGAGATGGAATCCAACAAACAGTATCCAAAGAACAGACCGAGTCAAAAACCAAGGAATCGGGCAAACCAGCACACAGCACAAAACACACTCAGGGGTCAACACACTTAGCCAAGGGTGGAAGTATCAATGACAAAGGAAACTCCCAGATGGAGGCTATAAAAAGTCCACCCAGGATCAGTGTGAGGCTACAGGAATTAACCCTAGAAGAACCAACCTAGACAAACCATAACAGTACCCCCCTCTCAATGGGGGGCCACTGGACCCCCAGGCTTACCAGGATACCTAGAATGAAATGCTCGAACCAAGCGATCTGCGAGCACCAAACAGGCCATAACCCAGGACCTGTCCTCCGGCCCATACCCCTTCCAATGAACCAGGTACTGTACCGTCTGCCGCACCAACCTGGAGTCCACGATGTGATCAATTTCATATTCCATGTGTCCCTCCACCAAAACAGGAGGAGCAGCGGACCTGGACTCCCCCCAAACTGCCTCAAAAGGTTTCAGTAGGGATTTATGGAAGATGTTAGGAATCTTGAATGAGACTCGTAGACACAACATATATGCTACTAGATTGATCTTTTCCACAATCTTGTAAGGGCCAATAAAGTTGGGGCCCAACTTGAGTGATGGAACCTTCAACTTAATGTTTCGCCTGGAGAGCCAAACTTTCTCCCCAACCCGAAACACAGGACCTGGGGTTCTTTTCCTGTCAGCGAAAAACTTATATCTCCCTTGTGACCTGGAGATATTCTGCTGGACCTCCGCCCACGTATTCTTTAATCTCTGAACAGAACCCTCAGCCCGGGACACCCAGAATCCAAACGAGAAAACTCACCGAAATGTGGAATAAATCCATAATTGATCATGAAGGGAGACATACTGGTAGCTTGGCTCACCCGACTATTGAAGGGGAACTCCGCCAACGGCAGTACATAACACCAGTCATTCTGTCTCGCAGAAGTCAGACATCTGTTCCATAGACTGATTAGTGCGTTCTGTCTGACCATTGCTCTCTGGGTGGTATGCAGATGAAAAGGACAGAGAAATCCCCAATTTCTTACAGAAATCATGCCAAAACTTTGCCACAAACTGCACCCCACGATCAGACACCACATTCAGGGGTACCCTATGCAACTGGATCACATGCTGCACAAACAATCTGGACAAAGTCTCAGCTGAGGGTAGTACAAAATGAGCCTGCTTCGAGAACCTGTCAACCACTACCCATACCACCATATTGCCCCTAGACAGGGGAAGACTGGTAATAAAGTTTGTCACAGGTTCCTTCTCCGGTACCACACAATCAACAGAGCCAGCGAAGAGTGAACAATCCCAAGACCATTATTTAGGCAAAAGTACGAAAGGTCCATATACGATCCACCACACAAAGGATAAAATATTCCAGAACACAAATGCAGTTCAGTTACAGAATAAAAGTCCAACAATCCAGCACAGAGGATAACAGTCCATATTCCCTTCTTTCTCTCTCTGATATGCTCTTCACTAGAGTTGAGCGACTTTTACTTTTTTAGGATCGAGTCGGGTTTCGCGAAACCCGACTTTCTCAAAAGTCGGGTCGGGTGAAATCGGCCGATTATTGCGTAAAGTCGGGGGCCGACCGAAACACGAAACCCAATGCAAGTCAATGGGGAATCAAAGTCGGCAGTGAGTGGAGGACAGGAAAACACCTACAGTGCCCATTTTAATGCCAAAAACAACAATTCTTGTTACTTAAGCTTGTCAATCTTAATTTACCTTATAATAATAGTTAGTCATTGAAAATTGGGGGTCATTTGGCTAAAGTTGTGGGGGGGTAGGGCTGGTTCAAGTTTTTTGTGGGCCCAGGAAACGCAGACTACGTCACGGCGGTGGAGCAGGGAGAGGTAAGTATTTAAACTTTGCAAGTGCTGTGATCCTGAGCAAGCAGGGGGGGCACTCATTCGCATTGGCACTGGCACAGGGCCCCTCAAAGTACGGCGGTGTGTTTGACGGCGGGGGCACGTCCCACCAGCAGAGACACTTTTGCATACTATGAGGGGCCCTGTGCCAGTGACGTCGCCACAAAGTATGCCCCCCCACCTGATGATGAAGGAACCTGCACTTTCATCTGCACCTTCCTCTTTGTCCCCGTGTAAGGTGGTATAGTATGCAGGAAGGGGAACCTGACTTTCAGCAGGGTCAGATTCTGGCTGTGTAGAGTGCAAGGGGAATGTAGTGGTCTGGGTCAATGTACCAGCAGACTCATCTAGCAGTGGCTGGGCAATGTGCAGAATGAGAAGGAAACACAGTTAGTAGGCCCAAATAATAAAGTAGGCTAAATGAAGTTCAAATGTGGTAACAGGACTAAACAGGCGGCATTTGATATGGACTGGTAATTTAGGAGCGACATGCGACTAGCTCTGAGCAGGTAGTAACTATACAGACCGCAGTTCCTGATCTTAACACAACACTAGCAGTAGCCGTGGGATGTTCCTGTCACTCCCTGGACACCTCGTCACAGCCGGAGAACTAGCTACCCCTAAAGGTAGAAATAGGAAAGCTATCTTGCCTCAGAGAAGATCCCCAAAGGATAGGACAGCTGTTATGATCCTAGTGGTAGAGGATCTCAGAAGTTACAGCTAAGTCCGCAAACACAAAAACCAGCTCATAGGGAGGTGGTAACTTGGCTGACCATATATCTAATCCTAGCACAACAACTAGAAGTAGCCGGGGAACGTACCTACGTTGATTCTAGACGTCTCGCACCAGCCGGAGAACTAACTAACCCTTTCAGAGAAAATAAGACCTCACTTGCCTCAAGAGAAAGGACCCCAAAGTTATAATACAAGCCCCCAACAAATAATAACGGTGAGGTAAGAAGAAAAGACAAACGTAAGAATGAACTAGATTTAGCAAAGAGAGGCCCACTAATTAATAGCAGAAAATAAGAAGGAGACTTATATGGTCAGCAAAAACCCTACAAAAATATCCACGCTGAAAATCCAAGAACCCCCGCACTGACTAACGGTGTGGGGGGAGAATATCAGCCCCCTAGAGCTTCCAGCAAAAATCAGGAATCACATTATGAACAAGCTGGAACAAAATAGAAGCAAAGCGAATAAACAAAAATAAGAAAGCAGGACTTAGCTTATCTTGCAAAGAACAGGAGACCAGGAGTCAGGAGCAAACAGACATAGACTGACTACATCGATTCCAGGCACTAGACTGAGTTTCCAGGAAGTCTAAATAGGAACACCCAAGGCCTAACGAACCAGGTGGGTACCAACCTGGAGAAAGATGATCCAAGTGTAATACCGCTAGTGACCACAAGAGGGAGCCAAGAAATATAGTTCACAACAGTACCCCCCCCTTTAAGGAGGGGTCACCGAACCCTCACCAAGACCACCTGGGCGATCAGGATGAGCAGCGTGAAAGGCACGCACCAAATCGGCCGCATGAACATCAGAGGCGACCACCCAGGAATTATCCTCCTGACCATAGCCCTTCCATTTGACCAGATACTGAAGCCTCCGTCTAGAGAGACGAGAATCCAAGATCTTCTCCACCACGTACTCCAACTCGCCCTCAACCAAGACCGGAGCCGGAGGGTCAACAGCAGGAACCACAGGCACAACGTACCGCCGTAACAGAGATCTATGGAACACATTGTGAATGGCAAATGACACCGGAAGATCCAAACGAAAAGACACCGGATTAAGGACTTCCAAAATTTTATAAGGACCAATAAAGCGAGGCTTAAACTTAGGAGAGGAAACCTTCAGAGGGACATACCGAGAAGATAACCAAACCAAATCCCCAACACGAAGTCGGGGACCCACACCGCGGCGGCGGTTGGCAAAACGCTGAGCCTTCTCCTGTGACAACTTCAAGTTGTCCACCACATGATTCCAAATCCGCTGCAACCTATCCACCACGGAATCCACCCCAGGACAGTCGGAAGGTTCAACATGACCCGAGGAAAAACGAGGATGAAAACCAGAGTTGCAGAAAAATGGCGAAACCAAAGTAGCGGAACTAGCCCGATTATTGAGGGCAAACTCAGCCAATGGCAAGAAGGTCACCCAATCAACCTGATCCGCAGAAACAAAACATCTCAAATAAGCCTCCAGCGTCTGATTGGTTCGCTCCGTTTGGCCATTAGTCTGAGGATGAAAGGCAGATGAAAACGACAAATCAATGCCCATCTTAGCACAAAAAGATCGCCAGAATCTGGACACAAACTGGGATCCTCTGTCAGACACGATATTCTCAGGAATGCCATGCAAGCGAACCACATTCTGAAAGAACAAAGGAACCAGATCAGAAGAGGAAGGCAACTTAGGCAAGGGCACCAAATGGACCATCTTGGAAAAGCGATCACACACCACCCAGATGACAGACATACCTTGAGACACCGGAAGATCTGAAATGAAATCCATGGAAATGTGTGTCCAGGGCCTCTTCGGGACGGGCAAGGGCAAAAGCAACCCGCTGGCACGAGAACAGCAAGGCTTAGCCCGAGCACAAATCCCACAGGACTGCACAAAAGAACGCACATCCCGCGACAAGGAAGGCCACCAAAAGGACCTAGCCACCAAATCTCTGGTACCAAAAATCCCAGGATGCCCCGCCAACACTGAGGAATGAACCTCGGAGATAACTCTGCTGGTCCATTTATCAGGAACAAACAGTCTATCAGGTGGGCAAGGGTCAGGTCTACCAGCCTGAAATCTCTGCAACACATGACGCAAATCAGGAGAAATGGCCGACAAGATTACTCCCTCTTTAAGAATACCAGCTGGCTCTGAGAGTCCCGGAGAGTCAGGCACAAAACTCCTAGAAAGAGCATCGGCCTTCATATTCTTCGAACCAGGCAGGTACGAGACCACAAAGTCAAAACGGGAGAAAAACAACGACCAACGAGCCTGTCTAGGATTCAGGCGCTTAGCAGACTCGAGATACATCAAATTTTTGTGATCCGTCAAGACCACCACACGATGCTTAGCTCCCTCGAGCCAATGACGCCACTCCTCAAATGCCCACTTCATGGCCAACAACTCCCGATTACCAACATCATAGTTCCGCTCCGCAGGCGAAAATTTCCTAGAAAAAAAAGCACAAGGTCTCATCACAGAGCAACCAGAGCCTTTCTGCGACAAAACAGCCCCTGCACCGATCTCAGAAGCGTCCACTTCAACCTGAAAGGGAAGTGAGACATCAGGCTGGCACAAAACAGGCGCCGAAGTAAACCGGCGCTTCAGCTCCTGGAAAGCCTCCACGGCTGCCGGAGCCCAATTAGCCACATCAGAACCTTTCTTGGTCATATCCGTCAAAGGTTTAACAACGCTAGAGAAATTAGCAATAAAACGACGGTAGAAATTAGCAAAACCCAAGAACTTCTGAAGACTCTTAACAGACGTGGGTTGAGTCCAATCATGAATAGCTCGGACCTTGACTGGGTCCATCTCTACTGTAGAAGGGGAGAAAATGAAACCCAGAAAGGAAACCTTCTGCACTCCAAAGAGACACTTTGAGCCCTTCACAAACAAAGCATTATCACGCAAAACCTGAAACACCATCCTGACCTGCTTTACATGAGAATCCCAATCATCAGAAAAAAACAGAATATCATCCAGATAAACAATCATAAATTTATCTAGATACTTCCGGAAGATGTCATGCATAAAAGACTGAAACACTGAAGGAGCATTAGAAAGCCCAAAAGGCATCACCAAGTACTCAAAATGACCTTCGGGCGTATTAAACGCAGTTTTCCATTCATCTCCCTGCTTAATGCGCACAAGGTTGTACGCACCAGGAAGATCTATCTTGGTGAACCACTTGGCACCCTTAATCCGAGCAAACAAGTCCGACAATAGTGGCAAAGGATACTGAAATTTGACCGTGATTTTATTCAGAAGCCGATAGTCTATACAAGGTCTCAAAGACCCGTCTTTCTTGGCTACAAAAAAGAATCCCGCACCAAGAGGGGAAGAGGATGGACGAATATGTCCCTTCTCCAAAGACTCCTTTATATAAGAACGCATTGTGGCATGCTCAGGTACAGACAAATTAAATAATCGTCCCTTAGGAAATTTACTACCAGGAATCAAATCTATAGCGCAGTCACAGTCCCTATGAGGAGGAAGGGCACTGGACCTGGACTCACTGAATACATCCTGATAGTCCAACAAATACTCCGGAACTTCAGAAGGAGTAGAAGAAGCAATAGACACCGACGGGGAATAGCAATGAATTCCCTGACAACCCCAACTTGACACAGACATTGCCTTCCAATCCAAAACTGGATTATGGGTCTGTAACCATGGCAGACCCAAAACGACCAAATCATGCATTTTATGCAGAACAAGAAAACGAATCACCTCCCGATGTTCAGGAGTCATACACATGGTCACTTGTGTCCAATACTGCGGTTTATTCTCCGCCAATGGCGTAGCATCAATTCCTCTAAGAGGAATAGGATTTTTCAAAGGCTCCAGGACAAAACCACAGCGCTTGGCAAACGACAAGTCCATAAGACTCAGGGCAGCACCTGAATCCACAAATGCCATTACAGGGTAGGAAGACAATGAGCAAATTAGAGTTACAGACAAAATAAACTTAGGATGCAAATTACCAATGGCGACAGGACTAACCATCTTTGTTAGGCGTTTAGAGCATGCTGAGATAACATGTGTAGAATCACCACAGTAAAAACACAACCCATTCTGACGTCTATGATTTCGTCGTTCAGTTCTAGTCTGAATTCTATCACATAGCATTGAGTCAGGTGTCCGTTCAGACAACACTGCCAGAGGATTAGCAGATTTACGCTCCCGCAAACGCCGATCTATCTGAATGGCCAGAGCCATAGAATCACTCAGATTTGTAGGAATGGGAAAACCCACCATCACATTCTTAATGGCTTCAAAAAGGCCATTTCTGAAATTTGCGGCCAGAGCACACTCATTCCATTGAGTAAGCACGGACCATTTCCGAAATTTTTGGCAATACACTTCAGCCTCATCTTGGCCCTGAGAGATAGCCAGCAACGCTTTTTCTGCCTGAATTTCAAGATTGGGCTCCTCATAAAGCAATCCGAGCGCCAGAAAAAACGCATCAATATTTGCCAATGCCGGATCTCCTGGCGCCAATGAAAAAGCCCAATCCTGAGGGTCGCCACGCAAGAAAGAGATAACAATTTTAACTTGCTGAGCTGAGTCTCCAGATGAACGCGGTCTCAAAGATAGAAACAATTTACAATTATTCCTAAAATTCCCAAATTTAAATCGATCACCAGAGAAAAGCTCAGGAATAGGTATCTTAGGCTCTGACATAGGACTACTAATAACAAAATCCTGAATGCCCTGCACTCGTGCAGCAAGCTGATCCACACTAGTAATCAGAGTCTGAACATTCATGTCTGCAGCAGAGCTTCAAGCCACTCAGAGGAAAAAGGGGAAGAAGAAAAAAAAAACAAAAAAAAAAACTCAGAACTTCTTTTCTTTTAATCCCGCTTCTGCAATGCAATAAATATTCACTTTCGGCCTGGAATACTGTTATGATCCTAGTGGTAGAGGATCTCAGAAGTTCCAGCTAAGTCCGCAAACACAAAAACCAGCTCATAGGGAGGCGGTAACTTGGCTGACCGTATATCTAATCCTAGCACAACAACTAGAAGTAGCCGGGGAACGTACCTACGTTGATTCTAGACGTCTCGCACCAGCCAGAGAACTAACTAACCCTTTCAGAGAAAATAAGACCTCACTTGCCTCAAGAGAAAGGACCCCAAAGTTATAATACAAGCCCCCAACAAATAATAACGGTGAGGTAAGAAGAAAAGACAAACGTAAGAATGAACTAGATTTAGCAAAGAGAGGCCCACTAATTAATAGCAGAAAATAGGAAGGAGACTTATACGGTCAGCAAAAACCCTACAAAAATATCCACGCTGAAAATCCAAGAACCCCCGCACCGACTAACGGTGTGGGGGGAGAATATCAGCCCCCTAGAGCTTCCAGCAAAAATCAGGAATCACATTATGAACAAGCTGGAACAAAATAGAAGCAAAGCGAATAAACAAAAATAAGAAAGCAGGACTTAGCTTATCTTGCAAAGAACAGGAGACCAGGAGTCAGGAGCAAACAGACATAGACTGACTACATCGATTCCAGGCACTAGACTGAGTTTCCAGGAAGTCTAAATAGGAACACCTAAGGCCTAACGAACCAGGTGGGTACCAACCTGGAGAAAGAAGATCCAAGTGTAATACCGCTAGTGACCACAAGAGGGAGCCAAGAAAAATAGTTCACAACACTTCCTAGAAGGACCAATGAGAGGCTGCCACAGAGCGTGAGCACCTACAGGACCTTCCTGAAGGACCAATGGCCTTAGCTGCAGTATCTGATCATGTGACCCTCGATCTCCAATGAGAGATCTTACTCTGGGCATGCTCAGAACGAGAAAAGCAGGACTTAGTCCCAGAAGCATCTGCTCGCCGCTGCCCAGCACTGACTTCCATGGCAGAAGCAGGAAAAGCAGCAGTAACTCTTTGTACAGAGTCAGACTGAGCGAGACGCTGGGACCGACGTCTCCGCTGAGCAGGCTCCACTTCGGCAGACTCTTTAAGCCCTTCTCCTTGCGGGTGGCAGTTGATTATCACCCTCCAGGCTCCTTCAGTCTGCTTCTAGACCACTTTGCCACCTGCCTTACTCACTTCCTATCCTGTGACATCCCCACCCTCATCATGGGAGACTTTAACATCCCCATCAATGATCCCCTCTCCCAATCTGCTTCTCATCTTCTTTCTCTAACTTCATTTGGCCTCTCACAGTTTACTAATTCTCCTATGCATGATGACGGGAATAATCTGGACATGGTTTTCTCCCATCCCGGATCGCTGCACGACTTTACTAACTCCCCTCTCCCGCTTTCGGACCACAACCTTCTTTCCTTCTCTGTCAAGAATTGTCTCGTCACTCGGGACACCCCCACTTACCACACTTATCGGAATACACGTTCCATTAATACCCAGCAGCGTATGGACAATCTCCACACATCTTTAGCCCCCATCTCCTCCCTCTCCTGTCCAGACTTAGCATTGTCACACTTCAATAATACACTGAAGAATGCCCTAGATGAAGTAGCACCTTCTACACGCAGAAAGACCCGACACAGACAACGGCAGCCCTGGCACACTATGCAAACACGCTTTCTTCAGCGTTGCTCAAGGTGTGCAGAGCGGCAGTGGAGAAAATCTCTCTTAGCAGAAGACTTCATCCACTATAAGTTCATGCTCAAAACCTATAACTCTGCCCTTTATCTGGCCAAACAATCCTACTTCACCACCCTCATCACCTCACAATCCACCAACCCAAAACGACTTTTTGAAACCTTAAACTCCCTCCTGAAACCTAAAGTACAGGCCTCCATCACCAACCTCAGTGGTGAGGATCTGGCCACTTACTTCCTAGAAAAAAATCAACCACATCCATCAGGATATCTCAGCCCAATCTCCTCAGTGCCTGGATCCCCTTCCCTGCTGCACCTCAAGCTCACTAGACATCTTTGAGCCTGTTTCAGAAGAAGAAGTTTCCAAGCTCCTCGCTTCTGCTCGGCCTACAACCTGCAACAGTGACCCCATTCCTTCACATCTCCTGCAGTCTCTCTCACCAGTGGTCACCACTCACCTGACTAAAATATTTAACCTCTCTCTTTCTTTAGGTATCTTTCCCTCCTCATTTAAACATGCCATCATAACCCCTTTACTTAAAAAGCCATCCCTGGACCAGAACTGCACTGCTAACTACAGACCTGTCTCTAACCTTTCCTTCATCTCTAAACTCCTGGAACGCTTGGTCCACTCCCATCTAAACGGCTATCTCTCGGATAACTCTCTTCTCGACCCCTTACAATCTGGTTTCCGCTCTTTACACTCCACTGAAACTGCCCTCACTAAAGTCTCTAATGATCTAATAACAGCTAAATCCAAAGGTCATTGCTCTCTGCTGATTCTCCTGGATCTCTCTGCTTCATTTGACACTGTGGATCACCAGCTCCTTCTCACTATGCTCCGCTCCATAGGCCTCAAGGACACAGCTCTCTCCGGGTTCTCCTCCTACCTCTCTGACCGCTCCTTCACTGTGTCCTTTGCCGACTCCTCTTCCTCTCCTCATCCCCTTACTATCAGGGTTCCGCAGGGCTCAGTCCTAGGCCCCCTCCTCTTCTCTCTATACCCGGCCCTATTGGACAAACAATCAGCAGATTTGGGTTCCAGTATCGTCTCTATACTGATGACACCCAATTATACACTTCTTCCCCTGACATCACCCCTACCCTAATTAAAAATATCAAGGATTGTCTGTCTGGTGACTGTGGAGGCCAGGTCATCTGGCGTAGCACCCCATCACTCTCCTTCTTCGTCAAATAGCCCTTACAGAGCCTGGAGGTGTGTGTGCGGTCATTGTCCTGTTGAAAATTAAATGATGGTCCAACTAAACGCAAACCGGATGGAATAGCATGCCGCTGCAAGATGCTGTGATAGCCATGCTGGTTCAGTATGCCTTCAATTTTGAATAAATCCCCAACAGTATCACCAGCAAAGCACCCCCACACCATCACACCTCCTCCTCCATGATTCATGGTGGGAACCAGGCATGTAGAGTCCATCCGTTCACCTTTTCTGGGTCGCTCAAAGACACGGTGGTTGGAACCAAAGATCTCAAATTTGGACTCATCAGACCAAAGCACAGATATCCACTGGTCTAATGTCCATTCCTTGTACTCTTTAGCCCAAACAAGTCTCTTCTTCTTGTTGCCTGTCCTTAGCAGTGGTTTCCTAGTAGCTATTTTACCATGAAGGCCTGCTGCATAAAGTCTCCTCTTAACAGTTGTTGTAAAGATGTGTCTGTTGCTAGAACTCTGTGTGGCATTGACCTGGTCTTTAACCTGCAATTTCTGAGGCTGGTGACTCGGATAAACTTATCCTCAGAAGCAGAGGTGACTCTTAGTCTTCCTTTCCTGAGGCGGTCCTCATGTGAGCCAGTTTCTTTGTAGCGCTTGATGGTTTTTGCCACTGCACTTGGAGACACTTTCAAAGTTTTCCCAATTTTTCGGACTGACTGGACTTCATTTCTTAAAGTAATGATGGCCACTCGTTTTTCATTTCTTAGCTGCTTTTTTCTTGCCATAATACAAATTCAAACAGTTTATTCAGTAAGTCTATCAGCTGTGTACCCCCCAGACTTCTGCACAACACAACTGATGGTCCCAACCCCATTTATAAGGCAAGAAATCCCACTTATTAAACCTGACAGGGCACACCTGTGAAGTGAAAACCATTCTTGGTGACTACCTCTTGAAGCTCATCAAGAGAATGCCCAGAGTGTGCAAAGCAGTCATCAAAGCAAAAGGTGGCTACTTTGAAGAACCTAGAATATAAAACATCATTTCAGTTGTTTCACACTTTTTGTTAAGTATATAATTCCACATGTGTTAATTCATAGTCTTGATGCCTTCAGTGTGAATGTACAATTTTCATAGTCATGAAAATACAGAAAAATCTTTAAATGAGAAGGTGTGTCCAAACTTTTGGTCTGTACTGTGTATATATATATATAGAATACATATATATGTATGTGTATATATATATATATGTATGTATATATATATATCTATTCTATCCTATTTTAACCTGTCACACTGTGATTTTACTAAATGCAGCAAATGAATTACCGGCTTTTACTCTATCTTTTACTGAATGTTACCGATTTTTTTTCCCCAATTTTTTTAAAAAATGCTTGTGTTACCAATCACGAATCCGAGTGTACAATATTTGTGCTGAATTTATGTTTGTCGATCGTTTTCTGAACATATTCGCTCATCTCTAGTGCCGATCTGTTCTCGGGGAGTCTGTGATACATCATATTGACTGTAATTTTGGCGCTGGTCTGTTATCAGGGAGTCTGTAGGGTGATGGCTCCAGTAACAGACAGTGATGAGTGTTATGATCTGGTGGCCTAAGAGCAGCATGAGACGTACTCTGGAGAAGGTGGTACCTGTACTGATCGCAGACCCTGAACTTAACACCGCAACTAGAAGTAGCCGTGGAATGTACCTATCACTCCCTAGACATCTCGACACAGCCGGAGGACTAATTACCCCTAGAGATAGAAAAGGGAAAACTATCTTGCCTCAGAGAAAATCCCCAAAGGATAGACAGCCCCCCACAAATATTGACTGTGAGAGGAGAGGGAAAAACATACACAGACTGAAATCAGAATTTAGCAAAGGAGGCCACTTCTAGCTAAATAGAAAGGATAGGACAGAGTACTATGCGGTCAGTATTAAAACACTAGAAAATATCCACCACAGAAAATACAAAATCTCCACAGCTAACTAAAGATATGGAGGGTATATCTGCATCTCCAGAGATACCAGCTTGGCAAAACAAATCCTTATACAGACCAAGCTGGAGAAGACAAAAACATGGAAAAGAACTGAACAATAAGGCCACAGCATGTGGACAGCAAAAATCAAGGCCAGAACTTATCTTTGTTGAAATGAACAGCAAAGCAGGAGAGACCAGCAGGGATGTGAATCCTCCAGGAACAATGGACAACTGGCACTGACTAAAGGGTCAAGCAAAACTAAATAGCCCAGTCAGAATTGCAAAAAGTGAACACACCTGACAAATGCTGCGACTCAGAGACAGCAGCGCTACCACTTACAACCACCGGAGGGAGCCCAAGAGCAGAATTCACAACAATACCCCTACCTTGAGGAGGGGTCACCGAACCCTCACCAGAGCCCCCAGGCCGATCCGGACGAGCCAAATGAAAGGCACGAACCAAATCCTCAGCATGAACATCGGAGGCAACAACCCAAGAATTATCCTCCTGGCCATAACCCTTCCATTTGACAAGATACTGAAACTTCCACCTCGAAAAACGAGAATCCAAAATCTTCTCAACCACATACTCCAACTCCCCATCAATCAACACCGGGGCACGAGGATCAACAGAGGGAACAACGGGCACCACATATTTCCGCAACAAAGATCTATGAAAAACATTATGGATGGAAAAAGAGGCTGGAAGGGCCAAACGAAAAGACACTGGATTGATAATCTCAGAAATCTTATAAGGGCCAATAAACCGAGGCTTAAACTTAGGGGAAGAAACCTTCATAGGAACATGACGGGAAGACAACCAGACCAAATCCCCAACCCGAAGCCGGGAACCAACACACCGACGACGGTTAGCAAAACGCTGAGCCCCTTCCTGAGACAACACCAAATTGTCAACAACATGAGCCCAAATTTGCTGCAACCTGTCAACCACAGAGTCCACCCCAGGACAATCAGAAGGCTCAACCTGCCCCGAAGAAAAACGAGGATGAAAACCAGAGTTACAAAAGAAGGGTGAAACCAAGGTAGCAGAACTAGCCCGATAATTAAGGGCAAACTCGGCCAATCGCAAGAAAGCCACCCAATCATCCTGATCAGCAGACACAAAGCATCTCAAATAAGTTTCCAAAGTCTGATTAGTTCGCTCGGTTTGGCCATTTGTCTGAGGATGATATGCGGAAGAAAAAGACAAATCAATGCCCAGCCTAGCACAAAAGGCCCGCCAAAACCTAGAAACAAACTGGGAACCTCTATTGGACACAATATTCTCCGGAATGCCATGCAAACGAACCACATGCTGAAAAAACAACGGAACCAAATCAGAAGAGGAAGGCAACTTAGGCAAAGGTACCAAATGAACCATCTTAGAAAACCGGTCACAAACCACCCAGATAACTGACATCCTCTGGGAAACCGGAAGATCCGAAATAAAATCCATAGAAATATGCGTCCAAGGCCTCTCAGGGACCGGCAAAGGCAAAAGCAACCCACTAGCATGGGAACAGCAAGGTTTGGCCCGCGCATAAGTCCCACAGGACTGCACAAAAGAACGCACATCACGTGACAAAGAAGGCCACCAAAAGGACCTACCAACCAAATCTCTGGTGCCAAAAATCCCAGGATGACCAGCCAACACAGAACAATGAACCTCCGAAATCACTTTACTAGTCCATCTGTCAGGAACAAACAATTTCCCCACTGGACAGCGGTCAGGTTTATCAGCCTGAAATTCCTGAAGAACCCTTCGTAAATCAGGGGAGATGGCAGAAAGAATCACCCCTTCCTTCAGAATGCCGACCGGCTCAAGGACCCCAGGAGAATCAGGCAAAAAGCTCCTAGAGAGGGCATCAGCCTTAACATTCTTAGAACCCAGAAGATACGAGACCACAAAATCAAAACGGGAGAAAAATAGGGACCATCGGGCTTGTCTAGGATTCAGCCGTTTGGCAGACTCGAGATAAATCAGATTCTTATGATCGGTCAAGACCACAATACGGTGCTTGGCCCCCTCAAGACAATGTCACCACTCCTCAAATGCCCACTTCATAGCCAACAACTCACGATTGCCGACATCATAATTGCGTTCCGCAGGCGAAAACTTTCGAGAAAAGAAGGCACACGGTTTTATCAAGGAACTATCAGAATTCCTCTGAGACAAAACGGCCCCTGCCCCAATCTCAGAAGCATCAACTTCAACCTGAAAAGGAAGAGAAACATCCGGCTGACGCAACACAGGGGCAGAAGTAAATCGGCGTTTAAGCTCCTGAAAAGCAGAAACAGCCGCAGAGGACCAATTCGTCACATGAGCGCCTTTCTTCGTCAAATCGGTCAGGGGTTTAACCACACTGGAGAAGTTGGCAATGAAACGGCGATAAAAATTAGCAAAGCCCAAAAATTTCTGAAGGCTCTTCACGGATGTGGGCTGGATCCAATCATGAATGGCCTGAACCTTAACCGGATCCATTTCTATAGATGAGGGAGAAAAAATGAAGCCCAAAAAAGAAATCTTCTGTACTCCAAAGAGGCACTTAGACCCCTTCACAAACAAGGCATTATCACGAAGGATCTGAAATACCATCCTGACTTGTTTCACATGAGACTCCCAATCATCTGAAAAAATCAAAATATCATCCAAATATACAATCATGAATTTATCAAGATAATTCCGAAATATATCATGCATGAAGGACTGAAACACAGATGGAGCATTAGAGAGTCTGAATGGCATCACAAGGTATTCAAAATGGCCTTCGGGCGTATTAAACGCAGTTTTCCATTCGTCACCCTGCTTAATACGAACAAAATTATATGCCCCTCGAAGGTCAATCTTAGTAAAACAACTAGCCCCCTTAATCCTAGCAAACAGATCAGAAAGCAAAGGCAAAGGGTATTGGAATTTGACCGTGATCTTATTCAAGAGGCGATAATCAATACAGGGTCTCAAAGAGCCATCTTTTTTGGCAACAAAAAAAAAACCTGCTCCCAATGGTGAAGAAGATGGCCGAATATGCCCCTTCTCCAAGGACTTCTTAACATAGGTCCGCATGGCGGTATGTTCTGGCACAGACAGGTTGAAAAGTCGGCCCTTAGGGAACTTACAGCCTGGAATCAAGTCAATAGCACAATCACAGTCCCTATGCGGTGGAAGGGAACTGGACTTGGGCTCATTGAATACATCCTGGAAATCTGACAAAAACTCAGGAATTTCAGAAGAGGGGGAGGAGGCAATTGACATCAAAGGAACGTCACCATGAACCCCCTGACAACCCCAACTAGTCACAGACATAGATTTCCAATCCAACACCGGATTATGCACCTGTAACCATGGGAAACCCAGCACAATAGCATCATGTAAATTATGCAACACCAGAAAACGACAATCTTCCTGATGGGCTGGCGCCATGCACATGGTCAGCTGTGTCCAAAACTGAGGTTTATTTTTAGCCAACGGTGTAGCATCAATGCCCCTCAAAGGAATAGGACTCTGCAAAGGCTGCAAGGGGAAACCACAACGTCTGGCAAATTCTAAGTCCATTAAGTTTAGAGCGGCGCCTGAATCCACAAATGCCATGACAGAAAATGACGATAATGAGCAGATCAGGGTCACAGATAACAGAAATTTAGGTTGTACAGTACTGATGGTAACAGAACTAGCGATTCTCTTGGTACGCTTAGGGCAATCAGAAATAACATGAGCAGAATCGCCGCAGTAAAAACACAACCTATTCTGACGTCTGAATCCTTGTCGTTCAGCTCTAGACACAATCCTATCACACTGCATAGGCTCAGGACTCCGCTCGGAAGACAATGCCATAGTGTGCACAACTCTGCGCTCGCGCAAGCGCCGATCAATCTGAATGGCCAGAGACATAGAATCACTCAAACCAGCAGGCGTGGGGAACCCCACCATAACATCTTTAACGGATTCAGGAAGAACCTTTCTGAAAATTGCCGCCAAGGCATCCTCATTCCATTTAGTCAGTACAGACCATTTTCTAAACTTCTGGCAATATGATTCTGCCGCTTCTTGACCCTGACACAGGGCCAACAAGGTCTTCTCAGCATGATCCACTGAATTAGGTTCCTCATACAATAACCCGAGTGCCTGAAAAAAGGTGTCTACATTAAGCAACGCCGGATTCCCAGGTTCCAGGGCAAATGCCCAATCCTGGGGGTCACCACGCAGCAGAGATATAACAATTTTAACCTGCTGGATGGGATCACCAGAGGAACGGGGTTTCAGAGCAAAAAACAGTTTACAGTTATTTTTAAAGCTCAAAAATTTGGACCTGTCCCCAGAAAACAAATACTGTTATGATCTGGTGGCCTAAGAGCAGCATGAGACGTACTCTGGAGAAGGTGGTACCTGTACTGACCGCAGACCCTGAACTTAACACCGCAACTAGAAGTAGCCGTGGAATGTACCTATCACTCCCTAGACATCTCGACACAGCCGGAGGACTAATTACCCCTAGAGATAGAAAAGGGAAAACTATCTTGCCTCAGAGAAAATCCCCAAAGGATAGACAGCCCCCCACAAATATTGACTGTGAGAGGAGAGGGAAAAAACATACACAGACTGAAATCAGAATTTAGCAAAGGAGGCCACTTCTAGCTAAATGGAAAGGATAGGACAGAGTACTATGCGGTCAGTATTAAAACACTAGAAAATATCCACCACAGAAAATACAAAATCTCCACAGCTAACTAAAGATATGGAAGGTATATCTGCATCTCCAGAGATACCAGCTTGGCAAAACAAATCCTTATACAGACCAAGCTGGAGAAGACAAAAACATGGAAAAGAACTGAACAATAAGGCCACAGCATGTGAACAGCAAAAATCAAGGCCAGAACTTATCTTTGTTGAAATGAACAGCAAAGCAGGAGAGACCAGCAGGGATGTGAATCCTCCAGGAACAATGGACAACTGGCACTGACTAAAGGGTCAAGCAAAACTAAATAGCCCAGTCAGAATTGCAAAAAGTGAACACACCTGACAAATGCTGCGACTCAGAGACAGCAGCGCTACCACTTACAACCACCGGAGGGAGCCCAAGAGCAGAATTCACAACAGATGAGACACCGTGGAGATCATTGTCTGGATTGTCGGAACAGAACACAAATATCTCCCAAATGCCAGTATGAAGGCATCCATGACAGGAACAGTCCAATCTCCCTGAGTATGCATACAGTGAGTCTCGGGTGATATCCGAGTGCAGTGCAATGTTTCACACGCACCCGTGGCCAGTGCTGTGGAGTCGGAGTCGTAGAGTCAGAGTCGGAGTTAGTTTTGGTTGGAGTTGGAGTCGGAGTCAGTATAAATGTACCGACTCCGACTCCAGCTTTAAAAAAATGTATTAATATTTCATAATTGAACTTTCATATGAATTTTATAAATGTTACTCAAATATATATGTTCTATCAAACTATGAACAACAGTGATAAGCAGTTCTGCTGGAGATAGATATATTTCTTACTTCTTGTGTGTCACTGTTCTCCACTGCCCTTATCTAATCTTGGTTAACCTCATGGTGCCCCAACCCCTCTACTTACAATGTATGAAACTGAAAGTGAAAATGTGTTGCAAATTCTTAGTAGTAAAGCTCCTCCTCTAGACTAGATGTTTACTAGGTGTGCGTCTTCCAAGCATCTCACAGCTGCTACTCAGAAGAGGAAGACTGTAAGAAGTATTATCCTTTCAACAAACTTTGCATCAGTTAACTGTGAGTACATGAGGAATAACAGTATTACTGACCACTATATCAGTTGTATGACCTGGCAATAATTTTGTACAATTGTTTTTAGAAAAAACAATTGTCATTTGGATTGTGAATGCAGAATTAAAAACCTGAGAATGTCAAAGAAGCGTCACATTAAATCAGCTGTATTTGAACATTTCACCATCACTCAAGATAGAAAACATTATGTCTGTCAGTGTATGACAAATGATCCAGACAAAAACAAATGCTGTGAAGCCAAGATCAGTGCATATTCAGGCAAAGATAAAAATGCTCCTACCAGAGCTTATAATCTAAAGAGACATTTACAGTGCTTTCATCCAGAAGTACTGAAAGCAGTGGATGAGAAAGACTGCATCCAAACCAATGAACCAGTGCCCAGCTCTTCCAGCCAAACAAAGGAGCAGAGAACTTTGCAGCCATCAGTTGCAAGATATTTTGTCAGTGACAAAGTTACTGTGACAATGACAGCAGATACATTTAAAAAACAGATCATAGAGCTTGTTGTAAAGGATAGTGTGCCTATTTCATTATTTTCACGACCAGTTTTTATGTGTCTGAATGGGGAAATGGCCCGCAAGCTGGGTGTTTCTCTGGAGAGAGAGAGTATTAGAAAATTAGTAATTGAAGAAGCTTTTAAACAAATGGAAGAACTTAAAAAAACTCTCAAGGGATGCTTTCTGTTTCTTAAAATGGATGCCTGCACACGTCACAGAGTGAACTATTTTTCCATCAATGTGCGATTTGTTTGTGACAAAAATGAAATGGTTACCAAGACATTGGCAGTAAAAGACACCAAAGCTCATCACACCAGTGAGTTTCTCCAGGTCTTGGTGGAAAAGGTTCTGCAAGATTATGAACTTAAAAATGAGCAAGTTCTTTCGGTCGTAACTGACAATGCTTCAAATATGATAAGTACTATTAAGCTAATGAATGAGAGTAATGATGGTTACCAGCAGCTAGAAGAACATTCTGGGTCCACAGACACAGAAATGTTGGAAATAGAGGAACACAGTATTGTAACTGAGGAGCAAACTGAAGTTGCTTCAGATGAACAGCAACATGATAGTTTAGATGATCTTGTTGAAACTGTGTCAATACGTTCTTTCATTCATCACATGCGCTGTGTTGTGCATACGCTACAGCTGGCTATAAGAGACAGTCTGCAAGAAGGACATGCTGCTGCACTGATTGGCAAGGTGAGAAAATTGGCTACTGTTGCCAGAACCCCTAAAGTTGACTCAATTTTGAAGAGACGTGCTGGAAAAGGGGCAATTATTGACCAAGCCACACGACGGGGCAATACTTACTTAATGATTCAGCGCTTGGTTGAACTGAAAACCTTTCTTGTAGACATGGCTAACCCTCAACTGACGCTAAGTGAAAGTCAGTGGAATCAGGTGACTGAGCTGGAAAAATTGCTAGAGCACCCATTTACAGTGACTAAAAAATTACAAGCAGAGGACTTAACTCCAGGTATTTTCTTAAAGGAGAGGAAGAACCTGATGTTTCGCCTGTCCCACAGAGGAGGGTTAATTGCAAGTGGCATTGCTACATCAATGAAACGGAGAGAGGAGCTACTATTACAAAATAACATTCTTTTGGCAGCTGTTTAAGTAGACCCAATGCATCGGATTCTTCTAGATGATCAACAGCTAACTAAAGGAAAAGAAGCTCTGTTTGAAATAGCAGTAAGGATGAAAGGGTTGCAGAGGAGGAACAAGAAGAATTAGGTCGTCCTGCCACATCTTCACCCTCATCAACTGATGAAGAATTTAATTTAGAAAAATATTTGGATCACAAGGACCGTGCAAAGCATTCCCGCATAGAAGAAGAGTCATCCCTATCAAAGAACACAGCCAGTACATTTCAGCAGAATTTTTCATGTGCACTAAAAGAAATTGAGAAATTTGACCGTTCATCAAAAATAACAGTGCAACAAGCGATTCCTCTGTATCCTGACATTGTCAGAGATGTTGCCCGAGTGGTTACTGCTTTGCCACCAACCCGAGTTAGTGTAGAGAGGTTGTTCTCTGCTCTCAAAATAATTAGATCAGATTTGAGGGCATCCATGAAGGAGGATCTGACAGAGGCAATACTTTTTTTGAGGACAAATTTATAGATTTCTTCTTATTAACTGCATAACAGTGTTTATTGCATATTTACTTACAAGAGTTTAGAAAAGTTTATAAAAGTTATTTGCTATATTCTAATTGTATTCTAATAAATATAGTTTTTGCTCTAAGTGGTCTGATTACTTATATGATGGTGAGAAACTGAATAAGCACGATGTTAATATTTTACAACAGTAAATTTATTGTTACGAATTGGCCATTTATGAAGGAGTCGGAGCCAGAGTCGGAGTCGGAGTCGGAACCTGATAAAATCCAGGAGTCAGAGTCGCAACTGTGGCTTACTGACTCCACAGCCCTGCCGTAGACTAGCATGGGTGCATGCGATCCGAGTTTCGCATGCAATCACAGCATGCTGTCGACTTTTTTCAGTCTGATCTTGATCCGATCGGAGATGAAAAAGAAACGCAGATGAGCACACAATCACAGAATAACATTGGTCCAAGTGCAATCCAATTTTTTATCGGTTTGCATTCGTTCAATTAATTCGCAAGTGTGAGCGAGCCCTTAGGGTATGTGCACACGTTCAGTTTTTTTCGCATTTTTTCGCGATAAAAACGCTATACAAAACTCATTAAAAATGCATACATTATGCATCCTATCATTTAGAATGCATTCAGCATGTTTTGTGCACATGGTGCATTTTTTTCCGCGAAAAAAACGCATAGCGGTAAAAAAAAGCAGCATGTTCATTAATTTTGCGGATTTTCTGCTTTTTTCCCGCAAGTCTATGCATTTGGAAAAAAACGCACAAAAAACGAGTCAAAAACGAATGAAAGAACATGAAAAAAACGCATGCGGATTTCTGGCAGAAATGTCCAGTTTTTGTCAGGAAAATTTCTGCTAGAAATCCTGACGTGTGCACATAGCCTTACTCTCAATATTGGGGAAATCCGTCCATGATGATTTCTCTCAGAACTGAGCTGATTAGATCCGTCCATGGTAGTTACTCTCAGCACTGGAAAGATTCCTTCAGATTTCCTAAACTTCTGGAGAGTTTAGAACTTTTCTCAGGGGATTTAAACCCTCTGCGAATCAGAGGACCTTCTGCTGCCACACCTTCGCCAGCTCAGATCAATAATTGGCTGATGATAAGACAAGTGTGACGTGAGTCCTCCCCGGAGACCCCTGTCCATATATAATACGGTTCAGCTGCTGATTTCAAGCACTTGTCCCTGGCTCTTCTTCTCCTGGATCCTCTGAGTCCTTCCAGCACTTGGGGCATTTCGTCTGGTGGTCTCCATGGCCTTGTTGTCACATTCTCTTCAAGACATGGAGATTCAGGCTGACACCTCCCTTTGCTCCTTCTCTGCTGCTGATGACTTCTATGACGACCCCTGCTTCAACACTTCAGACATGCAGTTTTTTGAAAACATGGACCCTAGGCTAGTGCATGTCACAATGCTGAAGCCTGAAAACCACCAGCACCATAATGAAGATGAGCATGTCCGAGCCCCCAATGGCCACCACCAGGCAGGAATGTGTCTACTTTGGGCTTGTAAGGCTTGCAAGAGGAAGACCACCAATGCAGACCGCAGAAAGGCGGCCACCATGAGGGAGAGGAGGCGACTCAGCAAAGTCAATGAGGCTTTTGAGACTCTGAAAAGGTGCACGTCCAACAACCCCAACCAAAGACTGCCCAAAGTGGAGATCCTACGCAATGCCATCCGCTACATCGAGAGTCTGCAGGCTTTGCTCCGAGACCAAGAGGACTCCTACTACCCGGTGATGGAGCATTTCCACGGGGAATCCGACGCATCCAGCCCCCGCTCCAACTGCTCAGACGGCATGGTAAGACGAAACCATCCCAAATTTCTGCTAGTACATGAAAGATTCCATGTGTAGGAAACAAAGCTTACACTCATGCTTGTATCTGAAGGGAAGAGTTTACATTGTGTCCGATAATCTGCACATGTAATCCTATCCTCATATCGGCTGCAATATTGGTGCTGATCTGTTATCCGATGTCTGTGATACAACATATCGGCTGTAATATTGGTGCTGATCTGTTATCCGATGTCTGTGATACAACATATCGGCTGTAATATTGGTGCTGATCTGTTATCCGGTGTCTGTGATACAACATATCGGCTGTAATAATGGTGATGATCTGTTATCGGGGATTCTGAGATACAACATATCGCTGTAATATTGGTGCTGATCTGTTATCGGAGAGTCTGAGATACAACATATCGGCTGTAATATTGGTGCTGATCTGTTATCGGGGAGTCTGTGATACAACATATAGGCTGTAATATTGGTGCTGATCTGTTATCGGGGAGTCTGTGATACAACATATCGGCTGTAATATTGGTGCTGATCTGTTATCGGAGAGTCTGAGATACAACATATCGGCTGTAATATTGGTGCTGATCTGTTATCGGGGAGTCTGTGATACAACATATAGGCTGTAATATTGGTGCTGATCTGTTATCGGGGAGTCTGTGATACAACATATCGGCTGTAATATTGGTGCTGATCTGTTATCGGAGAGTCTGAGATACAACATATCGGTTGTAATATTGGTGCTGATCTGTTATCGGGGAGTCTGTGATACAACATATAGGCTGTAATATTGGTGCTGATCTGTTATCGGGGAGTCTGTGATACAACATATCGGCTGTAATATTGGTGCTGATCTGTTATCGAGGAGTCTGAGATACAACATATCGGTTGTAATATTGGTGTTGATCTGTTATCGGGGAGTCTGAGATACAACATGTCGGCTGTAATATTGGTGCTGAACTGTTATCGGGGAGTCTGTGATACAACATATCGGCTGTAATATTGGTGCTGATCTGTTATCGGGGAGTCTGTGATACAACATATCGGCTGTAATATTGGTGCTGATCTGTTATCGGGGAGTCTGTGATACAACATATCGGCTGTAATATTGGTGATGATCTGTTATCGGGGAGTCTGTGATACAACATATCGGCTGTAATATTGGTGCTAATCTGTTATCGGGGAGTCTGATACAACATATCGGCTGTAATATTGGTGCTGATCTGTTATCGGGGAGTCTGTGATACAACATATCGGCTGTAATATTGGTGCTGATCTGTTATCGAGGAGTCTGAGATACAACATATCGGCTGTAATATTGGTGATGATCTGTTATCGGGGAGTCTGTGATACAACATATAGGCTGTAATATTGGTGCTGATCTGTTATCGAGGAGTCTGAGATACAACATATCGGCTGTAATATTGGTGATGATCTGTTATCGGGGAGTCTGTGATACAACATATAGGCTGTAATATTGGTGCTGATCTGTTATCGGGGAGTCTGTGATACAACATATCGGCTGTAATATTGGTGCTGATCTGTTATCGGGGAGTCTGTGATACAACATATCGGCTGTAATATTGGTGCTGATCTGTTATCGAGGAGTCTGTGATACAACATATCGGCTGTAATATTGGTGCTGATCTGTTATCGGGGAGTCTGTGATACAACATATCGGCTGTAATATTGCTGCTGATCAGTTATCGGGGAGTCTGTGATTCAACATATCGGCTGTAATATTGGTGCTGATCTGTTATCGAGGAGTCTGTGATACAACATATCGGCTGTAATATTGGTGCTGATCTGTTATCGGGGAGTCTGTGATACAACGTATCGGCTGTAATATTGGTGCTGATCTGTTATCGTGGAGTCTGTGATACAACATATCGGCTGTAATATTGGTGCTGATCTGTTATCGGGGAGTCTGTGATACAACGTATCGGCTGTAATATTGGTGCTGATCTGTTATTGAGGAGTCTGTGATACAACATATCAGCTGTAATATTGGTGTTGATCTGTTATCGAGGAGTCTGATGCAACATGTCGGCTGTAATATTGGTGCTGATCTGTTATCGGGGAGTCTGTGATACAATATATCGGTTGTAATATTGGTGCTGATCTGTTATCGGGGATTCTGTGATACAACATATCGGCTGTAATATTGGTGCTGATCTGTTATCGGGGATTCTGTGATACAACATATCGGCTGTAATATTGGTGCTGATCTGTTATCGGGGAGTCTGTGATACAACATATCGGCTGTAATATTGGTGCTGATCTGTTATCGGGGATTCTGTGATACAACGTATCGGTTGTAATATTGGTGCTGATCTGTTATCGGGGATTCTGTGATACAACATATCGGCTGTAATATTGGTGCTAATCTGTTATCGGGGAGTCTGATACAACATATCGGTTGTAATATTGGTGCTGATCTGTTATCGGGGAGTCTGTGATACAACATATCGGCTGTAATATTGGTGCTGATCTGTTATCGGGGATTCTGTGATACAACATATCAGCTGTAATATTGGTGCTGATCTGTTATCGGGGAGTCTGTGATACAACATATCGGCTGTAATATTGGTGCTGATCTGTTATCGGGGATTCTGTGATACAACGTATCGGTTGTAATATTGGTGCTGATCTGTTATCAGGGATTCTGTGATACAACATATCGGCTGTAATATTGGTGCTGATCTGGTATCGGGGATTCTGTGATACAACATATCGGTTGTAATATTGGTGCTGATCTGTTATCTGGGAGTCTGTGATACAACATATCGGCTTTAATATTGGTGCTGATCTGTTATCGAGGAGTCTGTGATACAACATATCGGCTTTAATATTGGTGCTGATCTGTTATCGAGGAGTCTGACACAACATACTGGCTGTAATATTGGTGCTGATCTGTTATCGGGGAGTCTGTGATACATCATATCGGCTGTAATATTGGTGCTAATCTGTTATCGGGGAGTCTGATACAACATGTCGGCTGTAATATTGGTGCTGATCTGTTATCGGGGATTCTGTGATACAACATATCGACTGTAATATTGGTGCTGATCTCTTTTCGAAGAGTCTGAGATACAACATATCGGCTGTAATATTGGTGCTGATCTGTTATTGTGGAGTCTGTGATACAACATATCGGCTGTAATATTGGTGCTGACCTGTTATCGAGGAGTCTGATACAACATACTGGCTGTAATATTGGTGCTGATCTGTTATCGGGGAGTCTGTGATACAACATATCGGCTGTAATATTGGTGCTGATCTGTTATCGAAGAGTCTGTGATACAACATGTCGGCTGTAATATTGGTGCTGATCTGTTATCGGGGAGTCTGTGATACAACATATCGGCTGTAATATTGGTACTGATCTGTTATCGAAGAGTCTGTGATACAACATGTCGGCTGTAATATTGGTGCTGATCTGTTATCGGGGAGTCTGTGATACAACATATCGGCTGTAATATTGGTGATGATCTGTTATCGGGGAGTCTGTGATACAACATATCGGCTGTAATATTGGTGCTGATCTGTTATCGGGGAGTCTGTGATACAACATATCGGCTGTAATATTGGTGCTGATCTGTTATCGGGGATTCTGTGATACAACATATCGCCTGTAATATTGGTGCTGATCTGTTATGGAGGAGTCTGTGATACAACATACTGGCTGTAATATTGGTGCTGATCTGTTATCGAGGAGTCTGTGATACAACATGTCGGCTGTAATATTGGTGCTGATCTGTTATGGAGGAGTCTGTGATACAACATATCGGCTGTAATATTGGTGATGATCTGTTATCGGGGAGTCTGTGATACAACATGTCGGCTGTAATATTGATGCTGATCTGTTATCGGGGAGTCTGTGATACAACATGTCGGCTGTAATATTGGTGCTGATCTGTTATCGGGGAGTCTGTGATACAACATATCGGCTGTAATATTGGTGCTGATCTGTTATGGAGGAGTCTGTGATACAACATATCGGCTGTAATATTGGTGATGATCTGTTATCGAGGAGTCTGTGATACAACATGTCGGCTGTAATATTGGTGCTGATCTGTTATCGGGGAGTCTGTGATACAACATATCGGCTGTAATATTGGTGCTGATCTGTTATCGAAGAGTCTGTGATACAACATATCGCCTGTAATATTGGTGCTGATCTGTTATGGGGGAGTCTGTGATACAACATGTCGGCTGTAATATTGGTGCTGATCTGTTATCGGGGAGTCTGTGATACAACATATCGGCTGTAATATTGGTGCTGATCTGTTATCGGGGATTCTGTGATACAACATATCGGCTGTAATATTGGTGCTGATCTGTTATCGAAGAGTCTGTGATACAACATATCGCCTGTAATATTGGTGCTGATCTGTTATGGGGGAGTCTGTGATACAACATACTGGCTGTAATATTGGTGCTGATCTGTTATCGAGGAGTCTGTGATACAACATGTCGGCTCTAATATTGCTGCTGATCTGTTATCGAGGAGTCTGTGATACAACATATCGGCTGTAATATTGGTGCTAATCTGTTATCGGGGAGTCTGTGATACAACATGTCGGCTGTAATATTGGTGCTGACCTGTTATCGGGGATTCTGTGATACAACATATCGGCTGTAATATTGGTGCTGATCTGTTATCGGGGAGTCTGTGATACAACATATCGGCTGTAATATTGGTGCTGACCTGTTATCGAGGAGTCTGATACAACATATCGGCTGTAATATTGGTGCTGATCTGTTATCGGGGAGTCTGTGATACAACATGTCGGCTCTAATATTGGTGCTGATCTGTTATCGAAGAGTCTGTGATACAACATGTCGGCTGTAATATTGGTGCTGATCTGTTATCGAGGAGTCTGTGATACAACATATAGGCTGTAATATTGGTGCTGATCTGTTATCGAGGAGTCTGTGATACAACATATAGGCTGTAATATTGTGCTGATCTGTTATCGGGGATTCTGTGATACAACATATCGGCTGTAATATTGGTGCTGGTCTGTTATCGGGGAGTCTTAGATACAACATATCGGCTGTAATATTGGTGCTGATCTGTTATCGAGGAGTCTGTGATACAACATATCGGCTGTAATATTGGTGCTGATCTGTTATCGGGGAGTCTGTGATACAACATATCGGCTGTAATATTGGTGCTGATCTGTTATCGGGGAGTCTGTGATACAACATGTTGGCTCTAATATTGGTGCTGACCTGTTATCGAGGAGTCTGTGATACAACATATCGGCTGTAATATTGGTGCTGATCTGTTATCGAAGAGTCTGTGATACAACATATCGGCTGTAATATTGGTGCTGATCTGTTATCGGGGAGTCTGTGATACAACATGTCGGCTGTAATATTGGTGCTGGTCTGTTATCGGGGAGTCTGTGATACAACATATAGGCTGTAATATTGTGCTGATCTGTTATCGGGGATTCTGTGATACAACATATCGGCTGTAATATTGGTGCTGGTCTGTTATCGGGGAGTCTTAGATACAACATATCGGCTGTAATATTGGTGCTGATCTGTTATCGAGGAGTCTGTGATACAACATATCGGCTGTAATATTGGTGCTGATCTGTTATCGGGGAGTCTGTGATACAACATATCGGCTGTAATATTGGTGCTGATCTGTTATCGGGGAGTCTGTGATACAACATGTTGGCTCTAATATTGGTGCTGACCTGTTATCGAGGAGTCTGTGATACAACATATCGGCTGTAATATTGGTGCTGATCTGTTATCGAAGAGTCTGTGATACAACATATCGGCTGTAATATTGGTGCTGATCTGTTATCGGGGAGTCTGTGATACAACATGTCGGCTGTAATATTGGTGCTGATCTGTTATCGGGGAGTCTGTGATACAACATATCGGCTGTAATATTGGTGCTGATCTGTTATCGAGGAGTCTGTGATACAACATATAGGCTGTAATATTGTGCTGATCTGTTATCGGGGATTCTGTGATACAACATGTCGGCTCTAATATTGCTGCTGATCTGTTATCGAGGAGTCTGTGATACAACATATCGGCTGTAATATTGGTGCTGATCTGTTATCGGGGAGTCTGTGATACAACATGTCGGCTGTAATATTGGTGCTAATCTGTTATCGGGGAGTCTGTGATACAACATGTCGGCTGTAATATTGGTGCTAATCTGTTATCGGGGAGTCTGTGATACAACATATCGGCTGTAATATTGGTGCTGACCTGTTATCGAGGAGTCTGATACAACATATCGGCTGTAATATTGGTGCTGATCTGTTATCGGGGAGTCTGTGATACAACATGTCGGCTCTAATATTGCTGCTGATCTGTTATCGAGGAGTCTGTGATACAACATATCGGCTGTAATATTGGTGCTAATCTGTTATCGGGGAGTCTGTGATACAACATGTCGGCTGTAATATTGGTGCTAATCTGTTATCGGGGAGTCTGTGATACAACATATCGGCTGTAATATTGGTGCTGACCTGTTATCGAGGAGTCTGATACAACATATCGGCTGTAATATTGGTGCTGATCTGTTATCGGGGAGTCTGTGATACAACATGTCGGCTCTAATATTGGTGCTGATCTGTTATCGAAGAGTCTGTGATACAACATGTCGGCTGTAATATTGGTGCTGATCTGTTATCGAGGAGTCTGTGATACAACATGTCGGCTCTAATATTGGTGCTGATCTGTTATCGAGGAGTCTGTGATACAACATACCAGCTGTAATATTGGTGCTGATCTGTTATCGAGGAGTCTGTGATACAACATATCGGCTGTAATATTGGTGCTGGTCTGTTATCGGGGATTCTGTGATACAACATATCGGCTGTAATATTGGTGCTGGTCTGTTATCGGGGAGTCTTAGATACAACATATCGGCTGTAATATTGGTGCTGATCTGTTATCGAGGAGTCTGTGATACAACATATCGGCTGTAATATTGGTGCTGATCTGTTATCGGGGAGTCTGTGATACAACATATCGGCTGTAATATTGGTGCTGATCTGTTATCGGGGAGTCTGTGATACAACATGTTGGCTCTAATATTGGTGCTGACCTGTTATCGAGGAGTCTGTGATACAACATATCGGCTGTAATATTGGTGCTGATCTGTTATCGAAGAGTCTGTGATACAACATGTCGGCTGTAATATTGGTGCTGATCTGTTATCGGGGAGTCTGTGATACAACATGTCGGCTCTAATATTGGTGCTGATCTGTTATCGAGGAGTCTGTGATACAACATATCGGCTGTAATATTGGTGCTGATCTGTTATCGAGGAGTCTGTGATACAACATACCAGCTGTAATATTGGTGCTGATCTGTTATCGGGGAGTCTGTGATACAACATGTCGGCTCTAATATTGGTGCTGATCTGTTATCGAGGAGTCTGTGATACAACATATCGGCTGTAATATTGGTGCTGATCTGTTATCGAGGAGTCTGTGATACAACATATCGGCTGTAATATTGGTGCTGATCTGTTATCGAGGAGTCTGTGATACAACATACCAGCTGTAATATTGGTGCTGATCTGTTATCGGGGAGTCTGTGATACAACATGTCGGCTCTAATATTGGTGCTGATCTGTTATCGAGGAGTCTGTGATACAACATATCGGCTGTAATATTGGTGCTGATCTGTTATCGAGGAGTCTGTGATACAACATATCGGCTGTAATATTGGTGCTGATCTGTTATCGGGGAGTCTGTGATACAACATACCAGCTGTAATATTGGTGCTGGTCTGTTATCGGGGAGTCTGTGATACAACATGTCGGCTGTAATATTGGTGCTGATCTGTTATCGAGGAGTCTGTGATACAACATGTCGGCTCTAATATTGGTGCTGATCTGTTATCGAAGAGTCTGTGATACAACATATAGGCTGTAATATTGGTGCTGGTCTGTTATCGGGGAGTCTTAGATACAACATATCGGCTGTAATATTGGTGCTAATCTGTTATCGGGGAGTCTGTGATACAACATATCGGCTGTAATATTGGTGCTGATCTGTTATCGGGGAGTCTGTGATACAACATGTTGGCTGTAATATTGGTGCTGATCTGTTATCGGAGAGTCTGTGATACAACATATCGGCTGTAATATTGGTGCTGATCTGTTATCGAGGAGTCTGTGATACAACATGTCGGCTGTAATATTGGTGCTGATCTGTTATCGGAGAGTCTGTGATACAACATATCGGCTGTAATATTGGTGCTGATCTGTTATCGAGGAGTCTGATACAACATATCGGCTGTAATATTGGTGCTGATCTGTTATCGAGGAGTCTGTGATACAACATGTCGGCTGTAATATTGGTGCTGATCTGTTATCGAAGAGTCTGTGATACAACATATAGGCTGTAATATTGGTGCTGGTCTGTTATCGGGGAGTCTTAGATACAACATATCGGCTGTAATATTGGTGCTAATCTGTTATCGGGGAGTCTGTGATACAACATATCGGCTGTAATATTGGTGCTGATCTGTTATCGGGGAGTCTGTGATACAACATATCGGCTGTAATATTGGTGCTGATCTGTTATCGGAGAGTCTGTGATACAACATATCGGTTGTAATATTGGTGCTGATCTGTTATCGGGGATTCTGTGATACAACATATCGACTGTAATATTGGTGCTGATCTGTTATCGGGGAGTCTGTGATACAACATATCGGCTGTAATATTGGTGCTGATCTGTTATCGAGGAGTCTGTGATACAACATGTCGGCTGTAATATTGGTGCTGATCTGTTATCGGAGAGTCTGTGATACAACATATCGGCTGTAATATTGGTGCTGATCTGTTATCGGGGAGTCTGATACAACATATCGGCTGTAATATTGGTGCTGATCTGTTATCGAGGAGTCTGTGATACAACATGTCGGCTGTAATATTGGTGCTGATCTGTTATCGAAGAGTCTGTGATACAACATGTCGGCTGTAATATTGGTGCTGATCTGTTATCGAGGAGTCTGTGATACAACATACCAGCTGTAATATTGGTGCTGGTCTGTTATCGGGGAGTCTTAGATACAACATATCGGCTGTAATATTGGTGCTGATCTGTTATCGAGGAGTCTGTGATACAATATATAGGCTGTAATATTGGTGCTAATCTGTTATCGGGGAGTCTGTGATACAACATATAGGCTGTAATATTGGTGCTGGTCTGTTATCGGGGAGTCTTAGATACAACATATCGGCTGTAATATTGGTGCTGATCTGTTATCGGGGAGTCTGTGATACAACATATCGGCTGTAATATTGGTGCTGATCTGTTATCGGGGAGTCTGTGATACAACATGTTGGCTGTAATATTGGTGCTGATCTGTTATCGGAGAGTCTGTGATACAACATATCGGTTGTAATATTGGTGCTGATCTGTTATCGGGGATTCTGTGATACAACATATCGACTGTAATATTGGTGCTGATCTGTTATCGGGGAGTCTGATACAACATATCGGCTGTAATATTGGTGCTGATCTGTTATCGAGGAGTCTGTGATACAACATATCGGCTGTAATATTGGTGCTGATCTGTTATCGAGGAGTCTGTGATACAATATATAGGCTGTAATATTGGTGCTAATCTGTTATCGGGGAGTCTGTGATACAACATATCGGCTGTAATATTGGTGCTGATCTGTTATCGAGGAGTCTGTGATACAATATATAGGCTGTAATATTGGTGCTAATCTGTTATCGGGGAGTCTGTGATACAACATGTTGGCTCTAATATTGGTGCTGATCTGTTATCGAAGAGTCTGTGATACAACATGTCGGCTGTAATATTGGTGCTGATCTGTTATCGAAGAGTCTGTGATACAACATATCGGCTGTAATATTGGTGCTGATCTGTTATCGGGGCGTATGTGATACAACATATCGGCTGTAATATTGGTGCTGATCTGTTATCGAAGAGTCTGTGATACAACATGTCGGCTGTAATATTGGTGCTGATCTGTTATCGAGGAGTCTGTGTTACAACATATCGGCTGTAATATTGGTGCTGATCTGTTATCGAGGAGTCTGTGATACAACATATCGGCTGTAATATTGGTGCTAATCTGTTATCGGGGAGTCTGATACAACATATCGGCTGTAATATTGTTGCTGATCTGTTATCGGGGAGTCTGTGATACAACATGTTGGCTCTAATATTGGTGCTGATCTGTTATCGGGGAGTCTGTGATACAACATGTTGGCTCTAATATTGGTGCTGATCTGTTATCGAAGAGTCTGTGATACAACATGTCGGCTGTAATATTGGTGCTGATCTGTTATCGAAGAGTCTGTGATACAACATGTCGGCTGTAATATTGGTGCTGATCTGTTATCGTGGAGTCTGTGATACAACATATCGGCTCTAATATTGGTGCTGATCTGTTATCGGGGAGTCTGTGATACAACATGTCGGCTGTAATATTGGTGCTGATCTGTTATCGAGGAGTCTGTGATACAACATATCGGCTGTAATATCGATGCTGATCTGTTATCGGGGATTCTGTGATACAACATATAGGCTGTAATATTGGTGCTGGTCTGTTATCGGGGAGTCTTAGATACAACATATCGGCTGTAATATTGGTGCTGATCTGTTATCGAGGAGTCTGTGATACAACATATCGGCTGTAATATTGGTGCTGATCTGTTATCGGGGAGTCTGTGATACAACATATCTGCTGTAATATTGGTGCTGATCTATTATCGGGGAGTCTGAGATACAACATATCGGCTGTAATATTGGTGCTGATCTGTTATCGGGGAGTCTGTGATACAACATATCGGCTCTAATATTGGTGCTGATCTGTTATCGGGGAGTCTGTGATACAACATATCTGCTGTAATATTGGTGCTGACCTGTTATCGAGGAGTCTGATACAACATATCGGCTGTAATATTGGTGCTGATCTGTTATCGGGGAGTCTGTGATACAACATATCGGCTGTAATATTGGTGCTGATCTGTTATCGAAGAGTCTGTGATACAACATGTCGGCTGTAATATTGGTGCTGATCTGTTATCGAGGAGTCTGTGATACAACATGTCGGCTCTAATATTGGTGCTGATCTGTTATCGAGGAGTCTGTGATACAACATACCAGCTGTAATATTGGTGCTGATCTGTTATCGAGGAGTCTGTGATACAACATATAGGCTGTAATATTGTGCTGATCTGTTATCGGGGATTCTGTGATACAACATATCGGCTGTAATATTGGTGCTGGTCTGTTATCGGGGAGTCTGTGATACAACATATCGGCTGTAATATTGGTGCTGATCTGTTATCGGGGAGTCTGTGATACAACATATCGGCTGTAATATTGGTGCTGATCTGTTATCGGGGAGTCTGTGATACAACATGTTGGCTCTAATATTGGTGCTGACCTGTTATCGAGGAGTCTGTGATACAACATATCGGCTGTAATATTGGTGCTGATCTGTTATCGAAGAGTCTGTGATACAACATGTCGGCTGTAATATTGGTGCTGATCTGTTATCGGGGAGTCTGTGATACAACATGTCGGCTCTAATATTGGTGCTGATCTGTTATCGAGGAGTCTGTGATACAACATATAGGCTGTAATATTGGTGCTGATCTGTTATCGAGGAGTCTGTGATACAACATATCGGCTGTAATATTGGTGCTGATCTGTTATCGAGGAGTCTGTGATACAACATACCAGCTGTAATATTGGTGCTGATCTGTTATCGGGGAGTCTGTGATACAACATGTCGGCTCTAATATTGGTGCTGATCTGTTATCGAGGAGTCTGTGATACAACATATCGGCTGTAATATTGGTGCTGATCTGTTATCGAGGAGTCTGTGATACAACATATCGGCTGTAATATTGGTGCTGATCTGTTATCGAGGAGTCTGTGATACAACATACCAGCTGTAATATTGGTGCTGGTCTGTTATCGGGGAGTCTGTGATACAACATGTCGGCTGTAATATTGGTGCTGATCTGTTATCGAGGAGTCTGTGATACAACATGTCGGCTCTAATATTGGTGCTGATCTGTTATCGGGGATTCTGTGATACAACATGTCGGCTCTAATATTGGTGCTGATCTGTTATCGAGGAGTCTGTGATACAACATGTCGGCTCTAATATTGGTGCTGATCTGTTATCGGGGATTCTGTGATACAACATGTCGGCTCTAATATTGGTGCTGATCTGTTATCGAAGAGTCTGTGATACAACATATAGGCTGTAATATTGGTGCTGGTCTGTTATCGGGGAGTCTTAGATACAACATATCGGCTGTAATATTGGTGCTAATCTGTTATCGGGGAGTCTGTGATACAACATATCGGCTGTAATATTGGTGCTGATCTGTTATCGGGGAGTCTGTGATACAACATATCGGCTGTAATATTGGTGCTGATCTGTTATCGGGGAGTCTGTGATACAACATATAGGCTGTAATATTGGTGTTGATCTGTTATCGAGGAGTCTGTGATACAACATATAGGCTGTAATATTGGTGCTGGTCTGTTATCGGGGAGTCTTAGATACAACATATCGGCTGTAATATTGGTGCTAATCTGTTATCGGGGAGTCTGTGATACAACATATCGGCTGTAATATTGGTGCTGATCTGTTATCGGGGAGTCTGTGATACAACATATCGGCTGTAATATTGGTGCTGATCTGTTATCGGAGAGTCTGTGATACAACATATCGGCTGTAATATTGGTGCTGATCTGTTATCGAGGAGTCTGATACAACATATCGGCTGTAATATTGGTGCTGATCTGTTATCGAGGAGTCTGTGATACAACATGTCGGCTGTAATATTGGTGCTGATCTGTTATCGAAGAGTCTGTGATACAACATATAGGCTGTAATATTGGTGCTAATCTGTTATCGGGGAGTCTGTGATACAACATATCGGCTGTAATATTGGTGCTGATCTGTTATCGGGGAGTCTGTGATACAACATATCGGCTGTAATATTGGTGCTGATCTGTTATCGGGGAGTCTGTGATACAACATATCGGCTGTAATATTGGTGCTGATCTGTTATCGGGGAGTCTGTGATACAACATGTTGGCTGTAATATTGGTGCTGATCTGTTATCGGGGAGTCTGTGATACAACATATCGGCTGTAATATTGGTGCTGATCTGTTATCGGGGAGTCTGTGATACAACATGTCGGCTGTAATATTGGTGCTGATCTGTTATCGGAGAGTCTGTGATACAACATATCGGCTGTAATATTGGTGCTGATCTGTTATCGGGGAGTCTGATACAACATATCGGCTGTAATATTGGTGCTGATCTGTTATCGAGGAGTCTGTGATACAACATGTCGGCTGTAATATTGGTGCTGATCTGTTATCGAAGAGTCTGTGATACAACATGTCGGCTGTAATATTGGTGCTGATCTGTTATCGAGGAGTCTGTGTTACAACATATCGGCTGTAATATTGGTGCTGATCTGTTATCGGGGAGTCTGTGATACAACATGTTGGCTCTAATATTGGTGCTGATCTGTTATCGGGGAGTCTGTGATACAACATGTTGGCTCTAATATTGGTGCTGATCTGTTATCGAAGAGTCTGTGATACAACATGTCGGCTGTAATATTGGTGCTGATCTGTTATCGAAGAGTCTGTGATACAACATGTCGGCTCTAATATTGGTGCTGATCTGTTATCGTGGAGTCTGTGATACAACATGTCGGCTGTAATATTGGTGCTGATCTGTTATCGAGGAGTCTGTGATACAACATATCGGCTGTAATATTGGTGCTGATCTGTTATCGGGGAGTCTGTGATACAACATATCGGCTGTAATATTGGTGCTGATCTGTTATCGGGGAGTCTATGATACAACATATCGGCTGTAATATTGGTGCTGATCTATTATCGGGGAGTCTGAGATACAACATATCGGCTGTAATATTGGTGCTGATCTGTTATCGGGGATTCTGTGATACAACATATCGGCTGTAATATTGGTGCTGATCTGTTATCGTGGAGTCTGAGATACAACATATCGGCTGTAATATTGGTGTTGATCTGTTATCGTGGAGTCTGTGATACAACATGTCGGCTGTAATATTGGTGCTGATCTGTTATCGGGGAGTCTGAGATACAACATATCGGCTGTAATATTGGTGCTGATCTGTTATCGGGGAGTCTGATACAACATATAGGCTGTAATATTGGTGCTGATCTGTTATCGAGGAGTCTGTGATACAACATGTCGGCTGTAATATTGGTGCTGATCTGTTATCGTGGCGTCTGTGATACAACATATCAGCTGTAATTTTGGTGCTGATCTGTTATCGGGGAGTCTGTGATACAACATATCGGCTGTAATATTGGTGCTGATCTGTTATCGGGGAGTCTGTGATACAACATATCGACTGTAATATTGGTGTTGATCTGTTATCGGGGAGTCTGTGATACAACATGTCGGCTGTAATATTGGTGCTGATCTGTTATCGGGGCGTATGTGATACAACATATCGGCTGTAATATTGGTGCTGATCTGTTATCTGGGAGTCTGTGATACAACATATCGGCTGTAATATTGGTGCTGATCTGTTATGGGGGAGTCTGTGATACAACATATCGGCTGTAATATTGGTGCTGATCTGTTATCGAAGAGTCTGTGATACAACATGTCGGCTGTAATATTGGTGCTGATCTGTTATCGGGAAGTCTGTGATACAACATATCGGCTGTAATATTGGTGCTGATCTGTTATCGAAGAGTCTGTGATACAACATGTCGGCTGTAATATTGGTGCTGATCTGTTATCGGGGAGTCTGTGATACAACATATCGACTGTAATATTGGTGTTGATCTGTTATCGGGGAGTCTGTGATACAACATATAGGCTGTAATATTGGTGCTGATCTGTTATCGGGGAGTCTGTGATACAACATATCGACTGTAATATTGGTGTTGATCTGTTATCGGGGAGTCTGTGATACAACATATCGGCTGTAATATTGGTGCTGATCTGTTATCTAGGAGTCTGAGATACAACATATCGGCTGTAATATTGGTGCTGATCTGTTATCCAGTGTCTGTGATACAACATATTGGTTGTAATATTGGTGCTGATCTGTTATCGAAGAGTCTGTGATACAACATATCGACTGTAATATTGGTGTTGATCTGTTATCGGGGAGTCTGTGATACAACATATCGGCTGTAATATTGGTGCTGATCTGTTATCTAGGAGTCTGAGATACAACATATCGGCTGTAATATTGGTGCTGATCTGTTATCCGGTGTCTGTGATACAACATATCGGCTGTAATATTGGTGCTGATCTGTTATCGAGGAGTCTGTGATACAACATATCGGCTGTAATATTGGTGCTGATCTGTTATCGAGGAGTCTGTGATACATCATATCGGCTGTAATATTGGTGCTAATCTGTTATCGGGGAGTCTGATACAACATGTCGGCTGTAATATTGGTGATGATCTGTTATCGGGGATTCTGTGATACAACATATCTGCTGTTATATTGGTGCTGATCTGTTATCGTGGAGTCTGTGATACAACGTATCGGCTGTAATATTGGTGCTGATCTATTATCGGGGAGTCTGAGATAAAACATATCGGCTGTAATATTGGTGCTGATCTGTTATCGAGGAGTCTGTGATACAACATGTCGGCTGTAATATTGGTGCTGATCTGTTATCCGGGATTCTGTGATACAACATATCGGCTGTAATATTGGTGCTGATCTGTTATCGGGGAGTCTGTGATACAACATATCGACTGTAATATTGGTGTTGATCTGTTATCGAAGAGTCTGTGATACAACATATCGGCTGTAATATTGGTGCTGATCTGTTATCTGGGAGTCTGTGATACAACATATCGGCTGTAATATTGGTGCTGATCTGTTATGGGGGAGTCTGTGATACAACATATCGGCTGTAATATTGGTGCTGATCTGTTATCGAAGAGTCTGTGATACAACATGTCGGCTGTAATATTGGTGCTGATCTGTTATCGGGAAGTCTGTGATACAACATATCGGCTGTAATATTGGTGCTGATCTGTTATCGAAGAGTCTGTGATACAACATGTCGGCTGTAATATTGGTGCTGATCTGTTATCGGGGAGTCTGTGATACAACATATCGACTGTAATATTGGTGTTGATCTGTTATCGGGGAGTCTGTGATACAACATATAGGCTGTAATATTGGTGCTGATCTGTTATCGGGGAGTCTGTGATACAACATATCGACTGTAATATTGGTGTTGATCTGTTATCGGGGAGTCTGTGATACAACATATCGGCTGTAATATTGGTGCTGATCTGTTATCGGGGAGTCTGTGATACAACATATCGACTGTAATATTGGTGTTGATCTGTTATCGGGGAGTCTGTGATACAACATATAGGCCGTAATATTGGTGCTGATCTGTTATCGGGGAGTCTGTGATACAACATATCGACTGTAATATTGGTGCTGATCTGTTATCTGGGAGTATGTGATACAACATATTGGTTGTAATATTGGTGCTGATCTGTTATCGAAGAGTCTGTGATACAACATATCGGCTGTAATATTGGTGCTGATCTGTTATCGAGGAGTCTGATGCAACATGTCGGCTGTAATATTGGTGCTGATCTGTTATCGGGGAGTCTGTGATACATCATATCGGCTGTAATATTGGTGCTAATCTGTTATCGGGGAGTCTGATACAACATGTCGGCTGTAATATTGGTGCTGATCTGTTATCGGGGAGTCTGTGATACAACATATCGGCTGTAATATTGGTGCTGATCTGTTATTGTGGAGTCTGTGATACAACATATCGGCTGTAATATTGGTGCTGACCTGTTATCGAGGAGTCTGATACAACATACTGGCTGTAATATTGGTGCTGATCTGTTATCGGGGAGTCTGAGATACAACATATCGGCTGTAATATTGGTGCTGATCTGTTATCGAGGAGTCTGATACAACATACTGGCTGTAATATTGGTGCTGATCTGTTATCGGGGAGTCTGTGATACAACATATCGACTGTAATATTGGTGCTGATCTCTTTTCGAAGAGTCTGAGATACAACATATCGACTGTAATATTGGTGCTGATCTGTTATTGTGGAGTCTGTGATACAACATATCGGCTGTAATATTGGTGCTGACCTGTTATCGAGGAGTCTGATACAACATATCGGCTGTAATATTGGTGCTGATCTGTTATCGGGGAGTCTGTGATACAACATATCGACTGTAATATTGGTGCTGATCTCTTTTCGAAGAGTCTGAGATACAACATATCGGCTGTAATATTGGTGCTGATCTGTTATCGAGGAGTCTGTGATACAACATATCGGCTGTAATATTGGTGCTGACCTGTTATCGAGGAGTCTGATACAACATACTGGCTGTAATATTGGTGCTGATCTGTTATCGGGGAGTCTGTGATACAACATGTCGGCTGTAATATTGGTGCTGATCTGTTATCGGGGAGTCTGTGATACAACATATCGGCTGTAATATTGGTGCTGATCTGTTATCGAGGATTCTGTGATACAACATATCGGCTGTAATATTGGTGCTGATCTGTTATCGAGGAGTCTGTGATACAACATATCGGCTGTAATATTGGTGCTGACCTGTTATCGAGGAGTCTGATACAACATACTGGCTGTAATATTGGTGCTGATCTGTTATCGGGGAGTCTGTGATACAACATGTCGGCTGTAATATTGGTGCTGATCTGTTATCGGGGAGTCTGTGATACAACATATCGGCTGTAATATTGGTGCTGATCTGTTATCGAGGATTCTGTGATACAACATATCGGCTGTAATATTGGTGCTGATCTGTTATCGAGGAGTCTGTGATACAACATATCGGCTGTAATATTGGTGCTGACCTGTTATCGAGGAGTCTGATACAACATATCGGCTGTAATATTGGTGCTGATCTGTTATCGGGGAGTCTGAGATACAACTGGAGCAGCCCCCAAACGCAGGGCAGCGGGGTACTCGGTCTCGGTTCTAGGGGTGTTACGGTGGCCTGACCCGGTCCGTGGCCCTGCTAAGGGGCGCCCAAATGAAGGTGTAGGTGAGAGTTTGTCAAGTGTTCGTGACGCCATCTGTGGTATTAGGTCAGGGTGACCGACGCTGCTAGGGGTCCGCTGGGATGATGGAATGGCAGCTAGATGGTGTAACTTCCCACAGGTGAAGTGTGTCCCCAGGGCTTCCCTTGATGAGTAGATGGTAATGGTGTAGGTCGCAGTAAATGACGAGGACACAGGGTTGCAGTCTCTTTACCTTTTAACTGAAGGCTTCGGCATCCACAATCCAGAGCACTGCTAACAGGGCTGGCTGAGACCGGCCGGTCCGAAGGCACATCCAGAGTTCCCTTTGCAGGTGGAAATCAGTAGCCTTCCCACTAGCGCCTGGGTGTTGTAGTACTTCCCTGCTGAGCACCACGGGATAGTCCTCACAACTGTCGTGTATGTTTCTGTTCTCTCTCTCCGTCCCCCAGATGGTTTGGATAGGACGCACCCGTATGACGGGGTAGGCCTGGAGTTATTTTATAAGGACCCTAGAGACGCCCCTCTCCCACAATTGCCTCCGTTGTCTTCATTAGGTATAAAGGCGAGACAGCCAACCTAGAGTTAACTGCCCTGCCGTAGTTCAAAGTAATGCGTAGAGCCTATTACTTCCTCGGCGTTCCGGCCGCCGGCTACGCACCTCAGAAGGATGTTGCCGATCTCGGGGCACGACTCCTTCTGGTTCTATCGCCTTTGTGCTGTGATCTCGTTTCTCACTTCTCCACAATATACTTTGCTTCGTGTCCTTACATATCGGCTGTAATATTGGTGCTGATCTGTTATCGAAGAGTCTGTGATACAACATGTCGGCTGTAATATTGGTGCTGATCTGTTATCGGGGAGTCTGTGAAACAACATATAGGCTGTAATATTGGTGTTGATCTGTTATCGGGGAGTCTGTGATACAACATGTCGGCTGTAATATTGGTGCTGATCTGTTATCGAAGAGTCTGTGATACAACATGTCGGCTGTAATATTGTTGCTGATCTGTTATCGGGGAGTCTGTGATACAACATGTCGGCTGTAATATTGGTGCTGATCTGTTATCGGGGAGTCTGTGATACAACATATCGGCTGTAATATTGGTGCTGATCTGTTATCGGGGAGTCTGTGATACAACATATAGGCTGTAATATTGGTGATGATCTGTTATCGGGGAGTCTGTGATACAACATATCGGCTGTAATATTGGTGCTGATCTGTTATCGAAGAGTCTGTGATGCAACATATAGGCTGTAATATTGGTGCTGATCTGTTATCGGGGAGTCTGTGATACAACATGTCGGCTGTAATATTGGTGTTGATCTGTTATCGGGGAGTCTGTGATACAACATGTCGGCTGTAATATTGGTGTTGATCTGTTATCGGGGAGTCTGTGATACAACATGTCGGCTGTAATATTGGTGCTGATCTGTTATCGAAGAGTCTGTGATGCAACATGTCGGCTGTAATATTGGTGCTGATCTGTTATCGGGGAGTCTGTGATACAACATATCGGCTGTAATATTGGTGCTGATCTGTTATCGGGGAGTCTGTGATACAACATATCGGCTGTAATATTGGTGCTGATCTGTTATCGGGGATTCTGTGATACAACATATCGCCTGTAATATTGGTGCTGATCTGTTATCGGGGATTCTGTGATACAACATATCGGCTGTAATATTGGTGCTAATCTGTTATCGGGGAGTCTGTGATACAACATATCGGCTGTAATATTGGTGCTGATCTGTTATCGGGGAGTCTGTGATACAACATGTCGGCTGTAATATTGGTGCTGATCTGTTATGGAGGAGTCTGTGATACAACATGTCGGCTGTAATATTGGTGCTGATCTGTTATCGGGGAGTCTGTGATACAACATATCGGCTGTAATATTGGTGATGATCTGTTATCGAGGAGTCTGTGATACAACATGTCGGCTGTAATATTGGTGCTGATCTGTTATCGGGGAGTCTGTGATACAACATATCGGCTGTAATATTGGTGCTGATCTGTTATCGGGGATTCTGTGATGCAACATGTCGGCTGTAATATTGGTGCTGATCTGTTATCGGGGATTCTGTGATACAACATATCGGCTGTAATATTGGTGCTGGTCTGTTTTCGGGGAGTCTGTGATACAACATATCGGCTGTAATATTGGTGCTGATCTGTTATGGAGGAGTCTGTGATACAACATATCGGCTGTAATATTGGTGATGATCTGTTATCGAGGAGTCTGTGATACAACATGTCGGCTGTAATATTGGTGCTGATCTGTTATCGGGGAGTCTGTGATACAACATATCGGCTGTAATATTGGTGCTGATCTGTTATCGGGGAGTCTGTGATACAACATATCGGCTGTAATATTGGTGCTGATCTGTTATCGAAGAGTCTGTGATACAACATATCGCCTGTAATATTGGTGCTGATCTGTTATGGGGGAGTCTGTGATACAACATGTCGGCTGTAATATTGGTGCTGATCTGTTATCGGGGAGTCTGTGATACAACATATCGGCTGTAATATTGGTGATGATCTGTTATCGAGGAGTCTGTGATACAACATATCGGCTGTAATATTGGTGCTGATCTGTTATCGGGGATTCTGTGATACAACATATCGCCTGTAATATTGGTGCTGATCTGTTATCGGGGCGTCTGTGATGCAACATATCGGCTGTAATATTGGTGCTGATCTGTTATCGGGGAGTCTGTGATACAACATATCGGCTGTAATATTGCTGCTGATCTGTTATCGAGGAGTCTGTGATACAACATATCGCCTGTAATATTGGTGCTGATCTGTTATCGGTGCGTCTGTGATACAACATGTCGGCTGTAATATTGGTGCTGATCTGTTCTCGAGTAGTCTGTGATACAACATGTCGGCTGTAATATTGGTGCTGATCTGTTATCGAGGAGTCTGTGATACAACATGTCGGCTCTAATATTGGTGCTGATCTGTTATCGAGGAGTCTGTGATACAACATATCGGCTGTAATATTGGTGCTGATCTGTTATCGAGGAGTCTGTGATACAACATACCAGCTGTAATATTGGTGCTGGTCTGTTATCGGGGAGTCTGTGATACAACATGTCGGCTGTAATATTGGTGCTGATCTGTTATCGGGGAGTCTGTGATACAACATATCGGCTGTAATATTGGTGCTGGTCTGTTATCGGGGAGTCTGTGATAGAACATGTCGGCTGTAATATTGGTGCTGATCTGTTATCGAGGAGTCTGTGATACAACATGTCGGCTGTAATATTGGTGCTGATCTGTTATCGGGGAGTCTGTGATACAACATGTCGGCTCTAATATTGGTGCTGATCTGTTATCGGGGATTCTGTGATACAACATGTCGGCTCTAATATTGGTGCTGATCTGTTATCGAAGAGTCTGAGATACAACATATAGGCTGTAATATTGGTGCTGGTCTGTTATCGGGGAGTCTTAGATACAACATATCGGCTGTAATATTGGTGCTAATCTGTTATCGGGGAGTCTGTGATACAACATATCGGCTGTAATATTGGTGCTGATCTGTTATCGAGGAGTCTGTGATACAACATGTCGGCTGTAATATTGGTGCTGATCTGTTATCGGAGAGTCTGTGATACAACATATCGACTGTAATATTGGTGCTGATCTGTTATCGAGGAGTCTGATACAACATATCGGCTGTAATATTGGTGCTGATCTGTTATCGAGGAGTCTGTGATACAACATGTCGGCTGTAATATTGGTGCTGATCTGTTATCGAAGAGTCTGTGATACAACATATAGGCTGTAATATTGGTGCTGATCTGTTATCGGGGAGTCTGTGATACAACATATAGGCTGTAATATTGGTGCTGGTCTGTTATCGGGGAGTCTGTGATACAACATATCGGTTGTAATATTGGTGCTGATCTGTTATCGGGGATTCTGTGATACAACATATCGACTGTAATATTGGTGCTGATCTGTTATCGGAGAGTCTGTGATACAACATGTCGGCTGTAATATTGGTGCTGATCTGTTATCGTGGAGTCTGTGATACAACATGTCGGCTGTAATATTGGTGCTGATCTGTTATCGGGGAGTCTGTGATACAACATATCGGCTGTAATATTGGTGCTCATCTGTTATCGAGGAGTCTGATACAACATATCGGCTGTAATATTGGTGCTGATCTGTTATCGGAGAGTCTGTGATACAACATGTCGGCTGTAATATTGGTGCTGATCTGTTATCGGAGAGTCTGTGATACAACATATCGGCTGTAATATTGGTGCTGATCTGTTATCGAGGAGTCTGATACAACATATCGGCTGTAATATTGGTGCTGATCTGTTATCGGGGAGTCTGTGATACAACATGTCGGCTGTAATATTGGTGCTGATCTGTTATCGGAGAGTCTGAGATACAACATATAGGCTGTAATATTGGTGCTGGTCTGTTATCGGGGAGTCTTAGATACAACATATCGGCTGTAATATTGGTGCTAATCTGTTATCGGGGAGTCTGTGATACAACATATCGGCTGTAATATTGGTGCTGATCTGTTATCGGGGAGTCTGTGATACAACATATCGGCTGTAATATTGGTGCTGATCTGTTATCGGGGAGTCTGTGATACAACATGTTGGCTGTAATATTGGTGCTGATCTGTTATCGGAGAGTCTGTGATACAACATATCGGTTGTAATATTGGTGCTGATCTGTTATCGGGGATTCTGTGATACAACATATCGGCTGTAATATTGGTGCTGATCTGTTATCGAGGAGTCTGTGATACAACATGTCGGCTGTAATATTGGTGCTGATCTGTTATAGAAGAGTCTGTGATACAACATATAGGCTGTAATATTGGTGCTGGTCTGTTATCGGGGAGTCTTAGATACAACATATCGGCTGTAATATTGGTGCTAATCTGTTATCGGGGAGTCTGTGATACAACATATCGGCTGTAATATTGGTGCTGATCTGTTATCGGGGAGTCTGTGATACAACATATCGGCTGTAATATTGGTGTTGATCTGTTATCGGGGAGTCTGTGATACAACATATCAGCTGTAATATTGGTGTTGATCTGTTATCGGGGAGTCTGTGATACAACATATCAGCTGTAATATTGGTGCTGATCTGTTATGGAGGAGTCTGTGATACAACATATCGGCTGTAATATTGGTGCTGATCTGTTATAGAGGAGTCTGTGATACAACATGTCGGCTGTAATATTGGTGCTGATCTGTTATCGGAGAGTCTGTGATACAACATATCGGCTGTAATATTGGTGCTGATCTGTTATCGAGGAGTCTGTGATACAACATATCGGCTGTAATATTGGTGCTGATCTGTTATCGAAGAGTCTGTGATACAACATGTCGGCTGTAATATTGGTGCTGATCTGTTATCGAGGAGTCTGTGATACAACATACCAGCTGTAATATTGGTGCTGGTCTGTTATCGGGGAGTCTTAGATACAACATATCGGCTGTAATATTGGTGCTGATCTGTTATCGAGGAGTCTGTGATACAATATATAGGCTGTAATATTGGTGCTAATCTGTTATCGGGGAGTCTGTGATACAACATGTCGGCTGTAATATTGGTGCTGATCTGTTATCGGGGAGTCTGAGATACAACATATCGGCTGTAATATTGGTGCTGATCTGTTATCGGGGAGTCTGTGATACAACATGTTGGCTCTAATATTGGTGCTGATCTGTTATCGGGGAGTCTGTGATACAACATGTCGGCTGTAATATTGGTGCTGATCTGTTATCGGGGATTCTGTGATACAACATATCGGCTGTAATATTGGTGCTGATCTGTTATCGAGGAGTCTGTGATACAACATATCGGCTGTAATATTGGTGCTGATCTGTTATCGAGGAGTCTGTGATACAACATATCGGCTGTAATATTGGTGCTGATCTGTTATCGAGGAGTCTGTGATACAACATATCGGCTGTAATATTGGTGCTGATCTGTTATCGAGGAGTCTGTGATACAACATACTGGCTGTAATATTGGTGCTGATCTGTTATCGGGGAGTCTGTGATACAACATATCGGCTGTAATATTGGTGCTGATCTGTTATCGGGGCGTATGTGATACAACATATAGGCTGTAATATTGGTGCTGATCTGTTATCGAAGAGTCTGTGATACAACATATCGGCTGTAATATTGGTGCTGATCTGTTATCTGGGAGTCTGTGATACAACATATCGGCTGTAATATTGGTGCTGATCTGTTATGGGGGAGTCTGTGATACAACATATAGGCTGTAATATTGGTGATGATCTGTTATCGGGGAGTCTGTGATACAACATGTCGGCTGTAATATTGGTGTTGATCTGTTATCGGGGAGTCTGTGATACAACATGTCGGCTGTAATATTGGTGTTGATCTGTTATCGGGGAGTCTGTGATACAACATGTCGGCTGTAATATTGGTGCTGATCTGTTATCGAAGAGTCTGTGATGCAACATGTCGGCTGTAATATTGGTGCTGATCTGTTATCGGGGAGTCTGTGATACAACATATCGGCTGTAATATTGGTGCTGATCTGTTATCGGGGAGTCTGTGATACAACATATCGGCTGTAATATTGGTGCTGATCTGTTATCGGGGATTCTGTGATACAACATATCGCCTGTAATATTGGTGCTGATCTGTTATCGGGGATTCTGTGATACAACATATCGGCTGTAATATTGGTGCTAATCTGTTATCGGGGAGTCTGTGATACAACATATCGGCTGTAATATTGGTGCTGATCTGTTATCGGGGAGTCTGTGATACAACATGTCGGCTGTAATATTGGTGCTGATCTGTTATGGAGGAGTCTGTGATACAACATGTCGGCTGTAATATTGGTGCTGATCTGTTATCGGGGAGTCTGTGATACAACATATCGGCTGTAATATTGGTGATGATCTGTTATCGAGGAGTCTGTGATACAACATGTCGGCTGTAATATTGGTGCTGATCTGTTATCGGGGAGTCTGTGATACAACATATCGGCTGTAATATTGGTGCTGATCTGTTATCGGGGATTCTGTGATGCAACATGTCGGCTGTAATATTGGTGCTGATCTGTTATCGGGGATTCTGTGATACAACATATCGGCTGTAATATTGGTGCTGGTCTGTTTTCGGGGAGTCTGTGATACAACATATCGGCTGTAATATTGGTGCTGATCTGTTATGGAGGAGTCTGTGATACAACATATCGGCTGTAATATTGGTGATGATCTGTTATCGAGGAGTCTGTGATACAACATGTCGGCTGTAATATTGGTGCTGATCTGTTATCGGGGAGTCTGTGATACAACATATCGGCTGTAATATTGGTGCTGATCTGTTATCGGGGAGTCTGTGATACAACATATCGGCTGTAATATTGGTGCTGATCTGTTATCGAAGAGTCTGTGATACAACATATCGCCTGTAATATTGGTGCTGATCTGTTATGGGGGAGTCTGTGATACAACATGTCGGCTGTAATATTGGTGCTGATCTGTTATCGGGGAGTCTGTGATACAACATATCGGCTGTAATATTGGTGATGATCTGTTATCGAGGAGTCTGTGATACAACATATCGGCTGTAATATTGGTGCTGATCTGTTATCGGGGATTCTGTGATACAACATATCGCCTGTAATATTGGTGCTGATCTGTTATCGGGGCGTCTGTGATGCAACATATCGGCTGTAATATTGGTGCTGATCTGTTATCGGGGAGTCTGTGATACAACATATCGGCTGTAATATTGCTGCTGATCTGTTATCGAGGAGTCTGTGATACAACATATCGCCTGTAATATTGGTGCTGATCTGTTATCGGTGCGTCTGTGATACAACATGTCGGCTGTAATATTGGTGCTGATCTGTTCTCGAGTAGTCTGTGATACAACATGTCGGCTGTAATATTGGTGCTGATCTGTTATCGAGGAGTCTGTGATACAACATGTCGGCTCTAATATTGGTGCTGATCTGTTATCGAGGAGTCTGTGATACAACATATCGGCTGTAATATTGGTGCTGATCTGTTATCGAGGAGTCTGTGATACAACATACCAGCTGTAATATTGGTGCTGGTCTGTTATCGGGGAGTCTGTGATACAACATGTCGGCTGTAATATTGGTGCTGATCTGTTATCGGGGAGTCTGTGATACAACATATCGGCTGTAATATTGGTGCTGGTCTGTTATCGGGGAGTCTGTGATAGAACATGTCGGCTGTAATATTGGTGCTGATCTGTTATCGAGGAGTCTGTGATACAACATGTCGGCTGTAATATTGGTGCTGATCTGTTATCGGGGAGTCTGTGATACAACATGTCGGCTCTAATATTGGTGCTGATCTGTTATCGGGGATTCTGTGATACAACATGTCGGCTCTAATATTGGTGCTGATCTGTTATCGAAGAGTCTGAGATACAACATATAGGCTGTAATATTGGTGCTGGTCTGTTATCGGGGAGTCTTAGATACAACATATCGGCTGTAATATTGGTGCTAATCTGTTATCGGGGAGTCTGTGATACAACATATCGGCTGTAATATTGGTGCTGATCTGTTATCGAGGAGTCTGTGATACAACATGTCGGCTGTAATATTGGTGCTGATCTGTTATCGGAGAGTCTGTGATACAACATATCGACTGTAATATTGGTGCTGATCTGTTATCGAGGAGTCTGATACAACATATCGGCTGTAATATTGGTGCTGATCTGTTATCGAGGAGTCTGTGATACAACATGTCGGCTGTAATATTGGTGCTGATCTGTTATCGAAGAGTCTGTGATACAACATATAGGCTGTAATATTGGTGCTGATCTGTTATCGGGGAGTCTGTGATACAACATATAGGCTGTAATATTGGTGCTGGTCTGTTATCGGGGAGTCTGTGATACAACATATCGGTTGTAATATTGGTGCTGATCTGTTATCGGGGATTCTGTGATACAACATATCGACTGTAATATTGGTGCTGATCTGTTATCGGAGAGTCTGTGATACAACATGTCGGCTGTAATATTGGTGCTGATCTGTTATCGTGGAGTCTGTGATACAACATGTCGGCTGTAATATTGGTGCTGATCTGTTATCGGGGAGTCTGTGATACAACATATCGGCTGTAATATTGGTGCTCATCTGTTATCGAGGAGTCTGATACAACATATCGGCTGTAATATTGGTGCTGATCTGTTATCGGAGAGTCTGTGATACAACATGTCGGCTGTAATATTGGTGCTGATCTGTTATCGGAGAGTCTGTGATACAACATATCGGCTGTAATATTGGTGCTGATCTGTTATCGAGGAGTCTGATACAACATATCGGCTGTAATATTGGTGCTGATCTGTTATCGGGGAGTCTGTGATACAACATGTCGGCTGTAATATTGGTGCTGATCTGTTATCGGAGAGTCTGAGATACAACATATAGGCTGTAATATTGGTGCTGGTCTGTTATCGGGGAGTCTTAGATACAACATATCGGCTGTAATATTGGTGCTAATCTGTTATCGGGGAGTCTGTGATACAACATATCGGCTGTAATATTGGTGCTGATCTGTTATCGGGGAGTCTGTGATACAACATATCAGCTGTAATATTGGTGTTGATCTGTTATCGGGGAGTCTGTGATACAACATGTTGGCTGTAATATTGGTGCTGATCTGTTATCGGAGAGTCTGTGATACAACATATCGGTTGTAATATTGGTGCTGATCTGTTATCGGGGATTCTGTGATACAACATATCGGCTGTAATATTGGTGCTGATCTGTTATCGAGGAGTCTGTGATACAACATGTCGGCTGTAATATTGGTGCTGATCTGTTATAGAAGAGTCTGTGATACAACATATAGGCTGTAATATTGGTGCTGGTCTGTTATCGGGGAGTCTTAGATACAACATATCGGCTGTAATATTGGTGCTAATCTGTTATCGGGGAGTCTGTGATACAACATATCGGCTGTAATATTGGTGCTGATCTGTTATCGGGGAGTCTGTGATACAACATATCGGCTGTAATATTGGTGTTGATCTGTTATCGGGGAGTCTGTGATACAACATATCAGCTGTAATATTGGTGTTGATCTGTTATCGGGGAGTCTGTGATACAACATATCAGCTGTAATATTGGTGCTGATCTGTTATGGAGGAGTCTGTGATACAACATATCGGCTGTAATATTGGTGCTGATCTGTTATAGAGGAGTCTGTGATACAACATGTCGGCTGTAATATTGGTGCTGATCTGTTATCGGAGAGTCTGTGATACAACATATCGGCTGTAATATTGGTGCTGATCTGTTATCGAAGAGTCTGTGATACAACATGTCGGCTGTAATATTGGTGCTGATCTGTTATCGAGGAGTCTGTGATACAACATATCGGCTGTAATATTGGTGCTGATCTGTTATCGAAGAGTCTGTGATACAACATGTCGGCTGTAATATTGGTGCTGATCTGTTATCGAGGAGTCTGTGATACAACATACCAGCTGTAATATTGGTGCTGGTCTGTTATCGGGGAGTCTTAGATACAACATATCGGCTGTAATATTGGTGCTGATCTGTTATCGAGGAGTCTGTGATACAATATATAGGCTGTAATATTGGTGCTAATCTGTTATCGGGGAGTCTGTGATACAACATGTCGGCTGTAATATTGGTGCTGATCTGTTATCGGGGAGTCTGAGATACAACATATCGGCTGTAATATTGGTGCTGATCTGTTATCGGGGAGTCTGTGATACAACATGTTGGCTCTAATATTGGTGCTGATCTGTTATCGGGGAGTCTGTGATACAACATGTCGGCTGTAATATTGGTGCTGATCTGTTATCGGGGATTCTGTGATACAACATATCGGCTGTAATATTGGTGCTGATCTGTTATCGAGGAGTCTGTGATACAACATATCGGCTGTAATATTGGTGCTGATCTGTTATCGAGGAGTCTGTGATACAACATATCGGCTGTAATATTGGTGCTGATCTGTTATCGAGGAGTCTGTGATACAACATATCGGCTGTAATATTGGTGCTGATCTGTTATCGAGGAGTCTGTGATACAACATACTGGCTGTAATATTGGTGCTGATCTGTTATCGGGGAGTCTGTGATACAACATATCGGCTGTAATATTGGTGCTGATCTGTTATCGGGGCGTATGTGATACAACATATAGGCTGTAATATTGGTGCTGATCTGTTATCGAAGAGTCTGTGATACAACATATCGGCTGTAATATTGGTGCTGATCTGTTATCTGGGAGTCTGTGATACAACATATCGGCTGTAATATTGGTGCTGATCTGTTATGGGGGAGTCTGTGATACAACATATAGGCTGTAATATTGGTGATGATCTGTTATCGGGGAGTCTGTGATACAACATGTCGGCTGTAATATTGGTGTTGATCTGTTATCGGGGAGTCTGTGATACAACATGTCGGCTGTAATATTGGTGTTGATCTGTTATCGGGGAGTCTGTGATACAACATGTCGGCTGTAATATTGGTGCTGATCTGTTATCGAAGAGTCTGTGATGCAACATGTCGGCTGTAATATTGGTGCTGATCTGTTATCGGGGAGTCTGTGATACAACATATCGGCTGTAATATTGGTGCTGATCTGTTATCGGGGAGTCTGTGATACAACATATCGGCTGTAATATTGGTGCTGATCTGTTATCGGGGATTCTGTGATACAACATATCGCCTGTAATATTGGTGCTGATCTGTTATCGGGGATTCTGTGATACAACATATCGGCTGTAATATTGGTGCTAATCTGTTATCGGGGAGTCTGTGATACAACATATCGGCTGTAATATTGGTGCTGATCTGTTATCGGGGAGTCTGTGATACAACATGTCGGCTGTAATATTGGTGCTGATCTGTTATGGAGGAGTCTGTGATACAACATGTCGGCTGTAATATTGGTGCTGATCTGTTATCGGGGAGTCTGTGATACAACATATCGGCTGTAATATTGGTGATGATCTGTTATCGAGGAGTCTGTGATACAACATGTCGGCTGTAATATTGGTGCTGATCTGTTATCGGGGAGTCTGTGATACAACATATCGGCTGTAATATTGGTGCTGATCTGTTATCGGGGATTCTGTGATGCAACATGTCGGCTGTAATATTGGTGCTGATCTGTTATCGGGGATTCTGTGATACAACATATCGGCTGTAATATTGGTGCTGGTCTGTTTTCGGGGAGTCTGTGATACAACATATCGGCTGTAATATTGGTGCTGATCTGTTATGGAGGAGTCTGTGATACAACATATCGGCTGTAATATTGGTGATGATCTGTTATCGAGGAGTCTGTGATACAACATGTCGGCTGTAATATTGGTGCTGATCTGTTATCGGGGAGTCTGTGATACAACATATCGGCTGTAATATTGGTGCTGATCTGTTATCGGGGAGTCTGTGATACAACATATCGGCTGTAATATTGGTGCTGATCTGTTATCGAAGAGTCTGTGATACAACATATCGCCTGTAATATTGGTGCTGATCTGTTATGGGGGAGTCTGTGATACAACATGTCGGCTGTAATATTGGTGCTGATCTGTTATCGGGGAGTCTGTGATACAACATATCGGCTGTAATATTGGTGATGATCTGTTATCGAGGAGTCTGTGATACAACATATCGGCTGTAATATTGGTGCTGATCTGTTATCGGGGATTCTGTGATACAACATATCGCCTGTAATATTGGTGCTGATCTGTTATCGGGGCGTCTGTGATGCAACATATCGGCTGTAATATTGGTGCTGATCTGTTATCGGGGAGTCTGTGATACAACATATCGGCTGTAATATTGCTGCTGATCTGTTATCGAGGAGTCTGTGATACAACATATCGGCTGTAATATTGGTGCTGATCTGTTATCGGTGCGTCTGTGATACAACATGTCGGCTGTAATATTGGTGCTGATCTGTTCTCGAGTAGTCTGTGATACAACATGTCGGCTGTAATATTGGTGCTGATCTGTTATCGAGGAGTCTGTGATACAACATGTCGGCTCTAATATTGGTGCTGATCTGTTATCGAGGAGTCTGTGATACAACATATCGGCTGTAATATTGGTGCTGATCTGTTATCGAGGAGTCTGTGATACAACATATCGGCTGTAATATTGGTGCTGATCTGTTATCGGGGAGTCTGTGATACAACATGTCGGCTGTAATATTGGTGCTGATCTGTTATCGTGGAGTCTGTGATACAACATATCGCCTGTAATATTGGTGCTGATCTGTTATCGAGGAGTCTGTGATACAACATGTCGGCTCTAATATTGGTGCTGATCTGTTATCGAGGAGTCTGTGATACAACATATCGGCTGTAATATTGGTGCTGATCTGTTATCGAGGAGTCTGTGATACAACATACCAGCTGTAATATTGGTGCTGGTCTGTTATCGGGGAGTCTGTGATACAACATGTCGGCTGTAATATTGGTGCTGATCTGTTATCGGGGAGTCTGTGATACAACATATCGGCTGTAATATTGGTGCTGGTCTGTTATCGGGGAGTCTGTGATAGAACATGTCGGCTGTAATATTGGTGCTGATCTGTTATCGAGGAGTCTGTGATACAACATGTCGGCTGTAATATTGGTGCTGATCTGTTATCGGGGAGTCTGTGATACAACATGTCGGCTCTAATATTGGTGCTGATCTGTTATCGGGGATTCTGTGATACAACATGTCGGCTCTAATATTGGTGCTGATCTGTTATCGAAGAGTCTGAGATACAACATATAGGCTGTAATATTGGTGCTGGTCTGTTATCGGGGAGTCTTAGATACAACATATCGGCTGTAATATTGGTGCTAATCTGTTATCGGGGAGTCTGTGATACAACATATCGGCTGTAATATTGGTGCTGATCTGTTATCGAGGAGTCTGTGATACAACATGTCGGCTGTAATATTGGTGCTGATCTGTTATCGGAGAGTCTGTGATACAACATATCGACTGTAATATTGGTGCTGATCTGTTATCGAGGAGTCTGATACAACATATCGGCTGTAATATTGGTGCTGATCTGTTATCGAAGAGTCTGTGATACAACATATAGGCTGTAATATTGGTGCTGATCTGTTATCGGGGAGTCTGTGATACAACATATAGGCTGTAATATTGGTGCTGGTCTGTTATCGGGGAGTCTGTGATACAACATATCGGTTGTAATATTGGTGCTGATCTGTTATCGGGGATTCTGTGATACAACATATCGACTGTAATATTGGTGCTGATCTGTTATCGGAGAGTCTGTGATACAACATGTCGGCTGTAATATTGGTGCTGATCTGTTATCGTGGAGTCTGTGATACAACATGTCGGCTGTAATATTGGTGCTGATCTGTTATCGGGGAGTCTGTGATACAACATATCGGCTGTAATATTGGTGCTCATCTGTTATCGAGGAGTCTGATACAACATATCGGCTGTAATATTGGTGCTGATCTGTTATCGGAGAGTCTGTGATACAACATGTCGGCTGTAATATTGGTGCTGATCTGTTATCGGAGAGTCTGTGATACAACATATCGGCTGTAATATTGGTGCTGATCTGTTATCGAGGAGTCTGATACAACATATCGGCTGTAATATTGGTGCTGATCTGTTATCGGGGAGTCTGTGATACAACATGTCGGCTGTAATATTGGTGCTGATCTGTTATCGGAGAGTCTGAGATACAACATATAGGCTGTAATATTGGTGCTGGTCTGTTATCGGGGAGTCTTAGATACAACATATCGGCTGTAATATTGGTGCTAATCTGTTATCGGGGAGTCTGTGATACAACATATCGGCTGTAATATTGGTGCTGATCTGTTATCGGGGAGTCTGTGATACAACATGTTGGCTGTAATATTGGTGCTGATCTGTTATCGGAGAGTCTGTGATACAACATATCGGTTGTAATATTGGTGCTGATCTGTTATCGGGGATTCTGTGATACAACATATCGGCTGTAATATTGGTGCTGATCTGTTATCGAGGAGTCTGTGATACAACATGTCGGCTGTAATATTGGTGCTGATCTGTTATAGAAGAGTCTGTGATACAACATATAGGCTGTAATATTGGTGCTGGTCTGTTATCGGGGAGTCTTAGATACAACATATCGGCTGTAATATTGGTGCTAATCTGTTATCGGGGAGTCTGTGATACAACATATCGGCTGTAATATTGGTGCTGATCTGTTATCGGGGAGTCTGTGATACAACATATCGGCTGTAATATTGGTGTTGATCTGTTATCGGGGAGTCTGTGATACAACATATCAGCTGTAATATTGGTGTTGATCTGTTATCGGGGAGTCTGTGATACAACATATCAGCTGTAATATTGGTGCTGATCTGTTATGGAGGAGTCTGTGATACAACATATCGGCTGTAATATTGGTGCTGATCTGTTATAGAGGAGTCTGTGATACAACATGTCGGCTGTAATATTGGTGCTGATCTGTTATCGGAGAGTCTGTGATACAACATGTCGGCTGTAATATTGGTGCTGATCTGTTATCGAGGAGTCTGTGATACAACATACCAGCTGTAATATTGGTGCTGGTCTGTTATCGGGGAGTCTTAGATACAACATATCGGCTGTAATATTGGTGCTGATCTGTTATCGAAGAGTCTGTGATACAACATGTCGGCTGTAATATTGGTGCTGATCTGTTATCGAGGAGTCTGTGATACAACATACCAGCTGTAATATTGGTGCTGGTCTGTTATCGGGGAGTCTTAGATACAACATATCGGCTGTAATATTGGTGCTGATCTGTTATCGAGGAGTCTGTGATACAATATATAGGCTGTAATATTGGTGCTAATCTGTTATCGGGGAGTCTGTGATACAACATGTCGGCTGTAATATTGGTGCTGATCTGTTATCGGGGAGTCTGAGATACAACATATCGGCTGTAATATTGGTGCTGATCTGTTATCGGGGAGTCTGTGATACAACATATCGGCTGTAATATTGGTGCTGATCTGTTATCGGGGAGTCTGTGATACAACATGTTGGCTCTAATATTGGTGCTGATCTGTTATCGGGGAGTCTGTGATACAACATGTCGGCTGTAATATTGGTGCTGATCTGTTATCGGGGATTCTGTGATACAACATATCGGCTGTAATATTGGTGCTGATCTGTTATCGAGGAGTCTGTGATACAACATATCGGCTGTAATATTGGTGCTGATCTGTTATCGAGGAGTCTGTGATACAACATATCGGCTGTAATATTGGTGCTGATCTGTTATCGAGGAGTCTGTGATACAACATACTGGCTGTAATATTGGTGCTGATCTGTTATCGGGGAGTCTGTGATACAACATATCGGCTGTAATATTGGTGCTGATCTGTTATCGGGGCGTATGTGATACAACATATAGGCTGTAATATTGGTGCTGATCTGTTATCGAAGAGTCTGTGATACAACATATCGGCTGTAATATTGGTGCTGATCTGTTATCTGGGAGTCTGTGATACAACATATCGGCTGTAATATTGTTGCTGATCTGTTATGGGGGAGTCTGTGATACAACATGTCGGCTGTAATATTGTTGCTGATCTGTTATCGGGAAGTCTGTGATACAACATATCGGCTGTAATATTGGTGCTGATCTGTTATCGAAGAGTCTGTGATACAACATGTCGGCTGTAATATTGGTGCTGATCTGTTATCGAAGAGTCTGTGATACAACATGTCGGCTGTAATATTGGTGCTGATCTGTTATCGAGGAGTCTGTGATACAACATATCGGCTGTAATATTGGTGCTGATCTGTTATCGAAGAGTCTGTGATACAACATGTCGGCTGTAATATTGGTGCTGATCTGTTATCGAGGAGTCTGTGATACAACATATCGGCTGTAATATTGGTGCTGATCTGTTATCGAAGAGTCTGTGATACAACATGTCGGCTGTAATATTGGTGCTGATCTGTTATCGAAGAGTCTGTGATACAACATGTCGGCTGTAATATTGGTGCTGACCTGTTATCGAGGAGTCTGTGATACAACATGTCGGCTGTAATATTGGTGCTGATCTGTTATCGAGGAGTCTGTGATACAACATATAGGCTGTAATATTGGTGCTGATCTGTTATCGAGGAGTCTGTGATACAACATATCGGCTGTAATATCGATGCTGATCTGTTATCGGGGATTCTGTGATACAACATATAGGCTGTAATATTGGTGCTGGTCTGTTATCGGGGAGTCTTAGATACAACATATCGGCTGTAATATTGGTGCTGATCTGTTATCGAGGAGTCTGTGATACAACATATCGGCTGTAATATCGATGCTGATCTGTTATCGGGGATTCTGTGATACAACATATCTGCTGTAATATTGGTGCTGATCTGTTATCGAGGAGTCTGTGATACAACATGTCGGCTGTAATATTGGTGCTGATCTGTTATCGAGGAGTCTGTGATACAACATGTCGGCTGTAATATTGGTGCTGATCTGTTATCGGGGAGTCTGTGATACAACATGTCGGCTCTAATATTGGTGCTGATCTGTTATCGGGGATTCTGTGATACAACATGTCGGCTCTAATATTGGTGCTGATCTGTTAACGAAGAGTCTGAGATACAACATATAGGCTGTAATATTGGTGCTGGTCTGTTATCGGGGAGTCTTAGATACAACATATCGGCTGTAATATTGGTGCTAATCTGTTATCGGGGAGTCTGTGATACAACATATCGGCTGTAATATTGGTGCTGATCTGTTATCGGGGAGTCTGTGATACAACATATCGGCTGTAATATTGGTGCTGATCTGTTATCGAGGAGTCTGTGATACAACATGTCGGCTGTAATATTGGTGCTGATCTGTTATCGGAGAGTCTGTGATACAACATATCGGCTGTAATATTGGTGCTGATCTGTTATCGAGGAGTCTGTGATACAACATGTCGGCTGTAATATTGGTGCTGATCTGTTATCGGAGAGTCTGTGATACAACATATCGACTGTAATATTGGTGCTGATCTGTTATCGAGGAGTCTGATACAACATATCGGCTGTAATATTGGTGCTGATCTGTTATCGAGGAGTCTGTGATACAACATGTCGGCTGTAATATTGGTGCTGATCTGTTATCGAAGAGTCTGTGATACAACATATAGGCTGTAATATTGGTGCTGATCTGTTATCGGGGAGTCTGTGATACAACATATAGGCTGTAATATTGGTGCTGGTCTGTTATCGGGGAGTCTGTGATACAACATATAGGCTGTAATATTGGTGCTGATCTGTTATCGAAGAGTCTGTGATACAACATATAGGCTGTAATATTGGTGCTGATCTGTTATCGGGGAGTCTGTGATACAACATATCGGTTGTAATATTGGTGCTGATCTGTTATCGGGGATTCTGTGATACAACATATAGGCTGTAATATTGGTGCTGATCTGTTATCGAAGAGTCTGTGATACAACAAATAGGCTGTAATATTGGTGCTGATCTGTTATCGGGGAGTCTGTGATACAACATATAGGCTGTAATATTGGTGCTGATCTGTTATCGGGGAGTCTGTGATACAACATATCGGCTGTAATATTGGTGCTGATCTGTTATCGGAGAGTCTGTGATACAACATGTCGGCTGTAATATTGGTGCTGATCTGTTATCGGAGAGTCTGTGATACAACATATCGGCTGTAATATTGGTGCTGATCTGTTATCGAGGAGTCTGATACAACATATCGGCTGTAATATTGGTGCTGATCTGTTATCGAGGAGTCTGTGATACAACATGTCGGCTGTAATATTGGTGCTGATCTGTTATAGAAGAGTCTGTGATACAACATATAGGCTGTAATATTGGTGCTGATCTGTTATCGGGGAGTCTTAGATACAACATATCGGCTGTAATATTGGTGCTAATCTGTTATCGGGGAGTCTGTGATACAACATATCGGCTGTAATATTGGTGCTGATCTGTTATCGGGGAGTCTGTGATACAACATATCGGCTGTAATATTGGTGCTGATCTGTTATCGGGGAGTCTGTGATACAACATGTTGGCTGTAATATTGGTGCTGATCTGTTATCGAGGAGTCTGTGATACAACATGTCGGCTGTAATATTGGTGCTGATCTGTTATCGGAGAGTCTGTGATACAACATATCGGCTGTAATATTGGTGCTGATCTGTTATCGAGGAGTCTGTGATACAACATGTCGGCTGTAATATTGGTGCTGATCTGTTATCGAAGAGTCTGTGATACAACATATCGGCTGTAATATTGGTGCTGATCTGTTATCGGGGAGTCTGTGATACAACATGTCGGCTGTAATATTGGTGCTGGTCTGTTATCGAGGAGTCTGTGATACAACATACCAGCTGTAATATTGGTGCTGGTCTGTTATCGGGGAGTCTTAGATACAACATATCGGCTGTAATATTGGTGCTGATCTGTTATCGAGGAGTCTGTGATACAATATATAGGCTGTAATATTGGTGCTAATCTGTTATCGGGGAGTCTGTGATACAACATGTCGGCTGTAATATTGGTGCTGATCTGTTATCGGGGAGTCTGAGATACAACATATAGGCTGTAATATTGGTGCTGATCTGTTATCGGGGAGTCTGTGATACAACATATCGGCTGTAATATTGGTGCTGATCTGTTATCGGGGAGTCTGTGATACAACATGTTGGCTCTAATATTGGTGCTGATCTGTTATCGGGGAGTCTGTGATACAACATGTCGGCTGTAATATTGGTGCTGATCTGTTATCGGGGCGTATGTGATACAACATATAGGCTGTAATATTGGTGCTGATCTGTTATCGAAGAGTCTGTGATACAACATATCGGCTGTAATATTGGTGCTGATCTGTTATCTGGGAGTCTGTGATACAACATATCGGCTGTAATATTGGTGCTGATCTGTTATGGGGGAGTCTGTGATACAACATGTCGGCTGTAATATTGGTGCTGATCTGTTATCGGGAAGTCTGTGATACAACATATCGGCTGTAATATTGGTGCTGATCTGTTATCGAAGAGTCTGTGATACAACATGTCGGCTGTAATATTGGTGCTGATCTGTTATCGAAGAGTCTGTGATACAACATGTCGGCTGTAATATTGGTGCTGACCTGTTATCGAGGAGTCTGTGATACAACATGTCGGCTGTAATATTGGTGCTGATCTGTTATCGAGGAGTCTGTGATACAACATATAGGCTGTAATATTGGTGCTGATCTGTTATCGAGGAGTCTGTGATACAACATATCGGCTGTAATATTGGTGCTGATCTGTTATCGGGGATTCTGTGATACAACATATAGGCTGTAATATTGGTGCTGGTCTGTTATCGGGGAGTCTTAGATACAACATATCGGCTGTAATATTGGTGCTGATCTGTTATCGAGGAGTCTGTGATACAACATATCGGCTGTAATATCGATGCTGATCTGTTATCGAGGAGTCTGTGATACAACATATCGGCTGTAATATTGGTGCTGATCTATTATCGGGGAGTCTGAGATACAACATATCGGCTGTAATATTGGTGCTGATCTGTTATCGGGGATTCTGTGATACAACATATCGGCTGTAATATTGGTGCTGATCTGTTATCGTGGAGTCTGAGATACAACATATCGGCTGTAATATTGGTGTTGATCTGTTATCGTGGAGTCTGTGATACAACATGTCGGCTGTAATATTGGTGCTGATCTGTTATCGGGGAGTCTGATACAACATATAGGCTGTAATATTGGTGCTGATCTGTTATCGAGGAGTCTGTGATACAACATGTCGGCTGTAATATTGGTGCTGATCTGTTATCGTGGCGTCTGTGATACAACATATCAGCTGTAATTTTGGTGCTGATCTGTTATCGGGGAGTCTGTGATACAACATATTGGCTGTAATATTGGTGCTGATCTGTTATCGGGGAGTCTGTGATACAACATATCGGCTGTAATATTGGCGCTGATCTGTTATCGGGGAGTCTGTGATACAACATATCGACTGTAATATTGGTGTTGATCTGTTATCGGGGAGTCTGTGATACAACATGTCGGCTGTAATATTGGTGCTGATCTGTTATCGGGGAGTCTGTGATACAACATATCGGCTGTAATATTGGCGCTGATCTGTTATCGGGGAGTCTGTGATACAACATATCGACTGTAATATTGGTGTTGATCTGTTATCGGGGAGTCTGTGATACAACATGTCGGCTGTAATATTGGCGCTGATCTGTTATCGGGGAGTCTGTGATACAACACATCGACTGTAATATTGGTGTTGATCTGTTATCGGGGAGTCTGTGATACAACATATTGGCTGTAATATTGGTGCTGATCTGTTATCGGGGAGTCTGTGATACAACATATCGGCTGTAATATTGGCGCTGATCTGTTATCGGGGAGTCTGTGATACAACATATCGACTGTAATATTGGTGTTGATCTGTTATCGGGGAGTCTGTGATACAACATGTCGGCTGTAATATTGGTGTTGATCTGTTATCGGGGAGTCTGTGATACAACATATCGGCTGTAATATTGGTGCTGATCTGTTATCGGGGAGTCTGTGATACAACATATCGGCTGTAATATTGGTGCTGATCTGTTATCGGGAAGTCTGTGATACAACATATCGGCTGTAATATTGGTGCTGATCTGTTATCGAAGAGTCTGTGATACAACATGTCGGCTGTAATATTGGTGCTGATCTGTTATCGGGGAGTCTGTGATACAACATATCGGCTGTAATATTGGTGCTGATCTGTTATCTAGGAGTCTGAGATACAACATATCGGCTGTAATATTGGTGCTGATCTGTTATCTGGGAGTATGTGATACAACATATTGGTTGTAATATTGGTGCTGATCTGTTATCGAAGAGTCTGTGATACAACATATCGGCTGTAATATTGGTGCTGATCTGTTATGGGGGAGTCTGTGATACAACATGTCGGCTGTAATATTGTTGCTGATCTGTTATCGGGGAGTCTGTGATACAACATATCGGCTGTAATATTGCTGCTGATCTGTTATCGAGGAGTCTGTGATACAACATATCGGCTGTAATATTGGTGTTGATCTGTTATCGAGGAGTCTGTGATACAACATATCGGCTGTAATATTGGTGCTGATCTGTTATCGAGGAGTCTGTGTTACAACATGTCGGCTGTAATATTGGTGATGATCTGTTATCGGGGAGTCTGTGATACAACATGTCGGCTGTAATATTGGTGATGATCTGTTATCGGGGAGTCTGTGATACAACATGTCGGCTGTAATATTGGTGCTGATCTGTTATCGGGGAGTCTGTGATACAACATGTCGGCTGTAATATTGGTGATGATCTGTTATCGAGGAGTCTGTGATACAACATATCGGCTGTAATATTGGTGTTGATCTGTTATCGAGGAGTCTGTGATACAACATATCGGCTGTAATATTGGTGTTGATCTGTTATCGAGGAGTCTGTGATACAACATATCGGCTGTAATATTGGTGTTGATCTGTTATCGGGGAGTCTGTGATACAACATGTCGGCTGTAATATTGGTGCTGATCTGTTATCGGGGAGTCTGTGATACAACATGTCGGCTGTAATATTGGTGATGATCTGTTATCGGGGAGTCTGTGATACAACATATCGGCTGTAATATTGGTGCTGATCTGTTATCGGGAAGTCTGTGAAACAACATATCGGCTGTAATATTGGTGCTGATCTGTTATCGAAGAGTCTGTGATACAACATGTCGGCTGTAATATTGGTGCTGATCTGTTATCGGGGAGTCTGTGATACAACATATCGACTGTAATATTGGTGCTGATCTGTTATCGGGGAGTCTGTGATACAACATGTCGGCTGTAATATTGGTGCTGATCTGTTATCGGGGAGTCTGTGATACAACATGTCGGCTGTAATATTGGTGCTGATCTGTTATCGTGGCGTCTGTGATACAACATATCTGCTGTAATATTGGTGCTGATCTGTTATCGGGGAGTCTGATACAACATATAGGCTGTAATATTGGTGCTGATCTGTTATCGAGGAGTCTGTGATACAACATGTCGGCTGTAATATTGGTGCTGATCTGTTATCGGGGATTCTGTGATACAACATATCGGCTGTAATATTGGTGCTGATCTGTTATCTTGGAGTCTGAGATACAACATGTCGGCTGTAATATTGGTGCTGATCTGTTATCGGGGAGTCTGTGATACAACATGTCGACTGTAATATTGGTGTTGATCTGTTATCGGGGATTCTGTGATACAACATATCGGCTGTAATATTGGTGCTGATCTGTTATCGGGAAGTCTGTGATACAACATATCGGCTGTAATATTGGTGATGATCTGTTATGGAGGAGTCTGAGATACAACATATCGGCTGTAATATTGGTGCTGATCTGTTATCGGGGATTCTGTGATACAACATATCGACTGTAATATTGGTGTTGATCTGTTATCGGGGAGTCTGAGATACAACATATCGGCTGTAATATTGGTACTGATCTGTTATCGGGGATTCTGAGATACAACATATCGGCTGTAATATTGGTGCTGATCTGTTATCGGAGAGTCTGTGATACAACATATCTGCTGTAATATTGGTGCTGATCTGTTATCGGAGAGTCTGTGATACAACATATCTGCTGTAATATTGGTGTTGATCTGTTATCGGGGAGTCTGTGATACAACATGTCGGCTGTAATATTGGTGCTGATCTGTTATCGAGGAGTCTGATACAACATATCGGCTGTAATATTGGTGCTGATCTGTTATCGAGGAGTCTGTGATACAACATGTCGGCTGTAATATTGGTGCTGATCTGTTATAGAAGAGTCTGTGATACAACATATAGGCTGTAATATTGGTGCTGATCTGTTATCGGGGAGTCTGAGATACAACATGTCGGCTGTAATATTGTTGCTGATCTGTTATCGGGAAGTCTGTGATACAACATATCGGCTGTAATATTGGTGTTGATCTGTTATCGAAGAGTCTGTGATACAACATGTCGGCTGTAATATTGGTGCTGATCTGTTATCGGGAAGTCTGTGATACAACATATCGGCTGTAATATTGGTGTTGATCTGTTATCGGGAAGTCTGTGATACAACATATCGGCTGTAATATTGGTGCTGATCTGTTATCGAAGAGTCTGTGATACAACATGTCGGCTGTAATATTGGTGCTGATCTGTTATCGAAGAGTCTGTGATACAACATGTCGGCTGTAATATTGGTGCTGATCTGTTATCAGGAAGTCTGTGATACAACATATCGGCTGTAATATTGGTGCTGATCTGTTATCGAAGAGTCTGTGATACAACATGTCGGCTGTAATATTGGTGCTGATCTGTTATCGAAGAGTCTGTGATACAACATGTCGGCTGTAATATTGGTGCTGATCTGTTATCAGGAAGTCTGTGATACAACATATCGGCTGTAATATTGGTGCTGATCTGTTATCGAAGAGTCTGTGATACAACATGTCGGCTGTAATATTGGTGCTGATCTGTTATCGAAGAGTCTGTGATACAACATGTCGGCTGTAATATTGGTGCTGACCTGTTATCGAGGAGTCTGTGATACAACATATAGGTTGTAATATTGGTGCTGATCTGTTATCGAGGAGTCTGTGATACAACATATCGGCTGTAATATTGGTGCTGATCTGTTATCGGGGATTCTGTGATACAACATATAGGCTGTAATATTGGTGCTGGTCTGTTATCGGGGAGTCTTAGATACAACATATCGGCTGTAATATTGGTGCTGATCTGTTATCGAGGAGTCTGTGATACAACATATCGGCTGTAATATCGATGCTGATCTGTTATCGAGGAGTCTGTGATACAACATATCGGCTGTAATATTGGTGCTGATCTATTATCGTGGAGTCTGAGATACAACATATCGGCTGTAATATTGGTGTTGATCTGTTATCGTGGAGTCTGTGATACAACATGTCGGCTGTAATATTGGTGCTGATCTGTTATCGGGGAGTCTGATACAACATATAGGCTGTAATATTGGTGCTGATCTGTTATCGAGGAGTCTGTGATACAACATGTCGGCTGTAATATTGGTGCTGATCTGTTATCGTGGCGTCTGTGATACAAAATATCAGCTGTAATTTTGGTGCTGATCTGTTATCGGGGAGTCTGTGATACAACATATTGGCTGTAATATTGGTGCTGATCTGTTATCGGGGAGTCTGTGATACAACATATCGGCTGTAATATTGGCGCTGATCTGTTATCGGGGATTCTGTGATACAACATATCGGCTGTAATATTGGTGCTGATCTGTTATCGAAGAGTCTGTGATACAACATATCGGCTGTAATATTGGTGCTGATCTGTTATCGAAGAGTCTGTGATACAACATATCGGCTGTAATATTGTTGCTGATCTGTTATCGGGGAGTCTGTGATACAACATATCGGCTGTAATATTGGTGCTGATCTGTTATCGGGAAGTCTGTGATACAACATATCGGCTGTAATATTGGTGCTGATCTGTTATCGAAGAGTCTGTGATACAACATGTCGGCTGTAATATTGGTGCTGATCTGTTATCGGGGAGTCTGTGATACAACATATCGACTGTAATATTGGTGTTGATCTGTTATCGGGGAGTCTGTGATACAACATATCGGCTGTAATATTGGTGCTGATCTGTTATCTGGGAGTATGTGATACAACATATCGACTGTAATATTGGTGCTGATCTGTTATCGAAGAGTCTGTGATACAACATATCGGCTGTAATATTGGTGCTGATCTGTTATGGGGGAGTCTGTGATACAACATGTCGGCTGTAATATTGTTGCTGATCTGTTATCGGGGAGTCTGTGATACAACATATCGGCTGTAATATTGCTGCTGATCTGTTATCGAGGAGTCTGTGATACAACATATCGGCTGTAATATTGGTGTTGATCTGTTATCGAGGAGTCTGTGATACAACATATCGGCTGTAATATTGGTGCTGATCTGTTATCGAGGAGTCTGTGTTACAACATGTCGGCTGTAATATTGGTGATGATCTGTTATCGGGGAGTCTGTGATACAACATGTCGGCTGTAATATTGGTGATGATCTGTTATCGGGGAGTCTGTGATACAACATGTCGGCTGTAATATTGGTGCTGATCTGTTATCGGGGAGTCTGTGATACAACATGTCGGCTGTAATATTGGTGATGATCTGTTATCGAGGAGTCTGTGATACAACATGTCGGCTGTAATATTGGTGCTGATCTGTTATCGGGGAGTCTGTGATACAACATATCAGCTGTAATATTGGTGCTGATCTGTTATCGAGGAGTCTGTGATACAACATGTCGGCTGTAATATTGGTGCTGATCTGTTATCGGGGATTCTGTGATACAACATGTCGGCTCTAATATTGGTGCTGATCTGTTATCGAAGAGTCTGAGATACAACATATAGGCTGTAATATTGGTGCTGGTCTGTTATCGGGGAGTCTTAGATACAACATATCGGCTGTAATATTGGTGCTAATCTGTTATCGGGGAGTCTGTGATACAACATATCAGCTGTAATATTGGTGCTGATCTGTTATCGAGGAGTCTGTGATACAACATGTCGGCTCTAATATTGGTGCTGATCTGTTATCGGGGATTCTGTGATACAACATGTCGGCTCTAATATTGGTGCTGATCTGTTATCGAAGAGTCTGAGATACAACATATAGGCTGTAATATTGGTGCTGGTCTGTTATCGGGGAGTCTTAGATACAACATATCGGCTGTAATATTGGTGCTAATCTGTTATCGGGGAGTCTGTGATACAACATATCGGCTGTAATATTGGTGCTGATCTGTTATCGGGGAGTCTGTGATACAACATATCGGCTGTAATATTGGTGCTGATCTGTTATCGAGGAGTCTGTGATACAACATGTCGGCTGTAATATTGGTGCTGATCTGTTATCGGAGAGTCTGTGATACAACATATCGGCTGTAATATTGGTGCTGATCTGTTATCGAGGAGTCTGTGATACAACATGTCGGCTGTAATATTGGTGCTGATCTGTTATCGGAGAGTCTGTGATACAACATATCGACTGTAATATTGGTGCTGATCTGTTATCGAGGAGTCTGATACAACATGTCGGCTGTAATATTGGTGCTGATCTGTTATCGAGGAGTCTGTGATACAACATGTCGGCTGTAATATTGGTGCTGATCTGTTATCGAAGAGTCTGTGATACAACATATAGGCTGTAATATTGGTGCTGGTCTGTTATCGGGGAGTCTGTGATACAACATATCGGTTGTAATATTGGTGCTGATCTGTTATCGGGGATTCTGTGATACAACATATCGACTGTAATATTGGTGCTGATCTGTTATCGGAGAGTCTGTGATACAACATGTCGGCTGTAATATTGGTGCTGATCTGTTATCGGAGAGTCTGTGATACAACATATCGGCTGTAATATTGGTGCTGATCTGTTATCGGGGAGTCTGTGATACAACATATCGGTTGTAATATTGGTGCTGATCTGTTATCGGGGATTCTGTGATACAACATATCGACTGTAATATTGGTGCTGATCTGTTATCGGAGAGTCTGTGATACAACATGTCGGCTGTAATATTGGTGCTGATCTGTTATCGGAGAGTCTGTGATACAACATATCGGCTGTAATATTGGTGCTGATCTGTTATCGAGGAGTCTGATACAACATATCGGCTGTAATATTGGTGCTGATCTGTTATCGAGGAGTCTGTGATACAACATGTCGGCTGTAATATTGGTGCTGATCTGTTATAGAAGAGTCTGTGATACAACATATAGGCTGTAATATTGGTGCTGGTCTGTTATCGGGGAGTCTTAGATACAACATATCGGCTGTAATATTGGTGCTAATCTGTTATCGGGGAGTCTGTGATACAACATATCGGCTGTAATATTGGTGCTGATCTGTTATCGGGGAGTCTGTGATACAACATATCGGCTGTAATATTGGTGCTGATCTGTTATCGGGGAGTCTGTGATACAACATGTTGGCTGTAATATTGGTGCTGATCTGTTATCGGAGAGTCTGTGATACAACATATCGGTTGTAATATTGGTGCTGATCTGTTATCGGGGATTCTGTGATACAACATATCGGCTGTAATATTGGTGCTGATCTGTTATCGAGGAGTCTGTGATACAACATGTCGGCTGTAATATTGGTGCTGATCTGTTATCGGAGAGTCTGTGATACAACATATCGGCTGTAATATTGGTGCTGATCTGTTATCGAGGAGTCTGTGATACAACATATCGGCTGTAATATTGGTGCTGATCTGTTATCGGGGAGTCTGTGATACAACATGTCGGCTGTAATATTGGTGCTGATCTGTTATCGAGGAGTCTGTGATACAACATACCAGCTGTAATATTGGTGCTGGTCTGTTATCGGGGAGTCTTAGACACAACATATCGGCTGTAATATTGGTGCTGATCTGTTATCGAGGAGTCTGTGATACAATATATAGGCTGTAATATTGGTGCTAATCTGTTATCGGGGAGTCTGTGATACAACATGTCGGCTGTAATATTGGTGCTGATCTGTTATCGGGGAGTCTGAGATACAACATATAGGCTGTAATATTGGTGCTGATCTGTTATCAGGAAGTCTGTGATACAACATATCGGCTGTAATATTGGTGCTGATCTGTTATCGAGGAGTCTGTGATACAATATATAGGCTGTAATATTGGTGCTGATCTGTTATCGAAGAGTCTGTGATACAACATGTCGGCTGTAATATTGGTGCTGATCTGTTATCGAAGAGTCTGTGATACAACATGTCGGCTGTAATATTGGTGCTGATCTGTTATCAGGAAGTCTGTGATACAACATATCGGCTGTAATATTGGTGCTGATCTGTTATCGAAGAGTCTGTGATACAACATGTCGGCTGTAATATTGGTGCTGATCTGTTATCGAAGAGTCTGTGATACAACATGTCGGCTGTAATATTGGTGCTGACCTGTTATCGAGGAGTCTGTGATACAACATATAGGTTGTAATATTGGTGCTGATCTGTTATCGAGGAGTCTGTGATACAACATATCGGCTGTAATATTGGTGCTGATCTGTTATCGGGGATTCTGTGATACAACATATAGGCTGTAATATTGGTGCTGGTCTGTTATCGGGGAGTCTTAGATACAACATATCGGCTGTAATATTGGTGCTGATCTGTTATCGAGGAGTCTGTGATACAACATATCGGCTGTAATATCGATGCTGATCTGTTATCGAGGAGTCTGTGATACAACATATCGGCTGTAATATTGGTGCTGATCTATTATCGTGGAGTCTGAGATACAACATATCGGCTGTAATATTGGTGTTGATCTGTTATCGTGGAGTCTGTGATACAACATGTCGGCTGTAATATTGGTGCTGATCTGTTATCGGGGAGTCTGATACAACATATAGGCTGTAATATTGGTGCTGATCTGTTATCGAGGAGTCTGTGATACAACATGTCGGCTGTAATATTGGTGCTGATCTGTTATCGTGGCGTCTGTGATACAAAATATCAGCTGTAATTTTGGTGCTGATCTGTTATCGGGGAGTCTGTGATACAACATATTGGCTGTAATATTGGTGCTGATCTGTTATCGGGGAGTCTGTGATACAACATATCGGCTGTAATATTGGCGCTGATCTGTTATCGGGGATTCTGTGATACAACATATCGGCTGTAATATTGGTGCTGATCTGTTATCGAAGAGTCTGTGATACAACATATCGGCTGTAATATTGGTGCTGATCTGTTATCGAAGAGTCTGTGATACAACATATCGGCTGTAATATTGTTGCTGATCTGTTATCGGGGAGTCTGTGATACAACATATCGGCTGTAATATTGGTGCTGATCTGTTATCGGGAAGTCTGTGATACAACATATCGGCTGTAATATTGGTGCTGATCTGTTATCGAAGAGTCTGTGATACAACATGTCGGCTGTAATATTGGTGCTGATCTGTTATCGGGGAGTCTGTGATACAACATATCGACTGTAATATTGGTGTTGATCTGTTATCGGGGAGTCTGTGATACAACATATCGGCTGTAATATTGGTGCTGATCTGTTATCTGGGAGTATGTGATACAACATATCGATTGTAATATTGGTGCTGATCTGTTATCGAAGAGTCTGTGATACAACATATCGGCTGTAATATTGGTGCTGATCTGTTATGGGGGAGTCTGTGATACAACATGTCGGCTGTAATATTGTTGCTGATCTGTTATCGGGGAGTCTGTGATACAACATATCGGCTGTAATATTGCTGCTGATCTGTTATCGAGGAGTCTGTGATACAACATATCGGCTGTAATATTGGTGTTGATCTGTTATCGAGGAGTCTGTGATACAACATATCGGCTGTAATATTGGTGCTGATCTGTTATCGAGGAGTCTGTGTTACAACATGTCGGCTGTAATATTGGTGATGATCTGTTATCGGGGAGTCTGTGATACAACATGTCGGCTGTAATATTGGTGATGATCTGTTATCGGGGAGTCTGTGATACAACATGTCGGCTGTAATATTGGTGCTGATCTGTTATCGGGGAGTCTGTGATACAACATGTCGGCTGTAATATTGGTGATGATCTGTTATCGAGGAGTCTGTGATACAACATGTCGGCTGTAATATTGGTGCTGATCTGTTATCGGGGAGTCTGTGATACAACATATCAGCTGTAATATTGGTGCTGATCTGTTATCGAGGAGTCTGTGATACAACATGTCGGCTGTAATATTGGTGCTGATCTGTTATCGGGGATTCTGTGATACAACATGTCGGCTCTAATATTGGTGCTGATCTGTTATCGAAGAGTCTGAGATACAACATATAGGCTGTAATATTGGTGCTGGTCTGTTATCGGGGAGTCTTAGATACAACATATCGGCTGTAATATTGGTGCTAATCTGTTATCGGGGAGTCTGTGATACAACATATCAGCTGTATTACATAGTTACATAGTTATTGAGGTTGAAGGAAGACTTTAAGTCCATCTAGTTCAACCCATAGCCTAACCTAACATGCCCTAACATGTTGATCCAGAGGAAGGCAAAAAAACCCCATGTGGCAAAGAGTAACTCCACCATGGGGAAAAAAATTCCTTCCCGACTCCACATACGGCAATCAGACTAGTTCCCTGGATCAACGCCTTATCAAGGAATCTAGTGTATATACCCTGTAATATTATACTTTTCCAGAAAGGTATCCAGTCCCCTCTTAAATTTAATTAATGAATCACTCATTACAACATCATACGGCAGAGAGTTCCATAGTCTCACTGCTCTTACAGTAAAGAATCCGCGTCTGTTATTATGCTTAAACCTTCTTTCCTCCAGACGTAGAGGATGCCCCCTTGTCCCTGTCTCAGGTCTATGATTAAAAAGATCATCAGAAAGGTCTTTGTACTGTCCCCTCATATATTTATACATTAAAATAAGATCACCCCTTAGTCTTCGTTTTTCCAAACTAAATAGCCCCAAGTGTAATAACCTATCTTGGTATTGCAGACCCCCCAGTCCTCTAATAACCTTGGTCGCTCTTCTCTGCACCCGCTCTAGTTCAGCTATGTCTTTCTTATACACCGGAGACCAGAACTGTGCACAGTATTCTAAGTGTGGTCGAACTAATGACTTGTATAGAGGTAAAATTATGTTCTCCTCATGAGCATCAATGCCTCTTTTAATACATCCCATTATTTTATTTGCCTTTGTAGCAGCTGCCTGACACTGGCCACTGAATATGAGTCTGTCATCCACCCATACACCCAGGTCTTTTTCATTGATGGTTTTGCCCAGAGTTTTAGAATTAAGCACATAGTTATACATCTTATTACTTCTACCCAAGTGCATGACCTTACATTTATCCCCATTAAAGCTCATTTGCCATTTATCAGCCCAAGCTTCTAGTTTACATAAATCATCCTGTAATATTGGTGCTGATCTGTTATCGAGGAGTCTGTGATACAACATGTCGGCTCTAATATTGGTGCTGATCTGTTATCGGGGATTCTGTGATACAACATGTCGGCTCTAATATTGGTGCTGATCTGTTATCGAAGAGTCTGAGATACAACATATAGGCTGTAATATTGGTGCTGGTCTGTTATCGGGGAGTCTTAGATACAACATATCGGCTGTAATATTGGTGCTAATCTGTTATCGGGGAGTCTGTGATACAACATATCGGCTGTAATATTGGTGCTGATCTGTTATCGGGGAGTCTGTGATACAACATATCGGCTGTAATATTGGTGCTGATCTGTTATCGAGGAGTCTGTGATACAACATGTCGGCTGTAATATTGGTGCTGATCTGTTATCGGAGAGTCTGTGATACAACATATCGGCTGTAATATTGGTGCTGATCTGTTATCGAGGAGTCTGTGATACAACATGTCGGCTGTAATATTGGTGCTGATCTGTTATCGGAGAGTCTGTGATACAACATATCGACTGTAATATTGGTGCTGATCTGTTATCGAGGAGTCTGATACAACATGTCGGCTGTAATATTGGTGCTGATCTGTTATCGAGGAGTCTGTGATACAACATGTCGGCTGTAATATTGGTGCTGATCTGTTATCGAAGAGTCTGTGATACAACATATAGGCTGTAATATTGGTGCTGGTCTGTTATCGGGGAGTCTGTGATACAACATATCGGTTGTAATATTGGTGCTGATCTGTTATCGGGGATTCTGTGATACAACATATCGACTGTAATATTGGTGCTGATCTGTTATCGGAGAGTCTGTGATACAACATGTCGGCTGTAATATTGGTGCTGATCTGTTATCGGAGAGTCTGTGATACAACATATCGGCTGTAATATTGGTGCTGATCTGTTATCGGGGAGTCTGTGATACAACATATCGGTTGTAATATTGGTGCTGATCTGTTATCGGGGATTCTGTGATACAACATATCGACTGTAATATTGGTGCTGATCTGTTATCGGAGAGTCTGTGATACAACATGTCGGCTGTAATATTGGTGCTGATCTGTTATCGGAGAGTCTGTGATACAACATATCGGCTGTAATATTGGTGCTGATCTGTTATCGAGGAGTCTGATACAACATATCGGCTGTAATATTGGTGCTGATCTGTTATCGAGGAGTCTGTGATACAACATGTCGGCTGTAATATTGGTGCTGATCTGTTATAGAAGAGTCTGTGATACAACATATAGGCTGTAATATTGGTGCTGGTCTGTTATCGGGGAGTCTTAGATACAACATATCGGCTGTAATATTGGTGCTAATCTGTTATCGGGGAGTCTGTGATACAACATATCGGCTGTAATATTGGTGCTGATCTGTTATCGGGGAGTCTGTGATACAACATATCGGCTGTAATATTGGTGCTGATCTGTTATCGGGGAGTCTGTGATACAACATGTTGGCTGTAATATTGGTGCTGATCTGTTATCGGAGAGTCTGTGATACAACATATCGGTTGTAATATTGGTGCTGATCTGTTATCGGGGATTCTGTGATACAACATATCGGCTGTAATATTGGTGCTGATCTGTTATCGAGGAGTCTGTGATACAACATGTCGGCTGTAATATTGGTGCTGATCTGTTATCGGAGAGTCTGTGATACAACATATCGGCTGTAATATTGGTGCTGATCTGTTATCGAGGAGTCTGTGATACAACATATCGGCTGTAATATTGGTGCTGATCTGTTATCGGGGAGTCTGTGATACAACATGTCGGCTGTAATATTGGTGCTGATCTGTTATCGAGGAGTCTGTGATACAACATACCAGCTGTAATATTGGTGCTGGTCTGTTATCGGGGAGTCTTAGACACAACATATCGGCTGTAATATTGGTGCTGATCTGTTATCGAGGAGTCTGTGATACAATATATAGGCTGTAATATTGGTGCTAATCTGTTATCGGGGAGTCTGTGATACAACATGTCGGCTGTAATATTGGTGCTGATCTGTTATCGGGGAGTCTGAGATACAACATATAGGCTGTAATATTGGTGCTGATCTGTTATCGGGGAGTCTGTGATACAACATATCGGCTGTAATATTGGTGCTGATCTGTTATCGGGGAGTCTGTGATACAACATGTTGGCTCTAATATTGGTGCTGATCTGTTATCGGGGAGTCTGTGATACAACATGTCGGCTGTAATATTGGTGCTGATCTGTTATCGGGGCGTATGTGATACAACATATAGGCTGTAATATTGGTGCTGATCTGTTATCGGGGATTCTGTGATACAACATATCGGCTGTAATATTGGTGCTGATCTGTTATCGAAGAGTCTGTGATACAACATATCGGCTGTAATATTGGTGCTGATCTGTTATCTGGGAGTCTGTGATACAACATATCGGCTGTAATATTGGTGCTGATCTGTTATGGGGGAGTCTGTGATACAACATGTCGGCTGTAATATTGGTGCTGATCTGTTATCGGGAAGTCTGTGATACAACATATCGGCTGTAATATTGGTGCTGATCTGTTATCGAAGAGTCTGTGATACAACATGTCGGCTGTAATATTGGTGCTGACCTGTTATCGAGGAGTCTGTGATACAACATGTCGGCTGTAATATTGGTGCTGATCTGTTATCGAGGAGTCTGTGATACAACATATAGGCTGTAATATTGGTGCTGATCTGTTATCGAGGAGTCTGTGATACAACATATCGGCTGTAATATTGGTGCTGATCTGTTATCGGGGATTCTGTGATACAACATATAGGCTGTAATATTGGTGCTGGTCTGTTATCGGGGAGTCTTAGATACAACATATCGGCTGTAATATTGGTGCTGATCTGTTATCGAGGAGTCTGTGATACAACATATCGGCTGTAATATCGATGCTGATCTGTTATCGAGGAGTCTGTGATACAACATATCGGCTGTAATATTGGTGCTGATCTATTATCGGGGAGTCTGAGATACAACATATCGGCTGTAATATTGGTGCTGATCTGTTATCGGGGATTCTGTGATACAACATATCGGCTGTAATATTGGTGCTGATCTGTTATCGTGGAGTCTGAGATACAACATATCGGCTGTAATATTGGTGTTGATCTGTTATCGTGGAGTCTGTGATACAACATGTCGGCTGTAATATTGGTGCTGATCTGTTATCGGGGAGTCTGATACAACATATAGGCTGTAATATTGGTGCTGATCTGTTATCGAGGAGTCTGTGATACAACATGTCGGCTGTAATATTGGTGCTGATCTGTTATCGTGGCGTCTGTGATACAACATATCAGCTGTAATTTTGGTGCTGATCTGTTATCGGGGAGTCTGTGATACAACATATTGGCTGTAATATTGGTGCTGATCTGTTATCGGGGAGTCTGTGATACAACATATCGGCTGTAATATTGGCGCTGATCTGTTATCGGGGATTCTGTGATACAACATGTCGGCTGTAATATTGGTGCTGATCTGTTATCGGGGAGTCTGTGATACAACATATCGACTGTAATATTGGTGTTGATCTGTTATCGGGGAGTCTGTGATACAACATATCGGCTGTAATATTGGTGCTGATCTGTTATCGAAGAGTCTGTGATACAACATATCGGCTGTAATATTGGTGCTGATCTGTTATCTGGGAGTCTGTGATACAACATATCGGCTGTAATATTGGTGCTGATCTGTTATCGGGGCGTATGTGATACAACATATCGGCTGTAATATTGGTGCTGATCTGTTATCGAAGAGTCTGTGATACAACATATCGGCTGTAATATTGGTGCTGATCTGTTATCTGGGAGTCTGTGATACAACATATCGGCTGTAATATTGGTGCTGATCTGTTATCGAAGAGTCTGTGATACAACATATCGGCTGTAATATTGTTGCTGATCTGTTATCGGGGAGTCTGTGATACAACATATCGGCTGTAATATTGGTGCTGATCTGTTATCGGGAAGTCTGTAATACAACATATCGGCTGTAATATTGGTGCTGATCTGTTATCGAAGAGTCTGTGATACAACATGTCGGCTGTAATATTGGTGCTGATCTGTTATCGGGGAGTCTGTGATACAACATATCGACTGTAATATTGGTGTTGATCTGTTATCGGGGAGTCTGTGATACAACATATCGGCTGTAATATTGGTGCTGATCTGTTATCTAGGAGTCTGAGATACAACATATCGGCTGTAATATTGGTGCTGATCTGTTATCTGGGAGTATGTGATACAACATATTGGTTGTAATATTGGTGCTGATCTGTTATCGAAGAGTCAGTGATACAACATATCGGCTGTAATATTGCTGCTGATCTGTTATCGAGGAGTCTGTGATACAACATGTCGGCTGTAATATTGTTGCTGATCTGTTATCGGGGAGTCTGTGATACAACATATCGCCTGTAATATTGGTGCTGATCTGTTATCGGGGAGTCTGTGATACAACATATCGGCTGTAATATTGCTGCTGATCTGTTATCGAGGAGTCTGTGATACAACATATCGGCTGTAATATTGGTGTTGATCTGTTATCGAGGAGTCTGTGATACAACATATCGGCTGTAATATTGGTGCTGATCTGTTATCGAGGAGTCTGTGTTACAACATGTCGGCTGTAATATTGGTGATGATCTGTTATCGGGGAGTCTGTGATACAACATGTCGGCTGTAATATTGGTGCTGATCTGTTATCGGGGAGTCTGTGATACAACATATCGGCTGTAATATTGCTGCTGATCTGTTATCGAGGAGTCTGTGATACAACATATCGGCTGTAATATTGGTGTTGATCTGTTATCGAGGAGTCTGTGATACAACATATCGGCTGTAATATTGGTGCTGATCTGTTATCGAGGAGTCTGTGTTACAACATGTCGGCTGTAATATTGGTGATGATCTGTTATCGGGGAGTCTGTGATACAACATGTCGGCTGTAATATTGGTGATGATCTGTTATCGGGGAGTCTGTGATACAACATGTCGGCTGTAATATTGGTGCTGATCTGTTATCGGGGAGTCTGTGATACAACATGTCGGCTGTAATATTGGTGATGATCTGTTATCGAGGAGTCTGTGATACAACATATCGGCTGTAATATTGGTGTTGATCTGTTATCGAGGAGTCTGTGATACAACATATCGGCTGTAATATTGGTGTTGATCTGTTATCGAGGAGTCTGTGATACAACATATCGGCTGTAATATTGGTGCTGATCTGTTATCGGGGAGTCTGTGATACAACATGTCGGCTGTAATATTGGTGATGATCTGTTATCGGGGAGTCTGTGATACAACATATCGGCTGTAATATTGGTGCTGATCTGTTATCGGGGAGTCTGATACAACATATAGGCTGTAATATTGGTGCTGATCTGTTATCGAGGAGTCTGTGATACAACATGTCGGCTGTAATATTGGTGCTGATCTGTTATCGTGGCGTCTGTGATACAACATATCAGCTGTAATATTGGTGCTGATCTGTTATCGAGGAGTCTGAGATACAACATATCGGCTGTAATATTGGTGCTGATCTGTTATCGGGGATTCTGTGATACAACATATAGGCTGTAATATTGGTGCTGATCTGTTATCGGGAAGTCTGTGAAACAACATATCGGCTGTAATATTGGTGCTGATCTGTTATCGAAGAGTCTGTGATACAACATGTCGGCTGTAATATTGGTGCTGATCTGTTATCGGGGAGTCTGTGATACAACATGTCGGCTGTAATATTGGTGCTGATCTGTTATCGGGGAGTCTGTGATACAACATGTCGGCTGTAATATTGGTGCTGATCTGTTATCGTGGCGTCTGTGATACAACATATCTGCTGTAATATTGGTGCTGATCTGTTATCGGGGAGTCTGATACAACATATAGGCTGTAATATTGGTGCTGATCTGTTATCGAGGAGTCTGTGATACAACATGTCGGCTGTAATATTGGTGCTGATCTGTTATCGGGGATTCTGTGATACAACATATCGGCTGTAATATTGGTGCTGATCTGTTATCTTGGAGTCTGAGATACAACATGTCGGCTGTAATATTGGTGCTGATCTGTTATCGGGGAGTCTGTGATACAACATGTCGACTGTAATATTGGTGTTGATCTGTTATCGGGGATTCTGTGATACAACATATCGGCTGTAATATTGGTGCTGATCTGTTATCGGGAAGTCTGTGATACAACATATCGGCTGTAATATTGGTGATGATCTGTTATGGAGGAGTCTGAGATACAACATATCGGCTGTAATATTGGTGCTGATCTGTTATCGGGGATTCTGTGATACAACATATCGGCTGTAATATTGGTGCTGATCTGTTATCGGGGAGTCTGTGATACAACATGTCGGCTGTAATATTGGTGCTGATCTGTTATCGGGGAGTCTGTGATACAACATGTCGACTGTAATATTGGTGTTGATCTGTTATCGGGGATTCTGTGATACAACATATCGGCTGTAATATTGGTGCTGATCTGTTATCGGGAAGTCTGTGATACAACATATCGGCTGTAATATTGGTGATGATCTGTTATGGAGGAGTCTGAGATACAACATATCGGCTGTAATATTGGTGCTGATCTGTTATCGGGGATTCTGTGATACAACATATCGGCTGTAATATTGGTGCTGATCTGTTATCGAGGAGTCTGTGATACAACATGTCGGCTGTAATATTGGTGCTGATCTGTTATCGGGGATTCTGAGATACAACATATCTGCTGTAATATTGGTGCTGATCTGTTATCGAGGAGTCTGTGATACAACATTTCGGCTGTAATATTGGTGCTGATCTGTTATCGGAGAGTCTGTGATACAACATGTCGGCTGTAATATTGGTGCTGATCTGTTATCGGAGAGTCTGTGATACAACATATCGGCTGTAATATTGGTGCTGATCTGTTATCGAGGAGTCTGATACAACATATCGGCTGTAATATTGGTGCTGATCTGTTATCGAGGAGTCTGTGATACAACATGTCGGCTGTAATATTGGTGCTGATCTGTTATAGAAGAGTCTGTGATACAACATATAGGCTGTAATATTGGTGCTGATCTGTTATCGGGGAGTCTGTGATACAACATATAGGCTGTAATATTGGTGCTGATCTGTTATTGAGGAGTCTGTGATACAACATGTCGGCTGTAATATTGGTGCTGATCTGTTATCGAAGAGTCTGTGATACAACATGTCGGCTGTAATATTGGTGCTGACCTGTTATCGAGGAGTCTGTGATACAACATGTCGGCTGTAATATTGGTGCTGATCTGTTATCGAGGAGTCTGTGATACAACATATAGGCTGTAATATTGGTGCTGATCTGTTATCGAGGAGTCTGTGATACAACATATCGGCTGTAATATTGGTGCTGATCTGTTATCGGGGATTCTGTGATACAACATATAGGCTGTAATATTGGTGCTGATCTGTTATCGGGAAGTCTGTGATACAACATATCGGCTGTAATATTGGTGCTGATCTGTTATCGAAGAGTCTGTGATACAACATGTCGGCTGTAATATTGGTGCTGATCTGTTATCGAAGAGTCTGTGATACAACATGTCGGCTGTAATATTGGTGCTGACCTGTTATCGAGGAGTCTGTGATACAACATGTCGGCTGTAATATTGGTGCTGATCTGTTATCGAGGAGTCTGTGATACAACATATCGGCTGTAATATTGGTGCTGATCTGTTATCGGGGAGTCTTAGATACAACATATCGGCTGTAATATTGGTGCTGATCTGTTATCGAGGAGTCTGTGATACAACATATCGGCTGTAATATCGATGCTGATCTGTTATCGAGGAGTCTGTGATACAACATATCGGCTGTAATATTGGTGCTGATCTATTATCGTGGAGTCTGAGATACAACATATCGGCTGTAATATTGGTGTTGATCTGTTATCGTGGAGTCTGTGATACAACATGTCGGCTGTAATATTGGTGCTGATCTGTTATCGGGGAGTCTGATACAACATATAGGCTGTAATATTGGTGCTGATCTGTTATCGAGGAGTCTGTGATACAACATGTCGGCTGTAATATTGGTGCTGATCTGTTATCGGGGAGTCTGTGATACAACATATTGGCTGTAATATTGGTGCTGATCTGTTATCGGGGAGTCTGTGATACAACATATCGGCTGTAATATTGGCGCTGATCTGTTATCGGGGATTCTGTGATACAACATATCGGCTGTAATATTGGTGCTGATCTGTTATCGAAGAGTCTGTGATACAACATATCGGCTGTAATATTGGTGCTGATCTGTTATCTGGGAGTCTGTGATACAACATATCGGCTGTAATATTGGTGCTGATCTGTTATCGAAGAGTCTGTGATACAACATATCGGCTGTAATATTGTTGCTGATCTGTTATCGGGGAGTCTGTGATACAACATATCGGCTGTAATATTGGTGCTGATCTGTTATCGGGAAGTCTGTGATACAACATATCGGCTGTAATATTGGTGCTGATCTGTTATCGAAGAGTCTGTGATACAACATGTCGGCTGTAATATTGGTGCTGATCTGTTATCGGGGAGTCTGTGATACAACATATCGACTGTAATATTGGTGTTGATCTGTTATCGGGGAGTCTGTGATACAACATATCGGCTGTAATATTGGTGCTGATCTGTTATCTGGGAGTATGTGATACAACATATTGGTTGTAATATTGGTGCTGATCTGTTATCGAAGAGTCTGTGATACAACATATCGGCTGTAATATTGGTGCTGATCTGTTATGGGGGAGTCTGTGATACAACATGTCGGCTGTAATATTGTTGCTGATCTGTTATCGGGGAGTCTGTGATACAACATATCGGCTGTAATATTGCTGCTGATCTGTTATCGAGGAGTCTGTGATACAACATATCGGCTGTAATATTGGTGTTGATCTGTTATCGAGGAGTCTGTGATACAACATATCGGCTGTAATATTGGTGCTGATCTGTTATCGAGGAGTCTGTGTTACAACATGTCGGCTGTAATATTGGTGATGATCTGTTATCGGGGAGTCTGTGATACAACATGTCGGCTGTAATATTGGTGATGATCTGTTATCGGGGAGTCTGTGATACAACATGTCGGCTGTAATATTGGTGCTGATCTGTTATCGGGGAGTCTGTGATACAACATGTCGGCTGTAATATTGGTGATGATCTGTTATCGGGGAGTCTGTGATACAACATATCGCTGTAATATTGGTGCTGATCTGTTATCGAGGAGTCTGTGATACAACATATCGGCTGTAATATTGGTGCTGATCTGTTATCGGGGAGTCTGTGATACAACATGTCGGCTGTAATATTGGTGATGATCTGTTATCGGGGAGTCTGTGATACAACATATCGCTGTAATATTGGTGCTGATCTGTTATCGAGGAGTCTGTGATACAACATATCGGCTGTAATATTGGTGCTGATCTGTTATCGAGGAGTCTGTGATACAACATATCGGCTGTAATATTGGTGCTGATCTGTTATCGAGGAGTCTGTGTTACAACATGTCGGCTGTAATATTGGTGATGATCTGTTATCGGGGAGTCTGTGATACAACATGTCGGCTGTAATATTGGTGATGATCTGTTATCGGGGAGTCTGTGATACAACATGTCGGCTGTAATATTGGTGATGATCTGTTATCGGGGAGTCTGTGATACAACATGTCGGCTGTAATATTGGTGCTGATCTGTTATCGGGGAGTCTGTGATACAACATGTCGGCTGTAATATTGGTGATGATCTGTTATCGGGGAGTCTGTGATACAACATATCGCTGTAATATTGGTGCTGATCTGTTATCGAGGAGTCTGTGATACAACATATCGGCTGTAATATTGGTGCTGATCTGTTATCGAGGAGTCTGTGATACAACATATCGGCTGTAATATTGGTGCTGATCTGTTATCGAGGAGTCTGTGTTACAACATGTCGGCTGTAATATTGGTGATGATCTGTTATCGGGGAGTCTGTGATACAACATGTCGGCTGTAATATTGGTGATGATCTGTTATCGGGGAGTCTGTGATACAACATGTCGGCTGTAATATTGGTGCTGATCTGTTATCGGGGAGTCTGTGATACAACATATAGGCTGTAATATTGGTGCTGATCTGTTATCGGGGAGTCTGTGATACAACATATAGGCTGTAATATTGGTGCTGATCTGTTATCGGGGAGTCTGTGACACAACATATCGGCTGTAATATTGGTGCTGATCTGTTATCGGGGAGTCTGTGATACAACATATCGCTGTAATATTGGTGCTGATCTGTTATCGAGGAGTCTGTGATACAACATATCGGCTGTAATATTGGTGTTGATCTGTTATCGAGGAGTCTGTGATACAACATATCGGCTGTAATATTGGTGTTGATCTGTTATCGAGGAGTCTGTGATACAACATATCGGCTGTAATATTGGTGTTGATCTGTTATCGGGGAGTCTGTGATACAACATGTCGGCTGTAATATTGGTGATGATCTGTTATCGAGGAGTCTGTGATACAACATGTCGGCTGTAATATTGGTGTTGATCTGTTATCGGGGAGTCTGTGATACAACATGTCGGCTGTAATATTGGTGATGATCTGTTATCGGGGAGTCTGTGATACAACATATCGGCTGTAATATTGGTGCTGATCTGTTATCGGGGAGTCTGATACAACATATAGGCTGTAATATTGGTGCTGATCTGTTATCGAGGAGTCTGTGATACAACATGTCGGCTTTAATATTGGTGCTGATCTGTTATCGTGGCGTCTGTGATACAACATATCAGCTGTAATATTGGTGCTGATCTGTTATCGGGGATTCTGTGATACAACATATAGGCTGTAATATTGGTGCTGATCTGTTATCGGGAAGTCTGTGAAACAACATATCGGCTGTAATATTGGTGTTGATCTGTTATCGGAGAGTCTGTGATACAAAATATCGGCTGTAATATTGGTGCTGATCTGTTATCGGAGAGTCTGTGATACAACATGTCGGCTGTAATATTGGTGCTGATCTGTTATCGAGGAGTCTGTGATACAACATATCGGCTGTAATATTGGTGTTGATCTGTTATCGAGGAGTCTGTGATACAACATATCGGCTGTAATATTGGTGTTGATCTGTTATCGGGGAGTCTGTGATACAACATGTCGGCTGTAATATTGGTGATGATCTGTTATCGAGGAGTCTGTGATACAACATGTCGGCTGTAATATTGGTGTTGATCTGTTATCGGGGAGTCTGTGATACAACATGTCGGCTGTAATATTGGTGATGATCTGTTATCGGGGAGTCTGTGATACAACATATCGGCTGTAATATTGGTGCTGATCTGTTATCGGGGAGTCTGATACAACATATAGGCTGTAATATTGGTGCTGATCTGTTATCGAGGAGTCTGTGATACAACATGTCGGCTTTAATATTGGTGCTGATCTGTTATCGTGGCGTCTGTGATACAACATATCAGCTGTAATATTGGTGCTGATCTGTTATCGGGGATTCTGTGATACAACATATCGACTGTAATATTGGTGCTGATCTGTTATCGGGGAGTCTGTGATACAACATATCGGCTGTAATATTGGTGCTGATCTGTTATCGGGGAGTCTGTGATACAACATGTCGGCTGTAATATTGGTGCTGATCTGTTATCGGGGAGTCTGTGATACAACATGTCGGCTGTAATATTGGTGCTGATCTGTTATCGTGGCGTCTGTGATACAACATATCTGCTGTAATATTGGTGCTGATCTGTTATCGGGGAGTCTGATACAACATATAGGCTGTAATATTGGTGCTGATCTGTTATCGAGGAGTCTGTGATACAACATGTCGGCTGTAATATTGGTGCTGATCTGTTATCGGGGATTCTGTGATACAACATATCGGCTGTAATATTGGTGCTGATCTGTTATCTTGGAGTCTGAGATACAACATGTCGGCTGTAATATTGGTGCTGATCTGTTATCGGGGAGTCTGTGATACAACATGTCGACTGTAATATTGGTGTTGATCTGTTATCGGGGAGTCTGAGATACAACATATCGGCTGTAATATTGGTGCTGATCTGTTATCGGGGATTCTGTGATACAACATATCGGCTGTAATATTGGTGCTGATCTGTTATCGGGGAGTCTGTGATACAACATATCGACTGTAATATTGGTGTTGATCTGTTATCGGGGAGTCTGAGATACAACATATCGGCTGTAATATTGGTACTGATCTGTTATCGGGGATTCTGAGATACAACATATCTGCTGTAATATTGGTGTTGATCTGTTATCGGGGAGTCTGTGATACAACATATCGGCTGTAATATTGGTGCTAATCTGTTATCGTGGAGTCTGTGATACAACATATCGGCTGTAATATTGGTGCTGATCTGTTATCGGGGAGTCTGTGATACAACATATCGGCTGTAATATTGGTGCTGATCTGTTATCGGGGAGTCTGTGATACAACATATCGGCTGTAATATTGGTGCTGATCTATTATCGGGGAGTCTGAGATACAACATATCGGCTGTAATATTGGTGCTGATCTGTTATCGGGGATTCTGTGATACAACATATCGGCTGTAATATTGGTGCTGATCTGTTATCGGGGAGTCTGTGATACAACATATCGGCTGTAATATTGGTGCTGATCTATTATCGGGGAGTCTGAGATACAACATATCGGCTGTAATATTGGTGCTGATCTGTTATCGGGGATTCTGTGATACAACATATCGGCTGTAATATTGGTGCTGATCTGTTATCGGGAAGTCTGTGATACAAAATATCGGCTGTAATATTGGTGCTGATCTGTTATCGAAGAGTCTGTGATACAACATGTCGGCTGTAATATTGGTGCTGATCTGTTATCGGGGAGTCTGATACAACATATCGGCTGTAATATTGGTGCTGATCTGTTATCGAGGAGACTGTGATACAACATATAGGCTGTAATATTGGTGCTGATCTGTTATCGTGGAGTCTGTGATACAACATATCGACTGTAATATTGGTGTTGATCTGTTATCGGGGAGTCTGTGATACAACATATCGGCTGTAATATTGGTGCTGATCTGTTATCTGGGAGTCTGTGATACAACATATCGGCTGTAATATTGGTGCTGATCTGTTATCGTGGAGTCTGTGATACAACATATCGGCTGTAATATTGGTGCTGATCTGTTATCGGGGAGTCTGTGATACAACATATCGGCTGTAATATTGGTGCTGATCTATTATCGGGGAGTCTGAGATACAACATATCGGCTGTAATATTGGTGCTGATCTGTTATCGGGGATTCTGTGATACAACATATCGGCTGTAATATTGGTGCTGATCTGTTATCGGGAAGTCTGTGATACAAAATATCGGCTGTAATATTGGTGCTGATCTGTTATCGAAGAGTCTGTGATACAACATGTCGGCTGTAATATTGGTGCTGATCTGTTATCGGGGAGTCTGATACAACATATCGGCTGTAATATTGGTGCTGATCTGTTATCGAGGAGACTGTGATACAACATATAGGCTGTAATATTGGTGCTGATCTGTTATCGTGGAGTCTGTGATACAACATATCGACTGTAATATTGGTGTTGATCTGTTATCGGGGAGTCTGTGATACAACATATCGGCTGTAATATTGGTGCTGATCTGTTATCTGTTAGTCTGTGATACAACATATCGGCTGTAATATTGGTGCTGATCTGTTATCGAGGAGTCTGTGATACAACATGTCGGCTGTAATATTGGTGCTGATCTGTTATCGAGGAGTCTGTGATACAACATATTGGTTGTAATATTGGTGCTGATCTGTTATCGAAGAGTCTGTGATACAACATATCGGCTGTAATATTGGTGCTGATCTGTTATCGGGGAGTCTGTGATACAACATGTCGGCTGTAATATTGGTGCTGATCTGTTATCGAGGAGTCTGTGATACAACATATTGGTTGTAATATTGGTGCTGATCTGTTATCGAAGAGTCTGTGATACAACATATCGGCTGTAATATTGGTGCTGATCTGTTATCTGGGAGTCTGTGATACAACATGTCGGCTGTAATATTGTTGCTGATCTGTTATCGGGGAGTCTGTGATACAACATATCGGCTGTAATATTGCTGCTGATCTGTTATCGAGGAGTCTGTGATACAACATATCGGCTGTAATATTGGTGTTGATCTGTTATCGAGGAGTCTGTGATACAACATATCGGCTGTAATATTGGTGCTGATCTGTTATCGGGGAGTCTGTGATACAACATATCGGCTGTAATATTGGTGCTGATCTGTTATCGAGGAGTCTGTGATACAACATGTCGGCTGTAATATTGGTGTTGATCTGTTATCGGGGATTCTGTGATACAACATATAGGCTGTAATATTGGTGCTGATCTGTTATCGAGGAGTCTGTGATACAACATGTCGGCTGTAATATTGGTGTTGATCTGTTATCGGGGAGTCTGTGATACAACATGTCGGCTGTAATATTGGTGATGATCTGTTATCGAGGAGTCTGTGATACAACATATCGGCTGTAATATTGGTGTTGATCTGTTATCGGGGATTCTGTGATACAACATATAGGCTGTAATATTGGTGTTGATCTGTTATCGGGGATTCTGTGATACAACATATCGGCTGTAATATTGGTGCTGATCTGTTATCGAGGAGTCTGTGATACAACATGTCGGCTGTAATATTGGTGATGATCTGTTATCGAGGAGTCTGTGATACAACATATCGGCTGTAATATTGGTGCTGATCTGTTATCGAGGAGTCTGTGTTACAACATGTCGGCTGTAATATTGGTGATGATCTGTTATCGGGGAGTCTGTGATACAACATGTCGGCTGTAATATTGGTGATGATCTGTTATCGGGGAGTCTGTGATACAACATGTCGGCTGTAATATTGGTGCTGATCTGTTATCGGGGAGTCTGTGATACAACATGTCGGCTGTAATATTGGTGATGATCTGTTATCGAGGAGTCTGTGATACAACATATCGGCTGTAATATTGGTGTTGATCTGTTATCGAGGAGTCTGTGATACAACATATCGGCTGTAATATTGGTGTTGATCTGTTATCGAGGAGTCTGTGATACAACATATCGGCTGTAATATTGGTGTTGATCTGTTATCGGGGAGTCTGTGATACAACATGTCGGCTGTAATATTGGTGATGATCTGTTATCGAGGAGTCTGTGATACAACATGTCGGCTGTAATATTGGTGTTGATCTGTTATCGGGGAGTCTGTGATACAACATGTCGGCTGTAATATTGGTGATGATCTGTTATCGGGGAGTCTGTGATACAACATATCGGCTGTAATATTGGTGCTGATCTGTTATCGGGGAGTCTGATACAACATATAGGCTGTAATATTGGTGCTGATCTGTTATCGAGGAGTCTGTGATACAACATGTCGGCTGTAATATTGGTGCTGATCTGTTATCGTGGCGTCTGTGATACAACATATCGGCTGTAATATTGGTGCTGATCTGTTATCGGGGAGTCTGATACAACATATCGGCTGTAATATTGGTGCTGATCTGTTATCGTGGAGTCTGTGATGCAACATATCGGCTGTAATATTGGTGCTGATCTGTTATCGTGGAGTCTGTGATACAACATATAGGCTGTAATATTGGTGCTGATCTGTTATCGGGGAGTCTGTGATACAACATGTCGGCTGTAATATTGGTGCTGATCTGTTATCGGGGAGTCTGATACAACATATCGGCTGTAATATTGGTGCTGATCTGTTATCGTGGAGTCTGTGATGCAACATATCGGCTGTAATATTGGTGCTGATCTGTTATCGGGGATTCTGTGATACAACATATAGGCTGTAATATTGGTGCTGATCTGTTATCGGGGAGTCTGTGATACAACATGTCGGCTGTAATATTGGTGCTGATCTGTTATCGGGGAGTCTGTGATACAACATATCGACTGTAATATTGGTGCTGATCTGTTATCGGGGAGTCTGTGATACAACATGTCGGCTGTAATATTGGTGCTGATCTGTTATCGGGGAGTCTGTGATACAACATGTCGGCTGTAATATTGGTGCTGATCTGTTATCGTGGCGTCTGTGATACAACATATCTGCTGTAATATTGGTGCTGATCTGTTATCGAGGAGTCTGTGATACAACATGTCGGCTGTAATATTGGTGCTGATCTGTTATCGGGGATTCTGTGATACAACATATCGGCTGTAATATTGCTGCTGATCTGTTATCGAGGAGTCTGTGATACAACATGTCGGCTGTAATATTGGTGCTGATCTGTTATCGGGGATTCTGTGATACAACATATCGGCTGTAATATTGGTGCTGATCTGTTATCTTGGAGTCTGAGATACAACATGTCGGCTGTAATATTGGTGCTGATCTGTTATCGGGGAGTCTGTGATACAACATGTCGACTGTAATATTGGTGTTGATCTGTTATCGGGGAGTCTGAGATACAACATATCGGCTGTAATATTGGTGCTGATCTGTTATCGGGGATTCTGTGATACAACATATCGGCTGTAATATTGGTGCTGATCTGTTATCGGGGAGTCTGTGATACAACATATCGACTGTAATATTGGTGTTGATCTGTTATCGGGGAGTCTGAGATACAACATATCGGCTGTAATATTGGTACTGATCTGTTATCGGGGATTCTGAGATACAACATATCTGCTGTAATATTGGTGTTGATCTGTTATCGGGGAGTCTGTGATACAACATATCGGCTGTAATATTGGTGCTGATCTATTATCGGGGAGTCTGAGATACAACATATCGGCTGTAATATTGGTGCTGATCTGTTATCGGGGATTCTGTGATACAACATATCGGCTGTAATATTGGTGCTGATCTGTTATCGGGAAGTCTGTGATACAAAATATCGGCTGTAATATTGGTGCTGATCTGTTATCGAAGAGTCTGTGATACAACATGTCGGCTGTAATATTGGTGCTGATCTGTTATCGGGGAGTCTGATACAACATATCGGCTGTAATATTGGTGCTGATCTGTTATCGAGGAGACTGTGATACAACATATAGGCTGTAATATTGGTGCTGATCTGTTATCGTGGAGTCTGTGATACAACATATCGACTGTAATATTGGTGTTGATCTGTTATCGGGGAGTCTGTGATACAACATATCGGCTGTAATATTGGTGCTGATCTGTTATCTGGGAGTCTGTGATACAACATATCGGCTGTAATATTGGTGCTGATCTGTTATCGAGGAGTCTGTGATACAACATGTCGGCTGTAATATTGGTGCTGATCTGTTATCGAGGAGTCTGTGATACAACATATTGGTTGTAATATTGGTGCTGATCTGTTATCGAAGAGTCTGTGATACAACATATCGGCTGTAATATTGGTGCTGATCTGTTATCGGGGAGTCTGTGATACAACATATCGGCTGTAATATTGGTGCTGATCTGTTATCTGGGAGTCTGTGATACAACATGTCGGCTGTAATATTGTTGCTGATCTGTTATCGGGGAGTCTGTGATACAACATATCGGCTGTAATATTGCTGCTGATCTGTTATCGAGGAGTCTGTGATACAACATATCGGCTGTAATATTGGTGTTGATCTGTTATCGAGGAGTCTGTGATACAACATATCGGCTGTAATATTGGTGCTGATCTGTTATCGGGGAGTCTGTGATACAACATATCGGCTGTAATATTGGTGCTGATCTGTTATCGAGGAGTCTGTGATACAACATGTCGGCTGTAATATTGGTGTTGATCTGTTATCGGGGATTCTGTGATACAACATATAGGCTGTAATATTGGTGTTGATCTGTTATCGGGGAGTCTGTGATACAACATATCGGCTGTAATATTGGTGTTGATCTGTTATCGGGGAGTCTGTGATACAACATGTCGGCTGTAATATTGGTGATGATCTGTTATCGAGGAGTCTGTGATACAACATATCGGCTGTAATATTGGTGTTGATCTGTTATCGGGGATTCTGTGATACAACATATAGGCTGTAATATTGGTGTTGATCTGTTATCGGGGATTCTGTGATACAACATATCGGCTGTAATATTGGTGCTGATCTGTTATCGAGGAGTCTGTGATACAACATGTCGGCTGTAATATTGGTGATGATCTGTTATCGGGGAGTCTGTGATACAACATGTCGGCTGTAATATTGGTGATGATCTGTTATCGAGGAGTCTGTGATACAACATATCGGCTGTAATATTGGTGCTGATCTGTTATCGGGGAGTCTGATACAACATATCGGCTGTAATATTGGTGCTGATCTGTTATCTTGGAGTCTGAGATACAACATATCGGCTGTAATATTGGTGTTGATCTGTTATCGGGGATTCTGTGATACAACATATCGGCTGTAATATTGGTGCTGATCTGTTATCGGGGAGTCTGTGATACAACATATCGACTGTAATATTGGTGTTGATCTGTTATCGGGGAGTCTGTGATACAACATATCGGCTGTAATATTGGTGCTGATCTGTTATCGAAGAGTCTGTGATACAACATATCGACTGTAATATTGGTGTTGATCTGTTATCGGGGAGTCTGTGATACAACATATAGGCTGTAATATTGGTGCTGGTCTGTTATCGTGGAGTCTGTGATACAACATATCGACTGTAATATTGGTGTTGATCTGTTATCGGGGAGTCTGTGATACAACATATCGGCTGTAATATTGGTGCTGATCTGTTATCGGGGAGTCTGTGATACAACATATCGGCTGTAATATTGGTGCTGATCTGTTATCTTGGAGTCTGAGATACAACATATCGGCTGTAATATTGGTGCTGATCTGTTATCTGGGAGTATGTGATACAACATATTGGTTGTAATATTGGTGCTGATCTGTTATCGAAGAGTCTGTGATACAACATGTCGGCTGTAATATTGGTGCTGATCTGTTATCGGGGAGTCTGTGATACAACATGTCGGCTGTAATATTGTTGCTGATCTGTTATCGGGGAGTCTGTGATACAACATATAGGCTGTAATATTGGTGCTGATCTGTTATCGGGGAGTCTGTGATACAACATATCGACTGTAATATTGGTGTTGATCTGTTATCGGGGAGTCTGTGATACAACATGTCGGCTGTAATATTGGTGCTGATCTGTTATCGGGGCGTATGTGATACAACATATAGGCTGTAATATTGGTGCTGATCTGTTATCGAAGAGTCTGTGATACAACATATCGGCTGTAATATTGGTGCTGATCTGTTATCTGGGAGTCTGTGATACAACATATCGGCTGTAATATTGGTGCTGATCTGTTATGGGGGAGTCTGTGATACAACATGTCGGCTGTAATATTGTTGCTGATCTGTTATCGGGGAGTCTGTGATACAACATATCGGCTGTAATATTGGTGCTGATCTGTTATCGGGAAGTCTGTGATACAACATATCGGCTGTAATATTGGTGCTGATCTGTTATCGAAGAGTCTGTGATACAACATGTCGGCTGTAATATTGGTGCTGATCTGTTATCGGGGAGTCTGTGATACAACATATCGACTGTAATATTGGTGTTGATCTGTTATCGGGGAGTCTGTGATACAACATATAGGCTGTAATATTGGTGCTGATCTGTTATCGTGGAGTCTGTGATACAACATATCGACTGTAATATTGGTGTTGATCTGTTATCGGGGAGTCTGTGATACAACATATCGGCTGTAATATTGGTGCTGATCTGTTATCTAGGAGTCTGAGATACAACATATCGGCTGTAATATTGGTGCTGATCTGTTATCTGGGAGTATGTGATACAACATATTGGTTGTAATATTGGTGCTGATCTGTTATCGAAGAGTCTGTGATACAACATATCGGCTGTAATATTGGTGCTGATCTGTTATCGGGGAGTCTGTGATACAACATGTCGGCTGTAATATTGGTGCTGATCTGTTATCGGGGCGTATGTGATACAACATATAGGCTGTAATATTGGTGCTGATCTGTTATCGAAGAGTCTGTGATACAACATATCGGCTGTAATATTGGTGCTGATCTGTTATCTGGGAGTCTGTGATACAACATATCGGCTGTAATATTGGTGCTGATCTGTTATGGGGGAGTCTGTGATACAACATATCGGCTGTAATATTGGTGCTGACCTGTTATCGGGGAGTCTGTGATACAACATGTCGGCTGTAATATTGTTGCTGATCTGTTATCGGGGAGTCTGTGTTACAACATGTCGGCTGTAATATTGGTGATGATCTGTTATCGGGGAGTCTGTGATACAACATGTCGGCTGTAATATTGGTGATGATCTGTTATCGGGGAGTCTGTGATACAACATGTCGGCTGTAATATTGTTGCTGATCTGTTATCGGGGAGTCTGTGATACAACATGTCGGCTGTAATATTGGTGATGATCTGTTATCGAGGAGTCTGTGATACAACATATCGGCTGTAATATTGGTGCTGATCTGTTATCGGGGATTCTGTGATACAATATATCGGTTGTAATATTGGTGCTGATCTGTTATCGGGGAGTCTGTGATACAACATATCGGCTGTAATATTGGTGTTGATCTGTTATCGAGGAGTCTGTGATACAACATATCGGCTGTAATATTGGTGTTGATCTGTTATCGATGAGTCTGTGATACAACATATCTGCTGTAATATTGGTGCTGATCTGTTATCGGGGAGTCTGTGATACAACATATCGGCTGTAATATTGGTGCTGATCTGTTATCGAGGAGTCTGTGATACAACATATCGGCTGTAATATTGGTGTTGATCTGTTATCGATGAGTCTGTGATACAACATATCTGCTGTAATATTGGTGCTGATCTGTTATCGGGGAGTCTGTGATACAACATATCGGCTGTAATATTGGTGCTGATCTGTTATCGAGGAGTCTGTGATACAACATGTCGGCTGTAATATTGGTGATGATCTGTTATGGGGGAGTCTGTGATACAACATGTCGGCTGTAATATTGGTGCTGATCTGTTATCGGGGAGTCTGTGATACAACATGTCGGCTGTAATATTGGTGCTGATCTGTTATCGGGGAGTCTGTGATACAACATATCAGCTGTAATATTGGTGCTGATCTGTTATCGGGGATTCTGTGATACAACATGTCGGCTGTAATATTGGTGCTGATCTGTTATCGAGGAGTCTGTGATACAACATGTCGGCTGTAATATTGGTGCTGATCTGTTATCGTGGCGTCTGTGATACAACATATCAGCTGTAATTTTGGTGCTGATCTGTTATCGGGGAGTCTGTGATACAACATATCGGCTGTAATATTGGCGCTGATCTGTTATCGGGGATTCTGTGATACAACATATCGGCTGTAATATTGGTGCTGATCTGTTATCGTGGCGTCTGTGATACAACATGTCGGCTGTAATATTGGTGCTGATCTGTTATCGGGGAGTCTGTGATACAACATATCGGCTGTAATATTGGCGCTGATCTGTTATCGGGGATTCTGTGATACAACATATCGGCTGTAATATTGGTGCTGATCTGTTATCGTGGCGTCTGTGATACAACATGTCGGCTGTAATATTGTTGCTGATCTGTTATCGGGAAGTCTGTGATACAACATATCGGCTGTAATATTGGTGCTGATCTGTTATCGGGGAGTCTGTGATACAACATATCGGCTGTAATATTGGTGCTGATCTGTTATCGGGAAGTCTGTGATACAACATATCGGCTGTAATATTGGTGCTGATCTGTTATCGGGGAGTCTGTGATACAACATGTCGGCTGTAATATTGGTGCTGATCTGTTATCGGGGAGGCTGTGATACAACATGTCGGCTGTAATATTGGTGCTGATCTGTTATCGGGGCGTATGTGATACAACATATAGGCTGTAATATTGGTGCTGATCTGTAATCGAAGAGTCTGTGATACAACATATCGGCTGTAATATTGGTGCTGATCTGTTATCTGGGAGTCTGTGATACAACATATCGGCTGTAATATTGGTGCTGATCTGTTATGGGGGAGTCTGTGATACAACATATCGGCTGTAATATTGGTGCTGATCTGTTATCGAGGAGTCTGTGATACAACATGTCGGCTGTAATATTGGTGATGATCTGTTATCGGGGAGTCTGTGATACAACATGTCGGCTGTAATATTGGTGATGATCTGTTATCGGGGAGTCTGTGATACAACATGTCGGCTGTAATATTGGTGCTGATCTGTTATCGGGGAGTCTGTGATACAACATGTCGGCTGTAATATTGGTGCTGACCTGTTATCGGGGATTCTGTGATACAACATGTCGGCTGTAATATTGGTGCTGATCTGTTATCGAGGAGTCTGTGATACAACATGTCGGCTGTAATATTGGTGCTGATGTGTTATCGTGGCGTCTGTGATACAACATATCAGCTGTAATTTTGGTGCTGATCTGTTATCGGGGAGTCTGTGATACAACATATTGGCTGTAATATTGGTGCTGATCTGTTATCGGGAAGTCTGTGATACAACATATCGGCTGTAATATTGGCGCTGATCTGTTATCGGGGATTCTGTGATACAACATATCGGCTGTAATATTGGTGCTGATCTGTTATCGTGGCGTCTGTGATACAACATGTCGGCTGTAATATTGGTGCTGATCTGTTATCGGGGAGTCTGTGATACAACATATCGACTGTAATATTGGTGTTGATCTGTTATCGGGGAGTCTGTGATACAACATATAGGCTGTAATATTGGTGCTGATCTGTTATCGAAGAGTCTGTGATACAACATATCGGCTGTAATATTGGTGCTGATCTGTTATCTGGGAGTCTGTGATACAACATATCGGCTGTAATATTGGTGCTGATCTGTTATGGGGGAGTCTGTGATACAACATGTCGGCTGTAATATTGTTGCTGATCTGTTATCGGGGAGTCTGTGATACAACATATCGGCTGTAATATTGGTGCTGATCTGTTATCGAAGAGTCTGTGATACAACATGTCGGCTGTAATATTGGTGCTGATCTGTTATCGGGGAGTCTGTGATACAACATATCGACTGTAATATTGGTGTTGATCTGTTATCGGGGAGTCTGTGATACAACATATAGGCTGTAATATTGGTGCTGATCTGTTATCGTGGAGTCTGTGATACAACATATCGACTGTAATATTGGTGTTGATCTGTTATCGGGGAGTCTGTGATACAACATATCGGCTGTAATATTGGTGCTGATCTGTTATCGGGAAGTCTGTGATACAACATATCGGCTGTAATATTGGTGCTGATCTGTTATCGAAGAGTCTGTGATACAACATGTCGGCTGTAATATTGGTGCTGATCTGTTATCGGGGAGTCTGTGATACAACATATCGACTGTAATATTGGTGTTGATCTGTTATCGGGGAGTCTGTGATACAACATATCGGCTGTAATATTGGTGCTGATCTGTTATCTAGGAGTCTGAGATACAACATATCGGCTGTAATATTGGTGCTGATCTGTTATCTGGGAGTCTGTGATACAACATGTCGGCTGTAATATTGGTGCTGATCTGTTATCGGGGAGTCTGTGATACAACATATCGACTGTAATATTGGTGTTGATCTGTTATCGGGGAGTCTGTGATACAACATGTTGGCTCTAATATTGGTGCTGATCTGTTATCGGGGAGTCTGTGATACAACATGTCGGCTGTAATATTGGTGCTGATCTGTTATCGGGGAGTCTGTGATACAACATATAGGCTGTAATATTGGTGCTGATCTGTTATCGAAGAGTCTGTGATACAACATATCGGCTGTAATATTGGTGCTGATCTGTTATCTGGGAGTCTGTGATACAACATATCGGCTGTAATATTGGTGCTGATCTGTTATCGAAGAGTCTGTGATACAACATATCGGCTGTAATATTGGTGCTGATCTGTTATCTGGGAGTCTGTGATACAACATATAGGCTGTAATATTGGTGCTGATCTATTATCGGGGAGTCTGTGATACAACATATAGGCTGTAATATTGGTGATGATCTGTTATCGAGGAGTCTGTGATACAACATATCGGCTGTAATATTGGTGTTGATCTGTTATCGAGGAGTCTGTGATACAACATATCGGCTGTAATATTGGTGTTGATCTGTTATCGGGAAGTCTGTGATACAACATGTCGGCTGTAATATTGGTGATGATCTGTTATCGGGGAGTCTGTGATACAACATGTCGGCTGTAATATTGGTGCTGATCTGTTATCGGGGAGTCTGTGATACAACATGTCGGCTGTAATATTGGTGATGATCTGTTATCGAGGAGTCTGTGATACAACATATCGGCTGTAATATTGGTGTTGATCTGTTATCGAGGAGTCTGTGATACAACATATCGGCTGTAATATTGGTGTTGATCTGTTATCGATGAGTCTGTGATACAACATATCGGCTGTAATATTGGTGCTGATCTGTTATCGAGGAGTCTGTGATACAACATATAGGCTGTAATATTGGTGCTGATCTGTTATCGGGGAGTCTGTGATACAACATATCGGCTGTAATATTGGTGCTGATCTGTTATCGAGGAGTCTGTGATACAACATGTCGGCTGTAATATTGGTGATGATCTGTTATCGGGGAGTCTGTGATACAACATTTCGGCTGTAATATTGGTGATGATCTGTTATCGGGGAGTCTGTGATACAACATGTCGGCTGTAATATTGGTGCTGATCTGTTATCGGGGAGTCTGTGATACAACATGTCGGCTGTAATATTGGTGATGATCTGTTATCGGGGAGTCTGTGATACAACATGTCGGCTGTAATATTGGTGATGATCTGTTATCGGGGAGTCTGTGATACAACATGTCGGCTGTAATATTGGTGATGATCTGTTATCGGGGAGTCTGATACAACATATAGGCTGTAATATTGGTGCTGATCTGTTATCGAGGAGTCTGTGATACAACATGTCGGCTGTAATATTGGTGCTGATCTGTTATCGTGGCGTCTGTGATACAACATATAGGCTGTAATATTGGTGCTGATCTGTTATCGAGGAGTCTGTGATACAACATATCGGCTGTAATATTGGTGCTGATCTGTTATCGAGGAGTCTGTGATACAACATATCAGCTGTAATATTGGTGCTGATCTGTTATCGAGGAGTCTGTGATACAACATGTCGGCTGTAATATTGGTGCTGATCTGTTATCGTGGCGTCTGTGATACAACATATCGGCAGTAATATTGGTGCTGATCTGTTATCTTGGAGTCTGAGATACAACATGTCGGCTGTAATATTGGTGCTGATCTGTTATCGGGGAGTCTGTGATACAACATGTCGACTGTAATATTGGTGTTGATCTGTTATCGGGGAGTCTGAGATACAACATATCGGCTGTAATATTGGTGCTGATCTGTTATCGGGGATTCTGTGATACAACATATCGGCTGTAATATTGGTGCTGATCTGTTATCGTGGCGTCTGTGATACAACATATCTGCTGTAATATTGGTGCTGATCTGTTATCGGGGAGTCTGATACAACATATAGGCTGTAATATTGGTGCTGATCTGTTATCGAGGAGTCTGTGATACAACATGTCGGCTGTAATATTGGTGCTGATCTGTTATCGGGGAGTCTGTGATACAACATATCGGCTGTAATATTGGTGCTGATCTGTTATCGAGGAGTCTGTGATACAACATGTCGGCTGTAATATTGGTGATGATCTGTTATCGGGGAGTCTGTGATACAACATGTCGGCTGTAATATTGGTGCTGATCTGTTATCGAGGAGTCTGTGATACAACATATAGGCTGTAATATTGGTGATGATCTGTTATCGGGGAGTCTGTGATACAACATGTCGGCTGTAATATTGGTGCTGATCTGTTATCGGGGAGTCTGTGATACAACAACATGTCGGCTGTAATATTGGTGATGATCTGTTATCGGGGAGTCTGTGATACAACATATCGGCTGTAATATTGGTGCTGATCTGTTATCGGGGAGTCTGATACAACATATAGGCTGTAATATTGGTGCTGATCTGTTATCGAGGAGTCTGTGATACAACATGTCGGCTGTAATATTGGTGCTGATCTGTTATCGTGGTGTCTGTGATACAACATATCAGCTGTAATATTGGTGCTGATCTGTTATCGGGGATTCTGTGATACAACATATCGGCTGTAATATTGGTGCTGATCTGTTATCGGGGAGTCTGTGATACAACATGTCGGCTGTAATATTGGTACTGATCTGTTATCGGGGATTCTGAGATACAACATATCGGCTGTAATATTGGTGTTGATCTGTTATCGGGGAGTCTGTGATACAACATATCGGCTGTAATATTGGTGCTGATCTGTTATCTTGGAGTCTGAGATACAACATATCGGCTGTAATATTGGTGCTGATCTGTTATCGGGGATTCTGTGATACAACATATCGGCTGTAATATTGGTGCTGATCTGTTATCGGGGAGTCTGTGATACAACATATCGACTGTAATATTGGTGTTGATCTGTTATCGGGGAGTCTGTGATACAACATATCGGCTGTAATATTGGTGCTGATCTGTTATCGTGGAGTCTGTGATACAACATATCGGCTGTAATATTGGTGCTGATCTGTTATCGGGGAGTCTGTGATACAACATATAGGCTGTAATATTGGTGCTGATCTGTTATCGGGGAGTCTATGATACAACATATCGACTGTAATATTGGTGTTGATCTGTTATCGGGGAGTCTGTGATACAACATATCGGCTGTAATATTGGTGCTGATCTGTTATCGTGGAGTCTATGATACAACATATCGGCTGTAATATTGGTGATGATCTGTTATCGGGGAGTCTGTGATACAACATAATGGCTGTAATATTGGTGCTGATCTGTTATCGGGGAGTCTGTGATACAACATATCGACTGTAATATTGGTGTTGATCTGTTATCGGGGAGTCTGTGATACAACATATCGGCTGTAATATTGGTGCTGATCTGTTATCGGGGAGTCTGTGATACAACATATCGGCTGTAATATTGGTGCTGATCTGTTATCGGGGAGTCTGTGATACAACATATCGGCTGTAATATTGGTGCTGATCTGTTATCGTGGAGTCTGTGATACAACATATCGGCTGTAATATTGGTGCTGATCTGTTATCGGGGAGTCTGTGATACAACATATAGGCTGTAATATTGGTGCTGATCTGTTATCGGGGAGTCTATGATACAACATATCGACTGTAATATTGGTGCTGATCTGTTATCGGGGATTCTGTGATACAACATATCGGCTGTAATATTGGTGCTGATCTGTTATCGGGGAGTCTGTGATACAACATATCGACTGTAATATTGGTGCTGATCTGTTATCGGGGAGTCTGTGATACAACATATCGGCTCTAATATTGGTGCTGATCTGTTATCGGGGAGTCTGTGATACAACATATCGGCTCTAATATTGGTGCTGATCTGTTATCGAGGAGTCTATGATACAACATATCGGCTGTAATATTGGTGCTGATCTGTTATCGGGGATTCTGTGATACAACATATCGGCTGTAATATTGGTGCTGATCTGTTATCGGGGAGTCTGTGATACAACATATCGGCTGTAATATTGGTGCTGATCTGTTATCGTGGAGTCTGTGATACAACATATCGGCTGTAATATTGGTGCTGATCTGTTATCGAGGAGTCTGTGATACAACATATCGGCTGTAATATTGGTGTTGATCTGTTAAAGGGGAGTCTGTGATACAACATATCGGCTGTAATATTGGTGCTGATCTGTTATCTTGGAGTCTGAGATACAACATATCGGCTGTAATATTGGTGCTGATCTGTTATCGGGGCGTCTGTGATACAACATATAGGCTGTAATATTGGTGCTGATCTGTTATCGGGGAGTCTGTGATACAACATATCGACTGTAATATTGGTGCTGATCTGTTATGGGGGAGTCTGTGATACAACATGTCGGCTGTAATATTGTTGCTGATCTGTTATGGGGGAGTCTGTGATACAACATATCGGCTGTAATATTGGTGTTGATCTGTTATCGGGGAGTATGTGATACAACATATTGGTTGTAATATTGGTGCTGATCTGTTATCGAAGAGTCTGTGATACAACATGTCGGCTGTAATATTGGTGCTGATCTGTTATCGGGGCGTCTGTGATACAACATATAGGCTGTAATATTGGTGCTGATCTGTTATCGGGGAGTCTGTGATACAACATATCGACTGTAATATTGGTGCTGATCTGTTATGGGGGAGTCTGTGATACAACATGTCGGCTGTAATATTGTTGCTGATCTGTTATCGGGGAGTCTGTGATACAACATATCGGCTGTAATATTGCTGCTGATCTGTTATCGAGGAGTCTGTGATACAACATATCGGCTGTAATATTGGTGCTGATCTGTTATCGAGGAGTCTGTGATACAACATATCGGCTGTAATATTGGTGTTGATCTGTTATCGGGGAGTCTGTGATACAACATGTCGGCTGTAATATTGGTGATGATCTGTTATCGGGGAGTCTGTGATACAACATGTCGGCTGTAATATTGGTGCTGATCTGTTATCGGGGAGTCTGTGATACAACATGTCGGCTGTAATATTGGTGATGATCTGTTATCGAGGAGTCTGTGATACAACATATCGGCTGTAATATTGGTGTTGATCTGTTATCGGGGAGTCTGTGATACAACATATCGGCTGTAATATTGGTGCTGATCTGTTATCGGGGAGTCTGTGATACAACATATCGGCTGTAATATTGGTGATGATCTGTTATCGAGGAGTCTGTGATACAACATATCGGCTGTAATATTGGTGCTGATCTGTTATCTGGGAGTATGTGATACAACATATTGGTTGTAATATTGGTGCTGATCTGTTATCGAAGAGTCTGTGATACAACATGTCGGCTGTAATATTGGTGCTGACCTGTTATCGGGGCGTCTGTGATACAACATATAGGCTGTAATATTGGTGCTGATCTGTTATCGGGGAGTCTGTGATACAACATATCGACTGTAATATTGGTGCTGATCTGTTATGGGGGAGTCTGTGATACAACATGTCGGCTGTAATATTGTTGCTGATCTGTTATCGGGGAGTCTGTGATACAACATATCGGCTGTAATATTGCTGCTGATCTGTTATCGAGGAGTCTGTGATACAACATATCGGCTGTAATATTGGTGCTGATCTGTTATCGAGGAGTCTGTGATACAACATATCGGCTGTAATATTGGTGTTGATCTGTTATCGGGGAGTCTGTGATACAACATGTCGGCTGTAATATTGGTGATGATCTGTTATCGGGGAGTCTGTGATACAACATGTCGGCTGTAATATTGGTGCTGATCTGTTATCGGGGAGTCTGTGATACAACATGTCGGCTGTAATATTGGTGATGATCTGTTATCGAGGAGTCTGTGATACAACATATCGGCTGTAATATTGGTGTTGATCTGTTATCGGGGAGTCTGTGATACAACATATCGGCTGTAATATTGGTGCTGATCTGTTATCGGGGAGTCTGTGATACAACATATCGGCTGTAATATTGGTGATGATCTGTTATCGAGGAGTCTGTGATACAACATATCGGCTGTAATATTGGTGATGATCTGTTATCGGGGAGTCTGTGATACAACATATCGGCTGTAATATTGGTGCTGATCTGTTATCGTGGCGTCTGTGATACAACATATCAGCTGTAATATTGGTGCTGATCTGTTATCGGGGATTCTGTGATACAACATGTCGGCTGTAATATTGGTGCTGATCTGTTATCGGGGAGTCTGTGATACAACATGTCGGCTGTAATATTGTGCTGATCTGTTATCGGGGAGTCTGTGATACAACATATAGGCTGTAATATTGTGCTGATCTGTTATCGGGGAGTCTGTGATACAACATATAGGCTGTAATATTGGTGCTGATCTGTTATCGGGGAGTCTGTGATACAACATATCGGCTGTAATATTGGTGCTGATCTGTTATCGAAGAGTCTGTGATACAACATATCGACTGTAATATTGGTGCTGATCTGTTATCGAGGAGTCTGTGATACAACATATCGGCTGTAATATTGGTGCTGATCTGTTATCGTGGCGTCTGTGATACAACATATCAGCTGTAATATTGGTGCTGATCTGTTATCGGGGATTCTGTGATACAACATGTCGGCTGTAATATTGGTGCTGATCTGTTATCGGGGAGTCTGTGATACAACATGTCGGCTGTAATATTGTGCTGATCTGTTATCGGGGAGTCTGTGATACAACATATAGGCTGTAATATTGTGCTGATCTGTTATCGGGGAGTCTGTGATACAACATATAGGCTGTAATATTGGTGCTGATCTGTTATCGGGGAGTCTGTGATACAACATATCGGCTGTAATATTGGTGCTGATCTGTTATCGAAGAGTCTGTGATACAACATATCGACTGTAATATTGGTGCTGATCTGTTATCGAGGAGTCTGTGATACAACATATCGGCTGTAATATTGGTGCTGATCTGTTATCGAAGAGTCTGTGATACAACATATCGACTGTAATATTGGTGCTGATCTGTTATCGAAGAGTCTGTGATACAACATATCGACTGTAATATTGGTGCTGATCTGTTATCGAAGAGTCTGTGATACAACATATCGGCTGTAATATTGGTGCTGATCTGTTATCGAAGAGTCTGTGATACAACATATCGACTGTAATATTGGTGCTGATCTGTTATCGGGGAGTCTGATACAACATATAGGCTGTAATATTGTGCTGATCTGTTATCGGGGAGTCTGTGATACAACATATAGGCTGTAATATTGTGCTGATCTGTTATCGGGGAGTCTGTGATACAACATATAGGCTGTAATATTGGTGCTGATCTGTTATCGAGGAGTCTGTGATACAACATATCTGCTGTAATATTGGTGCTGATCTGTTATCGAAGAGTCTGTGATACAACATATCGGCTGTAATATTGGTGCTGATCTGTTATCGAAGAGTCTGTGATACAACATATCGACTGTAATATTGGTGCTGATCTGTTATCGGGGAGTCTGATACAACATATAGGCTGTAATATTGTGCTGATCTGTTATCGGGGAGTCTGTGATACAACATATAGGCTGTAATATTGTGCTGATCTGTTATCGGGGAGTCTGTGATACAACATATCTGCTGTAATATTGGTGCTGATCTGTTATCGAGGAGTCTGTGATACAACATATCTGCTGTAATATTGGTGCTGATCTGTTATCGAGGAGTCTGTGATACAACATATCTGCTGTAATATTGGTGCTGATCTGTTATCGGGGATTCTGTGATACAACATATCGGCAGTAATATTGGTGCTGATCTGTTATTGAGGAGTCTGTGATACAACATATCTGCTGTAATATTGGTGTTGATCTGTTATCGGGGAGTCTGTGATACAACATGTCGGCTGTAATATTGGTGATGATCTGTTATCGGGGAGTCTGTGATACAACATGTCGGCTGTAATATTGGTGCTGATCTGTTATCGGGGAGTCTGTGATACAACATGTCGGCTGTAATATTGGTGATGATCTGTTATCGAGGAGTCTGTGATACAACATATCGGCTGTAATATTGGTGTTGATCTGTTATCGGGGAGTCTGTGATACAACATGTCGGCTGTAATATTGGTGATGATCTGTTATCGGGGAGTCTGTGATACAACATGTCGGCTGTAATATTGGTGCTGATCTGTTATCGGGGAGTCTGTGATACAACATGTCGGCTGTAATATTGGTGATGATCTGTTATCGAGGAGTCTGTGATACAACATATCGGCTGTAATATTGGTGTTGATCTGTTATCGGGGAGTCTGTGATACAACATATCGGCTGTAATATTGGTGCTGATCTGTTATCGGGGAGTCTGTGATACAACATATCGGCTGTAATATTGGTGATGATCTGTTATCGAGGAGTCTGTGATACAACATATCGGCTGTAATATTGGTGCTGATCTGTTATCTGGGAGTATGTGATACAACATATTGGTTGTAATATTGGTGCTGATCTGTTATCGAAGAGTCTGTGATACAACATGTCGGCTGTAATATTGGTGCTGACCTGTTATCGGGGCGTCTGTGATACAACATATAGGCTGTAATATTGGTGCTGATCTGTTATCGGGGAGTCTGTGATACAACATATCGACTGTAATATTGGTGCTGATCTGTTATGGGGGAGTCTGTGATACAACATGTCGGCTGTAATATTGTTGCTGATCTGTTATCGGGGAGTCTGTGATACAACATATCGGCTGTAATATTGCTGCTGATCTGTTATCGAGGAGTCTGTGATACAACATATCGGCTGTAATATTGGTGCTGATCTGTTATCGAGGAGTCTGTGATACAACATATCGGCTGTAATATTGGTGTTGATCTGTTATCGGGGAGTCTGTGATACAACATGTCGGCTGTAATATTGGTGATGATCTGTTATCGGGGAGTCTGTGATACAACATGTCGGCTGTAATATTGGTGCTGATCTGTTATCGGGGAGTCTGTGATACAACATGTCGGCTGTAATATTGGTGATGATCTGTTATCGAGGAGTCTGTGATACAACATATCGGCTGTAATATTGGTGTTGATCTGTTATCGGGGAGTCTGTGATACAACATATCGGCTGTAATATTGGTGCTGATCTGTTATCGGGGAGTCTGTGATACAACATATCGGCTGTAATATTGGTGATGATCTGTTATCGAGGAGTCTGTGATACAACATATCGGCTGTAATATTGGTGATGATCTGTTATCGGGGAGTCTGTGATACAACATATCGGCTGTAATATTGGTGCTGATCTGTTATCGTGGCGTCTGTGATACAACATATCAGCTGTAATATTGGTGCTGATCTGTTATCGGGGATTCTGTGATACAACATGTCGGCTGTAATATTGGTGCTGATCTGTTATCGGGGAGTCTGTGATACAACATGTCGGCTGTAATATTGTGCTGATCTGTTATCGGGGAGTCTGTGATACAACATATAGGCTGTAATATTGTGCTGATCTGTTATCGGGGAGTCTGTGATACAACATATAGGCTGTAATATTGGTGCTGATCTGTTATCGGGGAGTCTGTGATACAACATATCGGCTGTAATATTGGTGCTGATCTGTTATCGAAGAGTCTGTGATACAACATATCGACTGTAATATTGGTGCTGATCTGTTATCGAGGAGTCTGTGATACAACATATCGGCTGTAATATTGGTGCTGATCTGTTATCGTGGCGTCTGTGATACAACATATCAGCTGTAATATTGGTGCTGATCTGTTATCGGGGATTCTGTGATACAACATGTCGGCTGTAATATTGGTGCTGATCTGTTATCGGGGAGTCTGTGATACAACATGTCGGCTGTAATATTGTGCTGATCTGTTATCGGGGAGTCTGTGATACAACATATAGGCTGTAATATTGTGCTGATCTGTTATCGGGGAGTCTGTGATACAACATATAGGCTGTAATATTGGTGCTGATCTGTTATCGGGGAGTCTGTGATACAACATATCGGCTGTAATATTGGTGCTGATCTGTTATCGAAGAGTCTGTGATACAACATATCGACTGTAATATTGGTGCTGATCTGTTATCGAGGAGTCTGTGATACAACATATCGGCTGTAATATTGGTGCTGATCTGTTATCGAAGAGTCTGTGATACAACATATCGACTGTAATATTGGTGCTGATCTGTTATCGAAGAGTCTGTGATACAACATATCGACTGTAATATTGGTGCTGATCTGTTATCGAAGAGTCTGTGATACAACATATCGGCTGTAATATTGGTGCTGATCTGTTATCGAAGAGTCTGTGATACAACATATCGACTGTAATATTGGTGCTGATCTGTTATCGGGGAGTCTGATACAACATATAGGCTGTAATATTGTGCTGATCTGTTATCGGGGAGTCTGTGATACAACATATAGGCTGTAATATTGTGCTGATCTGTTATCGGGGAGTCTGTGATACAACATATAGGCTGTAATATTGGTGCTGATCTGTTATCGAGGAGTCTGTGATACAACATATCTGCTGTAATATTGGTGCTGATCTGTTATCGAAGAGTCTGTGATACAACATATCGGCTGTAATATTGGTGCTGATCTGTTATCGAAGAGTCTGTGATACAACATATCGACTGTAATATTGGTGCTGATCTGTTATCGGGGAGTCTGATACAACATATAGGCTGTAATATTGTGCTGATCTGTTATCGGGGAGTCTGTGATACAACATATAGGCTGTAATATTGTGCTGATCTGTTATCGGGGAGTCTGTGATACAACATATCTGCTGTAATATTGGTGCTGATCTGTTATCGAGGAGTCTGTGATACAACATATCTGCTGTAATATTGGTGCTGATCTGTTATCGAGGAGTCTGTGATACAACATATCTGCTGTAATATTGGTGCTGATCTGTTATCGGGGATTCTGTGATACAACATATCGGCAGTAATATTGGTGCTGATCTGTTATTGAGGAGTCTGTGATACAACATATCTGCTGTAATATTGGTGCTGATCTGTTATCGGGGATTCTGTGATACAACATATCGGCAGTAATATTGGTGCTGATCTGTTATTGAGGAGTCTGATACAACATGTCGGCTGTAATATTGGTGCTGATCTGTTATCGTGGCGTCTGTGATACAACATATCTGCTGTAATATTGGTGCTGATCTGTTATCGGGGAGTCTGATACAACATATAGGCTGTAATATTGGTGCTGATCTGTTATCGAAGAGTCTGTGATACAACATGTCGGCTGTAATATTGGTGCTGATCTGTTATCGGGGAGTCTGTGATACAACATATCGACTGTAATATTGGTGCTGATCTGTTATCGGGGAGTCTGATACAACATATAGGCTGTAATATTGGTGCTGATCTGTTATCGAGGAGTCTGTGATACAACATGTCGGCTGTAATATTGGTGCTGATCTGTTATCGAGGAGTCTGTGATACAACATGTCGGCTGTAATATTGGTGCTGATCTGTTATCGTGGCGTCTGTGATACAACATATCTGCTGTAATATTGGTGCTGATCTGTTATCGGGGATTCTGTGATACAACATATCGGCTGTAATATTGGTGCTGATCTGTTATCTTGGAGTCTGAGATACAACATGTCGGCTGTAATATTGGTGCTGATCTGTTATCGGGGAGTCTGTGATACAACATGTCGACTGTAATATTGGTGTTGATCTGTTATCGGGGAGTCTGAGATACAACATATCGGCTGTAATATTGGTGCTGATCTGTTATCGGGGATTCTGTGATACAACATATCGGCTGTAATATTGGTGCTGATCTGTTATCGTGGCGTCTGTGATACAACATATCTGCTGTAATATTGGTGCTGATCTGTTATCGGGGAGTCTGATACAACATATAGGCTGTAATATTGGTGCTGATCTGTTATCGAGGAGTCTGTGATACAACATGTCGGCTGTAATATTGGTGCTGATCTGTTATCGGGGAGTCTGTGATACAACATATCGGCTGTAATATTGGTGCTGATCTGTTATCGAGGAGTCTGTGATACAACATGTCGGCTGTAATATTGGTAATGATCTGTTATCGGGGAGTCTGTGATACAACATGTCGGCTGTAATATTGGTGCTGATCTGTTATCGAGGAGTCTGTGATACAACATATAGGCTGTAATATTGGTGATGATCTGTTATCGGGGAGTCTGTGATACAACATGTCGGCTGTAATATTGGTGCTGATCTGTTATCGGGGAGTCTGTGATACAACATGTCGGCTGTAATATTGGTGATGATCTGTTATCGGGGAGTCTGTGATACAACATATCGGCTGTAATATTGGTGCTGATCTGTTATCGGGGAGTCTGATACAACATATAGGCTGTAATATTGGTGCTGATCTGTTATCGAGGAGTCTGTGATACAACATGTCGGCTGTAATATTGGTGCTGATCTGTTATCGTGGCGTCTGTGATACAACATATCTGCTGTAATATTGGTGCTGATCTGTTATCGGGGAGTCTGATACAACATATAGGCTGTAATATTGGTGCTGATCTGTTATCGAGGAGTCTGTGATACAACATGTCGGCTGTAATATTGGTGCTGATCTGTTATCGTGGTGTCTGTGATACAACATATCAGCTGTAATATTGGTGCTGATCTGTTATCGGGGATTCTGTGATACAACATATCGGCTGTAATATTGGTGCTGATCTGTTATCGGGGAGTCTGTGATACAACATGTCGGCTGTAATATTGGTACTGATCTGTTATCGGGGATTCTGAGATACAACATATCTGCTGTAATATTGGTGTTGATCTGTTATCGGGGAGTCTGTGATACAACATATCGGCTGTAATATTGGTGCTGATCTGTTATCTTGGAGTCTGAGATACAACATATCGGCTGTAATATTGGTGCTGATCTGTTATCGGGGATTCTGTGATACAACATATCGGCTGTAATATTTGTGCTGATCTGTTATCGGGGAGTCTGTGATACAACATATCGACTGTAATATTGGTGTTGATCTGTTATCGGGGAGTCTGTGATACAACATATCGGCTGTAATATTGGTGCTGATCTGTTATCGTGGAGTCTGTGATACAACATATCGGCTGTAATATTGGTGCTGATCTGTTATCGGGGAGTCTGTGATACAACATATAGGCTGTAATATTGGTGCTGATCTGTTATCGGGGAGTCTATGATACAACATATCGACTGTAATATTGGTGTTGATCTGTTATCGGGGAGTCTGTGATACAACATATAGGCTGTAATATTGGTGCTGATCTGTTATCGTGGAGTCTATGATACAACATATCGGCTGTAATATTGGTGATGATCTGTTATCGGGGAGTCTGTGATACAACATAATGGCTGTAATATTGGTGCTGATCTGTTATCGGGGAGTCTGTGATACAACATATAGGCTGTAATATTGGTGCTGATCTGTTATCGGGGAGTCTATGATACAACATATCGACTGTAATATTGGTGCTGATCTGTTATCGGGGATTCTGTGATACAACATATCGGCTGTAATATTGGTGCTGATCTGTTATCGGGGAGTCTGTGATACAACATATCGACTGTAATATTGGTGCTGATCTGTTATCGGGGAGTCTGTGATACAACATATCGGCTGTAATATTGGTGTTGATCTGTTATCGAGGAGTCTGTGATACAACATATCGGCTCTAATATTGGTGCTGATCTGTTATCGGGGAGTCTGTGATACAACATATCGGCTCTAATATTGGTGCTGATCTGTTATCGGGGATTCTGTGATACAACATATCGGCTCTAATATTGGTGCTGATCTGTTATCGAGGAGTCTATGATACAACATATCGGCTGTAATATTGGTGCTGATCTGTTATCGGGGATTCTGTGATACAACATATCGGCTGTAATATTGGTGCTGATCTGTTATCGGGGAGTCTGTGATACAACATATCGACTGTAATATTGGTGTTGATCTGTTATCGGGGAGTCTGTGATACAACATATCGGCTGTAATATTGGTGCTGATCTGTTATCGTGGAGTCTGTGATACAACATATCGGCTGTAATATTGGTGCTGATCTGTTATCGAGGAGTCTGTGATACAACATATCGGCTGTAATATTGGTGCTGACCTGTTATCGGGGAGTCTGTGATACAACATATCGGCTGTAATATTGGTGCTGACCTGTTATCGGGGAGTCTGTGATACAACATATCGGCTGTAATATTGGTGTTGATCTGTTAAAGGGGAGTCTGTGATACAACATATCGGCTGTAATATTGGTGCTGATCTGTTATCTTGGAGTCTGAGATACAACATATCGGCTGTAATATTGGTGCTGATCTGTTATCTGGGAGTATGTGATACAACATATTGGTTGTAATATTGGTGCTGATCTGTTATCGAAGAGTCTGTGATACAACATGTCGGCTGTAATATTGGTGCTGATCTGTTATCGGGGCGTCTGTGATACAACATATAGGCTGTAATATTGGTGCTGATCTGTTATCGGGGAGTCTGTGATACAACATATCGACTGTAATATTGGTGCTGATCTGTTATGGGGGAGTCTGTGATACAACATGTCGGCTGTAATATTGTTGCTGATCTGTTATCGGGGAGTCTGTGATACAACATATCGGCTGTAATATTGCTGCTGATCTGTTATCGAGGAGTCTGTGATACAACATATCGGCTGTAATATTGGTGCTGATCTGTTATCGAGGAGTCTGTGATACAACATGTCGGCTGTAATATTTGTGATGATATGTTATCGGGGAGTCTGTGATACAACATGTCGGCTGTAATATTGGTGATGATCTGTTATCGGGGAGTCTGTGATACAACATGTCGGCTGTAATATTGGTGCTGATCTGTTATCGGGGAGTCTGTGATACAACATGTCGGCTGTAATATTGGTGATGATCTGTTATCGAGGAGTCTGTGATACAACATATCGGCTGTAATATTGGTGTTGATCTGTTATCGGGGAGTCTGTGATACAACATATCGGCTGTAATATTGGTGCTGATCTGTTATCGGGGAGTCTGTGATACAACATATCGGCTGTAATATTGGTGATGATCTGTTATCGAGGAGTCTGTGATACAACATATCGGCTGTAATATTGGTGATGATCTGTTATCGGGGAGTCTGTGATACAACATGTCGGCTGTAATATTGGTGCTGATCTGTTATCGGGGAGTCTGTGATACAACATATCTGCTGTAATATTGGTGCTGATCTGTTATCGAAGAGTCTGTGATACAACATATCGACTGTAATATTGGTGCTGATCTGTTATCGGGGAGTCTGATACAACATATAGGCTGTAATATTGTGCTGATCTGTTATCGGGGAGTCTGTGATACAACATATAGGCTGTAATATTGGTGCTGATCTGTTATCGGGGAGTCTGTGATACAACATATCGGCTGTAATATTGGTGCTGATCTGTTATCGAAGAGTCTGTGATACAACATATCGACTGTAATATTGGTGCTGATCTGTTATCGGGGAGTCTGTGATACAACATATAGGCTGTAATATTGTGCTGATCTGTTATCGGGGAGTCTGTGATACAACATATAGGCTGTAATATTGTGCTGATCTGTTATCGGGGAGTCTGTGATACAACATATAGGCTGTAATATTGGTGCTGATCTGTTATCGAGGAGTCTGTGATACAACATATCTGCTGTAATATTGGTGCTGATCTGTTATCGGGGAGTCTGATACAACATGTCGGCTGTAATATTGGTGCTGATCTCTTATCGTGGCGTCTGTGATACAACATATCTGCTGTAATATTGGTGCTGATCTGTTATCGGGGAGTCTGATACAACATATAGGCTGTAATATTGGTGCTGATCTGTTATCGAAGAGTCTGTGATACAACATGTCGGCTGTAATATTGGTGCTGATCTGTTATCGGGGAGTCTGTGATACAACATATCGACTGTAATATTGGTGCTGATCTGTTATCGGGGAGTCTGATACAACATATAGGCTGTAATATTGGTGCTGATCTGTTATCGGGGAGTCTGTGATACAACATATCGGCTGTAATATTGGTGCTGATCTGTTATCGAGGAGTCTGTGATACAACATGTCGGCTGTAATATTGGTGCTGATCTGTTATCGAGGAGTCTGTGATACAACATGTCGGCTGTAATATTGGTGCTGATCTGTTATCGTGGCGTCTGTGATACAACATATCTGCTGTAATATTGGTGCTGATCTGTTATCGAAGAGTCTGATACAACATATAGGCTGTAATATTGGTGCTGATCTGTTATCGAGGAGTCTGTGATACAACATATCGGCTGTAATATTGGTGCTGATCTGTTATCGAAGAGTCAGATACAACATATAGGCTGTAATATTGGTGCTGATCTGTTATCGGGGAGTCTGTGATACAACATGTCGGCTGTAATATTGGTGCTGATCTGTTATCGGGGAGTCTGTGATACAACATATAGGCTGTAATATTGGTGCTGATCTGTTATCGGGGAGTCTGTGATACAACATGTCGGCTGTAATATTGGTGCTGATCTGTTATCGGGGAGTCTGTGATACAACATATAGGCTGTAATATTGGTGCTGATCTGTTATCGGGGAGTCTGTGATACAACATGTCGGCTGTAATACTGGTGCTGATCTGTTATCGGGGAGTCTGTGATACAACATGTCGGCTGTAATATTGGTGCTGATCTGTTATCGGGGAGTCTGTGATACAACATGTCGGCTGTAATATTGGTGCTGATCTGTTATCGGGTGTCTGTGATACAAAATATCTGCTGTAATATTGGTGATGATCTGTTATCGGAGAGTCTGTGATACAACATATCGGCTGTAATATTGGTGCTGATCTGTTATCGAGGAGTCTGTGATACAACATATCTGCTGTAATATTGGTGCTGATCTGTTATCGGGGAGTCTGTGATACAACATATCGGCTGTAATATTGGTGCTGATCTGTTATCGAGGAGTCTGTGATACAACATATCGACTGTAATATTGGTGCTGATCTGTTATCGGGGAGTCTGTGATACAACATGTCGGCTGTAATATTGGTGCTGATCTGTTATCGAGGAGTCTGTGATACAACATATCGACTGTAATATTGGTGCTGATCTGTTATCGTGGCGTCTGTGATACAACATATCTGCTGTAATATTGGTGCTGATCTGTTATCGAGGAGTCTGTGATACAACATATCGGCTGTAATATTGGTGCTGATCTGTTATCGTGGCGTCTGTGATACAACATATCGGCTGTAATATTGGTGCTGATCTGTTATCGGGGAGTCTGTGATACAACATATCGACTGTAATATTGGTGTTGATCTGTTATCGGGGAGTCTGTGATACAACATATCGGCTGTAATATTGGTGCTGACCTGTTATCGGGGAGTCTGTGATACAACATATCGGCTGTAATATTGGTGCTGATCTGTTATCGTGGAGTCTGTGATACAACATATCGGCTGTAATATTGGTGCTGACCTGTTATCGGGGAGTCTGTGATACAACATATCGGCTGTAATATTGGTGCTGATCTGTTATCGTGGAGTCTGTGATACAACATATCGGCTGTAATATTGGTGCTGATCTGTTATCGGGGAGTCTGTGATACAACATATAGGCTGTAATATTGGTGCTGATCTGTTATCGGGGAGTCTATGATACAACATATCGACTGTAATATTGGTGTTGATCTGTTATCGGGGAGTCTGTGATACAACATATAGGCTGTAATATTGGTGCTGATCTGTTATCGTGGAGTCTATGATACAACATATCGGCTGTAATATTGGTGATGATCTGTTATCGGGGAGTCTGTGATACAACATAATGGCTGTAATATTGGTGCTGATCTGTTATCGGGGAGTCTGTGATACAACATATAGGCTGTAATATTGGTGCTGATCTGTTATCGGGGAGTCTATGATACAACATATCGACTGTAATATTGGTGCTGATCTGTTATCGGGGATTCTGTGATACAACATATCGGCTGTAATATTGGTGCTGATCTGTTATCGGGGAGTCTGTGATACAACATATCGACTGTAATATTGGTGCTGATCTGTTATCGGGGAGTCTGTGATACAACATATCGGCTCTAATATTGGTGCTGATCTGTTATCGGGGAGTCTGTGATACAACATATCGACTGTAATATTGGTGCTGATCTGTTATCGGGGAGTCTGTGATACAACATATCGGCTGTAATATTGGTGCTGATCTGTTATCGAGGAGTCTATGATACAACATATCGGCTGTAATATTGGTGCTGATCTGTTATCGGGGATTCTGTGATACAACATATCGGCTGTAATATTGGTGCTGATCTGTTATCGGGGAGTCTGTGATACAACATATCGACTGTAATATTGGTGTTGATCTGTTATCGGGGAGTCTGTGATACAACATATCGGCTGTAATATTGGTGCTGATCTGTTATCGTGGAGTCTGTGATACAACATATCGGCTGTAATATTGGTGCTGATCTGTTATCGAGGAGTCTGTGATACAACATATCGGCTGTAATATTGGTGCTGACCTGTTATCGGGGAGTCTGTGATACAACATATCGGCTGTAATATTGGTGCTGACCTGTTATCGGGGAGTCTGTGATACAACATATCGGCTGTAATATTGGTGTTGATCTGTTAAAGGGGAGTCTGTGATACAACATATCGGCTGTAATATTGGTGCTGATCTGTTATCTTGGAGTCTGAGATACAACATATCGGCTGTAATATTGGTGCTGATCTGTTATCTGGGAGTATGTGATACAACATATTGGTTGTAATATTGGTGCTGATCTGTTATCGAAGAGTCTGTGATACAACATGTCGGCTGTAATATTGGTGCTGATCTGTTATCGGGGCGTCTGTGATACAACATATAGGCTGTAATATTGGTGCTGATCTGTTATCGGGGAGTCTGTGATACAACATATCGACTGTAATATTGGTGCTGATCTGTTATGGGGGAGTCTGTGATACAACATGTCGGCTGTAATATTGTTGCTGATCTGTTATCGGGGAGTCTGTGATACAACATATCGGCTGTAATATTGCTGCTGATCTGTTATCGAGGAGTCTGTGATACAACATATCGGCTGTAATATTGGTGCTGATCTGTTATCGAGGAGTCTGTGATACAACATGTCGGCTGTAATATTGGTGATGATATGTTATCGGGGAGTCTGTGATACAACATGTCGGCTGTAATATTGGTGATGATCTGTTATCGGGGAGTCTGTGATACAACATGTCGGCTGTAATATTGGTGCTGATCTGTTATCGGGGAGTCTGTGATACAACATGTCGGCTGTAATATTGGTGATGATCTGTTATCGGGGAGTCTGTGATACAACATGTCGGCTGTAATATTGGTGCTGATCTGTTATCGGGGAGTCTGTGATACAACATGTCGGCTGTAATATTGGTGATGATCTGTTATCGGGGAGTCTGTGATACAACATGTCGGCTGTAATATTGGTGCTGATCTGTTATCGGGGAGTCTGTGATACAACATGTCGGCTGTAATATTGGTGCTGATCTGTTATCGGGGCGTCTGTGATACAACATATAGGCTGTAATATTGGTGCTGATCTGTTATCGGGGAGTCTGTGATACAACATATCGACTGTAATATTGGTGCTGATCTGTTATGGGGGAGTCTGTGATACAACATGTCGGCTGTAATATTGTTGCTGATCTGTTATTGGGGAGTCTGTGATACAACATATCGGCTGTAATATTGCTGCTGATCTGTTATCGAGGAGTCTGTGATACAACATATCGGCTGTAATATTGGTGCTGATCTGTTATCGAGGAGTCTGTGATACAACATGTCGGCTGTAATATTGGTGATGATATGTTATCGGGGAGTCTGTGATACAACATGTCGGCTGTAATATTGGTGATGATCTGTTATCGGGGAGTCTGTGATACAACATGTCGGCTGTAATATTGGTGCTGATCTGTTATCGGGGAGTCTGTGATACAACATGTCGGCTGTAATATTGGTGATGATATGTTATCGGGGAGTCTGTGATACAACATATCGGCTGTAATATTGGTGATGATCTGTTATCGGGGAGTCTGTGATACAACATATCGGCTGTAATATTGGTGTTGATCTGTTATCGGGGAGTCTGTGATACAACATATCGGCTGTAATATTGGTGCTGATCTGTTATCGGGGAGTCTGTGATACAACATATCGGCTGTAATATTGGTGATGATCTGTTATCGAGGAGTCTGTGATACAACATATCGGCTGTAATATTGGTGATGATCTGTTATCGGGGAGTCTGTGATACAACATGTCGGCTGTAATATTGGTGCTGATCTGTTATCGGGGAGTCTGTGATACAACATATCGGCTGTAATATTGGTGCTGATCTGTTATCGTGGAGTCTGTGATACAACATATAGGCTGTAATATTGTGCTGATCTGTTATCGGGGAGTCTGTGATACAACATATAGGCTGTAATATTGGTGCTGATCTGTTATCGGGGAGTCTGTGATACAACATATCGGCTGTAATATTGGTGCTGATCTGTTATCGAAGAGTCTGTGATACAACATATCGACTGTAATATTGGTGCTGATCTGTTATCGGGGAGTCTGATACAACATATCGGCTGTAATATTGGTGCTGATCTGTTATCGGGGAGTCTGTGATACAACATATAGGCTGTAATATTGTGCTGATCTGTTATCGGGGAGTCTGTGATACAACATATAGGCTGTAATATTGGTGCTGATCTGTTATCGAGGAGTCTGTGATACAACATATCTGCTGTAATATTGGTGCTGATCTGTTATCGGGGAGTCTGATATAACATGTCGGCTGTAATATTGGTGCTGATCTGTTATCGTGGCGTCTGTGATACAACATATCTGCTGTAATATTGGTGCTGATCTGTTATCGGGGAGTCTGATACAACATATAGGCTGTAATATTGGTGCTGATCTGTTATCGAAGAGTCTGTGATACAACATGTCGGCTGTAATATTGGTGCTGATCTGTTATCGGGGAGTCTGTGATACAACATATCGACTGTAATATTGGTGCTGATCTGTTATCGGGGAGTCTGATACAACATATAGGCTGTAATATTGGTGCTGATCTGTTATCGAGGAGTCTGTGATACAACATGTCGGCTGTAATATTGGTGCTGATCTGTTATCGAGGAGTCTGTGATACAACATGTCGGCTGTAATATTGGTGCTGATCTGTTATCGTGGCGTCTGTGATACAACATATCTGCTGTAATATTGGTGCTGATCTGTTATCGAAGAGTCTGATACAACATATAGGCTGTAATATTGGTGCTGATCTGTTATCGAGGAGTCTGTGATACAAAATATCGGCTGTAATATTGGTGCTGATCTGTTATCGAAGAGTCTGATACAACATATAGGCTGTAATATTGGTGCTGATCTGTTATCGGGGAGTCTGTGATACAACATGTCGGCTGTAATATTGGTGCTGATCTGTTATCGGGGAGTCTGTGATACAACATATAGGCTGTAATATTGGTGCTGATCTGTTATCGGGGAGTCTGTGATACAACATGTCGGCTGTAATACTGGTGCTGATCTGTTATCGGGGAGTCTGTGATACAACATGTCGGCTGTAATATTGGTGCTGATCTGTTATCGGGGAGTCTGTGATACAACATGTCGGCTGTAATATTGGTGCTGATCTGTTATCGGGTGTCTGTGATACAACATATCTGCTGTAATATTGGTGATGATCTGTTATCGGAGAGTCTGTGATACAACATATCGGCTGTAATATTGGTGCTGATCTGTTATCGGGGAGTCTGTGATACAACATATCGGCTGTAATATTGGTGCTGATCTGTTATCGAGGAGTCTGTGATACAACATATCGACTGTAATATTGGTGCTGATCTGTTATCGGGGAGTCTGTGATACAACATGTCGGCTGTAATATTGGTGCTGATCTGTTATCGGGGAGTCTGTGATACAACATATCTGCTGTAATATTGGTGATGATCTGTTATCGGAGAGTCTGTGATACAACATATCGGCTGTAATATTGGTGCTGATCTGTTATCGTGGCGTCTGTGATACAACATATCTGCTGTAATATTGGTGCTGATCTGTTATCGGGGAGTCTGATACAACATATAGGCTGTAATATTGGTGCTGATCTGTTATCGAGGAGTCTGTGATACAACATGTCGGCTGTAATATTGGTGCTGATCTGTTATCGTGGCGTCTGTGATACAACATATCAGCTGTAATATTGGTGCTGATCTGTTATCGAGGAGTCTGTGATACAACATGTCGGCTGTAATATTGGTGCTGATCTGTTATCGGGGAGTCTGTGATACAACATATCGGCTGTAATATTGGTGCTGATCTGTTATCGTGGCGTCTGTGATACAACATATCGACTGTAATATTGGTGCTGATCTGTTATCGAAGAGTCTGTGATACAACATGTCGGCTGTAATATTGGTGCTGATCTGTTATCGGGGAGTCTGTGATACAACATATCGGCTGTAATATTGGTACTGATCTGTTATCGAAGAGTCTGTGATACAACATGTCGGCTGTAATATTGGTGCTGATCTGTTATCGGGGAGTCTGTGATACAACATATCGACTGTAATATTGGTGCTGATCTGTTATCGTGGAGTCTGTGATACAACATATCGGCTGTAATATTGGTGCTGATCTGTTATCGGGGAGTCTGTGATACAACATATCGGCTGTAATATTGGTGCTGATCTGTTATCGGGGAGTCTGTGATACAACATATCGGCTGTAATATTGATGCTGATCTGTTATCGGGGAGTCTGTGATACAACATATCGGCTGTAATATTGTTGCTGATCTATTATCGTGGAGTCTGTGATAAAACATATCGGCTGTAATATTGGTGCTGATCTGTTATCTGGGAGTCTGTGATACAACATATTGGCTGTAATATTGGTGATGATCTGTTATCGGGGAGTATGTGATACAACATATCGGCTGTAATAGTGGTGCTGATCTGTTATCGGGGAGTCTGTGATACAACATGTCGGCTGTAATATTGGTGCTGATCTGTTATAGAGGAGTCTGTGATACAACATATCGGCTGTAATAGTGGTGCTGATCTGTTATCGGGGCGTCTGTGATGCAACATATCGGCTGTAATATTGGTGCTGATCTGTTATCGGGGAGTCTGTGATACAACATACTGGCTGTAATATTGGTGCTGATCTGTTATCGGGGAGTCTGTGATACAACATGTCGGCTGTAATATTGGTGCTGATCTGTTATCGGGGATTCTGTGATACAACATATCGGCTGTAATATTGGTGCTGATCTGTTATCGAGGAGTCTGTGATAAAACATATCGGCTGTAATATTGGTGCTGATCTGTTATCGGGGAGTCTGATACAACATGTCGGCTGTAATATTGGTGCTGATCTGTTATCGGGGAGTCTGTGATACAACATATAGGCTGTAATATTGGTGCTGGTCTGTTATCGGGGAGTCTGTGATACAACATACTGGCTGTAATATTGGTGCTGATCTGTTATCGGGGAGTCTGTGATACAACATATCGCTGTAATATTGGTGCTGATCTGTTATCGAGGAGTCTGTGATACAACATATAGGCTGTAATATTGGTGCTGGTCTGTTATCGGGGAGTCTGTGATACAACATACTGGCTGTAATATTGGTGCTGATCTGTTATCGGGGAGTCTGATACAACATATCGACTGTAATATTGGTGCTGATCTGTTATCGTGGCGTCTGTGATACAACATATCGGCTGTAATATTGGTGCTGATCTGTTATCGGGGAGTCTGTGATACAACATATCGACTGTAATATTGGTGTTGATCTGTTATCGGGGAGTCTGTGATACAACATATCGGCTGTAATATTGGTGCTGATCTGTTATCGTGGAGTCTGTGATACAACATATCGGCTGTAATATTGGTGCTGATCTGTTATCGGGGAGTCTGTGATACAACATATCGGCTGTAATATTGGTGCTGATCTGTTATCGGGGAGTCTATGATACAACATATCGACTGTAATATTGGTGTTGATCTGTTATCGGGGAGTCTGTGATACAACATATAGGCTGTAATATTGGTGCTGATCTGTTATCGTGGAGTCTATGATACAACATATCGGCTGTAATATTGGTGATGATCTGTTATCGGGGAGTCTGTGATACAACATAATGGCTGTAATATTGGTGCTGATCTGTTATCGGGGATTCTGTGATACAACATATCGGCTGTAATATTGGTGCTGATCTGTTATCGGGGAGTCTGTGATACAACATATCGACTGTAATATTGGTGCTGATCTGTTATCGGGGAGTCTGTGATACAACATATCGGCTCTAATATTGGTGCTGATCTGTTATCGGGGAGTCTGTGATACAACATATCGGCTCTAATATTGGTGCTGATCTGTTATCGGGGATTCTGTGATACAACATATCGGCTGTAATATTGGTGCTGATCTGTTATCGAGGAGTCTATGATACAACATATCGGCTGTAATATTGGTGCTGATCTGTTATCGGGGATTCTGTGATACAACATATCGGCTGTAATATTGGTGCTGATCTGTTATCGGGGAGTCTGTGATACAACATATCGACTGTAATATTGGTGTTGATCTGTTATCGGGGAGTCTGTGATACAACATATCGGCTGTAATATTGGTGCTGATCTGTTATCGAGGAGTCTGTGATACAACATATCGGCTGTAATATTGGTGCTGACCTGTTATCGGGGAGTCTGTGATACAACATATCGGCTGTAATATTGGTGCTGACCTGTTATCGGGGAGTCTGTGATACAACATATCGGCTGTAATATTGGTGTTGATCTGTTAAAGGGGAGTCTGTGATACAACATATCGGCTGTAATATTGGTGCTGATCTGTTATCTTGGAGTCTGAGATACAACATATCGGCTGTAATATTGGTGCTGATCTGTTATCTGGGAGTATGTGATACAACATATTGGTTGTAATATTGGTGCTGATCTGTTATCGAAGAGTCTGTGATACAACATGTCGGCTGTAATATTGGTGCTGATCTGTTATCGGGGCGTCTGTGATACAACATATAGGCTGTAATATTGGTGCTGATCTGTTATCGGGGAGTCTGTGATACAACATATCGACTGTAATATTGGTGCTGATCTGTTATGGGGGAGTCTGTGATACAACATGTCGGCTGTAATATTGTTGCTGATCTGTTATCGGGGAGTCTGTGATACAACATATCGGCTCTAATATTGGTGCTGATCTGTTATCGGGGATTCTGTGATACAACATATCGGCTGTAATATTGGTGCTGATCTGTTATCGAGGAGTCTATGATACAACATATCGGCTGTAATATTGGTGCTGATCTGTTATCGGGGATTCTGTGATACAACATATCGGCTGTAATATTGGTGCTGATCTGTTATCGGGGAGTCTGTGATACAACATATCGGCTGTAATATTGGTGATGATCTGTTATCGGGGAGTCTGTGATACAACATATCGGCTGTAATATTGGTGCTGATCTGTTATCGGGGAGTCTGTGATACAACATATCGGCTGTAATATTGGTGCTGATCTGTTATCGTGGAGTCTGTGATACAACATATCGGCTGTAATATTGGTGCTGATCTGTTATCGAGGAGTCTGTGATACAACATATCGGCTGTAATATTGGTGCTGACCTGTTATCGAGGAGTCTGTGATACAACATATCGGCTGTAATATTGGTGCTGACCTGTTATCGGGGAGTCTGTGATACAACATATCGGCTGTAATATTGGTGCTGATCTGTTATCGAGGAGTCTGTGATACAACATATCGGCTGTAATATTGGTGCTGACCTGTTATCGGGGAGTCTGTGATACAACATATCGGCTGTAATATTGGTGTTGATCTGTTAAAGGGGAGTCTGTGATACAACATATCGGCTGTAATATTGGTGCTGATCTGTTATCTTGGAGTCTGAGATACAACATATCGGCTGTAATATTGGTGCTGATCTGTTATCTGGGAGTATGTGATACAACATATTGGTTGTAATATTGGTGCTGATCTGTTATCGAAGAGTCTGTGATACAACATGTCGGCTGTAATATTGGTGCTGATCTGTTATCGGGGCGTCTGTGATACAACATGTCGGCTGTAATATTGGTGATGATATGTTATCGGGGAGTCTGTGATACAACATGTCGGCTGTAATATTGGTGATGATCTGTTATCGGGGAGTCTGTGATACAACATATCGACTGTAATATTGGTGCTGATCAGTTATGGGGGAGTCTGTGATACAACATGTCGGCTGTAATATTGTTGCTGATCTGTTATCGGGGAGTCTGTGATACAACATATCGGCTGTAATATTGCTGCTGATCTGTTATCGAGGAGTCTGTGATACAACATATCGGCTGTAATATTGGTGCTGATCTGTTATCGAGGAGTCTGTGATACAACATGTCGGCTGTAATATTGGTGATGATATGTTATCGGGGAGTCTGTGATACAACATGTCGGCTGTAATATTGGTGATGATCTGTTATCGGGGAGTCTGTGATACAACATGTCGGCTGTAATATTGGTGCTGATCTGTTATCGGGGAGTCTGTGATACAACATGTCGGCTGTAATATTGGTGATGATCTGTTATCGAGGAGTCTGTGATACAACATATCGGCTGTAATATTGGTGTTGATCTGTTATCGGGGAGTCTGTGATACAACATATCGGCTGTAATATTGGTGCTGATCTGTTATCGGGGAGTCTGTGATACAACATATAGGCTGTAATATTGGTGCTGATCTGTTATCGAGGAGTCTGTGATACAACATATCTGCTGTAATATTGGTGCTGATCTGTTATCGGGGAGTCTGATATAACATGTCGGCTGTAATATTGGTGCTGATCTGTTATCGTGGCGTCTGTGATACAACATATCTGCTGTAATATTGGTGCTGATCTGTTATCGGGGAGTCTGATACAACATATAGGCTGTAATATTGGTGCTGATCTGTTATCGAAGAGTCTGTGATACAACATGTCGGCTGTAATATTGGTGCTGATCTGTTATCGGGGAGTCTGTGATACAACATATCGACTGTAATATTGGTGCTGATCTGTTATCGGGGAGTCTGATACAACATATAGGCTGTAATATTGGTGCTGATCTGTTATCGAGGAGTCTGTGATACAACATGTCGGCTGTAATATTGGTGCTGATCTGTTATCGAGGAGTCTGTGATACAACATGTCGGCTGTAATATTGGTGCTGATCTGTTATCGTGGCGTCTGTGATACAACATATCTGCTGTAATATTGGTGCTGATCTGTTATCGAAGAGTCTGATACAACATATAGGCTGTAATATTGGTGCTGATCTGTTATCGAGGAGTCTGTGATACAAAATATCGGCTGTAATATTGGTGCTGATCTGTTATCGAAGAGTCTGATACAACATATAGGCTGTAATATTGGTGCTGATCTGTTATCGGGGAGTCTGTGATACAACATGTCGGCTGTAATATTGGTGCTGATCTGTTATCGGGGAGTCTGTGATACAACATATAGGCTGTAATATTGGTGCTGATCTGTTATCGGGGAGTCTGTGATACAACATATCGGCTGTAATACTGGTGCTGATCTGTTATCGGGTGTCTGTGATACAACATATCTGCTGTAATATTGGTGATGATCTGTTATCGGAGAGTCTGTGATACAACATATCGGCTGTAATATTGGTGCTGATCTGTTATCGGGGAGTCTGTGATACAACATATCGGCTGTAATATTGGTGCTGATCTGTTATCGAGGAGTCTGTGATACAACATATCGACTGTAATATTGGTGCTGATCTGTTATCGGGGAGTCTGTGATACAACATGTCGGCTGTAATATTGGTGCTGATCTGTTATCGGGGAGTCTGTGATACAACATATCTGCTGTAATATTGGTGATGATCTGTTATCGGAGAGTCTGTGATACAACATATCGGCTGTAATATTGGTGCTGATCTGTTATCGTGGCGTCTGTGATACAACATATCTGCTGTAATATTGGTGCTGATCTGTTATCGGGGAGTCTGATACAACATATAGGCTGTAATATTGGTGCTGATCTGTTATCGAGGAGTCTGTGATACAACATGTCGGCTGTAATATTGGTGCTGATCTGTTATCGTGGCGTCTGTGATACAACATATCAGCTGTAATATTGGTGCTGATCTGTTATCGAGGAGTCTGTGATACAACATGTCGGCTGTAATATTGGTGCTGATCTGTTATCGGGGAGTCTGTGATACAACATATCGGCTGTAATATTGGTGCTGATCTGTTATCGTGGCGTCTGTGATACAACATATCGACTGTAATATTGGTGCTGATCTGTTATCGAAGAGTCTGTGATACAACATGTCGGCTGTAATATTGGTGCTGATCTGTTATCGGGGAGTCTGTGATACAACATATCGGCTGTAATATTGGTACTGATCTGTTATCGAAGAGTCTGTGATACAACATGTCGGCTGTAATATTGGTGCTGATCTGTTATCGGGGAGTCTGTGATACAACATATCGACTGTAATATTGGTGCTGATCTGTTATCGTGGAGTCTGTGATACAACATATCGGCTGTAATATTGGTGCTGATCTGTTATCGGGGAGTCTGTGATACAACATATCGGCTGTAATATTGGTGCTGATCTGTTATCGGGGAGTCTGTGATACAACATATCGGCTGTAATATTGATGCTGATCTGTTATCGGGGAGTCTGTGATACAACATATCGGCTGTAATATTGTTGCTGATCTATTATCGTGGAGTCTGTGATAAAACATATCGGCTGTAATATTGGTGCTGATCTGTTATCTGGGAGTCTGTGATACAACATATTGGCTGTAATATTGGTGATGATCTGTTATCGGGGAGTATGTGATACAACATATCGGCTGTAATAGTGGTGCTGATCTGTTATCGGGGAGTCTGTGATACAACATGTCGGCTGTAATATTGGTGCTGATCTGTTATAGAGGAGTCTGTGATACAACATATCGGCTGTAATAGTGGTGCTGATCTGTTATCGGGGCGTCTGTGATGCAACATATCGGCTGTAATATTGGTGCTGATCTGTTATCGGGGAGTCTGTGATACAACATACTGGCTGTAATATTGGTGCTGATCTGTTATCGGGGAGTCTGTGATACAACATGTCGGCTGTAATATTGGTGCTGATCTGTTATCGGGGATTCTGTGATACAACATATCGGCTGTAATATTGGTGCTGATCTGTTATCGAGGAGTCTGTGATAAAACATATCGGCTGTAATATTGGTGCTGATCTGTTATCGGGGAGTCTGATACAACATGTCGGCTGTAATATTGGTGCTGATCTGTTATCGGGGAGTCTGTGATACAACATATAGGCTGTAATATTGGTGCTGGTCTGTTATCGGGGAGTCTGTGATACAACATACTGGCTGTAATATTGGTGCTGATCTGTTATCGGGGAGTCTGTGATACAACATATCGCTGTAATATTGGTGCTGATCTGTTATCGAGGAGTCTGTGATACAACATATAGGCTGTAATATTGGTGCTGGTCTGTTATCGGGGAGTCTGTGATACAACATACTGGCTGTAATATTGGTGCTGATCTGTTATCGGGGAGTCTGATACAACATATCGACTGTAATATTGGTGCTGATCTGTTATCGTGGCGTCTGTGATACAACATATCGGCTGTAATATTGGTGCTGATCTGTTATCGGGGAGTCTGTGATACAACATATCGACTGTAATATTGGTGTTGATCTGTTATCGGGGAGTCTGTGATACAACATATCGGCTGTAATATTGGTGCTGATCTGTTATCGTGGAGTCTGTGATACAACATATCGGCTGTAATATTGGTGCTGATCTGTTATCGGGGAGTCTGTGATACAACATATCGGCTGTAATATTGGTGCTGATCTGTTATCGGGGAGTCTATGATACAACATATCGACTGTAATATTGGTGTTGATCTGTTATCGGGGAGTCTGTGATACAACATATAGGCTGTAATATTGGTGCTGATCTGTTATCGTGGAGTCTATGATACAACATATCGGCTGTAATATTGGTGATGATCTGTTATCGGGGAGTCTGTGATACAACATAATGGCTGTAATATTGGTGCTGATCTGTTATCGGGGATTCTGTGATACAACATATCGGCTGTAATATTGGTGCTGATCTGTTATCGGGGAGTCTGTGATACAACATATCGACTGTAATATTGGTGCTGATCTGTTATCGGGGAGTCTGTGATACAACATATCGGCTCTAATATTGGTGCTGATCTGTTATCGGGGAGTCTGTGATACAACATATCGGCTCTAATATTGGTGCTGATCTGTTATCGGGGATTCTGTGATACAACATATCGGCTGTAATATTGGTGCTGATCTGTTATCGAGGAGTCTATGATACAACATATCGGCTGTAATATTGGTGCTGATCTGTTATCGGGGATTCTGTGATACAACATATCGGCTGTAATATTGGTGCTGATCTGTTATCGGGGAGTCTGTGATACAACATATCGACTGTAATATTGGTGTTGATCTGTTATCGGGGAGTCTGTGATACAACATATCGGCTGTAATATTGGTGCTGATCTGTTATCGAGGAGTCTGTGATACAACATATCGGCTGTAATATTGGTGCTGACCTGTTATCGGGGAGTCTGTGATACAACATATCGGCTGTAATATTGGTGCTGACCTGTTATCGGGGAGTCTGTGATACAACATATCGGCTGTAATATTGGTGTTGATCTGTTAAAGGGGAGTCTGTGATACAACATATCGGCTGTAATATTGGTGCTGATCTGTTATCTTGGAGTCTGAGATACAACATATCGGCTGTAATATTGGTGCTGATCTGTTATCTGGGAGTATGTGATACAACATATTGGTTGTAATATTGGTGCTGATCTGTTATCGAAGAGTCTGTGATACAACATGTCGGCTGTAATATTGGTGCTGATCTGTTATCGGGGCGTCTGTGATACAACATATAGGCTGTAATATTGGTGCTGATCTGTTATCGGGGAGTCTGTGATACAACATATCGACTGTAATATTGGTGCTGATCTGTTATGGGGGAGTCTGTGATACAACATGTCGGCTGTAATATTGTTGCTGATCTGTTATCGGGGAGTCTGTGATACAACATATCGGCTCTAATATTGGTGCTGATCTGTTATCGGGGATTCTGTGATACAACATATCGGCTGTAATATTGGTGCTGATCTGTTATCGAGGAGTCTATGATACAACATATCGGCTGTAATATTGGTGCTGATCTGTTATCGGGGATTCTGTGATACAACATATCGGCTGTAATATTGGTGCTGATCTGTTATCGGGGAGTCTGTGATACAACATATCGGCTGTAATATTGGTGATGATCTGTTATCGGGGAGTCTGTGATACAACATATCGGCTGTAATATTGGTGCTGATCTGTTATCGGGGAGTCTGTGATACAACATATCGGCTGTAATATTGGTGCTGATCTGTTATCGTGGAGTCTGTGATACAACATATCGGCTGTAATATTGGTGCTGATCTGTTATCGAGGAGTCTGTGATACAACATATCGGCTGTAATATTGGTGCTGACCTGTTATCGAGGAGTCTGTGATACAACATATCGGCTGTAATATTGGTGCTGACCTGTTATCGGGGAGTCTGTGATACAACATATCGGCTGTAATATTGGTGCTGATCTGTTATCGAGGAGTCTGTGATACAACATATCGGCTGTAATATTGGTGCTGACCTGTTATCGGGGAGTCTGTGATACAACATATCGGCTGTAATATTGGTGTTGATCTGTTAAAGGGGAGTCTGTGATACAACATATCGGCTGTAATATTGGTGCTGATCTGTTATCTTGGAGTCTGAGATACAACATATCGGCTGTAATATTGGTGCTGATCTGTTATCTGGGAGTATGTGATACAACATATTGGTTGTAATATTGGTGCTGATCTGTTATCGAAGAGTCTGTGATACAACATGTCGGCTGTAATATTGGTGCTGATCTGTTATCGGGGCGTCTGTGATACAACATGTCGGCTGTAATATTGGTGATGATATGTTATCGGGGAGTCTGTGATACAACATGTCGGCTGTAATATTGGTGATGATCTGTTATCGGGGAGTCTGTGATACAACATATCGACTGTAATATTGGTGCTGATCAGTTATGGGGGAGTCTGTGATACAACATGTCGGCTGTAATATTGTTGCTGATCTGTTATCGGGGAGTCTGTGATACAACATATCGGCTGTAATATTGCTGCTGATCTGTTATCGAGGAGTCTGTGATACAACATATCGGCTGTAATATTGGTGCTGATCTGTTATCGAGGAGTCTGTGATACAACATGTCGGCTGTAATATTGGTGATGATATGTTATCGGGGAGTCTGTGATACAACATGTCGGCTGTAATATTGGTGATGATCTGTTATCGGGGAGTCTGTGATACAACATGTCGGCTGTAATATTGGTGCTGATCTGTTATCGGGGAGTCTGTGATACAACATGTCGGCTGTAATATTGGTGATGATCTGTTATCGAGGAGTCTGTGATACAACATATCGGCTGTAATATTGGTGTTGATCTGTTATCGGGGAGTCTGTGATACAACATATCGGCTGTAATATTGGTGCTGATCTGTTATCGGGGAGTCTGTGATACAACATATCGGCTGTAATATTGGTGATGATCTGTTATCGAGGAGTCTGTGATACAACATATCGGCTGTAATATTGGTGATGATCTGTTATCGGGGAGTCTGTGATACAACATGTCGGCTGTAATATTGGTGCTGATCTGTTATCGGGGAGTCTGTGATACAACATGTCGGCTGTAATATTGTGCTGATCTGTTATCGGGGAGTCTGTGATACAACATATAGGCTGTAATATTGTGCTGATCTGTTATCGGGGAGTCTGTGATACAACATATAGGCTGTAATATTGGTGCTGATCTGTTATCGGGGAGTCTGTGATACAACATATCGGCTGTAATATTGGTGCTGATCTGTTATCGAAGAGTCTGTGATACAACATATCGACTGTAATATTGGTGCTGATCTGTTATCGGGGAGTCTGATACAACATATAGGCTGTAATATTGTGCTGATCTGTTATCGGGGAGTCTGTGATACAACATATAGGCTGTAATATTGTGCTGATCTGTTATCGGGGAGTCTGTGATACAACATATAGGCTTTAATATTGGTGCTGATCTGTTATCGAGGAGTCTGTGATACAACATATCTGCTGTAATATTGGTGCTGATCTGTTATCGGGGAGTCTGTGATACAACATATAGGCTGTAATATTGATGCTGATCTGTTATCGGGGAGTCTGTGATACAACATGTCAGCTGTAATATTGGTACTGATCTGTTATCGAAGAGTCTGTGATACAACATGTCGGCTGTAATATTGGTGCTGATCTGTTATCGGGGAGTCTGTGATACAACATGTCGACTGTAATATTGGTGCTGATCTGTTATCGGGGAGTCTGTGATACAACATATCGGCTGTAATATTGGTGCTGATCTGTTATCGGGGAGTCTGTGATACAACATAACGGCTGTAATATTGATGCTGATCTGTTATCGGGGAGTCTGTGATACAACATATCGGCTGTAATATTGATGCTGATCTGTTATCGGGGAGTCTGTGATACAACATATCGGCTGTAATATTGTTGCTGATCTATTATCGTGGAGTCTGTGATAAAACATATCGGCTGTAATATTGGTGCTGATCTGTTATCTGGGAGTCTGTGATACAACATATCGGCTGTAATATTGGTGCTGATCTGTTATCGTGGAGTCTGTGATACAACATATTGGCTGTAATATTGGTGATGATCTGTTATCGGGGAGTATGTGATACAACATATCGGCTGTAATAGTGGTGCTGATCTGTTATCGGGGAGTCTGTGATACAACATGTCGGCTGTAATATTGGTGCTGATCTGTTATAGAGGAGTCTGTGATACAACATATCGGCTGTAATAGTGGTGCTGATCTGTTATCGGGGCGTCTGTGATGCAACATATCGGCTGTAATATTGGTGCTGATCTGTTATCGGGGAGTCTGTGATACAACATACTGGCTGTAATATTGGTGCTGATCTGTTATCGGGGAGTCTGTGATACAACATATCAGCTGTAATATTGGTGCTGATCTGTTATCGGGGATTCTGTGATACAACATATCGGCTGTAATATTGGTGCTGATCTGTTATCGAGGAGTCTGTGATAAAACATATCGGCTGTAATATTGGTGCTGATCTGTTATCGGGGAGTCTGATACAACATGTCGGCTGTAATATTGGTGCTGATCTGTTATCGGGGAGTCTGTGATACAACATATAGGCTGTAATATTGGTGCTGGTCTGTTATCGGGGAGTCTGTGATACAACATACTGGCTGTAATATTGGTGCTGATCTGTTATCGGGGAGTCTGTGATACAACATATCGGCTGTAATATTGGTGCTGATCTGTTATCGGGGAGTCTGTGATACAACATATCGCTGTAATATTGGTGCTGATCTGTTATCGAGGAGTCTGTGATAAAACATATAGGCTGTAATATTGGTGCTGATCTGTTATCGGGGAGTCTGATACAACATATCGACTGTAATATTGGTGCTGATCTGTTATCGGGGAGTCTGTGATACAACATATCGCTGTAATATTGGTGCTGATCTGTTATCGAGGAGTCTGTGATACAACATATCGCTGTAATATTGGTGCTGATCTGTTATCGAGGAGTCTGTGATAAAACATATCGGCTGTAATATTGGTGCTGATCTGTTATCGGGGAGTCTGATACAACATGTCGGCTGTAATATTGGTGCTGATCTGTTATCGGGGAGTCTGTGATACAACATATAGGCTGTAATATTGGTGCTGATCTGTTATCGGGGAGTCTGTGATACAACATATTGGCTGTAATATTGGTGCTGATCTGTTATCGGGGAGTCTGAGATACAACATATCTGCTGTAATATTGGTGCTGATCTGTTATCGGGGAGTCCGATACAACATACTGGCTGTAATATTGGTGCTGATCTGTTATCGTGGAGTCTGTGATACAACATATCGACTGTAATATTGGTGCTGATCTGTTATCGTGGAGTCTGTGATACAACATATCGGCTGTAATATTGGTGCTGATCTGTTATCGAGGAGTCTGTGATAAAACATATCGGCTGTAATATTGGTGCTGATCTGTTATCGAGGAGTCTGTGATACAACATATCGGCTGTAATATTGGTGCTGATCTGTTATCGAGGAGTCTGTGATACAACATATCGGCTGTAATATTGGTGCTGATCTGTTATCGGGGAGTCTGTGATACAACATATCGGCTGTAATATTGGTGCTGATCTGTTATCGAGGAGTCTGTGATACAACATATCGCTGTAATATTGGTGCTGATCTGTTATCGAGGAGTCTGTGATAAAACATATCGGCTGTAATATTGGTGCTGATCTGTTATCGGGGAGTCTGATACAACATATCGACTGTAATATTGGTGCTGATCTGTTATCGGGGAGTCTGTGATACAACATATAGGCTGTAATATTGGTGCTGATCTGTTATCGGGGAGTCTGTGATACAACATATCAGCTGTAATATTGGTGCTGATCTGTTATCGGGGAGTCTGTGATACAACATACTGGCTGTAATATTGGTGCTGATCTGTTATCGTGGAGTCTGTGATACAACATATCGACTGTAATATTGGTGCTGATCTGTTATCGTGGAGTCTGTGATACAACATATCGGCTGTAATATTGGTGCTGATCTGTTATCGGGGAGTCTGTGATACAACATATCGGCTGTAATATTGGTGCTGATCTGTTATCGAGGAGTCTGTGATACAACATATAGGCTGTAATATTGGTGCTGATCTGTTATCGAAGAGTCTGTGATACAACATATAGGCTGTAATATTGGTGCTGATCTGTTATCGTGGAGTCTGTGATACAACATACTGGCTGTAATATTGGTGCTGATCTGTTATCGTGGAGTCTGTGATACAACATACTGGCTGTAATATTGGTGCTGATCTGTTATCGTGGAGTCTGTGATACAACATATCGACTGTAATATTGGTGCTGATCTGTTATCGTGGAGTCTGTGATACAACATACTGGCTGTAATATTGGTGCTGATCTGTTATCGAGGAGTCTGTGATACAACATACTGGCTGTAATATTGGTGCTGATCTGTTATCGTGGAGTCTGTGATACAACATACTGGCTGTAATATTGGTGCTGATCTGTTATCGTGGAGTCTGTGATACAACATATCGACTGTAATATTGGTGCTGATCTGTTATCGTGGAGTCTGTGATACAACATATCGGCTGTAATATTGGTGCTGATCTGTTATCGAGGAGTCTGTGATACAACATATCGCTGTAATATTGGTGCTGATCTGTTATCGAGGAGTCTGTGATAAAACATATCGGCTGTAATATTGGTGCTGATCTGTTATCGGGGAGTCTGATACAACATATCGACTGTAATATTGGTGCTGATCTGTTATCGGGGAGTCTGTGATACAACATATAGGCTGTAATATTGGTGCTGATCTGTTATCGGGGAGTCTGTGATACAACATATTGGCTGTAATATTGGTGCTGATCTGTTATCGAGGAGTCTGTGATACAACATATAGGCTGTAATATTGGTGCTGATCTGTTATCGTGGAGTCTGTGATACAACATATAGGCTGTAATATTGGTGCTGATCTGTTATCGAGGAGTCTGTGATACAACATATCGCTGTAATATTGGTGCTGATCTGTTATCGGGGAGTCTGATACAACATATCGACTGTAATATTGGTGCTGATCTGTTATCGGGGAGTCTGTGATACAACATATAGGCTGTAATATTGGTGCTGATCTGTTATCGGGGAGTCTGTGATACAACATATTGGCTGTAATATTGGTGCTGATCTGTTATCGTGGAGTCTGTGATACAACATACTGGCTGTAATATTGGTGCTGATCTGTTATCGTGGAGTCTGTGATACAACATATCGACTGTAATATTGGTGCTGATCTGTTATCGTGGAGTCTGTGATACAACATATCGGCTGTAATATTGGTGCTGATCTGTTATCGAGGAGTCTGTGATACAACATATCGGCTGTAATATTGGTGCTGATCTGTTATCGGGGAGTCTGTGATACAACATATCGGCTGTAATATTGGTGCTGATCTGTTATCGGGGATTCTGTGATACAACATATCGGCTGTAATATCGATGCTGATCTGTTATCGGGGAGTCTGATACAACATATCGCTGTAATATCGATGCTGATCTGTTATCGGGGAGTCTGTGATACAACATGTCGGCTGTAATGTTGGTGCTGATCTGTTATCGAGGAGTCTGTGATACAACATGTCGGCTGTAATATTGGTGCTGATCTGTTATCGAGGAGAGGAGTCTGTGATACAACATATCGGCTGTAATATTGGAGCTGATCTGTTATCGAGGAGTCTGTGATACAACATATCGGCTGTAATATTGGTGCTGATCTGTTATCGAGGAGTCTGAGATACAACATATCGGCTGTAATATTGGTGCTCATCTGTTAATGAGGAGTCTGTGATACAACATATCGACTGTAATATTGGTGCTGATCTGTTATCGGGGAGTCTGTGATACAACATATCGGCTGTAATATTGGTGCTGATCTGTTATCGGGGAGTCTGTGATACAACATATAGGCTGTAATATTGGTGCTGATCTGTTATCAAGGAGTCTGTGATACAACATATCGGCTGTAATATTGGTGCTGATCTGTTATCGGGGAGTCCGATACAACATACTGGCTGTAATATTGGTGCTGATCTGTTATCGTGGAGTCTGTGATACAACATATCGACTGTAATATTGGTGCTGATCTGTTATCGAGGAGTCTGTGATACAACATGTCGGCTGTAATATTGGTGCTGATCTGTTATCGGGGAGTCTGTGATACAACATATAGGCTGTAATATTGGTGCTGATCTGTTATCAAGGAGTCTGTGATACAACATATCGGCTGTAATATTGGTGCTGATCTGTTATCGGGGAGTCCGATACAACATACTGGCTGTAATATTGGTGCTGATCTGTTATCGTGGAGTCTGTGATACAACATATAGGCTGTAATATTGGTGCTGATCTGTTATCGTGGAGTCTGTGATACAACATATCGACTGTAATATTGGTGCTGATCTGTTATCGTGGAGTCTGTGATACAACATATCGACTGTAATATTGGTGCTGATCTGTTATCGAGGAGTCTGTGATACATCATGTCGGCTGTAATATTGGTGCTGATCTGTTATCGGGGAGTCTGTGATACAACATATCGGCTGTAATATTGGTGCTGATCTGTTATCGGGGAGTATGTGATACAACATATCGACTGTAATATTGGTGCTGATCTGTTATCGCGGAGTCTGTGATACAACATATAGGCTGTAATATTGGTGCTGATCTGTTATCGTGGAGTCTGTGATACAACATATAGGCTGTAATATTGGTGCTGATCTGTTATCGCGGAGTCTGTGATACAACATATAGGCTGTAATATTGGTGCTGATCTGTTATCGTGGAGTCTGTGATACAACATATCGACTGTAATATTGGTGCTGATCTGTTATCGTGGAGTCTGTGATACAACATATCGGCTGTAATATTGGTGCTGATCTGTTATCGAGGAGTCTGTGATACAACATATCGGCTGTAATATTGGTGCTGATCTATTATCGGGGAGTCTGAGATAAAACATATCGGCTGTAATATTGGTGCTGATCTGTTATCGGGGAGTCTGTGATACAACATATCGCTGTAATATTGGTGCTGATCTGTTATCGAGGAGTCTGTGATACAACATATCGGCTGTAATATTGGTGCTGATCTATTATCGGGGAGTCTGAGATAAAACATATCGGCTGTAATATTGGTGCTGATCTATTATCGGGGAGTCTGAGATAAAACATATCGGCTGTAATATTGGTGCTGATCTAATATCGGGGAGTCTGAGATAAAACATATCGGCTGTAATATTGGTGCTGATCTGTTATCGGGGAGTCTGTGATACAACATATCGGCTGTAATATTGGTGCTGATCTGTTATCGGGGAGTCTGAGATACAACATATCGGCTGTAATATTGGTGCTGATCTGTTATCGAGGAGTCTGTGATACAACATGTCGGCTGTAATATTGGTGTTGATCTGTTATCGGGGAGTCTGTGATACAACATATCGCTGTAATATTGGTGCTGATCTGTTATCTGGGAGTCTGTGATACAAAATATCATCTGTAATATTGGTGCTGATCTATTATCGGGGAGTCTGAGATAAAACATATCGGCTGTAATATTGGTGCTGATCTGTTATCGAGGAGTCTGTGGTACAACATATCGGCTGTACTATTGGTGCTGATCTGTTATCGAGGAGTCTGTGATGCAACATATCGGCTGTACTATTGGTGATGATCTGTTATCGAGGAGTCTGTGATACAATATATCGGCTGTAATATTGGTGCTGATCTGTTATGGGGGAGTCTGTGATACAACTTGTCGGCTGTAATATTGGTGCTGACCTGTTATCAAGGAGTCTGTGATACAACATGTCGGCTGTAATATTGGTGCTGATCTGTTATCGAGGAGTCTGATACAACATACTGGCTGTAATATTGGTGATGATCTGTTATTGTGGAGTCTGTGATACAACATATCGGCTGTAATGTTGGTGCTGATCTGTTATCGGGGAGTCTGTGAACATGTCGGCTGTAATATTGGTGCTGATCTGTTATCGGGGAGTCTGTGATACAACATATCGGCTGTAATATTGGTGATGATCTGTTATGGAGGAGTCTGTGATACAACATATCGGCTGTAATATTGGTGCTGACCTGTTATCGGGGAGTCTGTGATACAACATATCGGCTCTAATATTGGTGCTGATCTGTTATCGTGGAGTCTGTGATACAACATATCGGCTGTAATATTGGTGATGATCTGTTATTGTGGAGTCTGTGATACAACATATCGGCTCTAATATTGGTGCTGATCTGTTATCGGGGAGTCTGTGATACAACATATCGGCTCTAATATTGGTGCTGATCTGTTATCGTGGAGTCTGTGATACAACATGTCGGCTGTAATATTGGTGCTGATCTGTTATCGGGGAGTCTGAGATACAACATATCGGCTGTAATATTGGTGCTGATCTGTTATCGGGGAGTCTGTGATACAACATATCGGCTGTAATATTGGTGCTGGTCTGTTTTCGGGGAGTCTGTGATACAACATATCGGCTGTAATATTGGTGCTGATCTGTTATCGGGGAGTCTGTGATACAACATATCGGCTGTAATATTGGTGCTGATCTGTTATCGGGGAGTCTGTGATACAACATATCGGCTGTAATATTGGTGCTGATCTGTTATCGGGGAGTCTGTGATACAACATATCGGCTGTAATATTGGTGCTGACCTGTTATCGAGGAGTCTGATACAACATATCGGCTGTAATATTGGTGCTGATCTGTTATCGGGGATTCTGTGATACAACATATCGCCTGTAATATTGGTGCTGATCTGTTATCGGTGCGTCTGTGATGCAACATATCGGCTGTACTATTGGTGATGATCTGTTATCGAGGAGTCTGTGATACAACATATCGGTTGTAATATTGGTGTTGATCTGTTATCGGAGAGTCTGTGATACAACATATAGGCTGTAATATTGGTGCTGATCTGTTATCGGGGAGTCTGTGGTACAACATATCGGCTGTACTATTGGTGCTGATCTGTTATCGAGGAGTCTGTGATGCAACATATCGGCTGTACTATTGGTGATGATCTGTTATCGAGGAGTCTGTGATACAACTTGTCGGCTGTAATATTGGTGCTGACCTGTTATCAAGGAGTCTGTGATACAACATGTCGGCTGTAATATTGGTACTGATCTGTTATCGGGGAGTCTGTGATACAACATATCGGCTGTAATATTGGTGATGATCTGTTATGGAGGAGTCTGAGATACAACATATCGGCTCTAATATTGGTGCTGACCTGTTATCGGGGAGTCTGTGATACAACATATCGGCTGTAATATTGGTGATGATCTGTTATTGTGGAGTCTGTGATACAACATATCGGCTGTAATATTGGTGCTGACCTGTTATCGGGGAGTCTGAGATACAACATATCGGCTCTAATATTGGTGCTGATCTGTTATTGTGGAGTCTGTGATACAACATATCGGCTGTAATATTGGTGATGATCTGTTATTGAGGAGTCTGTGATACAACATATCGGCTGTAATATTGGTGCTGACCTGTTATCGGGGAGTCTGAGATACAACATATCGGCTGTAATATTGGTGCTGATCTGTTATCGGGGAGTCTGTGATGCAACATATCGGCTGTAATATTGGTGCTGGTCTGTTTTCGGGGAGTCTGTGATACAACATATCGGCTGTAATATTGGTGCTGATCTGTTATCGGGGAGTCTGTGATACAACATATCGGCTGTAATATTGGTGCTGATCTGTTATCGGGGAGTCTGTGATACAACATATCGGCTGTAATATTGGTGCTGATCTGTTATCGGGGAGTCTGTGATACAACATATCGGCTGTAATATTGGTGCTGACCTGTTATCGAGGAGTCTGATACAACATATCGGCTGTAATATTGGTGCTGATCTGTTATCGGGGATTCTGTGATACAACATATCGCCTGTAATATTGGTGCTGATCTGTTATCGGTGCGTCTGTGATGCAACATATCGGCTCTAATATTGGTGCTGATCTGTTATTGTGGAGTCTGTGATACAACATATCGGCTCTAATATTGGTGCTGATCTGTTATCGTGGAGTCTGTGATACAACATATCGGCTGTAATATTGGTGATGATCTGTTATGGAGGAGTCTGTGATACAACATATCGGCTGTAATATTGGTGCTGACCTGTTATCGGGGAGTCTGAGATACAACATATCGGCTGTAATATTGGTGCTGATCTGTTATCGGGGAGTCTGTGATACAACATATCGGCTGTAATATTGGTGCTGGTCTGTTTTCGGGGAGTCTGTGATACAACATATCGGCTGTAATATTGGTGCTGATCTGTTATCGGGGAGTCTGTGATACAACATATCGGCTGTAATATTGGTGCTGATCTGTTATCGGGGAGTCTGAGATACAACATATCGGCTGTAATATTGGTGCTGATCTGTTATCGGGGAGTCTGTGATACAACATATCGGCTGTAATATTGGTGCTGGTCTGTTTTCGGGGAGTCTGTGATACAACATATCGGCTGTAATATTGGTGCTGATCTGTTATCGGGGAGTCTGTGATACAACATATCGGCTGTAATATTGGTGCTGATCTGTTATCGGGGAGTCTGTGATACAACATATCGGCTGGAATATTGGTGCTGATCTGTTATCGGGGAGTCTGTGATACAACATATCGGCTGTAATATTGGTGCTGACCTGTTATCGAGGAGTCTGATACAACATATCGGCTGTAATATTGGTGCTGATCTGTTATCGGGGATTCTGTGATACAACATATCGGCTGTAATATTGGTGCTGATCTGTTATCGGTGCGTCTGTGATGCAACATATCGGCTGTACTATTGGTGATGATCTGTTATTACCTTTCACAACTGGTTCAGGACCCAACAAGAGGGGGCACTGCTAGACCTAATATTAACCAACAGGCCAGACCGCATATCAAATATAAGTGTTGGGGGTCACTTGGGGAATAGTGATCACAAAATAATAAGTTTTCATGTAACCTTTAATAAGATGGGTAGTAGGGGGGTGACAAGGACACTAAACTTCAGGAGGGCAAATTTCCAACGGATGAGAGAGGATCTTGGTGCAATTAACTGGGACGATATCCTGAGACACAAAAATACACAAAGAAAATGGGAGACGTTTATTAGCATCCTGGATAGGACCTGTGCACAGTATATACCGTATGGGAATAAACATACTAGAAATAGGAGGAAACCAATATGGCTAAATAGAGCTGTAAGGGGCGCAATAAGGGACAAAAAGAAAGCATTTAGAGAATTAAAGGAAGTAGGTAGTGAGGAGGCATTAAATAAATACAGAAAATTAAATACATTCTGTAAAAAGCAAATCAAGGCAGCAAAGATTGAGACAGAGAGACTCATTGCTAGAGAGAGCAAAAATAACCCCAAAATATTCTTTAACTATATAAATAGTAAGAAACTAAAAAATGACAGTGTTGGCCCCCTTAAAAATAGTCTGGGTGAAATGGTGGATGAGGATGAGGAAAAAGCCAATATGCTAAATGACTTTTTTTCATCAGTATTTACAAAAGAAAATCCCATGGCAGACAAAATGACTAGTGATAAAAATTCCCCATTAAATGTCACCTGCTTAACCCAGCAGGAAGTACAGCGGCGTCTAAAAATAACTAAAATTGACAAATCTCCGGGCCCGGATGGGATCCACCCCCGAGTACTGCAGGAACTAAGTACAGTCATTGATAGACCATTATTTTTAATCTTTAAAGACTCCATAATAACAGGGTCTGTACCACAGGACTGGCGTATAGCAAATGTGGTGCCAATATTCAAAAAAGGGGCAAAAACTGAACTCGGTAATTATAGGCCAGTAAGTTTAACCTCTACTGTGGGTAAAATCCTGGAGGGCATTCTAAGGGATGCTATGCTGGAGTATCTGAAGAGGAATAACCTCATGACCCAGTATCAGCACGGGTTTACTAGGGACCGTTCATGTCAGACTAATTTGATCAGCTTCTATGAAGAGGTAAGTTCAGGACTGGACCAAGGGAACCCAGTGGACGTAGTATATATGGACGTTTCCAAAGCTTTTGATACGGTGCCACACAAAAGGTTGTTACATAAAATGAGAGTAATGGGGATAGGGGAAAATATGTGTAAGTGGGTTGAGAGCTGGCTCAGGGATAGGAAACAAAGGGTGGTTATTAATGGAGCACACTCGGACTGGGTCGCGGTTAGCAGTGGGGTACCACAGGGGTCAGTATTGGGCCATCTTCTTTTTAACATATTTATTAATGACCTTGTAGGGGGCATTCAGAGTAGAATTTCAATATTTGCAGATGACACTAAACTCTGCAGGGTAATCAATACAGGGGAGGACAATTTTATATTACAGGATGATTTATGTAAACTAGAAGCTTGGGCTGATAAATGGCAAATGAGCTTTAATGGGGATAAATGTAAGGTCATGCACTTGGGTAGAAGTAATAAGATGTATAACTATGTGCTTAATTCTAAAACTCTGGGCAAAACCGTCAATGAAAAAGACCTGGGTGTATGGGTGGATGACAAACTCATATTCAGTGGCCAGTGTCAGGCAGCTGCTACAAAGGCAAATAAAATAATGGGATGCATTAAAAGAGGCATAGATGCTCATGAGGAGAACATAATTTTACCTCTATACAAGTCACTAGTGCGACCACACTTAGAATACTGTGCACAGTTCTGGTCTCCGGTGTATAAGAAAGACATAGCTGAACTGGAGCGGGTGCAGAGAAGAGCGACCAAGGTTATTAGAGGACTGGGGGGTCTGCAATACCAAGATAGGCTATTACACTTGGGGCTGTTTAGTTTGGAAAAACGAAGACTAAGGGGTGATCTTATGTTAATGTATAAATATATGAGGGGACAGTACAAAGACCTTTCTGATGATCTTTTTAATCATAGACCTGAGACAGGGACAAGGGGGCATCCTCTACGTCTGGAGGAAAGAAGGTTTAAGCATAATAACAGACGCGGATTCTTTACTGTAAGAGCAGTGAGACTATGGAACTCTCTGCCGTATGATGTTGTAATGAGTGATTCATTAATTAAATTTAAGAGGGGACTGGATACCTTTCTGGAAAAGTATAATGTTACAGGGTATATACACTAGATTCCTTGATAAGGCGTTGATCCAGGGAACTAGTCTGATTGCCGTATGTGGGGTCGGGAAGGAATTTTTTTCCCCATGGTGGAGTTACTCTTTGCCACATGGGGTTTTTTTGCCTTCCCCTGGATCAACATGTTAGGGCATGTTAGGTTAGGCTATGGGTTGAACTAGATGGACTTACAGTCTTCTTTCAACCTTAATAACTATGTAACTATGTAACTATGTTATCGAGGAGTCTGTGATACAACATATCGGCTGTAATATTGGTGCTGATCTGTTATCGGGGATTCTGAGATACAACATATCGGCTGTAATATTGGTGCTGATCTGTTATCGGGGAGTCTGTGATACAACATGTCGGCTGTAATATTGTGCTGATCTGTTATCGGGGAGTCTGTGATACAACATGTCGGCTGTAATATTGTGCTGATCTGTTATCGGGGAGTCTGTGATACAACATGTCGGCTGTAATATTGGTGCTGATCTGTTATCGTGGAGTCTGTGATACAACATGTCGGCTGTAATATTGGTGCTGATCTGTTATCGGGGAGTCTGTGATACAACATATCGCTGTAATATTGGTGCCGATCTGTTATCGAGGAGTCTGTGATACAACATATCAGCTGTAATATTGGTGCTGATCTGTTATCGGAGAGTCTGTGATACAACATGTCGGCTGTAATATTGGTGCTGATCTGTTATCGGAGAGTCTGTGATACAACATATCGGCTGTAATATTGGTGCTGATCTGTTATCGAGGAGTCTGTGATACAACATGTCGGCTGTAATATTGGTGCTGATCTGTTATCGTGGAGTCTGTGATACAACATGTCGGCTGTAATATTGGTGCTGATCTGTTATCGGAGAGTCTGTGATACAACATATCGGCTGTAATATTGGTGTTGATCTGTTATCGAGGAGTCTGTGATACAACATATCAGCTGTAATATTGGTGCTGATCTGTTATCGTGGCGTCTGTGATACAACATGTCGGCTGTAATATTGGTGCTGATCTGTTATCGAGGAGTCTGTGATACAACATATCGGCTGTAATATTGGTGCTGATCTGTTATCGGAGAGTCTGTGATACAACATATCGGCTGTAATATTGGTGTTGATCTGTTATCGTGGAGTCTGTGATACAACATATAGGCTGTAATATTGGTGCTGATCTGTTATCGAGGAGTCTGATACAACATATCAGCTGTAATATTGGTGCTGATCTGTTATCGTGGAGTCTGTGATACAACATGTCGGCTGTAATATTGGTGCTGATCTGTTATCGTGGAGTCTGTGATACAACATGTCGGCTGTAATATTGGTGCTGATCTGTTATTGGGGAGTCTGTGATACAACATGTCGGCTGTAATATTGGTGCTGATCTGTTATCGGAGAGTCTGTGATACAACATATCGGCTGTAATATTGGTGTTGATCTGTTATCGAGGAGTCTGTGATACAACATATCAGCTGTAATATTGGTGCTGATCTGTTATCGGAGAGTCTGTGATACAACATATCGGCTGTAATATTGGTGTTGATCTGTTATCGAGGAGTCTGTGATACAACATATAGGCTGTAATATTGGTGTTGATCTGTTATCGGGGAGTCTGTGATACAACATATCGGCTGTAATATTGGTGTTGATCTGTTATCGAGGAGTCTGTGATACAACATATAGGCTGTAATATTGGTGTTGATCTGTTATCGGGGAGTCTGTGATACAACATATCGGCTGTAATATTGGTGCTGATCTGTTATCGAGGAGTCTGTGATACAACATATCAGCTGTAATATTGGTGCTGATCTGTTATCGTGGCGTCTGTGATACAACATGTCGGCTGTAATATTGGTGCTGATCTGTTATCGAGGAGTCTGTGATACAACATATCGGCTGTAATATTGGTGCTGATCTGTTATCGGAGAGTCTGTGATACAACATATCGGCTGTAATATTGGTGTTGATCTGTTATCGTGGAGTCTGTGATACAACATATAGGCTGTAATATTGGTGCTGATCTGTTATCGAGGAGTCTGATACAACATATCAGCTGTAATATTGGTGCTGATCTGTTATCGTGGAGTCTGTGATACAACATGTCGGCTGTAATATTGGTGCTGATCTGTTATCGTGGAGTCTGTGATACAACATGTCGGCTGTAATATTGGTGCTGATCTGTTATTGGGGAGTCTGTGATACAACATATCGGCTGTAATATTGGTGCTGACCTGTTATCGGGGAGTCTGTGATACAACATATAGGCTGTAATATTGGTGCTGATCTGTTATCGAGGAGTCTGATACAACATATCAGCTGTAATATTGGTGCTGATCTGTTATCGTGGAGTCTGTGATACAACATGTCGGCTGTAATATTGGTGCTGATCTGTTATCATGGAGTCTGTGATACAACATGTCGGCTGTAATATTGGTGCTGATCTGTTATCGGGGAGTCTGTGATACAACATATCGGCTGTAATATTGGTGCTGATCTGTTATCGGGGATTCTGTGATACAACATATCGGCTGTAATATTGGTGCTGACCTGTTATCGGGGAGTCTGATACAACATATCAGCTGTAATATTGGTGCTGATCTGTTATCGTGGAGTCTGTGATACAACATGTCGGCTGTAATATTGGTGCTGATCTGTTATTGGGGATTCTGATACAACATATCAGCTGTAATATTGGTGCTGATCTGTTATCGTGGAGTCTGTGATACAACATATCGGCTGTAATATTGGTGCTGACCTGTTATCGGGGAGTCTGTGATACAACATATAGGCTGTAATATTGGTGCTGATCTGTTATCGGGGAGTCTGTGATACAACATATAGGCTGTAATATTGGTGCTGACCTGTTATCGGGGAGTCTGTGATACAACATATAGGCTGTAATATTGGTGCTGATCTGTTATCGAGGAGTCTGATACAACATATCAGCTGTAATATTGGTGCTGATCTGTTATCGTGGAGTCTGTGATACAACATGTCGGCTGTAATATTGGTGCTGATCTGTTATTGGGGAGTCTGTGATACAACATGTCGGCTGTAATATTGGTGCTGATCTGTTATCGGGGAGTCTGTGATACAACATGTCGGCTGTAATATTGGTGCTGATCTGTTATCGGGGAGTCTGTGATACAACATATAGGCTGTAATATTGGTGCTGATCTGTTATCGAGGAGTCTGATACAACATATCAGCTGTAATATTGGTGCTGATCTGTTATCGTGGAGTCTGTGATACAACATGTCGGCTGTAATATTGGTGCTGATCTGTTATTGGGGAGTCTGTGATACAACATATCGGCTGTAATATTTGTGCTGATCTGTTATCGAGGAGTCAGAAACCACCGGAGACTAGATGGAGGTGGACATGACTTGGGGATGGGTGGACCGAGAACTCCTGCAGCTTTTGTTTGTATTGCGGTGTAGATTTTAAACAAGAGTGTTGTTGCTTTAAGAGGAAGTTTAGATGTTTGTGCCTGGTGTATTACTGTGAGGAGGGTGGGGCTTATATAGGGGAGGCAACTCTGGCTCTCCCTCTCTCTCTCACAGGATGGACAGGAGGAAACATGTCTGCAGTTTCAGGGAGTATAATACTGGGGTTATCACCTCACATTATAGCTGATAGGAGCACATTCACCTCACACATCATGTATTAGTGTAGTATCTTCTCCTACATCATATATGGGATCAATTTTACCTCAGTAATTCATGTAGCCGCCATGTTCCCTCATGTGTACCTCCCTGCAGACATGGCTGATATACTACTCCACATTCATCATGTATTAGTGTAGTCTCAGCTCTTACATCTTATTTGGGAGCAATATTACCTCAGAGATTCATGTAGCTGCCATGTTCCTTCATGGGTCTGTTACAAGCTGCCTCACACACTGCAGAGACAGCTCATGTGTGACCTCCTTACAGACATGGCTGTTGTGTCACATTTCTGCTGTATTATACAGAGTCTTCATGAGTTTTGAGCATCTGTGTGATGGGTCAGAGCATTGACACATACAGTGTCTGCTATTGCTAGCGTGGAGCTGGGCAGTTACAGGGACTAGTCACTGGTGAGAGGGAGCAGTAATGGGATGGTGTGTATATATACCGTATATATATGAGGGTAAGAGGCTGCACTTCATGTCTGTGCATTGCATGCTGCTGTGTTCTGATTCCCCCCTTCCCATTTATGGAGTCTGGTGACCTGTATGTGACCTTATCTCTGTACAGTACAGTCTGATGGTGCTGGGTGTACAGATCCAGTGTGACAGGTTACTCTCACTATATATATGTGATATATGAGTAAAGGCTCCATCTCTGTGCAGCATGCTTATCATGTATACAGACTTTGAGTGCATGTTAGATCCTGGGTCTCCAGGTTACTTTCCTTGCTGCACATATAATTTGTGTATGACTTCCAAATCCGTGCTTTATTTCTGGAGATATGGCAGCCTTTAGTCCTATTATGTTGCATGCTGTCCTGCCTGATATATCCACCCCCCTTTTTCTATATATCTAAGATGGTGGATAGCACAAGCCTGAGTGCATTACCTGGAGCCTTACTATATATATATTATCAGGTGTCAATAAATATTCAGGGAGTAATTCAGCACATGGCGTGGTGGTGAGTGGGGCACTAATAATGCAGCATATGGCAGGCAGTGAGTGGACATAGCTCAGCACATGGCAGAGGCAGTGAGTGGGCACTAATAACTCAGCACATGTTGGGCAGTGAGTGGGCACTCCTAGTGTGATGCTGCACCTTGCTCTGGAGAACACATCATGGGCCCAGTTTTCATCTCTGTGTCTCGTCTATTGTATGTGGGTGGTGTGACTGACTGGGGACACAGACCTTGCAGTTTTCTGCACGTACACTTATGGCTGCAGGCAGCTTATACTAGACCTACATATTATATTTTCTTACGATATATGTGCAGCTGGTGATTAGAGAGCCTGTCTGTAACTGCTGTAGAGGAGCAGGCGGCTTCTTTATTGTTACAGCATATAACACAGCATTGCCCATCATCGAATTTATCTGACCTTATGATAGGACATTTTCCAGTATCAACCTGTAATATACCTTGGTTGTAAACTTACATGGTGTTTTCATCTTCACTTCTCCCACATCTTGTGCAGTTGGGGGGGTCCTTGAAGTTGGTTATAAATTGGTCTGGGGGATCCATTGGGATATGGATTCCTCTTTTTGGAATTTAATTTGGTTCTTGATCTGGTGAATGGTGGAGGGGATTTTCAGCAAGGGTTTGTTGAATCCTCAGGAAGTTCAAGTGAACATTGGAACCCTGTGGTTGTGGTGCTCCCGAGCTGGTGGGGTAACGGCTGGGAGTAATTGGTACATTTTATGTTCACTTTTTGTTTGGTAATCACCAGATCTTATGAGCTTCAAGGACTCCTCCCAGCATGTTAATGTTCTTTATGCTTTGATGTTTTATTGTATGCTGTTTTAATTCTTATATTGTCCCCTTCATATATTTGCAGGAATGGTGTATACCCACCGAGTGCTTAATTTTATATTACCTAAGATGGTGGATAGCACAGACTGAGTGGATTACCTGGAGCCGGGCAGTTGGGGGGGTCCTTGAAGTTGGTTGCAAATTGGTCTGGGGGATCCATTGGGATATGGATTCTTCCGTTTGGTATTAAATATGGTTCTGGATCTGGTGAAATGTGGAGGGGAGTTTCGGCAAGGGTTTGTCGGATCCTCAGGAAGTGCAAGTGAACATTGGAACCCTGTGGTTATGGTGCTCCCGAGCTGGTGGGGTAACGGCTGGGAGTAATTGTTGGTACATTTTATGTTCACTTTATGTTTGGTAATCGCCAGATCTTATGAGCTTCAAGGACTCCTCCCAGTGAGCTAAGGTTATTTATGCTTTGTTGGGTTATTGTATGTTTGTTTTTAATAAAGGTATTAAAAAAAAAAAAAAAAAAGCACTTATTTGTTTCTTTTTTAGTGGGTCCTTGAAGCTAATTATGATTTGGTCAGTAGGGGTAACCATCTCAGGTATGGACCCTCTGTTTAGGGGGGTATTCATCATAGTATGACCCTTTGTGTGGAGGAGTAAACATCTCGGGTATGACCCCTGGATGGAGGGGTGTACATCATAGTATGACCCCCTGGTATGGAGGGGTAGCCATCTTTGGTATGGCCCCCTGGTGTGGAGGAGTGACCATCACAGTATGGCCCCCTGGTCTCCAGAAGCATTTATATCCTACAAGACCCAGTTAGGGTAAAGTCCCTGTGGACATGGCAATCATATTCTACATGCCTACAAATTAAATTGGGTCCTATGAGCTAGGAACAATAGCTTAAAAAAAAAAAAAGGCATGCATTTCAATACAATCGTTAGCTTCAAGGACGCTCTCTTTTTTCATGTGACTTGAGAATGCTGAGGCACAGATTTTGACTGTTTATATTGACCAACTCTTGTTTCTTTCAAGGTTGTCCTCTGGACAATGCAGTAATCTGGGGAATTAAACTGAAGAGCAATGTACCTAATATGGGTGCCCTGGAGTCAGTGGGAGTGACTAAGGGAAAAGTAATAAAGTGCATCTCGATGCCCTTGAGCCAGTGGGAGCGGCTAAGGGTGAAGAAATCAAGCGCATTAACACGAAGGGCGATGTGCCTATTCCCAATGCCTTTGTCCCAGTTGGAGAGGGTTAATGGTATTTGTTATCAAATGCCTGTAAAGCAATTAACAATGGCGTGGCAAGGTTATTAATAATGCCTTTGTAGAATTTTCTGCTATAGGCTTATTTCATTTACTATGTCCAAATATTACAGAAATTGTTCAAATTATTTAATGATCGGTTATAATGTTGATATTATATTGTGTATGGCTTTTAATTTCTCCTTGTTTATAATATCTTTCTCTTTATATACACTCATCACTTTTTCGGTAGTAATAGTAAGTGGGTTTAAGAATTGGTTACTACACAGCCCAGCAACTGTATGTAATGGTGGTTTCTAGAACTAAAATCTGTGAATTAGTGAGTTATTAGAGCTGGCTACAATACATGCGGTATAATAGTTTTTGAGGCATGACAGATGTCATTATACAGGTAGTCAGACTGTGGCTACCCCTTTATTATGGTTTAGTTTCTGCATTACCCATTATAGGATCCACATTGCAGCATGTTTAGCGGCTGTTATTTTGCTGTAGTTACCGTATTATTGATCATAATTTGGTAGTGTTGCATTGTTAAAATTAATCTGTAGTCCTGGAATTTTGTTACTTATATGCACAGTCTTTCCATAGCATGCAGAACTCGTTGATGACTTTATTAGGCATGGGTGGTGGGGGTCGAGTCCATTCAAGGTGTCAAATGGCCTCGCTGGTGGCGGTTTAGGAGTCAGGTGGAAGTTGCAGACAAGTTAAGGTGGACTCATTTTAACTAATAGAGGATGTAAAACCTCATGGTGGTGAGCAGGCTCGGCTTTGGTGGCCAGCCTCAAGGACGTTGTAATGGTAACATCAATCAGGGGCGGGCACAGTGGTTAAGCACAGGAGTGAGGATAATAGGGTCATTGGTGCCCTGAAAGTTTACTGGCTCTGCTTGAATGGCAAGCCAGTGCGTGCCGCCCCTTTATGGCTGTCTGTCCTGGTGCTGTATGTCAGACAGATGGGGATATCGCAGTACTTGTGAATCCCAATGTACTAGCACTCCACCTGACTCCTACTGTGATTATTTAATCCTGTGATTTGAATAAAAGCTGTGGCCATTTTGACAACCAAAATAATATGTTTTGTGTATTTATTTTAGTACCTAGGTTTACAGTAGTTATGGTGGTTTTAAGAAGGAGTGGGGTCCATCCCATATCCAAAAGTCAAGAAACCACCGGAGACTAGATGGAGGTGGACATGACTTGGGGATGGGTGGACCGAGAACTCCTGCAGCTTTTGTTTGTATTGCGGTGTAGATTTTAAACAAGAGTGTTGTTGCTTTAAGAGGAAGTTTAGATGTTTGTGCCTGGTGTATTACTGTGAGGAGGGTGGGGCTTATATAGGGGAGGCAACTCTGGCTCTCCCTCTCTCTCTCACAGGATGGACAGGAGGAAACATTACCCGCCCTCCCGCCCTGTTTATAATCTTTGTCCTTAAACTTTTTAATTATTGCTTGTATAATGATAAATTTTTCATTGTATTTTTGAATTTGTCATTGTATATCTTGTACCATGTTCAATTGTATATTGGCTATAAAGAGTTATTATTTGTGGTAACCTTCTAAGCCCAAGGGAAGGGCAATCCTTCAGCCATGGTTCCCTGGAGGTTTCCTCCACAGGGGGTTTTTCCTCTCCTGAGCGCTGTAGGATGACTCTTTGTGAGTCGGGGGTTTGCCAAGTTTAGTCCCATTAATGCTTTTGCAGGGACTTCTAGTTTTTAAGTTTACAAAAATGATTTAATTATTTATTAAAAAAAAAAAAAAAAAAAAAAAGGTGTCAAATGAGACTTGGAATATTTAACCCGTCACGGCTTTGTGGTTTAGGAGTCAGGTGGAAGTTGCAGACAAGTTAAGGTGGACTCATTTTAACTAATAGAGGATGTAAAACCTCATGGTGGTGAGCAGGCTCGGCTTTGGTGGCCAGCCTCAAGGACGTTGTAATGGTAACATCAATCAGGGGCGGGCACAGTGGTTAAGCACAGGAGTGAGGATAATAGGGTCATTGGTGCCCTGAAAGTTTACTGGCTCTGCTTGAATGGCAAGCCAGTGCGTGCCGCCCCTTTATGGCTGTCTGTCCTGGTGCTGTATGTCAGACAGATGGGGATATCGCAGTACTTGTGAATCCCAATGTACTAGCACTCCACCTGACTCCTACTGTGATTATTTAATCCTGTGATTTGAATAAAAGCTGTGGCCATTTTGACAACCAAAATAATATGTTTTGTGTATTTATTTTAGTACCTAGGTTTACAGTAGTTATGGTGGTTTTAAGAAGGAGTGGGGTCCATCCCATATCCAAAAGTCATGTGATACAACATATCGGCTGTAATATTGGTGCTGATCTGTTATCGGGGATTCTGTGATACAACATATCGGCTGTAATATTGATGCTGATCTGTTATCGGGGATTCTGTGATACAACATGTCGGCTGTAATATTTGTGCTGATCTGTTATCGAGGAGTCTGTGATACAACATATCGGCTGTAATATTGGTGCTGATCTGTTATCGTGGAGTCTGTGATACAACATGTCGGCTGTAATATTTGTGCTGATCTGTTATCGAGGAGTCTGTGATACAACATATCGGCTGTAATATTGGTGCTGATCTGTTATCGGGGAGTCTGTGATACAACATATCGGCTGTAATATTGGTGCTGATCTGTTATCTGGGAGTCTGTGATACAACATATCATCTGTAATATTGGTGCTGATCTGTTATCGAGGATTCTGTGATACAACATATCGGCTGTAATATTGATGCTGATCTGTTATCGGGGAGTCTGTGATACAACATATCGGCTGTAATATTGGTGCTGATCTGTTATCGGGGAGTCTGTGATACAACATATCGGCTGTAATATTGGTGCTGATCTGTTATCTGGGAGTCTGTGATACAACATATCATCTGTAATATTGGTGCTGATCTGTTATCGAGGATTCTGTGATACAACATATCGGCTGTAATATTGATGCTGATCTGTTATCGGGGAGTCTGTGATACAACATATCGGCTGTAATATTGGTGCTGATCTATTATCGGGGAGTCTGTGATACAACATCTCGGCTGTAATATTGGTGCTGATCTGTTATCGAGGAGTCTGATACAACATATCGGCTGTAATATTGGTGCTGATCTGTTATCTGGGAGTCTGTGATACAACATATCATCTGTAATATTGGTGCTGATCTGTTATCGGGGAGTCTGTGATACAACATATCGACTGTAATATTGGTGCTGATCTGTTATCGGGGAGTCTGTGATACAACATATCGACTGTAATATTGGTGCTGATCTGTTATCGGGGAGTCTGTGATACAACATATCGGCTGTAATATTGGTGCTGATCTGTTATCGGGGATTCTGTGATACAACATGTCGGCTGTTATATTGGTGCTGATCTGTTATCGAGGAGTCTGATACAACATACTGGCTGTTATATTGGTGCTGATCTGTTATCGGGGAGTCTGTGATACAACATATCGGCTGTAATATTGGTGCTGATCTGTTATCTGGGAGTCTGTGATACAACATATCATCTGTAATATTGGTGCTGATCTGTTATCGGTGTGTCTGTGATGCAACATATCGGCTGTAATATTGGTGCTGATCTGTTATCGAGGAGTCTGTGATACAACATATCGGCTGTGATATTGGTGCTGATCTGTTATCGAGGAGTCTGTGATAGAACATATCGGCTGTAATATTGGTGCTGATCTGTTATGGAGGAGTCTGTGATACAACATATCGGCTGTAATATTGGTGCTGATCTGTTATCGAGGAGTCTGTGATACAACATATCGGCTGTAATATTGGTGCTGATCTGTTATCGAGGAGTCTGTGATACAACATATCGGCTGTAATATTGGTGCTGATCTGTTATGGAGGAGTCTGTGATACAACATATCGGCTGTAATATTGGTGCTGATCTGTTATCGAGGAGTCTGTGATACAACATATCGGCTGTAATATTGGTGCTGATCTGTTATGGAGGAGTCTGTGATACAACATATCGGCTGTAATATTGGTGTTGATCTGTTTTCGGGGAGTCTGTGATACAACGTATCGGCTGTAATATTGGTGCTGATCTGTTATCGAGGAGTCTGTGATACAACATGTCGGCTGTAATATTGGTGCTGATCTGTTATCGGGGAGTCTGTGATACAACATGTCGGCTGTAATATTGGTGCTGATCTGTTATCGAGGAGTCTGATACAACATACTGGCTGTAATATTGGTGCTGATCTGTTATCGGGGAGTCTGTGATACAACATGTCGGCTGTTATATTGGTGCTGATCTGTTATCGGGGAGTCTGTGATACAACATATCGGCTGTAATATTGGTGCTGATCTGTTATCGGGGATTCTGTGATACAACATACTGGCTGTAATATTGGTGCTGATTAGGGTTGAGCGAAACGGGTCGATCATTTTCAAAAGTCGCCGACTTTTGGCTAAGTCGGCGTCTCATGAAACCCGATCCGACCCCTGTGCTTGTCGGCCATGCGGTACGCGACTTTCGCGCCAAAGTCGCGTTTCAATGACGCGAAAAGCGCCATTTCTCAGCCAATGAAGGTGAACGCAGAGTGTGGGCAGCGTGATGACATAGATCCTGGTCCCCACCATCTTAGAGAAGGGCATTGCAGTGATTGGCTTGCTGTCTGCGGCGTCACAGGGGCTATAAAGGGGCGTTCCCGCCGACCGCCATCTTACTGCTGCTGATCTGAGCTTAGGGACAGGTTGCTGCCGCTTCGTCAGAAGCAGGGAGAGCGTTAGGCAGGGTCCACTAACCACCAAACCGCTTGTGCTGTAGCGATTTCCACTGTCCAACACCACCTTCGGTGTGCAGGGACTGTGGAAGCTATTTTTTTTTTTTTTTCTCTCAGCGCTGTAGCTCATTGGGCTGCCCTAGAAGGCTCCGTGATAGCTGTATTGCTGTGTGTACGCCACTGTGCAAACCAACTGCTTTTTTCAAAGCACATATCCTCTTGTTCCTTCCTTTCTGCACAGCTATCTTTTTTGTTTGTCCACACTTTTTATTTAATTTGTGCATCAGTCCACTCCTATTGCTGCCTGCCATACCTGGCTTACATTACTGCAGGGAGATAGTAATTGTAGGACAGTCCCTGTTTTTTTTTTTTTGTGGGAGATTAAGATTGGCATTTCTGCTACAGTGCCATCCCTGTGTGTGCCATCTCTCACTGAGTGGGCCATAGAAAGCCTATTTATTTTTTCCGTGATTTGTGTTCTAAATTCTACCTCAACACAAAAACACTACATCAATCAGTGGGAGAAAAATATTGGCCTCAGTCAGGGCTTGTGTGCCACTGCTGTGTGTGCTATCTCTCATTCAGTGGGCTATAGAAAGCCTATTTTTTTTTTTTTTTTTTTTAATATTATTTGGTTTCTAAAGTCTCCCTGAAAAAAAAAAAAAAACCTAAAAAAACAGTGGGAGAGTAATATTGCCCTTTCAGCTTGTGTGCCAGTCTTGACTCCTGGGTGTGCCACCTCTCTCCCTCTCATTCAGTGGGCCATAGAAAGCCTATTTATTTTTTTTTTTTAATATTATTGGGTTTCTAAAGTCTCCCTTAAAAAACAAAAAATACATAAAAAAACAGTGGGAGAGTAATATTGCCCTTTCAGCTTGTGTGCCAGGCTTGACTCCTGGGTGTGCCACCTCTCTCCCTCTCATTCAGTGGGCCATAGAAAGCCTATTTATTTTTTTTTTTAAATATTATTGGGTTTCTAAAGTCTCCCTTAAAAAACAAAAAATACATAAAAAAAACAGTGGGAGAGTAATATTGCCCTTTCAGCTTGTGTGCCAGTCTTGACTCCTGGGTGTGCCACCTCTCTCATTCAGTGGGCCATAGAAAGCATTTTTTTTTTTTTCCTTGATTTGTGTTCTAAAATCTACCTCAACACAAAAACACTACATCAATCAGTGGGAGAAAAATATTGGCCTCAGTCAGGGCTTGTGTGCCACTGCTGTGTGTGCTATCTCTCATTCAGTGGGCTATAGAAAGCCTATTTATTTATTTATTTTTTTTCTTATTATTTGGTTTCTAAACTCTCCCTGAAAAAAAAAAAAAAAACATAAAAAAACAGTGGGAGAGTAATATTGCCCTTTCAGCTTGTGTGCCAGTCTTGACTCCTGGGTGTGCCACCTCTCTCCCTCTCATTCAGTGGGCCATAGAAAGCCTATTTATTTTTTTAAAAAAATATTATTGGGTTTCTAAAGTCTCCCTTAAAAAACCAAAAATACATAAAAAAACAGTGGGAGAGTAATATTGCCCTTTCAGCTTGTGTGCCAGTCTTGACTCCTGGGTGTGCCACCTCTCTCCCTCTCATTCAGTGGGCCATAGAAAGCCTATTTATTTTTTTTTAAAATATTATTGGGTTTCTAAAGTCTCCCTTAAAAAACAAAAAATACATAAAAAAACAGTGGGAGAGTAATATTGCCCTTTCAGCTTGTGTGCCAGTCTTGACTCCTGGGTGTGCCACCTCTCTCCCTCTCATTCAGTGGGCCATAGAAAGCCTATTTATTTTTTTTTTTTAAATATTATTGGGTTTCTAAAGTCTCCCTTAAAAAACAAAAAATACATAAAAAAACAGTGGGAGAGTAATATTGCCCTTTCAGCTTGTGTGCCAGTCTTGACTCCTGGGTGTGCCACCTCTCTCTCATTCAGTGGGCCATAGAAAGCATTTTTTTTTTTTTTCCTTGATTTGTGTTCTAAAATCTACCTCAACACAAAAACACTACATCAATCAGTGGGAGAAAAATATTGGCCTCAGTCAGGGCTTGTGTGCCACTGCTGTGTGTGCTATCTCTCATTCAGTGGGCTATAGAAAGCCTATTTATTTATTTATTTTTTTTCTTATTATTTGGTTTCTAAACTCTCCCTGAAAAAAAAAAAAAAAACATAAAAAAACAGTGGGAGAGTAATATTGCCCTTTCAGCTTGTGTGCCAGTCTTGACTCCTGGGTGTGCCACCTCTCTCCCTCTCATTCAGTGGGCCATAGAAAGCCTATTTATTTATTTTTTTAAATATTATTGGGTTTCTAAAGTCTCCCTTAAAAAACCAAAAATACATAAAAAAACAGTGGGAGAGTAATATTGCCCTTTCAGCTTGTGTGCCAGTCTTGACTCCTGGGTGTGCCACCTCTCTCTCTCATTCAGTGGGCCATAGAAAGGCTTTTTTTTTTTTGGGTTTTTTTAATATTATTTGGTTTCTAAAGTCTCCCTGAAAAAAAAAAAAAACATAAAAAAACAGTGGGAGAGTAATATTGCCTTTTCAGCTTGTGTGCCAGTCTTGACTCCTGGGTGTGCCACCTCTCTCCCTCTCATTCAGTGGGCCATAGAAAGCCTATTTATTTATTTTTTTAAATATTATTGGGTTTCTAAAGTCTCCCTTAAAAAACAAAAAATACATAAAAAAACAGTGGGAGAGTAATATTGCCCTTTCAGCTTGTGTGCCAGGCTTGACTCCTGGGTGTGCCACCTCTCTCCCTCTCATTCAGTGGGCCATAGAAAGCCTATTTATTTATTTTTTTTAAATATTATTGGGTTTCTAAAGTCTCCCTTAAAAAACAAAAAATACATAAAAAAACAGTGGGAGAGTAATATTGCCCTTTCAGCTTGTGTGCCAGTCTTGACTCCTGGGTGTGCCACCTCTCTCCCTCTCATTCAGTGGGCCATAGAAAGCCTATTTATTTATTTTTTTAAATATTATTGGGTTTCTAAAGTCTCCCTTAAAAAAAAAAAAATACATAAAAAAACAGTGGGAGAGTAATATTGCCCTTTCAGCTTGTGTGCCAGGCTTGACTCCTGGGTGTGCCACCTCTCTCCCTCTCATTCAGTGGGCCATAGAAAGCCTATTTATTTTTTTTTTTAAATATTATTGGGTTTCTAAAGTCTCCCTTAAAAAACAAAAAATACATAAAAAAACAGTGGGAGAGTAATATTGCCCTTTCAGCTTGTGTGCCAGTCTTGACTCCTGGGTGTGCCACCTCTCTCCCTCTCATTCAGTGGGCCATAGAAAGCCTATTTATTTATTTTTTTAAATATTATTGGGTTTCTAAAGTCTCCCTTAAAAAACAAAAAATACATAAAAAAACAGTGGGAGAGTAATATTGCCCTTTCAGCTTGTGTGCCAGTCTTGACTCCTGGGTGTGCCACCTCTCTCCCTCTCATTCAGTGGGCCATAGAAAGCCTATTTTTTTTTTTAAAAAAATATTATTGGGTTTCTAAAGTCTCCCTTAAAAAACAAAAAATACATAAAAAAACAGTGGGAGAGTAATATTGCCCTTTCAGCTTGTGTGCCAGTCTTGACTCCTGGGTGTGCCACCTCTCTCTCATTCAGTGGGCCATAGAAAGCATTTTTTTTTTTTTTCCTTGATTTGTGTTCTAAAATCTACCTCAACACAAAAACACTACATCAATCAGTGGGAGAAAAATATTGGCCTCAGTCAGGGCTTGTGTGCCACTGCTGTGTGTGCTATCTCTCATTCAGTGGGCTATAGAAAGCCTATTTATTTATTTATTTTTTTTCTTATTATTTGGTTTCTAAACTCTCCCTGAAAAAAAAAAAAAAAACATAAAAAAACAGTGGGAGAGTAATATTGCCCTTTCAGCTTGTGTGCCAGTCTTGACTCCTGGGTGTGCCACCTCTCTCCCTCTCATTCAGTGGGCCATAGAAAGCCTATTTATTTTTTTTTTTAAATATTATTGGGTTTCTAAAGTCTCCCTTAAAAAACCAAAAATACATAAAAAAACAGTGGGAGAGTAATATTGCCCTTTCAGCTTGTGTGCCAGTCTTGACTCCTGGGTGTGCCACCTCTCTCCCTCTCATTCAGTGGGCCATAGAAAGCCTATTTATTTATTTTTTTAAATATTATTGGGTTTCTAAAGTCTCCCTTAAAAAACAAAAAATACATAAAAAAACAGTGGGAGAGTAATATTGCCCTTTCAGCTTGTGTGCCAGGCTTGACTCCTGGGTGTGCCACCTCTCTCCCTCTCATTCAGTGGGCCATAGAAAGCCTATTTATTTTTTTTTTTTAAATATTATTGGGTTTCTAAAGTCTCCCTTAAAAAACAAAAAATACATAAAAAAACAGTGGGAGAGTAATATTGCCCTTTCAGCTTGTGTGCCAGTCTTGACTCCTGGGTGTGCCACCTCTCTCCCTCTCATTCAGTGGGCCATAGAAAGCCTATTTATTTATTTTTTTAAATATTATTGGGTTTCTAAAGTCTCCCTTAAAAAAAAAAAAATACATAAAAAAACAGTGGGAGAGTAATATTGCCCTTTCAGCTTGTGTGCCAGGCTTGACTCCTGGGTGTGCCACCTCTCTCCCTCTCATTCAGTGGGCCATAGAAAGCCTATTTATTTTTTTTTTTAAATATTATTGGGTTTCTAAAGTCTCCCTTAAAAAACAAAAAATACATAAAAAAACAGTGGGAGAGTAATATTGCCCTTTCAGCTTGTGTGCCAGTCTTGACTCCTGGGTGTGCCACCTCTCTCCCTCTCATTCAGTGGGCCATAGAAAGCCTATTTATTTATTTTTTTAAATATTATTGGGTTTCTAAAGTCTCCCTTAAAAAACAAAAAATACATAAAAAAACAGTGGGAGAGTAATATTGCCCTTTCAGCTTGTGTGCCAGTCTTGACTCCTGGGTGTGCCACCTCTCTCCCTCTCATTCAGTGGGCCATAGAAAGCCTATTTATTTTTTTAAAAAAATATTATTGGGTTTCTAAAGTCTCCCTTAAAAAACAAAAAATACATAAAAAAACAGTGGGAGAGTAATATTGCCCTTTCAGCTTGTGTGCCAGTCTTGACTCCTGGGTGTGCCACCTCTCTCTCATTCAGTGGGCCATAGAAAGCATTTTTTTTTTTCCTTGATTTGTGTTCTAAAATCTACCTCAACACAAAAACACTACATCAATCAGTGGGAGAAAAATATTGGCCTCAGTCAGGGCTTGTGTGCCACTGCTGTGTGTGCTATCTCTCATTCAGTGGGCTATAGAAAGCCTATTTATTTATTTATTTTTTTTCTTATTATTTGGTTTCTAAAGTCTCCCTGAAAAAAAAAAAAAAACATAAAAAAACAGTGGGAGAGTAATATTGCCCTTTCAGCTTGTGTGCCAGTCTTGACTCCTGGGTGTGCCACCTCTCTCTCTCATTCAGTGGGCTATAGAAAGCCTTTTTTTTTTTTTTTTTTTTTTTAATATTATTTGGTTTCTAAAGTCTCCCTGAAATAAAAAAAAAACTTAAAAAAACAGTGGGAGAGTAATATTGCCCTTTCAGCTTGTGCGCCAGTCTTGACTCCTGGGTGTGCCACCTCTCTCTCTCTAATTGTGGGCCATAGAAAGCCTTTTTTTTTTTTTTTTTTTTTTTTTTAATATTATTTGGTTTCTAAAGTCTCCCTGAGAAAAAAAAATAAATAAATTAGGTGGGAGATTAATATTGACATTAGTGCTTGAGTGACAGTCCTGCGTGTGTGTCATCTCTGTGATTTTGTGCCACAGAAAACAGAGTGTGTAACATTGTGCCTGATTTTCCTTGTGGTCTCACCAACCTGTTAAGGGATATTGAAATCATACTGAAGTTATAGCTCACCGTGTAAGTTGTTTGACAGCAACAAATAAAGTTACTTTGGTTAAGATTTTAAAACAATGAGGAAGTCTGGTGCAAGAGGTCGTCGTGGGCGTTCATTGTCAGCTGGTAATGATGGTAGTGGTAGTGGAGCATCAGGTGGTCGTGGGGATAAAAATATTCCACCTAAGTCTGGAGCTGTGGAGCCAGTTTCGTCGTCAGGCTACACAAGGCCTCGAACGCTCTCTTTTCTGGGAGTAGGAAAACCGCTTTTAAAGGCGGAGCAGCAACAGCAAGTTTTGGCTTACATTGCAGACTCAGCCTCTAGCTCTTTTGCCTCCTCTTCCGAAACTGGTAAATGTAAAAGCAGCGCGTCGCTTGTGGATGTTCACGGTCAGGGACAAGTCGCTTCCTTGTCCTCCTCAGCAAAAACTACAACAAGAGAGAAGGATGCAGCAGGCGACACAACGGGTCACTCCATGGAGCTCTTTACACATACCGTCCCTGGCTTAGAAAGTGAAACATTTAACAGGCCATGCCCAATACAAGTATATTCTGACATGGAGTGCACTGATGCACAGCCACAGCCAGAGTACTATGCTGCTCCTTTGACTCAGACCACCACATTGCCCTCTCAGGGTACAGATCCACAATCAGACCCTGATGAGACTATGTTGCCCCGCCACGAACGCTATACCACCGACCGACACAGTGACACAGACGAAGTTGCACACGAGCTCGAAGAGGAGGTAATAGTTGACCCAGTTATTGACCCCGATTGGCAGCCATTGGGGGAACAGGGTGCAGGCGGCAGTAGTTCAGAAGCGGAGGTGGAGGAGGGGCCGCAGCAGGCATCAACATCGCAACAGGTTCCATCTGCCGGGCCCGTATCTGGCCCAAAACGCGTGTCAAAGCCAAAACCTGTTGGAGCACAGCGTTGCCATCCGGTTAAAGCTCAGTCTGCAATCCCTGAAAAGGGATCCGAGTCTAGGAAGAGTGCAGTCTGGCATTTTTTTAAACAACATCCAACTGATCAGCGCAAAGTCATCTGTCAAAAATGTTCAACTAGCTTAAGCAGAGGTCAGAATCTGAAAAGTCTAAATACTAGTTGCATGCATAGACACTTAACCACCATGCATTTTCAAGCCTGGACTAACTACCAAACGTCCCTCAAGGTTGTAGCACCCTCGGCCAATGAAGCTAGTCAGCAACGCAACATCCCTTCCGTCACTGTAAGGCCACCATTTTCCGCACCACCGGCAGTATCTGTGCAGGTTTCTTTGCCAGCCAAAAGCAGTCAGGGTCAGGGAATCACCAGTTTTGTAGGAGGAAATATTGCATCTAGGGCACCGGCGGAAACAATACCGTCTCCAACCGTCTCTCAGTCTGCCATGTACACCGGCACACCCGAAAGTTCCACGATCTCCAGCTCTCCAGTCCAGCTCACCCTACATGAGACTCTGGTTAGAAAAAGGAAGTACTTATCCTCGCATCCGCGTACACAGTGTTTTAACGCCCACATAGCTAGACTAATCTCGTTAGAGATGATGCCCTACCGGTTAGTTGAAAGCGAAGCTTTCAAAGCCCTGATGGAGTACGCTGAACCACGATACGAGCTACCCAGTCGACACTTTTTTTCCAGAAAAGCCATCCCAGCCCTGCACCAGCATGTTAAACAGCGCATCGTCCATGCACTCAGGCAATCTGTGAGTACAAAGGTGCACCTGACTACAGATGCATGGACCAGTAGGCATGGCCAGGGACGTTATGTGTCCATCACGGCACACTGGGTGAATGTGGTGGATGCAGGGTCCACAGGCGACATCAATTTAGGGACAGTTGTGCCTAGCCCACGGTCTAGGAAACAGTTGGCTGTAGGCGTTCGCACCCCCTCCTCCTCCTCCTCCTCGTCCTCCTGCAGAAGCTACAGCTCTTCCACAGAACGCAGTCTGCCAACCACTCCATCGGCAGATGACACTGTTGCACACCAGTTGTCCCATTATGGGCCAGCTACTGCCAAGCGTCAGCAGGCTGTATTGGCTATGAAGTGCTTGGGCGACAACAGACACACCGCGGAAGTTCTGTCCGAGTTCTTGCAACAAGAAACGCAGTCGTGGCTGGGCACAGTAGATCTTGAGGCAGGCAAGGTAGTGAGTGATAACGGAAGGAATTTCATGGCTGCCATCTCCCTTTCCCAACTGAAACACATTCCTTGCCTGGCTCACACCTTAAACCTGGTGGTGCAGTGCTTATTGAAAACTTATCCTGGGTTCTCCGACCTGCTCCTCAAAGTGCGTGCACTTTGCTCACATATCCGACGTTCGCCTGTACACGCCAGCCGTATGCAGACCTATCAGCGGTCTTTGAACCTTCCCCAGCATCGCCTAATCATAGACGTTGCAACAAGGTGGAACTCAACACTGCACATGCTTCAGAGACTGTGCGAACAGAGGCGTGCTGTTATTTATTTGTGGGAGGATACACGGGCAGGCAGTAGGATGGCAGACATGGAGTTGTCAGGTGTGCAGTGGTCTAAGATACAAGACATGTGTCAAGTCCTTAAATGTTTTGAGGAATGCACACGGCTGGTTAGTGCAGACAACGCCGTAATAAGCATGAGCATCCCCCTAATGCGTCTGCTGATGCAAAGTTTGACGCACATAAAGGAGCAGGCGTCTGCACCAGAGGAAGAGGAAAGCCTTGATGACAGTCAGCCATTGTCTGGTCAGGGCAGTGTACAGGACGAGGTAGCGGGCGAAGAGGAGGTGGAGGACGAGGAGGATGATGGGGATGAGTATATTTTTAATGCCGAACCTTTCCCGGGGGCACAGGAAATTGGTTGCGTGTCACGGCCGGGTTCTGGTTTTTTGAGGGACACAAGTGACGTAGATTTGCCTGCAACTGCCCCTCAACCAATCACAACCGGAGATTTGACAACTGGAACTTTGGCCCACATGGCGGATTATGCCTTACGTATCCTAAAAAGGGACACACGCATTACGAAAATGATGAACGATGACGATTACTGGTTGGCCTGCCTCCTTGATCCACGCTATAAAGGCAAATTGCAAAATATTATGCCACATGAGAACTTGGAACTAATATTAGCAACCAAACAATCAACTCTTGTTGACCGTTTGCTTCAGGCATTCCCAGCACACAGCGCACGTGATCGTTCTCACACGAGCTCCAGGGGGCAGCAGACTAGGAGTGTTAGGGGTGCACACATCAGAAGTGGCGTTGGACAGAGGGGTTTTCTGACCAGGTTGTGGAGTGATTTTGCTATGACCGCAGACAGGACAGGTACTGCTGCATCAATTGAAAGTGACAGGAGACAACATTTGTCCAGTATGGTTACTAACTATTTTTCATCCCTTATCGATGTTCTCCCTCAACCGTCATTCCCATTTGATTACTGGGCCTCCAAATTAGACACCTGGCCAGAATTGGCAGAATATGCATTGCAGGAGCTTGCTTGCCCGGCAGCAAGTGTCCTATCAGAAAGAGTATTCAGTGCTGCAGGTTCAATATTAACCGAAAAAAGGACTCGTCTGGCTACCCAAAATGTTGACGATCTAACATTCATTAAAATGAACCACAACTGGATTTCGAAATCTTTTGCCCCACCTTGCCCGGCCGACACCTAGCTTTCCTATGAAAGGCTCTTGCCTGTGAATTACTTTTCTAATGTCTAATTTGCTGCAGCTGATTGTACAGCATACGACATGTTTACACCTCCCTAAATGGCCAAACTCCCCACACGGGGCCGTGGTATCGCGACTTGGCGCAAGCACCCGTGAGACTGCTGTTTGTCTGAAGAGGTGGGTGTGCTCGCTTTTGGTTGACGGCATTGCTACTGGGTCCCTCATAGTACAATGTAGTGTCTCTGGCGGTGGTGGTGCGCACCCAACGTCAGACACACCGTTGTAACATGAGGGGCCCTGGGGCGGTCCCGCCGGCCTCTAGAGAGTTCCCCCCGTACCCCAGCTCAAAATGTGCTCTACCACATGCAAAATTATGTCGCACAGCTCCACCAATCTTTAGTCTATTCGCTGACATCATTCAATGTCTGGCACTGACAATACAAATTTGTAGACATCTATGATGCAACTTAAAGTAGTCTGTGTCTGTGTCCTATATTGGCACCATTAAATAGTTACTGCCAAATTACTATGTCAGAAACTCAGCAGATGAGCCCACCCCTGTACCTAAGTATGCCACCTTTTTTTTTGTTTTGGTTGTTTTGCGAGACATTAACATCTATTTATATTTTGGGAGTACTGGGACAGACACTCCTTGCACTACTCCTCCACTCACCACCAAGCTGCCTGTGTATCCATGTAACCGCTGTAAAGCTGCCATGAGCCTATTGTTTGTTATTTTAGGCCTTTGAAGCCTGTCTGCGGTCCCTCCTTCCACTAGTCCTCCACTGACCAGACCACTGCTGCCCGTGTACCCCTGGAACCAATTATAAAGTGCCTACAGCCAGCCCATTTTTTTATGTTAGGCCTTTGAAGCCTGTCTGCGGTCCCTACTTTAAATACTCCTCCACTGACCACCAAGCTGCCTGCCCGTGTATCCATGTAACCGCTGTAAAACTGCCATGAGCCTATTGTTTGTTATTTTAGGCCTTTGAAGCCTGTCTGCGGTCCCTCCTTCCACTAGTCCTCCACTGACCAGACCACTGCTGCCCGTGTACCCCTGGAACCAATTATAAAGTGCCTACAGCCAGCCCATTTTTTTATGTTAGGCCTTTGAAGCCTGTCTGCGGTCCCTACTTTAAATACTCCTCCACTGACCACCAAGCTGCCTGCCCGTGTATCCATGTAACCGCTGTAAAACTGCCATGAGCCTATTGTTTGTTATTTTAGGCCTTTGAAGCCTGTCTGCGGTCCCTCCTTCCACTAGTCCTCCACTGACCAGACCACTGCTGCCCGTGTACCCCTGGAACCAATTATAAAGTGCCTACAGCCAGCCCATTTTTTTATGTTAGGCCTTTGAAGCCTGTCTGCGGTCCCTACTTTAAATACTCCTCCACTGACCACCAAGCTGCCTGCCCGTGTATCCATGTAACCGCTGTAAAACTGCCATGAGCCTATTGTTTGTTATTTTAGGCCTTTGAAGCCTGTCTGCGGTCCCTCCTTCCACTAGTCCTCCACTGACCAGACCACTGCTGCCCGTGTACCCCTGGAACCAATTATAAAGTGCCTACAGCCAGCCCATTTTTTTATGTTAGGCCTTTGAAGCCTGTCTGCGGTCCCTACTTTAAATACTCCTCCACTGACCACCAAGCTGCCTGCCCGTGTATCCATGTAACCGCTGTAAAACTGCCATGAGCCTATTGTTTGTTATTTTAGGCCTTTGAAGCCTGTCTGCGGTCCCTCCTTCCACTAGTCCTCCACTGACCAGACCACTGCTGCCCATGTACCCCTGGAACCAATTATAAAGTGCCTACAGCCAGCCCATTTTCTTATGTTAGGCCTTTGAAGCCTGTCTGCGGTCCCTACTTTAAATACTCCTCCACTGACCACCAAGCTGCCTGCCCGTGTATCCATGTAACCGCTGTAAAACTGCCATGAGCCTATTGTTTGTTATGTTAGGCCTTTGATAGCCTGTCTGCGGTCCCTACTTTAAATACTCCTCCACTCATCACCAGCTGCCTGCCCGTCTATCCATGTAACCGCTGTAAAACTGCAATGAGCCTATTGTTTGTTATTTTAGGCCTTTGATAGCCTGTCTGCGGCCCCTACTTGCAATACTCCTCCACTGACCACAATGCTGCCTGGAGTGCCTGCCTGTGTATCCATGTAACCGATGTAAAACTGCCATGACTGCCTACTGTTTGTTATTTTAGGCCTTTGATAGCCTGTCTGCAGCCCCTACTTGCAATACTCCTCCACTGACCACACCAATGCTGCCCGTGTACCCCTGGAACCTATTTAAAAGTTCATAGAGCCTAGTTATATATTTTATTTACTATTAATAAGGCCATGATGGACTACGCTGTACCACGCTACAAGCTAACCAGTCGACACTTCTTTTGCGAGAAAAGCCATCCCAACCCTCCACCAGCATGTAGAAGACCGCATTGTCCATGCACTCTGGCAATCTGTGAGTACAAAGGTGCACCTGACAACAGACGCATGGACCTGTAGGCATGGCCACGGAAGATTACGTGTCCATTACGGCGCAATGGGTTAATGTGGTGGATGCATGGTCCACAGGGGACAGCCTACTAAGTCTGTCTGCAGTCCCTAATTCAAATTGTCCTCCACTGTCTAAATCGGAGCTTCCACCTTCTGGCTTTCGGCCTATAGTATCAGAAATTAAACTGCATTTGGCCTTCAACTTTGGTTAGGGCCTACTAACTGCTTCTGCCCCTCCCTGGTGTTGTCCTCAACTAAATAAAGCTGAGCTTCAACCTTCTGCTCCAAATTACCATTTTAAAAAATGCAATAGGCTTTTCCGGCCTACTAAAGGTGTCTGTCTGTGTGCCCCTGCCTGGTGTTGTTCTCAACTAAATAAAGCTGAGCTTCAACCTTCCGGCTCTCATTAAGTGGTTTTAAAAAAAAAAAATGGTGGTTAGGGCCTACTAACGGCTTCTGCCCCTCCCTGGTGTTGCCCTCAACTAAATAAAGCTGAGCTTCAACCTTCTGCTCCAAATTACCATTTTAAAAAATGCAATAGGCTTTTCCGGCCTACTAAAGGTGTCTGTCTGTGTGCCCCTGCCTGGTGTTGTCCTCAACTAAATAAAGCTGAGCTTCAACCTTCTGCTCCAAATTACCATTTTAAAAAATGCAATAGGCTTTTCCGGCCTACTAAAGGTGTCTGTCTGTGTGCCCCTGCCTGGTGTTGTCCTCAACTAAATAAAGCTGAGCTTCAACCTTCCGGCTCTCATTAAGTGGTTTTAAAAAAAAAAAATGGTGGTTAGGGCCTACTAACGGCTTCTGCCCCTCCCTGGTGTTGTCCTCAACTAAATAAAGCTGAGCTTCAACCTTCTGCTCCAAATTACCATTTTAAAAAATGCAATAGGCTTTTCCGGCCTACTAAAGGTGTCTGTCTGTGTGCCCCTGCCTGGTGTTGTCCTCAACTAAATAAAGCTGAGCTTCAACCTTCCGGCTCTCATTAAGTGGTTTTAAAAAAAAAAAATGGTGGTTAGGGCCTACTAACGGCTTCTGCCCCTCCCTGGTGTTGTCCTCAACTAAATAAAGCTGAGCTTCAACCTTCTGCTCCAAATTACCATTTTAAAAAATGCAATAGGCTTTTCCGGCCTACTAAAGGTGTCTGTCTGTGTGCCCCTGCCTGGTGTTGTCCTCAACTAAATAAAGCTGAGCTTCAACCTTCCGGCTCTCATTAAGTGGTTTTAAAAAAAAAAAATGGTGGTTAGGGCCTACTAACGGCTTCTGCCCCTCCCTGGTGTTGTCCTCAACTAAATAAAGCTGAGCTTCAACCTTCTGCTCCAAATTACCATTTTAAAAAATGCAATAGGCTTTTCCGGCCTACTAAAGGTGTCTGTCTGTGTGCCCCTGCCTGGTGTTGTCCTCAACTAAATAAAGCTGAGCTTCAACCTTCTGCTCCAAATTACCATTTTAAAAAATGCAATAGGCTTTTCCGGCCTACTAAAGGTGTCTGTCTGTGTGCCCCTGCCTGGTGTTGTCCTCAACTAAATAAAGCTGAGCTTCAACCTTCCGGCTCTCATTAAGTGGTTTAAAAAAAAAAAAATGGTGGTTAGGGCCTACTAACGGCTTCTGCCCCTGCCTGGTGTTGTCCTCAACTAAATAAAGCTGAGCTTCAACCTTCTGCTCCAAATTACCATTTTAAAAAATGCAATAGGCTTTTCCGGCCTACTAAAGGTGTCTGTCTGTGTGCCCCTGCCTGGTGTTGTCCTCAACTAAATAAAGCTGAGCTTCAACCTTCTGCTCCAAATTACCATTTTAAAAAATGCAATAGGCTTTTCCGGCCTACTAAAGGTGTCTGTCTGTGTGCCCCTGCCTGGTGTTGTCCTCAACTAAATAAAGCTGAGCTTCAACCTTCCGGCTCTCATTAAGTGGTTTTAAAAAAAAAAAATGGTGGTTAGGGCCTACTAACGGCTTCTGCCCCTCCCTGGTGTTGTCCTCAACTAAATAAAGCTGAGCTTCAACCTTCTGCTCCAAATTACCATTTTAAAAAATGCAATAGGCTTTTCCGGCCTACTAAAGGTGTCTGTCTGTGTGCCCCTGCCTGGTGTTGTCCTCAACTAAATAAAGCTGAGCTTCAACCTTCCGGCTCTCATTAAGTGGTTTTAAAAAAAAAAAATGGTGGTTAGGGCCTACTAACGGCTTCTGCCCCTGCCTGATGTTGTCCTCAACTAAATAAAGCTGAGCTTCAACCTTCTGCTCCAAATTACCATTTTAAAAAATGCAATAGGCTTTTCCGGCCTACTAAAGGTGTCTGTCTGTGTGCCCCTGCCTGGTGTTGTCCTCAACTAAATAAAGCTGAGCTTCAACCTTCCGGCTCTCATTAAGTGGTTTTAAAAAAAAAAAATGGTGGTTAGGGCCTACTAACGGCTTCTGCCCCTCCCTGGTGTTGTCCTCAACTAAATAAAGCTGAGCTTCAACCTTCTGCTCCAAATTACCATTTTAAAAAATGCAATAGGCTTTTCCGGCCTACTAAAGGTGTCTGTCTGTGTGCCCCTGCCTGGTGTTGTCCTCAACTAAATAAAGCTGAGCTTCAACCTTCCGGCTCTCATTAAGTGGTTTTAAAAAAAAAAAATGGTGGTTAGGGCCTACTAACGGCTTCTGCCCCTCCCTGGTGTTGCCCTCAACTAAATAAAGCTGAGCTTCAACCTTCTGCTCCAAATTACCATTTTAAAAAATGCAATAGGCTTTTCCGGCCTACTAAAGGTGTCTGTCTGTGTGCCCCTGCCTGGTGTTGTCCTCAACTAAATAAAGCTGAGCTTCAACCTTCTGCTCCAAATTACCATTTTAAAAAATGCAATAGGCTTTTCCGGCCTACTAAAGGTGTCTGTCTGTGTGCCCCTGCCTGGTGTTGTCCTCAACTAAATAAAGCTGAGCTTCAACCTTCCGGCTCTCATTAAGTGGTTTTAAAAAAAAAAAATGGTGGTTAGGGCCTACTAACGGCTTCTGCCCCTCCCTGGTGTTGTCCTCAACTAAATAAAGCTGAGCTTCAACCTTCTGCTCCAAATTACCATTTTAAAAAATGCAATAGGCTTTTCCGGCCTACTAAAGGTGTCTGTCTGTGTGCCCCTGCCTGGTGTTGTCCTCAACTAAATAAAGCTGAGCTTCAACCTTCCGGCTCTCATTAAGTGGTTTTAAAAAAAAAAAATGGTGGTTAGGGCCTACTAACGGCTTCTGCCCCTCCCTGGTGTTGCCCTCAACTAAATAAAGCTGAGCTTCAACCTTCTGCTCCAAATTACCATTTTAAAAAATGCAATAGGCTTTTCCGGCCTACTAAAGGTGTCTGTCTGTGTGCCCCTGCCTGGTGTTGTCCTCAACTAAATAAAGCTGAGCTTCAACCTTCCGGCTCTCATTAAGTGGTTTTAAAAAAAAAAAATGGTGGTTAGGGCCTACTAACGGCTTCTGCCCCTCCCTGGTGTTGCCCTCAACTAAATAAAGCTGAGCTTCAACCTTCTGCTCCAAATTACCATTTTAAAAAATGCAATAGGCTTTTCCGGCCTACTAAAGGTGTCTGTCTGTGTGCCCCTGCCTGGTGTTGCCCTCAACTAAATAAAGCTGAGCTTCAACCTTCTGCTCCAAATTACCATTTTAAAAAATGCAATAGGCTTTTCCGGCCTACTAAAGGTGTCTGTCTGTGTGCCCCTGCCTGGTGTTGTCCTCAACTAAATAAAGCTGAGCTTCAACCTTCTGCTCCAAATTACCATTTTAAAAAATGCAATAGGCTTTTCCGGCCTACTAAAGGTGTCTGCCCCTCCCTGGTGTTGTCCTCAACTGAACAAAGCTGAGCTTCCACATTCTGGCTTTCGCCCTATACTATCAGATATTAAACTGCATTTGGCCTACTAGTGTGGTTAGGCCCTTGAAACAGTGTCTGCTGCTCTTGGGTTTGCTACTCCACTGAACAAAGCAATGCCGCCTGTTTAGTCCTGTTACCAATTTTGAACTGCATGTAGCCTACTTTATTCTTTGGCCCTATATCTGTTTCCTCCTCATCCTGCCCATTGCCCAGCCACTGCTAAATGAGTCTGCTGGTACATTGACCTAGACCACTACATTCCCCTTGTACTCTACACAGCCAGAATCTGACCCTGCTGAAAGTAAGGTTCCCCTTCCCGCATGTTATACCACCTTACACAGGGACAAAGAGGAAGGTGCAGATGAAAGTGCAGGTTCCTTCATCAGGTGGGGGGGCATACTCGTTGGCGACGTCACTGGCACAGGGCCCCTCAGAGTACGCAAAAGTGTCGCTGCTGGTGGGAGGCGCCCCCGCCATGCAAACACACCGCCGTACTTTGAGGGGCCCTGTGCCAGTGGCAATGCGAACGAGTGGGCCCCCCCCTGCTTGCTCAGGATCACAGCACTTGCAACGTTTAAATACTTACCTTTCCCTGCAACACCGCCGTGACGTAGTCCGCATTTCCTGGGCCCACGAAAAACTTGAGCCAGCCCTACTCCCCCCACAACTTTCCCCCAATTCCCTATGCCCAACTATTATTATACAGTTAATTAAGATTGGCAAGCTTCAGAAACAAGAATGGATGTTTTTGGCATTAAAATGGGCACTGTAGGTGTTTTCCTGGCCTCCACTCACTGCCGACTATGCTTCCCCATTGACTTGCATTGGGTTTCGTGTTTCGGTCGATCCCCGACTTTTAGCGATAATCGGCCGACTGCACTCGACTCGACTCTGGACAAAATCGGGTTTCCCAAAACCCTACTCGATCTTAAAAAAATGAAAGTCGCTCAACCCTAGTGCTGATCTGTTATCGTGGAGTCTGTGATACAACATATCGACTGTAATATTGGTGCTGATCTGTTATCGGGGAGTCTGTGATACAACATATAGGCTGTAATATTGGTGCTGATCTGTTATCGGGGAGTCTGTGATACAACATATCGGCTGTAATATTGGTGCTGATCTGTTATCGAGGAGTCTGTGATACAACATATCGGCTGTAATATTGGTGCTGATCTGTTATCGAGGAGAGGAGTCTGTGATACAACATATCGGCTGTAATATTGGTGCTGATCTGTTATCGAGGAGTCTGTGATACAACATATCGGCTGTAATATTGGTGCTGATCTGTTATCGAGGAGTCTGAGATACAACATATCGGCTGTAATATTGGTGCTCATCTGTTATTGAGGAGTCTGTGATACAACATATCGACTGTAATATTGGTGCTGATCTGTTATCGAGGAGTCTGTGATACAACATATCGGCTGTAATATTGGTGCTGATCTGTTATCGAGGAGTCTGTGATACAACATATCGGCTGTAATATTGGTGCTGATCTGTTATCGGGGATTCTGTGATAAAACATATCGGCTGTAATATTGGTGCTGATCTATTATCGGGGAGTCTGAGATAAAACATATCGGCTGTAATATTGGTGCTGATCTGTTATCGGGGAGTCTGTGATACAACATATCGCTGTAATATTGGTGCTGATCTGTTATCGAGGAGTCTGTGATAAAACATATCGGCTGTAATATTGGTGCTGATCTGTTATCGGGGAGTCTGATACAACATGTCGGCTGTAATATTGGTGCTGATCTGTTATCGGGGAGTCTGTGATACAACATATAGGCTGTAATATTGGTGCTGATCTGTTATCGGGGAGTCTGTGATACAACATATAGGCTGTAATATTGGTGCTGGTCTGTTATCGGGGAGTCTGATACAACATATTGGCTGTAATATTGGTGCTGATCTGTTATCGGGGAGTCCGATACAACATACTGGCTGTAATATTGGTGCTGATCTGTTATCGTGGAGTCTGTGATACAACATATCGACTGTAATATTGGTGCTGATCTGTTATCGTGGAGTCTGTGATACAACATATCGACTGTAATATTGGTGCTGATCTGTTATCGAGGAGTCTGTGATACAACATATCGACTGTAATATTGGTGCTGATCTATTATCGGGGAGTCTGAGATACAACATATTGGCTGTAATATTGGTGCTGATCTGTTATCGGGGATTCTGTGATACAACATATCGCTGTAATGTTGGTGCTGATCTATTATCGGGGAGTCTGAGATAAAACATATCAGCTGTAATATTGGTGCTGATCTGTTATCGAGGAGTCTGTGATACAACATGTCGGCTGTAATATTGGTGCTGATCTGTTATCGAGGAGTCTGTGATACAACATATCGGCTGTAATATTGGTGCTGATCTGTTATCGAGGAGTCTGTGATACAACATATCGGCTGTAATATTGGTGCTGATCTGTTATCGAGGAGTCTGTGATACAACATATCGGCTGTAATATTGGTGCTGATCTGTTATCGAGGAGTCTGAGATACAACATATCGGCTGTAATATTGGTGCTGATCTGTTATCGGGGAGTCTGAGATACAACATATCGGCTGTAATATTGGTGCTCATCTGTTATTGAGGAGTCTGTGATACAACATATCGGCTGTAATATTGGTGGTGATCTGTTATCGGGGAGTCTGTGATACAACATATCGACTGTAATATTGGTGCTGATCTGTTATCGAGGAGTCTGTGATACAACATATCGGCTGTAATATTGGTGCTGATCTGTTATCGAGGAGTCTGTGATACAACATATCGGCTGTAATATTGGTGCTGATCTGTTATCGGGGATTCTGTGATAAAACATATCGGCTGTAATATTGGTGCTGATCTGTTATCGAGGAGTCTGTGATACAACATATCGCTGTAATATTGGTGCTGATCTGTTATCGAGGAGACTGTGATAAAACATATCGGCTGTAATATTGGTGCTGATCTGTTATCGGGGAGTCTGATACAACATGTCGGCTGTAATATTGGTGCTGATCTGTTATCGGGGAGTCTGTGATACAACATATAGGCTGTAATATTGGTGCTGATCTGTTATCGGGGAGTCTGTGATACAACATATAGGCTGTAATATTGGTGCTGATCTGTTATCAAGGAGTCTGTGATACAACATATCGGCTGTAATATTGGTGCTGATCTGTTATCGTGGAGTCTGTGATACAACATATCGACTGTAATATTGGTGCTGATCTGTTATCGAGGAGTCTGTGATACAACATATCGACTGTAATATTGGTGCTGATCTGTTATCGTGGAGTCTGTGATACAACATATCGACTGTAATATTGGTGCTGATCTGTTATCGTGGAGTCTGTGATACAACATATCGACTGTAATATTGGTGCTGATCTGTTATCGAGGAGTCTGTGATACAACATATCAGCTGTAATATTGGTGCTGATCTGTTATCGTGGAGTCTGTGATACAACATATCGGCTGTAATATTGGTGCTGATCTGTTATCGGGGAGTCTGTGATACAACATATCGCTGTAATATTGGTGCTGATCTGTTATCGAGGAGTCTGTGATACAACATATCGGCTGTAATATTGGTGCTGATCTATTATCGGGGAGTCTGAGATAAAACATATCGGCTGTAATATTGGTGCTGATCTATTATCGGGGAGTCTGAGATAAAACATATCGGCTGTAATATTGGTGCTGATCTGTTATCGGGGAGTCTGAGATACAACATATCGGCTGTAATATTGGTGCTGATCTGTTATCGAGGAGTCTGTGATACAACATATAGGCTGTAATATTGGTGCTGATCTGTTATCGTGGAGTCTGTGATACAACATATAGGCTGTAATATTGGTGCTGATCTGTTATCGGGGAGTCTGTGATACAACATATCGCTGTAATATTGGTGCTGATCTGTTATCGAGGAGTCTGTGATACAACATATCGGCTGTAATATTGGTGCTGATCTATTATCGGGGAGTCTGAGATAAAACATATCGGCTGTAATATTGGTGCTGATCTATTATCGGGGAGTCTGAGATAAAACATATCGGCTGTAATATTGGTGCTGATCTGTTATCGGGGAGTCTGAGATACAACATATCGGCTGTAATATTGGTGCTGATCTGTTATCGAGGAGTCTGTGATACAACATATAGGCTGTAATATTGGTGCTGATCTGTTATCGTGGAGTCTGTGATACAACATATCATCTGTAATATTGGTGCTGATCTGTTATCGAGGAGTCTGTGATACAACATATCGACTGTAATATTGGTGCTGATCTGTTATCGTGGAGTCTGTGATACAACATATCATCTGTAATATTGGTGCTGATCTGTTATCGAGGAGTCTGATACAACATATCGGCTGTAATATTGGTGCTGATCTGTTATCGGGGATTCTGTGATACAACATATCGCCTGTAATATTGGTGCTGATCTGTTATCGAGGAGTCTGATACAACATATCGGCTGTAATATTGGTGCTGATCTGTTATCGGTGCGTCTGTGATGCAACATATCGGCTGTACTATTGGTGCTGATCTGTTATCGAGGAGTCTGAGATACAACATATCGGCTGTAATATTGGTGCTGATCTGTTATCGGGGAGTCTGAGATACAACATATCGGCTGTAATATTGGTGCTCATCTGTTATTGAGGAGTCTGTGATACAACATATCGGCTGTAATATTGGTGCTGATCTGTTATCGTGGAGTCTGTGATACAACATATCGACTGTAATATTGGTGCTGATCTGTTATCGAGGAGTCTGTGATACAACATATCGGCTGTAATATTGGTGCTGATCTGTTATCGAGGAGTCTGTGATACAACATATCGGCTGTAATATTGGTGCTGATCTGTTATCAAGGAGTCTGTGATACAACATATCGCTGTAATATTGGTGCTGATCTGTTATCGAGGAGACTGTGATAAAACATATCGGCTGTAATATTGGTGCTGATCTGTTATCGGGGAGTCTGATACAACATGTCGGCTGTAATATTGGTGCTGATCTGTTATCGGGGAGTCTGTGATACAACATATAGGCTGTAATATTGGTGCTGATCTGTTATCGGGGAGTCTGTGATACAACATATAGGCTGTAATATTGGTGCTGATCTGTTATCAAGGAGTCTGTGATACAACATATCGGCTGTAATATTGGTGCTGATCTGTTATCGTGGAGTCTGTGATACAACATATCGACTGTAATATTGGTGCTGATCTGTTATCGAGGAGTCTGTGATACAACATATCGGCTGTAATATTGGTGCTGATCTGTTATCGAGGAGTCTGTGATACAACATATCGGCTGTAATATTGGTGCTGATCTGTTATCGGGGAGTCTGTGATACAACATGTCGGCTCTAATATTGGTGCTGATCTGTTATCGGGGAGTCTGTGATACAACATATCGACTGTAATATTGGTGCTGATCTGTTATCGAGGAGTCTGTGATACAACATATCAGCTGTAATATTGGTGCTGATCTGTTATCGTGGAGTCTGTGATACAACATATCGGCTGTAATATTGGTGCTGATCTGTTATCGGGGAGTCTGTGATACAACATATCGCTGTAATATTGGTGCTGATCTGTTATCGAGGAGTCTGTGATACAACATCTCGGCTGTAATATTGGTGCTGATCTGTTATCTGGGAGTCTGTGATACAACATATCGACTGTAATATTGGTGCTGATCTGTTATCGTGGAGTCTGAGATAAAACATATCGACTGTAATATTGGTGCTGATCTGTTATCGTGGAGTCTGAGATAAAACATATCGGCTGTAATATTGGTGCTGATCTATTATCGGGGAGTCTGAGATAAAACATATCGGCTGTAATATTGGTGCTGATCTGTTATCGGGGAGTCTGTGATACAACATATCGGCTGTAATATTGGTGCTGATCTGTTATCGAGGAGTCTGTGATACAACATCTCGGCTGTAATATTGGTGCTGATCTGTTATCTGGGAGTCTGTGATACAACATATCGACTGTAATATTGGTGCTGATCTGTTATCGTGGAGTCTGTGATACAACATATCATCTGTAATATTGGTGCTGATCTGTTATCGAGGAGTCTGATACAACATATCGGCTGTAATATTGGTGCTGATCTGTTATCGGGGATTCTGTGATACAACATATCGCCTGTAATATTGGTGCTGATCTGTTATCGAGGAGTCTGATACAACATATCGGCTGTAATATTGGTGCTGATCTGTTATCGGGGATTCTGTGATACAACATATCGCCTGTAATATTGGTGCTGATCTGTTATCGGTGCGTCTGTGATGCAACATATCGGCTGTACTATTGGTGATGATCTGTTATCGAGGAGTCTGTGATACAACATATCGGCTGTGATATTGGTGCTGATCTGTTATGGAGGAGTCTGTGATACAAAATATCATCTGTAATATTGGTGCTGATCTGTTATCGGGGAGTCTGTGGTACAACATATCGGCTGTACTATTGGTGCTGATCTGTTATCGAGGAGTCTGTGATGCAACATATCGGCTGTACTATTGGTGATGATCTGTTATCGAGGAGTCTGTGATACAACATATCGGCTGTAATATTGGTGCTGATCTGTTATGGGGGAGTCTGTGATACAACTTGTCGGCTGTAATATTGGTGCTGACCTGTTATCAAGGAGTCTGTGATACAACGTATCGGCTGTAATATTGGTGCTGATCTGTTATCGTGGAGTCTGTGATACAACGTATCGGCTGTAATATTGGTGCTGATCTGTTATCGAGGAGTCTGATACAACATACTGGCTGTAATATTGGTGATGATCTGTTATTGTGGAGTCTGTGATACAACATATCGGCTGTAATATTGGTGATGATCTGTTATGGAGGAGTCTGTGATACAACATATCGGCTGTAATATTGGTGCTGACCTGTTATCGGGGAGTCTGAGATACAACATATCGGCTCTAATATTGGTGCTGATCTGTTATTGTGGAGTCTGTGATACAACATATCGGCTCTAATATTGGTGCTGATCTGTTATCGTGGAGTCTGTGATACAACATATCGGCTCTAATATTGGTGCTGATCTGTTATCGTGGAGTCTGTGATACAACATATCGGCTCTAATATTGGTGCTGATCTGTTATCGTGGAGTCTGTGATACAACATATCGGCTGTAATATTGGTGATGATCTGTTATGGAGGAGTCTGTGATACAACTTATCGGCTGTAATATTGGTGCTGACCTGTTATCGGGGAGTCTGAGATACAACATATCGGCTGTAATATTGGTGCTGATCTGTTATCGGGGAGTCTGTGATACAACATATCGGCTCTAATATTGGTGCTGATCTGTTATTGTGGAGTCTGAGATACAACATATCGGCTGTAATATTGGTGCTGATCTGTTATCGGGGAGTCTGTGATAAAACATATCGGCTGTAATATTGGTGCTGATCTGTTATCGGGGAGTCTGTGATACAACATATCGGCTGTAATATTGGTGCTGATCTGTTATCGGGGAGTCTGTGATACAACATATCGGCTGTAATATTGGTGCTGACCTGTTATCGAGGAGTCTGATACAACATATCGGCTGTAATATTGGTGCTGATCTGTTATCGGGGATTCTGTGATACAACATATCGCCTGTAATATTGGTGCTGATCTGTTATCGGTGCGTCTGTGATGCAACATATCGGCTGTACTATTGGTGATGATCTGTTATTACCTTTCACAACTGGTTCAGGACCCAACAAGAAGGGGGCACTGCTAGACCTAATATTAACCAACAGGCCAGACCGCATATCAAATATAAGTGTTGGGGGTCACTTGGGGAATAGTGATCACAAAATAATAAGTTTTCATGTATCCTTTAATAAGATGGGTAGTAGGGGGGTGACAAGGACACTAAACTTCAGGAGGGCAAATTTCCAACGGATGAGAGAGGATCTTGGTGCAATTAACTGGGACGATATCCTGAGACACAAAAATACACAAAGAAAATGGGAGACGTTTATTAGCATCCTGGATAGGACCTGTGCACAGTATATACCGTATGGGAATAAACATACTAGAAATAGGAGGAAACCAATATGGCTAAATAGAGCTGTAAGGGGCGCAATAAGGGACAAAAAGAAAGCATTTAGAGAATTAAAGGAAGTAGGTAGTGAGGAGGCATTAAATAAATACATAAAATTAAATACATTCTGTAAAAAGCAAATCAAGGCAGCAAAGATTGATACAGAGAGACTCATTGCCAGAGAGAGTAAAAATAATCCCAAAATATTCTTTAACTATATAAATAGTAAGAAACTAAAAAATGACAGTGTTGGCCCCCTTAAAAATAGTCTGGGTGAAATGGTGGATGAGGATGAGGAAAAAGCCAATATGCTAAATGACTTTTTTTCATCAGTATTTACAAAAGAAAATCCCATGGCAGACAAAATGACTAGTGATAAAAATTCCCCATTAAATGTCACCTGCTTAACCCAGCAGGAAGTACAGCGGCGTCTAAAAATAACTAAAATTGACAAATCTCCGGGCCCGGATGGGATCCACCCCCGAGTACTGCAGGAACTAAGTACAGTCATTGATAGACCATTATTTTTAATCTTTAAAGACTCCATAATAACAGGGTCTGTACCACAGGACTGGCGTATAGCAAATGTGGTGCCAATATTCAAAAAAGGGGCAAAAACTGAACTCGGAAATTATAGGCCAGTAAGTTTAACCTCTACTGTGGGTAAAATCCTGGAGGGCATTCTAAGGGATGCTATGCTGGAGTATCTGAAGAGGAATAACCTCATGACCCAGTATCAGCACGGGTTTACTAGGGACCTGTCATGATTCTCAATGGCGAGAGAACATAGCCCAGCATATATAAGAACTAGCTCTTGGAAAATGGAATCTAAACTGACCATGAACTAAACCTGCTGCACAATTAACAGTGGCCGGGTAGCGTGCCTACGTTTTATCCCTAGACGCCCAGCGCCAGCCGGAGGACTAACTAATCCTAGCAGAGGAAAATACAGTCCTGGCTCACCTCTAGAGAAATTTCCCCAAAAGGCAGACAGAGGCCCCCACATATATTGGCGGTGATTTTAGATGAAATGACAAACGTAGTATGAAAATAGGTTTAGCAAAATCGAGGTCCGCTTACTAGATAGCAGGAAGACAGAAAGGGCACTTTCATGGTCAGCTGAAAACCCTATCAAAACACCATCCAGAAATTACTTTAAGACTCTAGTATTAACTCATAACACCAGAGTGGCAATTTCAGATCACAAGAGCTTTCCAGACACAGTAACGAAACAGCAGCTGTGAACTGGAACAAAATGCAAAAACAAACTAGGACGAAAGTCCAACTTAGCTGGGAGTTGTCTAGTAGCAGGAACATGCAAAGAAAGGCTTCTGATTACATTGTTGACCGGCATGAAACTGACAGAGGAGCAAGGTTATATAGAGACTCCCACATCCTGATGGGAACAGGTGAACAGAGAGGATGATGCACACAAGTTCAATTCCACCAGTGGCCACCGGGGGAGCCCAGAATCCAATTTCACAACAGTACCCCCCCCTCAAGGAGGGGGCACCGAACCCTCACCAGAACCACCAGGGCGATCAGGATGAGCCCTATGAAAGGCACGGACAAGATCGGAGGCATGAACATCAGAGGCAGTCACCCAAGAATTATCCTCCTGACCGTATCCCTTCCATTTGACCAGATACTGGAGTTTCCGTCTGGAAACACGGGAGTCTAAGATCTTTTCCACAACGTACTCCAACTCACCCTCAACCAACACCGGAGCAGGAGGCTCAACGGAAGGCACAACCGGTACCTCATACCTGCGCAATAATGACCGATGAAAAACATTATGAATAGAAAAAGATGCAGGGAGGTCCAAACGGAAGGACACAGGGTTAAGAATCTCCAATATCTTGTACGGGCCGATGAACCGAGGCTTAAACTTAGGAGAAGAAACCCTCATAGGGACAAAACGAGAAGACAACCACACCAAGTCCCCAACACAAAGCCGAGGACCAACACGACGACGGCGGTTGGCAAAAAGCTGAGTCTTCTCCTGGGACAACTTCAAATTGTCCACTACCTGCCCCCAAATCTGATGCAACCTCTCCACCACAGCATCCACTCCAGGACAATCCGAAGATTCCACCTGACCGGAGGAAAATCGAGGATGAAACCCCGAATTACAGAAAAACGGGGACACCAAGGTGGCAGAGCTGGCCCGATTATTGAGGGCGAACTCCGCCAATGGCAAAAAAGCAACCCAATCATCCTGATCCGCAGACACAAAACACCTCAAATATGTCTCCAAGGTCTGATTAGTCCGCTCGGTCTGGCCATTAGTCTGAGGATGGAAAGCAGACGAAAAAGACAAATCTATGCCCATCCTAGCACAGAATGCCCGCCAAAATCTAGACACGAATTGGGTCCCTCTGTCAGAAACGATATTCTCCGGAATACCATGCAAACGAACAACATTTTGAAAAAACAGAGGAACCAACTCGGAAGAAGAAGGCAACTTAGGCAAGGGAACCAAATGGACCATCTTAGAGAAACGGTCACACACCACCCAGATGACAGACATCTTCTGAGAAACAGGCAGATCCGAAATAAAATCCATCGAGATGTGCGTCCAAGGCCTCTTCGGAATAGGCAAGGGCAACAACAATCCACTAGCCCGAGAACAACAAGGCTTGGCCCGAGCACAAACGTCACAAGACTGCACAAAGCCTCGCACATCTCGTGACAGGGAAGGCCACCAGAAGGACCTTGCCACCAAATCCCTGGTACCAAAGATTCCAGGATGACCTGCCAACGCAGAAGAATGAACCTCAGAGATGACTCTACTGGTCCAATCATCAGGAACAAACAGTCTACCAGGTGGGCAACGATCCGGTCTATCCGCCTGAAACTCCTGCAAGGCCCGCCGCAGGTCTGGAGAAACGGCAGACAATATCACTCCATCCTTAAGGATACCTGTGGGCTCAGAATTACCAGGGGAGTCAGGCTCAAAACTCCTAGAAAGGGCATCCGCCTTAACATTCTTAGAACCCGGTAGGTATGACACCACAAAATTAAACCGAGAGAAAAACAACGACCAGCGCGCCTGTCTAGGATTCAGGCGCCTGGCAGACTCAAGGTAAATTAAATTTTTGTGGTCAGTCAATACCACCACCTGATGTCTGGCCCCCTCAAGCCAGTGACGCCACTCCTCAAAAGCCCACTTCATGGCCAAAAGCTCCCGATTCCCAATATCATAATTCCGCTCGGCGGGCGAAAATTTACGGGAAAAAAAAGCACAAGGTCTCATCACGGGGCAGTCGGAACTTCTCTGCGACAACACCGCCCCAGCTCCGATTTCAGAAGCGTCGACCTCAACCTGAAAAGGAAGAGCAACATCAAGCTGACGCAACACAGGGGCGGAAGAAAAGCGGTGCTTAAGCTCCCGAAAGGCCTCCACAGCATCAGGGGACCAATCAGCAACATCAGCACCCTTCTTAGTCAAATCACTCAATGGTTTAACAACATCAGAAAAACCAGCAATAAATCGACGATAAAAGTTAGCAAAGCCCAAAAATTTCTGAAGACTCTTAAGAGAAGAGGGTTGCGTCCAATCACAAATAGCCTGAACCTTGACAGGATCCATCTCGATGGAAGAGGGGGAAAAAATGTATCCCAAGAAGGAAATCTTTTGAACCCCAAAAACGCACTTAGAACCCTTCACACACAAGGAATTAGACCGCAAAACCTGAAAAACCCTCCTGACCTGCTGGACATGAGAGTCCCAGTCATCCGAAAAAATCAGAATATCATCCAGATACACAATCATAAATTTATCCAAATAATCGCGGAAAATGTCATGCATAAAGGACTGGAAGACTGAAGGGGCATTTGAAAGACCAAAAGGCATCACCAAATACTCAAAGTGGCCCTCGGGCGTATTAAATGCGGTTTTCCACTCATCCCCCTGCTTGATTCGCACCAAATTATACGCCCCACGGAGATCAATCTTAGAGAACCACTTGGCCCCCTTTATACGAGCAAACAAATCAGTCAGCAGTGGTAACGGATATTGATATTTAACCGTGATTTTATTCAAAAGCCGATAATCAATACACGGCCTCAAAGAGCCATCTTTCTTAGACACAAAGAAAAAACCGGCTCCTAAGGGAGATGACGAAGGACGAATATGTCCCTTTTCCAAGGACTCCTTTATATATTCTCGCATAGCAGCGCGTTCAGGCACAGACAGATTAAATAAACGACCCTTAGGGTATTTACTACCCGGGATCAAATCTATGGCACAATCGCACTCCCGGTGCGGAGGTAGTGAACCAAGCTTGGGTTCTTCAAAAACGTCACGATAGTCAGACAAGAATTCAGGAATCTCAGAGGGAATAGATGATGAAATGGAAACCAAAGGTACGTCCCCATGAGTCCCTTTACATCCCCAGCTTAACACAGACATAGCTTTCCAGTCGAGGACTGGGTTATGAGATTGCAGCCATGGCAATCCTAGCACCAAAACATCATGTAGATTATACAGCACCAGAAAGCGAATAATCTCCTGGTGATCCGGATTAATACGCATAGTTACTTGTGTCCAGTATTGTGGTTTATTACTAGCCAATGGGGTGGAGTCAATCCCCTTCAGAGGTATAGGAGCTTCCAAAGGCTCCAAATCATACCCACAGCGTTTGGCAAAGGACCAATCCATAAGACTCAAAGCGGCGCCAGAGTCGACATAGGCGTCCGCGGTAATAGATGATAAAGAACAAATCAGGGTCACAGATAGAATAAACTTAGACTGTAAAGTGCTAATTGAAACAGACTTGTCAAGCTTCTTAGTACGCTTAGAGCATGCTGATATAACATGAGTTGAATCACCACAATAGAAGCACAACCCATTTTTTCGTCTAAAATTCTGCCGCTCGCTTCTGGACAGAATTCTATCACATTGCATATTTTCTGGCGTCTTCTCAGTAGACACCGCCAAATGGTGCACAGGTTTGCGCTCCCGCAGACGCCTATCGATCTGAATAGCCATTGTCATGGACTCATTCAGACCCGCAGGCACAGGGAACCCCACCATAACATCCTTAATGGCATCAGAGAGACCTTCTCTGAAAATCGCCGCCAGGGCGCACTCATTCCACTGAGTAAGCACAGACCATTTACGGAATTTTTGGCAGTATATTTCAGCTTCATCTTGCCCCTGAGATAGGGACATCAAAGCTTTTTCCGCCTGAAGCTCTAAATGAGGTTCCTCATAAAGCAACCCCAAGGCCAGAAAAAACGCATCCACATTGAGCAACGCAGGATCCCCTGGTGTCAATGCAAAAGCCCAATCTTGAGGGTCGCCCCGGAGCAAGGAAATTACAATCCTGACCTGCTGTGCAGGATCTCCGACAGAGCGAGACTTCTGGGACAAAAACAATTTGCAATTATTTTTAAAATTTTGAAAGCAAGATCTATTCCCTGAAAAAAATTCAGGCAAAGGAATTCTAGGTTCAGACATAGGTGCATGAACAACAAAATCTTGCAAATTTTGTACCTTCGTGGCGAGATTATTCAAACCTGTAGCTACACTCTGAAGATCCATTTCAAACAGGTGAACACAGAGCCATTCAAGGATTAGAAGGAGAGAAAGAGAGGAAGGCTGCAGTATAGGCAGACTAGCAAGTAATTCAATTATGAGCACACTCAGAACTAGAGAAAAAAAAAAAAAAATTTTCAGCAGACTTCTTTTTTCTCTCCTTTCTCAGCCAATAATTTAACCCTTTTGGGCCGGTCAAACTGTCATGATTCTCAATGGCGAGAGAACATAGCCCAGCATATATAAGAACTAGCTCTTGGAAAATGGAATCTAAACTGACCATGAACTAAACCTGCCGCACAATTAACAGTGGCCGGGTAGCGTGCCTACGTTTTATCCCTAGACGCCCAGCGCCAGCCGGAGGACTAACTAATCCTAGCAGAGGAAAATACAGTCCTGGCTCACCTCTAGAGAAATTTCCCCAAAAGGCAGACAGAGGCCCCCACATATATTGGCGGTGATTTTAGATGAAATGACAAACGTAGTATGAAAATAGGTTTAGCAAAATCGAGGTCCGCTTACTAGATAGCAGGAAGACAGAAAGGGCACTTTCATGGTCAGCTGAAAACCCTATCAAAACACCATCCAGAAATTACTTTAAGACTCTAGTATTAACTCATAACACCAGAGTGGCAATTTCAGATCACAAGAGCTTTCCAGACACAGTAACGAAACAGCAGCTGTGAACTGGAACAAAATGCAAAAACAAACTAGGACGAAAGTCCAACTTAGCTGGGAGTTGTCTAGTAGCAGGAACATGCAAAGAAAGGCTTCTGATTACATTGTTGACCGGCATGAAACTGACAGAGGAGCAAGGTTATATAGAGACTCCCACATCCTGATGGGAACAGGTGAACAGAGAGGATGATGCACACAAGTTCAATTCCACCAGTGGCCACCGGGGGAGCCCAGAATCCAATTTCACAACAGGGACCGTTCATGTCAGACTAATTTGATCAGCTTCTATGAAGAGGTAAGTTCAGGACTGGACCAAGGGAACCCAGTGGACGTAGTATATATGGACTTTTCCAAAGCTTTTGATACGGTGCCACACAAAAGGTTGTTACATAAAATGAGAGTAATGGGGATAGGGGAAAATATGTGTAAGTGGGTTGAGAGCTGGCTCAGGGATAGGAAACAAAGGGTGGTTATTAATGGAGCACACTCGGACTGGGTCGCGGTTAGCAGTGGGGTACCACAGGGGTCAGTATTGGGCCCTCTTCTTTTTAACATATTTATTAATGACCTTGTAGGGGGCATTCAGAGTAGAATTTCAATATTTGCAGATGACACTAAACTCTGCAGGGTAATCAATACAGGGGAGGACAATTTTATATTACAGGATGATTTATGTAAACTAGAAGCTTGGGCTGATAAATGGCAAATGAGCTTTAATGGGGATAAATGTAAGGTCATGCACTTGGGTAGAAGTAATAAGATGTATAACTATGTGCTTAATTCTAAAACTCTGGGCAAAACCGTCAATGAAAAAGACCTGGGTGTATGGGTGGATGACAAACTCATATTCAGTGGCCAGTGTCAGGCAGCTGCTACAAAGGCAAATAAAATAATGGGATGTATTAAAAGAGGCATAGATGATCATGAGGAGAACATAATTTTACCTCTATACAAGTCACTAGTGCGACCACACTTAGAATACTGTGCACAGTTCTGGTCTCCGGTGTATAAGAAAGACATAGCTGAACTGGAGCGGGTGCAGAGAAGAGTGACCAAGGTTATTAGAGGACTGGGGGGTCTGCAATACCAAGATAGGTTATTACACTTGGGGCTGTTTAGTTTGGAAAAACGAAGACTAAGGGGTGATCTTATGTTAATGTATAAATATATGAGGGGACAGTACAAAGACCTTTCTGATGATCTTTTTAATCATAGACCTGAGACAGGGACAAGGGGGCATCCTCTACGTCTGGAGGAAAGAAGGTTTAAGCATAATAACAGACGCGGATTCTTTACTGTAAGAGCAGTGAGACTATGGAACTCTCTGCCGTATGATGTTGTAATGAGTGATTCATTAATTAAATTTAAGAGGGGACTGGATACCTTTCTGGAAAAGTATAATGTTACAGGGTATATACACTAGATTCCTTGATAAGGCGTTGATCCAGGGAACTAGTCTGATTGCCGTATGTGGGGTCGGGAAGGAATTTTTTTCCCCATGGTGGAGTTACTCTTTGCCACATGGGGTTTTTTTGCCTTCCCCTGGATCAACATGTTAGGGCATGTTAGGTTAGGCTATGGGTTGAACTAGATGGACTTACAGTCTTCTTTCAACCTTAATAACTATGTAACTATGTAACTATGTTATCGAGGAGTCTGTGATACAACATATCGGCTGTAATATTGGTGCTGATCTGTTATCGTGGAGTCTGTGATACAACATATCGGCTGTGATATTGGTGCTGATCTGTTATCGTGTAATCTGATACAACATATCGGCTGTAATATTGGTGCTGATCTTTTATGGAGGAGTCTGTGATACAACATATCGCTGTAATATTGGTGCTGATCTGTTATCGGGGAGTCTGTGATACAACATATCGGCTGTAATATTGGTGCTGATCTGTTATCGGTGCGTCTGTGATGCAACATATCGGCTGTAATATTGGTGCTGATCTGTTTTCGGGGAGTCTGATGCAACATACTGGCTGTAATATTGGTGCTGATCTGTTATAGGGGAGTCTGATACAACATGTCGGCTGTAATATTGGTGCTGATCTGTTATCAAGGAGTCTGTGATACAACATGTCGGCTGTAATATTGGTGCTGATCTGTTATCGAGGAGTCTGTGATACAACGTATCGGCTGTAATATTGGTGCTGATCTGTTATCGAGGAGTCTGATGCAACATACTGGCTGTAATATTGGTGCTGATCTGTTATTGAGGAGTCTGTGATACAACATATCGGCTGTAATATTGGTGATGATCTGTTATCGTGGAGTCTGAGATACAACATATCGGCTCTAATATTGGTGCTGATCTGTTATCGTGGAGTCTGTGATACAACATATCGGCTGTAATATTGGTGCTGATCTCTTTTCGAAGAGTCTGAGATACAACATATCGGCTGTAATATTGGTGCTGACCTGTTATCGAGGAGTCTGTGATACAACATATCGGCTGTAATATTGGTGCTGATCTGTTATCGTGGAGTCTGTGATACAACATATCGGCTGTAATATTGGTGCTGACCTGTTATCGAGGAGTCTGTGATACAACGTATCGGCTGTAATATTGGTGCTGATCTGTTATCGAGGAGTCTGATACAACATACTGGCTGTAATATTGGTGCTGATCTGTTATTGAGGAGTCTGTGATACAACATATCGGCTGTAATATTGGTGATGATCTGTTATCGGGGAGTCTGAGATACAACATATCGGCTCTAATATTGGTGCTGATCTGTTATCGTGGAGTCTGTGATAAAACATGTCGGCTGTAATATTGGTGCTGATCTCTTTTCGAAGAGTCTGAGATACAACATATCGGCTGTAATATTGGTGATGATCTGTTATCGGGGAGTCTGAGATACAACATATCGGCTCTAATATTGGTGCTGATCTGTTATCGTGGAGTCTGTGATACAACATATCGGCTGTAATATTGGTGCTGATCTGTTATCGTGGAGTCTGTGATAAAACATGTCGGCTGTAATATTGGTGCTGATCTCTTTTCGAAGAGTCTGAGATACAACATATCGGCTGTAATATTGGTGATGATCTGTTATCGGGGAGTCTGAGATACAACATATCGGCTGTAATATTGGTGCTGACCTGTTATCGAGGAGTCTGTGATACAACATATCGGCTGTAATATTGGTGCTGATCTGTTATCGTGGAGTCTGTGATACAACATATCGGCTGTAATATTGGTGCTGACCTGTTATCGAGGAGTCTGATACAACATATCGGCTGTAATATTGGTGCTGATCTGTTATCGTGGAGTCTGTGATACAACATATCGGCTGTAATATTGGTGCTGACCTGTTATCGGGGAGTCTGAGATACAACATATCGGCTGTAATATTGGCCTCCTTACCTTGACAAGCCAGAGATGGTATGTCACTCTCCATAAGGAGAAAAGATACCCCTTAGACCCCAGTCCAGAGCCTCTCACCTAGCCAAATCAGTTCTCATGCTTCGCACTGACGAGGGCCAACAGCCCGAAACACCGTGTCTGCGAATTGAGATACTGATTTGGCTTTTATCCTAAGTCATATTGCACGACTCGTTAGAGGGTTGATTGTGACTTGTAGGATCGCTACTTCCAACAGGTGGCGCTATAGAGTTAAGCCCTCTTTTTCTCAGAAGAGGCAATTTGCATATTTAATTTCCCAGAGGAGCATTGTACGGCAAATAAGCCTCCTTACCTTGACAAGCCAGAGATGGTATGTCACTCTCCATAAGGAGAAACGATACCCCTTAGACCCCAGTAAAACACCAGGCACACATACTGTGCTCCTTCGTCGTAAGCAACATACTCTTGCAAAATTGCAGGAGTTAAAAGGTCCACCCCTCCCAAAGTCATGTCCTTCTCTGCTTAGTGCTCCGGTGGTTTCTTTCCTGCACGGAGTTTGTCAAAAGTTGTGATAAGTTTATATCTCCTTACATCCCTCTGAAATTTGAAGTTACCTTTTAACAAGTAATTTCATGTCCATGGTGCTGTGATCAGGGATACAAAAATGTTTGTCCACAGGTAGAGCTGTTCTTTTTCTTTTATTGTGTGGCAATGAGAATTCATCCTTCTTCTAAGTTTTTGCCCTGTCTCCCCTATATACAGGCCACCAGCTGGACATTTGCTATGTATATAATTAAGTACACCTTAGATGTTGTGCAGCTGAAAGTACTCAGGATCCTGCAGTCCTGATGTGAGTTTGGGATCTTTATCTTGTCCGTGGTTGTTACGGAACCCCCCAGTACCCAGAATATGTTGTGCAGTTATATGTATGTATAATAGGTTCCATGTGAGATGCATGTCCCTAATGCATCTGCGCCCCTGGGCAGAGGGGACAAGATATCCCCCTTCTGACCTCCCCCACCTTTGTAATTCCCACAGTAAATATCGTCAAGCTCTGGCCACCTGCGGCTATTGTAAAGTATGTCTGGCCTGCCGCTTTTCAATTGGCCTGCCCTCTGTATCTGTGTGATATATTCTGTGTCCTGTGAGTAAAGCGTTGTCACACTGGAAATACGTAGAGAAGCAGTGATCTTTTATATGCGCCCATGTAACCAAGCAATTCCAGCCAGCGTCCTTCATTCAGACTCCAGCCAAAGCAGAGTGCACCTCCTGAAACAAGGGGTGGTACTGAAAGAGGTACTCCAGCACGGTAGACCCCGTTACACTGGTGGCAGACAGCGGGATGTGATACCCCTTCTACAGCAGGAAAGGAATGAATGGAAAACAACTACCAGAAGTTAAAGAGGACTACATTAAAAGATCTGGTGGAAGCCCGAGGGTTAATCGCCAGCCACAAAACAAAAGCGGATTTGATAGCAGCCATCATGGAACACGACAGTGCAGCGCCCCCCAATGTGAACGTGGAGGAGACTGAATTCCAGAGGGAGGTAAAGAACAGACTGGCGTTCTATGGCCCAAACCCTGCAGTAGAGATCATACGAGAGGGTGATGGCTGATGTGCGTACTGATCTGAAGGAAAAGATGGCATAGCAGACCAGGATAGAGCTAGCCAAGATGGAGATGGCAGAGCGGACCAAAGTGGAGCTGGCCAAGATGGAGATGGCAGAGCGGAGAGAGGAGAGTCAGCGAGCAGGGGGAGCTCTGGCCTCCGCCCAGGTACCTTCAACAGTAAACCACAAAAAGATCCAGTATAATGCTTTCCGACAGTTGGGGGAGGCAGAGGAAGACATTGATGGCTTTCTGCAGTACTTTGAGCGGCAGTGCACCCTTCATCAAGTGAAGCCGGAGGATCGGGTTCAGATTCTGGCCAGCAAGCTGACAGGCCGGGCAGTGGACGCCTATCGCACGGTACCTGATGAGGACTGTATGGACTATGAGCGGATCAAAGAAGTGATCTTGGCCCGGTATGCGCTGACACCAGAGGCATACTGCCAAAGGTTCCGCGGACTTATAAAATGCGTAACACATTCCCATGCTGAATGGGCCTGTAAATTACGGTGGTCACTGCTACAGTGGGTACAAGGATGCCAAGCAACCACTAAGGAGGACGTCCTCCAGCTCTTCTTGTTAGAACGATTCTTTAATGGACTAACCCCCGAGACACAGGAATGGCTTCGGGACAGGCGGCCAACGACTCTTGAGGAGGCCGCTCATCTGGCCGATGAACATCATGATGCCAGGAGGCCTCAGTTGTCCGGATCAAAGATGGTCACTAGGGGTCCGCCCATGGACCTGGAGGCCCCCAAACCACAGAAGATTGTAGGGGGACCAGCTAAAAACCCGGCCTACCACAGTCCCCCTGGGGCGCGATGCCACACCTGCCATCAGCTGGGCCACCTGCAAAGACAATGTCCCAACCGGACTCACCATACCCAGTGGCCAAAGGTGGGAGCAGCTACCTTCAGCCGGGCCGCTGTACACTGCTACCAAGACGAAGCTGACCCAGCATTGGGTTCTACGACTAACCAGGGGGTGGAAGAGATGGAGGAAGTGCTGCATGAAGTAGACCCTGTGCAGGCAGCCCGGGCAGATAATCGACAACAGCATCGCCAGGTCGTGTGGGTTAATGGGAAACGTATGCAGGGACTAAGAGATTCCGGGGCAACTTGGACCCTTCTGAAGCCTCATCTTGTCCGGGACCAAGAGAAGACGGACCGGATAGTGGCAGTCCGTGTAGTAGGGGGAGCCATACATCGACTGCCAGGATTCACCTGAACTGGGGAGTCGGGGATGGCCTTGTTGAGGTCAGCTTGATGGAGGATATGCCTGCAGACGTTTTGCTGGGAAATGACTTGGGGCCCATGTTGTCTGCCTTCTCGGTTGCCCCTCTGGCTGAGACATATCCTGTGACCACCCGGAGACAAGCTCGAGCTGCGGAGGCGGAATCACACTCAGAGGAGGCCCAGGTAAAACATCCCAGCCCTACACGTATTCCCATAGCCAGACACATTTCTTGGGCCACCCCAACTGAATTTAAGAGGGAGTTACTTGAGGATCCTTCATTGGAGGGATATCGTGGGAAGGCACAGGAGGGAAGAGGGGTACTGGAAGGGGAACAGATTGTATGGAAGCAGGGACTCCTCTACCGGATCACAGAGCAGCACCACACAGGAACGAACCCCACTATAAAACGACAGCTGGTAGTTCCCAAGAAGTATAGGCAGGAGTTACTGCGAATCTCTCATGACATACCCTTGGCCAGGCACTTCGGCGTCAGTTGCACCAGGCATCGTCTGACACAAAACTTCTTTTGGCCGGGGGTAACCTATGATGTTCATCAGTACTGCCAGACCTGTGACAGTTGCCAGAGCATTGGCAAGAGGGGAGATCGATTCAAGGCCAAATTACGCCCCCTCCCCATTGTGGAGGAACCATTTAGCCGAGTAGCGGTCGATCTGATAGGGCCGTTAGCCAAACCCAGTCCGTCAGGGAAAATATATATATTGACAGTGGTAGATTATGCCACACGGTATCCAGAGGTGGTTGCGTTACCTAACATACTGGCAGAGACGTTGGCGGCTGCCCTGCTCCAGGTTTTCTCACGGGTTGGATTTCCCCGGGAGATTATCTCGGACCAGGGTACCCAGTTTACAGCAGAGGTGACCCAACAACTGTGGAAGCTGTGCGGCGTAAAGTCCATTAGAAGCGCCCCGTACCACCCGCAAACCAATGGGTTGTGTGAACGCTTTAACGGGAAGTTAAAACAACTCATTGGGACTTTTACCAGGACCTACAGGGACTGGGAGAAATTCTTGCCACACCTCCTGTTTGCCTATCGGGAGGTGCCCCAAGAATCCACGGGGTTCTCCCAGTTCGAACTGGTATACGGGAGGCGGGTAAGGGGACCCATAGACTTAGTGCTAGAACACTGGGAAGGGGAGGGCATCATAGAAGGGGTACCTATTGTACCCTATGTGCTAGAATTCCAGGACTGCCTACAGGAGCTGACCCAGACTGTACGTGGGAACATGCAGGTCCAGCGGCGCCAGCACGTATGGTATGATCGGAGGGCCAGAGAACGCACCTTGGAAATAGGACAGAAGGTCCTGGTGTTAGAGCCCACTAGGCAGATAAAGTTCCAAGCTGCATGGCAGGTGCCCTACCAAGTAGTGGGGAAAATAGCCGACACCACCTATAATGTCGCCGATTGTGACGACCCCAGGGTTATTCGCATGTTCCACGTGAATATGCTGAAGCCCTACCGGGAGCGCCCTGAAGAGGTAGTGGCCATCTGTGCACCTGAAGCAGAGGATTTAGCTGGACTTCCCTTGCCTGATGTCTTAGGGGAAAGCACTCAGTCCAAAACATGGGACCAGGTGCACTTGGGAGAAGACCTAGGTCAGCAGGCGGAGGCGTTGTTGAGGCAGCGACAGAGGATGTTTTCGGGGAGACCAGGGTACACTCGCCCGGCACAACACAAGGTTGAGACCCAGGATCAGACCCCCCTGCGACAACCCCCTTCCGCGTCCCTGAGTCTGTACGAGAAGGGATGCAACAAGAGATACAAGAGATGTTGCGTTTAGGGGTCATTGAAGAGTCAGATAGTCCCTGGGCATCCCCCGTAGTGTTAGTGCCCAAGAAGGATGGGGCTACACGGTTTTGTGTAGACTATCGTAAGCTCAATGAGGAAACGGTGACGGATGCGTATCCCATGCTGCGTGTGGATGAGCTGTTTGACCGGCTGGCGGGGGCAAAGTATTTGACCACCATCGATCTATGCAAAGGCTACTGGCAGATTCCCCTTAGTCCTGATTCTATTCCCAAGTTGGCATTTGTCACCCCGTTCGGCTTTTTCCAGTTTAGAGTTATGCCATTCGGGATGAAGAATGCCCCGGCGACCTTCCAGAGGCTGGCTGACCGGCTTCTGGATGGTCTCCAGGACTATGCTTGTTGCTTGTGCCTACCTGGATGACATCGCCATCTACAGCGCGACATGGGAAGAGCATCTAAATCACCTAGAGACAGTATTGGACAGGATCCACAAGGCCGGAATCACCCTGAACCCAAACAAGTGTCACGTGGGCAAAGCAGAGGTTCAGTATTTAGGGCATTGGGTGGGAAGTGGGAAACAGCGACCAGAACCAGCCAAGATTGAGGCCATAGTCAAATGGCCCACCCCACGCACTAAAACCCAGGTCATGGCGTTTCTAGGGACAGCGGGGTATTACAGGAAATTCGTTCCCAATTACAGCAGCGTAGCCAAGCCCCTCACTGATCTGACCCGTAAGAACCAACCCCGCCAGATAACCTGGACCCCAGAGTGTGAGGAAGCCTTTCGCCAGCTAAAGGACGCCCTCACCAATACCCCTGTATTGGCCGCACCCGATCCAACTAAACGTTTCCTTGTTCAAACAGACGCTTCTATGTTTGGATTGGGGGCAGTACTGAGCTAAGTCGGGCCAGACGGCCAAGAACACCCGGTAGCTTACCTTAGTCGGAAACTACTGCCCCGTGAAGTAAGCTATGCGGCCATGGAGAAGGAGTGCCTGGCGGTAGTATGGGCAATCAAAAAGTTGCAACCATATTTGTATCTGGCTTAATCGGGTCTCCGGAGACAATGCCAGATTACTGCGGTGGAGTTTAGCCCTACAACCTCTGGACTTCACCATCCACTACAGACCCGGCAAACAAAATGGTAACGCCGATGGACTAAGTCGACAAACAGAACTTGTACCAACCCCATAAACTTCGGTCATCCCCAAACCGATCCGTTAAGGATCAGACTGTGTATGCTGATCTCGTCGCTGAAAAGGGGAGCCGTGTTACGGAACCCCCCAGTACCCAGAATATGTTGTGCAGTTATATGTATGTATAATAGGTTCCATGTGAGATGCATGTCCCTAATGCATCAGCCCACAGGCTGCGCCCCTGGGCAGAGGGGACAAGATATCCCCCTTCTGACCTCCCCCACCTTTGTAATTCCCACAGTAAATATCGTCAAGCTCCGGCCACCTGCGGCTATTGTAATGTATGTCTGGCCTGCCGCTTTTCAATTGGCCTGCCCTCTGTATCTGTGTGATATATTCTGTGTCCTGTGAGTAAAGCATTGTCACACTGGAAATACGTGGAGAAGCAGTGATCTTTTATATGCGCCCATGTAACCAACCAATTCCAGCCAGCGTCCTTCATTCAGACTCCAGCCAAAGCAGAGTGCACCTCCTGAAACAAGGGGTGGTACTGAAAGAGGTACTCCAGCACGGTAGACCCCTTTACAGTGGTCATTATAAATGGACAGGCTTTCTTTTTTTTCTGGCTGCAGAGAAAGGTTCCTGTAGCTGTTGGAGAGGACAATGAGCTTCTAACAATGATATAAGGTAAAAATGTATCAACCACTGAGGACTTTCAAAACTTTATATTTTTGTATCTACTGGCTAACACAGTACAAAGATATACAGCTCTGGCAAAATTTAAGAGACCACCACATCAAATCCCTGTCATGGCCGCCCAATCTCCAGACCTGAACCCCATTGAAAACCTCTGGAATGTAATCAGGAGGAAGATGGATAGTCACAAGCCATCAAACAAAGAAGAACGGCTGACATTATTGTACCAGGAGCGGCATAAGGTCACCCAGGAGCAGTGTGAGAGACTGGTGGAAAGCTGCCAAGACGCATGAAAGCTGAGATTAACAATCATGGTTATTCCACAAAATATTGATTTCTGAACTCTTCCTGAGGTATTGTTGTTTCTAAATGATTCTGCACTTGTTTTCATTGCATTATTTGAGGTCTGAAAGCACTGTTTCTTTTTATTATTATTATTTTGACCATTATTTTTGTCAGAAAAAATTGCAAAATGTATTGCTTGGATCTTCGGAGACATGTTGTCAGTAGTTTATAGAATAAAAGAACAATTTACATTTTACTCAAAAATATAAAGAGAAAAATCAGACAAACAGAACATTTTGCAGTGGTCTCTTCATTTTTGCCAGAGCTGTATATTTCCTGTATCACTTGTGTAAAGAGGCATTCAAAATAAAAGCTGACCAATCAGCAGTTGTGTTGTGCCGCTGGTCAGACCCTATAACAGAGCCTTAGGGTTAGGTTTTATTGGCAGATAATGGATTATATATTTTCTGGTTGTAACAGCGCGTTGAAATGATTACGTAGTATCTCGTTTTATCAATGCAGTGAAGAGGTTATATAGTGTCTGGTTATATTTGATGTGAACATTGTACATTTCAGTTTGTGATCCCTCTGGTAGAATATGAAATATTTGAATGTTATGTAGCCTTATAATCAAGAGATATGACACTAAGCCTTTTGTTCACAGATAGATTACACTGGATCTACCTGCAACACTCGAAGACCGAACAATCATCACAACAACTATTACTCCCAGGTATCAAATGGTGAGTTTCTGTCTGTATTTATGCAAATTGTCTTTTCAGAGAGGAAGAGGACTAGAACTCTAGTGCCACCTATTGGAAGTAGCAATCCTACAAGTCAATGTCGACCCTTTAACGAGCCTTGTCACATGACTTAGGATAATACTCAAACCAGAATCTCAATTTGTCTGTATTTAGTAACTCTCTCTCTCGTATCTTCTTCTCTTCCATCACTTTCCCATCTCTCTTTATCCCTCTCACCCATCTCTCACTTCTATCTTCCTAACTCTTTCCCATCTCTCTTTATCCCTCTCGCCCATCTCTCACTTCCATCTTTCTCTTTCCCATCTCTCTTATTCCAAACCCCTCCCTCCCACATCTTTCTCTTCCATCTGTCTCATATCTCTCTCTGTCTATCTCCTATTTTTCTCTTTCCTTTGTTTCTCTTTTACAGTACCTCTCTCTCATAATGTGTGGTATTTATGGCCCGTACCCTTCCAAGCCTGCTGCAAGTGATACTGGCAGATACAGTGGCATGTAAAAGATTGGGCACCCCCTGGGAATGTGAACAGTTAAGCAAGTTGAAGATGAAATGGTCTCTAAATAGCCCAAAGTTACAGATGACACATGTACTTTGCATTTTAGAAAATAAAATTATATTGTATATACCGTATATACTAGAGTATAAGCCGAGATTTTCAGCCCCATTTTTTGGGCTGAAAGTTCCCCTCTCGGCTTATACTCGAGTCATGGTCGGCGGCAGGGTCGGCGGGTGAGGGGGAGAGCATACTCACCTGCTCCTGGCGCTGTCCCTGCACGTCCCATGGTCTCCAGGCGCCCGCAGCTCTTCCTTTGTTCAGCGGTCACGTGGTACCGCTCATTAAAGTAATGAATATGGACTCCACTCCCATAGGGGTGGAGCCGCATATTCATTACTGTGCCGGAGATCATCTGTCCGGGAGAAGCTGCCAGGGACCGCATCGGGAGCAGGTGAGTATTTCATATCGGAGCGGAGAGACAGGACGCTGAGGAGCAGTGGGCAGCGACGAGACGTGAGTATGTCACTTTTTTTTTTATTGCAGCAGCATTACATGGGGCATATTTTTATATGGAGCATCTTATGGGGTCATAATGAACTTGTAATGCAGCATTATATGTGGCACAGTTTTATATTGAGCATCTTATGGGGCTATAATGAACTGTATGGAGCATTACATGGGGCTCCTGATTCAATATGGATATTCAAAAACACTTAGCCTACTGATATCTCAATTAATTTTACTTTTATTGGTATCTATTTTTATTTTTGAAATTTACCAGTAGCTGCTGCATTTTCCACCCTAGACTTATACTCGAGTCATTAAGTTTTCCCAGTTTTTGTGGCAAAATTAGGGGGGTCGGCTTATACTCGAGTATATACGGTGTGCATATATATATATATATATGTATATGTATATATATATATATATATATATATATATATATATAATATACTGTACTAGCTGAAGAGCTAGTTGCCTGGGCATAGTAAATATCTGTGGTTAGTTATAGCACCTCACTTCTCTTATTTTCCCATCATGCCTCTCATTTTCCCCCTCACATCTTTCATTTTTCCCCTCACATCTTTCATTTTCTCCCTCACACCTCTCATTTTCCCCTTCACTCCTCTTATTTTCCCCCCTCACTCCTCTTATTTTCCCCCTCACTCCTCTCATTCCCCCCTAACACTTGTCATTGCGACCTCACATCTGTCATTTTCCGATCACTCCACTATTTTCCCTCACTCCTCTCATTTAGCACTCACACCTTTTCATTTTCACCTCACACCTCTCATTTTCACCTCATACCTCTCATTTTCCCCTCAGTATATACATGTTTGTCATCTCCCTTATATAGTATACACCTGTATGTCATCTCCTGTATATAGTATATACAGTACCTGTGTGTCATCTCCCCTGTATATAGTATATGCCTGTGTGTCATCTCCCCCGTAAATAGTATATACCTGCTGTATGTCATCTCCTCCTGTATATACCTGTATGTCATTTCTTCTGCATATAGTATATACCTGTATGTCATCTGCTCCTGTATATAGTATATACCTGTATGTCATCTCCTCCTGTATATAGTATATACCTGTATGTCATCTCCCCTGTATATAGCATATACCTGCTGTATGTCATCTCCTCTATATACCTATGTGTCATCTCCTCTTTTATATAGTATATACCTGTATGTCATCTCCTCCTGCATATAGTATATATGTGTGTCATCTCCTCCTGTATATAGTATATACCTGTATGTCATCTCCTATATATAGTATATACCTGTATTTCATCTACTATATATAGTATATACCTGTATGTTATCTCCTTCTGTATAAAGTATGTACCTGTGTGTCATCTCCTCCTCTATATAGTATATACCTGTATGTCATCTCCCCTGTATATAGTATATACCTGCTGTATGTCATCTCCTCCTCTATATACCTATGTGTCATCTCCTCTTTTATATAGTTTATACCTGTATGTCATCTCCTCCTGTATATAGTATATACGTGTGTCATCTCCTGTATATAGTATATACCTGTATGTCATCTCCTATATATAGTATATACCTGTGTGTCATCTCCTGTATATAGTATATACCTGTGTGTCATCTGCTCCTGTATATAGTATATACCTGTATGTCATCTCCTCCTGTATAAAGTATATACCTGTGTGTCATCTGCTCCTGTATATAGTATATACCTGTGTCATCTCCTCCTGTATATAGTATATACCTGTATGTCATCTCCTCCTGTATATAGTGTATACCTGTGTGTCATCTCCCGTATAAAGTATATACCTGTGTCATCTGCTCCTGTATATAGTATATACTTGTGTCATCTCCTCCTGTATATAGTATATACGTGTGTCATCTGTTCCTGTATATAGTGTATACTTGTGTGTCATCTCCTCCTGTATATAGTATATACCTGTGTGTCATCTCCTCCTGTATAAAGTATATACCTGTGTCATCTGCTCCTGTATATAGTATATACTTGTGTCATCTCCTCCTGTATATAGTATATACATGTGTCATCTGCTCCTGTATATAGTATATGTCTGTGTCATCTCCTCCTGTATATAGTATATACCTGTATGTCATCTTCTCCTGTATATAGTATATACCTGTGTGTCATCTGCTTCTGTATATAGTATATACTTGTGTGTCATTTCCTCCTGTATATAGTATATACCTGTGTGTCATCTGCTCCTGTATATAGTATATATCTGTGTGTTATCTCCTCCTGTATATAGTATATACCTGTATGTCATCTCCTCCTGTATATAGTATGTACCTGTGTGTCATCTGCTCCTGTATATAGTATATACGTGTCATCTCCTCCTGTATATAGTATATACCTGTGTGTCATCTCCTCCTGTATATAGTATATACCTGTGTGTCATCTCCCCTGTATATAGTATATACCTGTGTGTCATCTCCTCCTGTATATAGTATATACCTGTTTGCATCTGCTCCTGTATATAGTATATACCTGTGTGTCATCTCCTCCAGTATATAGTATGTACCTGTGTCATCTCCTCCTGTATATAGTATATACCTGTATGTCATCTCCTCCTGTATATAGTATATGCCTGTGTCATCTCCTCCTTTATATAGTATATACCTGTATGTCATCTCCCCTGTATATAGTATATACCTGTGTGTCATCTCCCCTGTATATAGTATATACCTGTGTGTCATCTCCTCATGTATATAGTATATACCTGTTTGTCATCTGCTCCTGTATATAGTATATACCTGTGTGTCATCTCCTCCTGTATAAAGTATATACCTGTGTGTCATCTGCTTCTGTATATAGTATATATCTGTGTGTCATCTCCTCCTGTATATAGTATATACCTGTGTGTCATCTCCCCTGTATATAGTATATACCTGTGTGTCATCTCCTCCTGTATATAGTATATACCTGTTTGCATCTGCTCCTGTATATAGTATATACCTGTGTGTCATCTCCTCCAGTATATAGTATGTACCTGTGTCATCTCCTCCTGTATATAGTATATACCTGTATGTCATCTCCTCCTGTATATAATATATGCCTGTGTCATCTCCTCCTTTATATAGTATATACCTGTATGTCATCTCCTCTGTATATAGTATATACCTGTGTGTCATCTCCTCTGTATATAGTATATACCTGTGTGTCATCTCCTCATGTATATAGTATATACCTGTTTGTCATCTGCTCCTGTATATAGTATATACCTGTGTGTCATCTCCTCCTGTATAAAGTATATACCTGTGTGTCATCTGCTTCTGTATATAGTATATACTTGTGTGTCATTTCCTCCTGTATATAGTATATACCTGTGTGTCATCTGCTCCTGTATATAGTATATATCTGTGTGTCATCTCCTCCTGTATATAGTATATACCTGTATGTCATCTCCTCCTGTATATAGTATGTACCTGTGTGTCATCTGCTCCTGTATATAGTATACTAGATGGTGGCCCGATTCTAACGCATCGGGTATTCTAGAATATGTATGCGTAGTGTATAGCACAGCCCACGTAGTATATTGCACAGCCACACAGTACATTGCGCAGCTCACGCAGTACATTGCGCAGCTCACGCAGTATATTGCGCAGCCCACGCAGTACATTGCGCAGCCCACGTAGTATATAGCACAGCCCACATTGTATATTGCGCAGCCCACGTTGTATATTGCGCAGCCCACGTAGTATATTGCCCAGCCACGTAGTATATAGCACAACCCATGTAGTATATTGCCCAGCCACGTAGTATATAGCACAGCCCATGTAGTATATTGCCCAGCCACGTAGTACATTGCACAGCCCATGAAGTATATTGCACAGCCTATGCAGTATATAGCAATGTGGGCATCATATCCCTGTTAAAAAAAGAAAAAGAATGAAAATAAAAAATTGTTATATACTCACCTTCCGGAGCCCCCGAATCCAAGCGAAGCGGTTACCGACGCTGCTCGTGCGCTCCGGTCTCAAGAGTGCATTGCGGTCTCGCGAGATGATAACGTAGTGGTCTCGCGAGACCGCTACGTTATCATCTCGCGAGATCGCAGCATGGACCTGTTACCGGAGCGTCGCGAGCGGGAAAGGCCTGTTGTCGATCCGGGGGCCAACGGACGGTGAGTATATAACGATTTTTTTTTTTTTTTAATTAATTTTAACATTAGATCGTTTTACTATTCATGCCGCATGGGCAGCATGAATAGTAAAAAGTTGGTCACACAGTGTTAATAGCAACGGTAACAGAGTGCATTACACCGCGGCATAACGCGGTCCGTTACCACTGCCATTAACCCTGTGTGAGGGCAGACTGGAGGGGAGTAAGGAGCGGGCACTGACTGCGGGGAGGAAGGAGCTGCCATTTTTCCACCGGACTGTGGCCGTCGCTGATTGGTCGTGGCTGTTTTGCCACGACCAATCAGCGACTTGGATTCCATGACAGACAGAGGCCGCGACCAATGAATATCCGTGACAGACAGACAGACAGAAAAACAGACAGAAAGACGGAAGTGACCCTTAGACAATTAGTAGATACATGTCATCTCCTCCTGTATATAGTATATACCTGTGTGTCATCTCCTCCTGTATATAGTATATACCAGTGTGTCACATCCCCTGTATATAGTATATATCTGAGTGTCATCTCCTCCTGTATATAGTATATACCTGTGTCATCTCCCCTGTATATAGTATAATACCTGTGTGTCATCTCCTCATGTATATAGTATATACCTGTTTGTCATTTGCTCCTGTATATAGTATATACCTGTGTGTCATCTCCTCCTGTATATAGTATATACCTGTATGTCATCTCCTCCTGTATATAGTATATGCCTGTGTCATCTCCTCCTGTATATAGTATATACCTGTATGTCATCTCCCCTGTATATAGTATATACCTGTGTGTCATCTCCCCTGTATATAGTATATACCTGTGTGTCATCTCCTCATGTATATAGTATATACCTGTGTGTCATCTCCTCCTGTATATAGTATATATCTGTGTGTCATCTGCTCCTGTATATAGTATATACCTGTGTGTCATCTCCTCCTGTATATAGTATATATCTGTGTCATCTGCTCCTGTATATAGTATATACCTATGTGTCATCTCCTCCTGTATATAGTATATATCTGTGTCATCTGCTCCTGTTTATATTATATACCTGTGTGTCATCTCCTGTATATAGTATGTACCTGTGTGTCATCTCCTCCTGTATTAGACCTCGTTCACACGTTATTTGGTCAGTATTTTTACCTCAGTATTTGTAAGCTAAATTAGCCGCCTGATAAATCCCCAGCCAACAGGACGCCCTCCCCCCAGCAGTATATATTAGCTCACACATAGTAGACAGGTCATGTGACTGACAGCTGCCGGATTTCCTATATGGTACATTTGTTGCTCTTGTAGTTTGTCTGCTTATTAATCAGATTTTTATTTTTGAAGGCTAATACCAGACTTGTGTGTGTTTTTGGGCGAGTTTCATGTGTCAAGTTGTGTGTGTTGAGTTGCGTGTGGCGACATGCATGTAGCGACTTTTGTGAGATGAGTTTTGTGTGGCGACATGCATGTAGCAACTTTTTGTGTCGAGTTGCATGTGACAGGTTAGTGTAGCAAGTTGTGTGCAGCAAGTTTTGCGCATGGCGAGTTTTGCACGTGGCGAGTTTTATGTGTGGTGCGTTTTGAGTATGTGCAAGTTTTGTGTTGCAACTTTTGTGCATGTGGCAATTTTTCTGCATGTGCAAGTTTTGCTTGTGGCGAGTTTTCCATGAGGTGAGTTTTGCACGTGTGGCGAGTTTTGCGTGAGCCTAGTTTTGCGTGAGCCTAGTTTTGCATGTGGTGAGTTTTCCATGTGGCGAATTTTGCGCGTGGCAAGTTTTGAGCGGTGACTTTTGTGTTTGGACTTTTATGTGGCGAGGTTGGTGTATGTGTGGTGAAATGTGTGCTGAGGGTGATATATGTGTTCAAGCACGCGGTAGTGTGTGGCGCATTGTGTGTTCATATCCCCGTGTGTGGTGAGTATCCCATGTCGGGGCCCCACCTTAGCAGTTGTACGGTATATACTCTTTGGCGCCATCGCTCTCATTCTTTAAGTCCCCCTTGTTCACATCTGGCAGCTGTCAATTTGCCTCCAACACTTTTCCTTTCACTTTTTTCCCATTCTGTAGATAGGGGCAAAATTGTTGGGTGAATTGGAACGCGCGGGGTTACAATTTCGCCTCACAACATAGCCTATGACGCTCTCGGGGTCCAGACGTGTGGATTTGTCCCAATCCATTTTCCGTGCGAATTGTAACCACAGGTTGGATGTACTCCTACTTCTTCAAAGCGGTAAGCTGGCTTTGCCAAAAACTTATATATATATATATATATATATATATATATATATATATATATATATATACACTGTTCCAAATTATTCTGCACAAAGAGTTTAGGAGTGAATTGGTTAGAATTTTTTTGTTTGTCATTTAAACCCATTGCTGGTGATGTGTGTCAGGGCTCTTTATATCACTGAAAGCAATTGCAGAGACCTGTGCACATTAGTTTGGCCGGTGTGTCCAAATAAAGGCAAGACTACTTAAGAAGGCTGTCCCACATTATTAAGCAGCCTACATTTTTTGCCAAAATGGGAAAGAAAAAGGATGTGTCGGCTGCTGAGAAGCAACAAATTGTGGAGTATTTAGGTCAAGGCATGACTACAATCAACATTGCCAAGACACTTCATCGTGATCATCGCACAATCAAGAAGTATGTAGCTGATTCCCGGCACACACGTGTGCGTGCTGATAAGGACGAATTGAGGACTCTTTCCAACAGGCAATTGCGTAAGGTTAAAAGAGCAGCTGCAAAAATGCCTTGTCATAGCAGCAGACAAGTTTTTGAAGCTGCTGGTGCCTCCAACGTCCCCAGAATAACAAGATGCAGGGTCCTTCAGAGGTTTGCAGCTGTGCGTAAGCCATCCTGTCGACCACCTCTATCCACTGCACACAAGCGGTGGGCCAAACGATACATGAAGACTGACTTCCAAACTGTTTTGTTCACCGATGAGTGCCGTTCAACGCTCGATGGTCCAGATGGATGGAGTGGAGGATGGCTGGTTGATGGACACCCCATGAAAACACGGCTAAGGCGCCAACAAGGAGGAGGTGCAGTAATGTTTTGGGCTGGAATCATGGGGAGAGAGATTGTCGGCCCCTTTATGATCCCTGAAGGGGTAAAGATGAACTCCATAATCTATGTGGAGTTTCTAAAACAACACTTCGTGCCATGGTTCAAGAGGAAGAACCGTGCTTTCCGCAGCAAGATCATTTTCATGCATGATAATGCACCGTCTCATGCTGCAAAAAACACATCTGCATTTCTGGCTGCTATGGGCATAAAAGAGGGCAAACTTATGGTGTGGCCACCATCTTCCCCTGACCTCAACCCCATTGAGAACCTCTGGAGCATCATCAAAAGGAGTGTCTATGGCGGGAGGCAGTTCACATCTAAGCAACAGCTCTGGGAGGGTATTCTGTCCACATGCAAAACAATTGGAGCAGAAACCATCCAAAAACTGACAAATTCAATGGACGAGAGAGTTCAGAAGCTTCTTTCCAACAAGGGGTCCTATGTGCAAATGTAACATCACCTAGAATAAAGGTTTCACTTGAAAACTGTTTGATTTCATTTTGTAATAAGCTGATAATGCTTATAACTTCACAACTGACCATTTTTTTGTTCAAAATAAAAAAAAGGTTGAAAACTCTGCTGTGCATAAAAATTTGGAACATGCATTTTGAGTGTTTATTTTTTTTAAAAAAGATCCTGTTTTCATAGGCAGTTTGTTCCAAAACATTGCAATTATACTAGAATAGTAGATGACTGGAAAATAACAATGACTGCAATTCAGATAGGTAATTTAGAGAAAATAGGAGGAATTATTATTTGCATAATAATTTGGAACACAGTGTATAAATGTATATATATATATATATATATATATATATATATATATATATATATATATATATATATATATATATATATATATATATATATATATACAGTGTATATATATATATATATATATATATATATATATATATATATCATTTTTTACATTTTAAAACTTACAAAAGAGTAAAATGGGTCTATGCAAAAGTTTGGGCACCCTTGAGGATTTGTGTGCTCAGATAACTCTGACCGAGGTGTCATACCTTAATTATCCTGTTAGTCTATGTGTACACGTTGTGGATTTGCCTGTGGAATTTTCTGCGCGGATTCTTCGTCTCTTGGCAGAAAATGCAGTTGAAAATCCGTGCGGATTTGATGCGGATTTTCATGCGGATTTCTATCTGTTTTTGTAAGCTAAATATAGATATATTATTTAAAAAAAAAAGGATTGTGATGTAATTTCCTTGTCCAACCCCTTCTTTTACATACTCCATTGAAGAACAATGTTTACACACAGACAGATAGACAGATAGATAGATAATACCAAACCTGATGCTTAGTAATAAACATAATAAAATGGTACATAAAGAGTTAAGTAAAGACACTCACACACACAAAATTTGCGTTAGGCCGGGGTCACACTTGCGAGAAACTCACGCGAGTCTCGCACCTCATTACCCGGCACTCGGACTGGAGCTCTCAGTTGCATAGAAATACAGCCGCACACTCCGGTCCCGAGTGGCGGTGGCAGTGACGGCCGGGTAATGAGGTGTGAGACTCGTGTGAGTTTCTCGCAAGTGTGACCCCGGCCTTAAACGCAATATCTGTTTAAGTTAACAAAAATGGAAGAAAAAATGGCATGGGCTCAGCACAATTTTCAAAACCAGAGAAGGAAAGCCAGCGACTGGGGGCCGATGGTTACATGATCTGGGAATGTTTAGCTTGCAAAAAAGAAGACTGAGAGGAGACTTAGTAGCTGTCTACAAATATCTCAAGGGCTGTCACATTGTAGAAGGATCATCTTTATTCTCATTTGCACAAGGAAAGACTAGAAGCAATGGGATGAAACTGAAAAGGAGAAGATACAGATTAGATATTAGAAAAACTTTTTGACAGTTCGGGTGATCAATGAGTGGAACAGGCGGCCACGAGAGGTGGTGAATTCTCCTTCCATGGAAGTTTTCAAACAAAGGCTGGACAGACATCTGCCTGGGATGATTTAGTGAATCCTTCTTTGAGCAGGGGGTTGGACCATAGGAGGTCACTTCCAACTCTACCTTTCTATGTTTATAGCTCACAGCTGTATACTTAGCCTTTACTGGCTATTAAAATAGGAGAGCCCCCCAAAAAAATGACTTGGGGTCCCACTATAATAACCAGAAAAGGCTATGCAGATAGCTGCGGGCTGATACTAATAGCCTAGGAAGGAGCCATGGATATTGGCCCCCCTGACTACAAACACCAGCTCTCAGCCGCCCCAGAAATGGCGCATCTCTAAGATGCGCCAATTCCGGCACTTTGCCTCTCTCTTCCCACTGCCCTGTAGTGGTGGCATATGGGGTAATAAGGGGTTAATGTTACCTTTGTATTGTAAGGTGACATCAAGGCCGGCTTAGTAATGGTGAAACGTCAATAAGACACCTATCCATTACTAATTCTATAGTTGTTACATGTTAAATAAAGACACAGGCAGAATAAAGTATTTTAATAAAATAAAACACAACACAGTTTGCCATATTTTTTACCGTATATACTCGAGTTTAAGCCGATCCGAGTATAAGCCCCATCTACTTTTTCCACGGAAAACTGGGTAAGCTTTTTGACTCGAGTAAAAGCCGGATATGCATTGTCCCCTCATCCCTGTCCTGCTATGCATGGCTCCCCCTTCCCTGTCCTGGTATGAATGCCTCCCCATCCCTGTCCCTGTCTGCATGCCTTGGTATGAATGCCTCCCCATCCCTGTCCCTGTCTGCATGCCTTGGTATGAATGCCTCCCCATCCCTGTCTGCATGCCTTGGTATGAATACATCCCCATCCCTGTCCCTGTCTGCATGCCTTGGTATGAATGCCTCCCCATCCCTGTCTGCATGCCTTGGTATGAATGCCTCCCCATTCCTGTCCCTGTCTGCATGCCTTGGTATAAATGCCTCCCCATCCCTGTCCCTGTCTGCATGCCTTGGTATGAATGCCTCCCCATCCCTGTCCCTGTCTGCATGCCTTGGTATGAATGCCTCCCCATCCCTGTCTGCATGCCTTGGTATGAATACATCCCCATCCCTGTCCCTGTCTGCATGCCTTGGTATGAATACCTCCCCATCCCTGTCTGCATGCCTTGGTATGAATACCTCCCCATCCTTGTCTGCATGCCTTGGTATGAATACCTCCCCATCCCTGTCTGCATGCCTTGGTTTGAATGCCTCCCCATCCCTGTCCCTGTCTGCATGCCTTGGTATGAATGCCTCCCCATCCCTGTCTGCATGCCTTGGTATGAATACCTCCCCATCCCTGTCTGCATGCCTTGGTTTGAATGCCTCCCCATCCCTGTCCCTGTCTGCATGCCTTGGTATGACTGCCTCCCCATCCCTGTCCCTGTCTGCATGCCTTGGTATGAATAATAATAATAATAATAATAATTTTATTTATATAGCGCCAACATATTCCGCAGCGCTTTACAACTTATAGAGGGGACTTATACAGACAACAGACATTACAGCATAACAGAAATCACAGTTCAAAACAGATACCAGGAGGAATGAGGGCCCTGCTGCTCGCAAGCTTACAATCTATGAGGAAAAGGGGAGACACGAGAGGTGGATGGTAACAATTGCTTTAGTTATTTGGACCAGCCATAGTGTAAGGCTCGGGTGTTCATGTAAAGCTGCATGAACCAGTTAACTGCCTAAGTATGTAACAGTACAGACACAGAGGCTATTAACTGCATAAAGTGTATGAGAACATGATGGAGGAACGTGATTATGTTGTTGTTTTTTATTAATAGGCCACACAGGGATAATTAGGTTAATGCGTTGGGGCGGTAGGCCAATCTGAACAAATGAGTTTTTAGTGCACGCTTAAAACTGTGGGGATTGGGGATTAATTGTATTAACCTAGGTAGTGCATTCCAAAGAATCGGCGCCGCACGTGTAAAGTCTTGGAGACGGGAGTGGGAGGTTCTGATTATTGAGGATGCTAACCTGAGGTCATTAGCAGAGCGGAGGGCACGGGTAGGTTGGTAGACTGAGACCAGAGAGGAGATGTAGGGTGGTGCTGAGCCATGGAGTGCTTTGTGGATGAGGGTAGTAATTTTGTACTGGATTCTGGATTGGATGGGTAGCCAGTGTAATGACTGGCACAAGGTAGAGGCATCGGTGTAACGGTTGGCGAGGAATATGATCCTGGCAGCAGCATTCAGGACAGATTGGAGCGGGGAGAGTCTGGTAAAAGGTAGGCCAATTAGTAGAGAGTTACAATAGTCCAGACGAGAATGAATAAGTGAGACAGTAAGAGTTTTTGCAGAGTCGAAAGTAAGAAAAGGGCGAATTCTGGAAATGTTTTTGAGATGCAGATAGATGAATGCCTCCCCATCCCTGTCTGCATGCCTTGGTATGAATGCCTCCCCATCCCTGTCTGCATGCCTTGGTTTGAATGCCTCCCCATCCCTGTCTGCATGCCTTGGTATGAATGCCTCCCCATCCCTGTCCCTGTCTGCATGCCTTGGTATGAATGCCTCCCCATCCCTGTCCCTGTCTGCATGCCTTGGTATGAATGCCTCCCCATCCCTGTCCCTGTCTGCATGCCTTGGTATGAATACCTCCCCATCCCTGTCTCTGTCTGCATGCCTTGGTATGAATGCCTCCCCATCCCTGTCCCTGTCTGCATGCCTTGGAATTAATGCCTCCCCATCCCTGTCCCTGTCTGCATGCCTTGGTATGAATGCCTCCCCATCCCTGTCTGCATGCCTTGGTATGAATGCCTCCCCATCCCTGTCCCTATCTGCTGCATGCCTTGGAATTAATGCCTCCCCATCCCTGTCCCTGTCTGCATGCCTTGGTATGAATACCTCCCAATCCCTGTCTGCATGTCTTGGTATGAATGCCTCCCTGTCCCTGTCTGCATGCCTTGGTATGAATGCCTCCCCATCCCTGTCCCTGTCTGCATGCTTTGGTATGAATGCCTCCCCATCCCTGTCTGCATGCCTTGGTATGAATGCCTCCCCATCCCTGTCCCTGTCTGCATGCCTTGGTATGAATGCCTCCCCATCCCTGTCTGCATGCCTTGGTATGAATGCCTCCCCATCCCTGTCCCTGTCTGCATGCCTTGGTATGAATGCCTTCCCATCCCTGTCCCTGTCTGCATGCCTTGGTATGAATGCCTCCCCATCCCTGTCTGCATGCCTTGGTATGAATACCTCCCCATCCCTGTCCCTGTCTGCATGCCTTGGTATGAATGCCTCCCCATCCCTGTCTGCATGCCTTGGTATGAATGCCTCCCCATCCCTGTCCCTGTCTGCATGCCTTGGTATGAATGCCTCCCCATCCCTGTCTGCATGCCTTGGTATGAATACCTCCCCATCCCTGTCTGCATGCCTTGGAATGAATGCCTCCCCATCCCTGTCCCTGTCTGCATGCCTTGGTATGAATGCCTCCCCATCCCTGTCCTTGTCTGCATGCCTTGGTATGAATGCCTCCCATCCCTGTCCCTGTCTGCATGCCTTGGTATGAATGCCTCCCCATCCCTGTCCCTGTCTGCATGCCTTGGTATGAATGCCTCCCATACCTGTCCCTGTCTGCATGCCTTGGTATGAATGCCTCCCCATCCCTGTCTGCATGCCTTGGAATGAATGCCTCCCCATCCCTGTCCGCATGCCTTGGAATGAATGCCTCCCCATCCCTGTCCCTGTCTGCATGCCTTGGTATGAATGCCTCCCATCCCTGTCCCTGTCTGCATGCCTTGGTATGAATGCCTCCCCATCCCTGTCTGCATGCCTTGGAATGAATGCCTCCCCATCCCTGTCCCTGTCTGCATGCCTTGGAATGAATGCCTCCCCATCCCTGTCCCTGTCTGCATGCCTTGGTATGAATGCCTCCCCATCCCTGTCCCTGTCTGCATGCCTTGGTATGAATGCCTCCCCATCCCTGTCCGCATGCCTTGGAATGAATGCCTCCCCATCCCTGTCCCTGTCTGCATGCCTTGGTATGAATGCCTCCCCATCCCTGTCCGCATGCCTTGGAATGAATGCCTCCCCATCCCTGTCCCTGTCTGCATGCCTTGGTATGAATGCCTCCCCATCCCTGTCCCTGTCTGCATGCCTTGGTATGAATGCCTCCCCATCCCTGTCTGCATGCCTTGGTATGAATGCCTCCCCATCCCTGTCCCTGTCTGCATGCCTTGGTATGAATGCCTCCCCATCCCTGTCCCTGTCTGCATGCCTTGGAATGAATGCCTCCCCATCCCGGTCCCTGTCTGCATGCCTTGGTATGAATGCCTCCCCATCCCTGTCCCTGTCTGCATGCCTTGGTATGAACGCCTCCCCATCCCGGTCCCTGTCTGCATGCCTTGGTATGAATGCCTCCCCATCCCTGTCCCTGTCTGCATGCCTTGGTATGAATGCCTCCCCATCCCTGTCTGCATGCCTTGGTATGAATGCCTCCCCATCCCTGTCCCTGTCTGCATGCCTTGGTATGAATGCCTCCCCATCCCTGTCCGCATGCCTTGGAATGAATGCCTCCCCATCCCTGTCCCTGTCTGCATGCCTTGGTATGAATACCTCCCCATCCCTGTCTGCATGCCTTGGTATGAATGCCTCCCCATCCCTGTCCCTGTCTGCATGCCTTGGTATGAATGCCTCCCCATCCCTGTCCCTGTCTGCATGCCTTGGTATGAATGCCTCCCCATCCCTGTCCGCATGCCTTGGAATGAATGCCTCCCCATCCCGGTCCCTGTCTGCATGCCTTGGTATGAATGCCTCCCCATCCCTGTCCCTGTCTGCATGCCTTGGTATGAATGCCTCCCCATCCCTGTCTGCATGCCTTGGAATGAATGCCTCCCCATCCCTGTCTGCATGCCTTGGAATGAATGCCTCCCCATCCCGGTCCCTGTCTGCATGCCTTGGTATGAATGCCTCCCCATCCCTGTCCCTGTCTGCATGCCTTGGTATGAATGCCTCCCCATCCCTGTCTGCATGCCTTGGAATGAATGCCTCCCCATCCCTGTCTGCATGCCTTGGAATGAATGCCTCCCCATCCCGGTCCCTGTCTGCATGCCTTGGTATGAATGCCTCCCCATCCCTGTCCCTGTCATTGCATGCATGCCTCCCCTGTCCCTCTCCTGGTATGAATGCCTCCCCCGTTCCGTCCCTGTATGCATGCCTCCCCGTTCTGTCCCTGTATACATGCCTCCTTATCCCCTATCCCTAGGGGTGTGCATGTTTCCTATTGAAAAACAAACCACATCATACTCACCTACCTGGGAGTGGAGACGCGTCCATATTCATCACCTTAATTAGTGGTGCCACGTGACTGCTGAGCTCGCGCATCCAAAAACGCTGCGAATCTGCAACGTGTGCACATAGCCTTAGGGTTAGAGTTTGTTCATTGTCAACGTTAGGGAAGGTGATGCAAGTTTCCCAGCTTTATAAAAACCCAGCCTCCTCTAACCCTGTGCCAAAATATAGCAGCCATGGGATCTTCTAAGCAGCTACCGAGCACTCTAACATTTTTGGAGGCCCACAAAGCAGGAGAAGGCTATGAGAAGAGAGCAAAGCCTTTTCATGTTGCCTTTTCCTCAATTCGAAATGTAATTAAATAATCCATGGGTTGTTAGTTGCCTATGAGTAATCAGCCCTGGATCCATGTTATCATGCCCCTGTAGGCGTGGTAACATAATTTTACAAGAGCTGTGGTCATCGCCAGCCCCTGTAAATCTCACGTGTGAGTCGCACACTTTGGCAGCGTCACGGAGACTATACAGCCAGTTGTACACTTCCTGGCTTCAGAGGCACACTGCACATGACTGGAAGCCATCTTCTGAACTTCTGATCATGCGCAGCGCGCCTCTGAACCCTGTGATAGCATGGAAAGAGGGCTAACTAGTCAGGGGCAACTAAGACTCGACTAGTTAAAGCCCTCATTAGCATAGCACATGGGGACAATCTAAATGCTTTTTTTGAACCTCAGTTTTACAGACACATTTGAGGCTGGTTTCACATTTGCGTTTAAAAAAAACCCGCAGGTGGTGAAAAAACGCATGTAAACGCGTGCAAACGCTGCGTTTTTTAGACGCATGCGTTTTTGCATGCGGTAAAAAAAACGCATGCGTTTTTAATGTTAAACATAGGGGAAAAAACGCATGCGTTTTTTTCTGTACAAACGCTGCAGATCAAAACGCAAGTGTGAAACCAGCCTGATACACAGCTGGTAAGGCATGGATTTTACTCATAAATAAATGAATGCTGCTGGGTTGGAGGGCATGGGGAACCTAACAAGTTTCCTTTGCGTCCCTCATCCTGGCCCCCTTGGTCCCCTGGCCCTGGCTGTGCCGCCTATGTCCCTTGGTCCTGATTGTGCCCCCTAGGTCCCTTGACCTAGTCCAAGCATCAAGCTGCATCCACAGTGACAGAAGGGGGAAAGAGGAAAAAAAGAATAAGGTCCCTCTTACCTGCCTAAGCTTCCGGTGCCAAGCAGCGTTCTCCTTTTATAGATCAGGCGTGCTCATGTTAAAATGGCCGCTGACCTAGCAGAGGCCTGTGGCTGATGTGAGAGCGCGTGAACAAGCACGTGTGTGCGGACACAGGGGTCACCTAACACCTAGTGATTATCATATAAATAATTATCTGTCCAACAGGACAATATAGAGAAAAGTATGGCTAAATATATACACTTGTCTGATGTCACAGACCATGAATCAAACAAAATGAGCTTCTCAAGGGTGACATGAAAGTAGATCTATATACGGCTATTAGTAAATGACCAGATATAATGAAAGTATACCTATCGAGAAGCTGCACAGGTGTAGGGGCTCCCAAGGGTCCGCGCACACACCCCAACGCACGTTTCGGATGATCTCCTTCCTCAGGGGGACCAACCATGCAGGGTGCCCAAATGTTCCATCTGCCCATTTTCCTTTTGCAATTATTTTTAATTAATACATGTCTATATATATATATATATATATATATATATATATATATATATATATAATTATCAAAAAAGAAGGCAGCACTCCATTATTTCCAAAAAGGTGTAGGATTTATTTAAATCCACATATCAGTGAGACGTTTCAGCTCTACTGAGCTTTTCTCAAGCAGTGGATACAGCGTTGTCTGTGCATATATATACGGTATCAATCATCCTTAATTAGTGCCATTTGTGTTAAATTACATACTTATGTTACAACATATCTAATAAAGTGCATCTGTGCATATTTGTGCTTTACATGTGTATAAACCGTGTTGTTCTTACAGCTGATAGAGCCTGTTAGTAATGGAGGACGCCATTCTGCCTGTCGGCGTTCTTAGACATCTAGTGCGCATGTCTATTACATCATATCCCTTATGCTGAATTGCAGGCCATTGGTTGAGATCGGCGCATGCGCAGTAGCACCAAAATCCGCCATCTTTTTGGTGGCATAATTCTTTTAGGGCTGTACAGATATATGAGCAGGCGCAGAGGCGACTAATCGCTCCATTTTGCTCAATGAAGATATATATGCAGGCGCAGCCACAACAAATAACACCTTTAATCCAGGCTATGCGCAGCCTATGTCACCACCACTCCATATGCATATTAAGCTACCAATACTAACTGCACTGCCAATAAATTGCAGTTCGCATCGCTGTATATATAGTTCGCCAAAGGGAACACAATAACACTGCCCTGATACTGCGATTACCGCCTTCAGCAGGCCATATCCCACAGTTCACACAGCGTCCAACTATGTGCAAGTCAACCCATACGGTTAAATCGCCCACAGTCCGAACTGCTGTATAGCAGTGAAAAAGTCCCGGCATATAACTAATGTTATTTTTTATTTTTTCAATGATGTAACGAATAATGTAACATTCTTTTATCCTGCTTTATTCAATTGGCCTCAGTTCAGCATAGTACATAATTATAGACAATATTGCATAATCTTGCTAAATTTTTTCAAAGATATTTTATTTGTTTTCATATATGTGTCCTCCATGTTCACAAGGTCCTTCCAGACAGTATTTCAACTCAGTCCAATTCTTATCTGAACAGAAGATAAAATTAGGAAAATACATTAATGACAATTCCTAAATTAAAAACAGTATAGCAATGGCATGGGACTATAAAACCATACAATCTTAGGCTGGAGTCACACTTGGCGTAAGACAATACGCCACGTATTATACGTCCGTACTACGCATTGAATACGCCAAAATGTCTCCGTAAGCGACTTCCGTAGTTCCTGCGTTGCTTAGGTGTGGTCACGTATTTTGCGCATGTGCTTGTGCGTGTGTAATCCGTATGTGATCCGTATGGCGTATTTTTCACGCACCATCACAAAATGGACATTTAACGGTTTTCAGGCCTGCAAATCATTTAAACCATCATTAACCACACTATTTAAGCCCTCTACAACAGGTGGAGCCCTCCCATCTGCCCTATATGTTCTCTAGCATATTTTGGCTGTGGTGCTTGGAGATTACAAACATGTCTGGCCCTGTGTATTTAAGCACAACTCAGCGGGTGTTGCTTCACTGGGTGTTGTCTCGTCGCTTTGGCCAGCCATATCCGGTCAATGTGGATCCGCGAAGGAGGAGACGAAGATTGTGGGTACATCCTCTATTGACCCAACGCCAGAGTAAAGGCCATTTCCAGAGACTATATTCAGCTTTGAGGGCACATCCAGAGAAGTTTTACCAGTATACTCGCATGTCCATCCGGACTTTTGACATGTTGTTGGAGATCTTACGTCCTGGGCTCACCTTTCAGGACACCTGGATGAGAAAAGCCATCTCTGCTGAGGAGCGTCTGCTCCTAACCTTACGGTATGTATTCCACATTTTCAAATACTGTTTGGTTTTTTGGGATTCTTTCCAAATGTGTGGTGTCCTACTAGGTTTAATTAACTTCACTTTGACATGAAGCCACAAGCACATATCAAAGAATGTTGTCAATATTCTAGTCTATTTAGTTTGTCAACTGTAAATTTGTATACTGTAAATAATGTAATAATAAATGAAATATACCCTTTGGCTTATTCCTTTGTTCATCGTCCTCATGTTTTGTTCTTTTCCCTTTTTGTTGTATTGCAGCTTCCTGTCGACAGGATTGTCCTATGCGGGTCTACACCTGGAGTTTCTGATTGGGCGGTCGACCATTTCAGGCATTGTTAGGACAACCTGTTCCCAAATCTGGCAGAAACTACATGAAGCTGTGTTGCCGGAGCCAAAACAGGACGATTGGATTAAAATCGCCGCAGGTTTCAGAAATAATTGTGACTTCCCTAATTGCATTGGAGCTGTGGATGGGAAACATATCAGGGTGCGTAAGCCGCCGAACTCTGGTTCCCAATTCTACAATTACAAGCAGTTTTTCTCTGTAGTTCTGTTAGCAGTTGCTGACAGTAACTACAGGTTTGTAATTGTAGACATTGGGGCCTATGGGCGAACTGGAGACTCTAGGGTCTTCAATTCGTCCATAATGGGTCGGCGGCTACGTGACAACCAGTTGAACCTCCCACCACCACAACAACTCCCAGGCTCCAATGCGGAAGTAGTGCCTTTTGTTTTGGTTGGAGATGAGGCCTTCCAACTGTCGAGGCACGTCATGAGGCCTTACCCCAGGCGCAACCTTGACCACCGGCGGAGGGTGTTTAATTTGAGACTTGCCAGGGCACGGAGACTGGTTGAGTGCGCCTTTGGGATTCTTGTGGCCAAATGGCGTGTTCTTCAGTCTGCCATCCAGCTGAGTGAGGCTACAATCAATGAGGTGATCAAAGCCTGTGTCATTCTACATCATTTCACAAGAATACATGATTGTTCCTCTCCAAATTTGGAAGATAACCTCATGAACAGTGTTCCTAGGCCTACCCCATATGTCCCTCCTCCGCGTCGTCCACTTTCTGGACTGAGAGTTCGTGATATCTTTAAAAATTATTTTCTGACTCCTCAAGGTGCTATTCCCTGGCAAGACTATGCCTTTTTGCATGTGTAATTAATTAGCTCTATAAAGTATGTGTTAATCAAGTTTCCAACTGTGTGTGTTGTATTTTCTTATTTCACATATGGTTATCAGCATATCGTGTGTGCGATGGAAGAATGAATCCAGCGCATACAGACGGTGATTGGTAGTAATAAAACGTTTTACTAAATAACTTTTTTTACTGTCTAGGTTCTGTTTTTTTCAGAACCTTTTTTTGGCCTTATAAAGGCCTATTTTTTTTTTTTAGCCAAAACTTGCGCAAACAACCACAAGAAAACATGCTCTGTAGTGACAATACAATAATTTAGTGACCCTAAATATTGTATCCAAATCATATTAAAAACAAAATAACAAAAGTTTAAAGAAACATAAAAAAAAAAAAAAAAAAATTACAAGTCCTGGTAGGTTGGGGCAGGAGAAGTAGCTTGCTCATTGTCTGCATCAGGTGGCATTTGTAGGGCCAATTGTCCAGCACCCTGTGCAGATGTTGTAGTGGCCTGAGGGACATTTGCCAAGCTATGATGCTGGGAACTTGGAAGAGTGGGGCGAGGATTTGGTAGATACCCCTGCTGGTGATAACCATATTGCCGGGAATCATAACCCAACCCAAAATGACCATATTGTCCATACCCAGGTTGGGACCAGCCTCCAGCACTGGGTGTGGACAAGTGGCCATATTGGGATGGTTGAAGATATCCCGCCATATGTTGCTGAGGTGGCCATTGTGTGTTTGATGGGGGTTGGGGCTGAGGTGTTGGCTGTCGTGGAGGGGGTGCTTCAGATCCTTGTTGAGCTGCCAGGCCTTGTAATCTCTGAGGCCGCAGAACATTTTCAGGTGACATCTGCCACTGTTCAATCATATGCATGAGATTGTATGGGTTATTTGGGGGGGTGCATGCGTCAACAAGGATCTGAAAACACCCTCTCACACGAAGCCTTAACTCACGCTCTAGGGACCTTAAGTAATGGGCCATGCTCCTGGTAAATCCCTCCTCCCCATCATCGTCTCGAACACGGGCCAAGTAGCTCAGGACCCCAGCATCCACGTTTTGGCGCCTTTGGAGCAATTCTCTTCTGCGGCGTGCACGCTGTGGTCTGCCTGCAGCCTGTGGGGATGGAGCCAGGGCAACAGTTGGGCTGCTGCTATTTCCAGGGTCATCCTGGCTAGGTGGTGGTGCTGCTGATGAGGCTGCTGCAGAATAGGCAAAATGTGGGTCCTCAGGGTGTGGGACGGAGGCAGATGGAGCTGCCTGACCAGATGAGGATCCAGGAGGGATGGAGCCAGAGGGAGCAGCAGATGGACCAGCCACCTCTTCAACTTCCCCAACTGGGTCAATGACAAGTTCCGAGTCAGACCCTGTCTCCCTGTCAGTGAGGTTAGACTGAGTTCTGAAAAAGAAAAAATGTTTTAGGTACACAAATAATACAAAAACCAAAAAAAAAAAAAAAATTAGATTAGTACTTACGGCCTGAGGTCCATGCTGGGATTCAGAAAGTTGAGCCGGTCAAAATATATGTACTTCTTTTTTTTGGGAGGTGCCCCGGCTCCACTTCTCTCCCGCTGCTGCCTCTCCCTCCTGTACTGGTCGCGGATACTCTGCCACCTTGTTGTAACATCACCCACTGAAACAACAAAAAATACACACATTCTTTAGGCCATTAATCAGTGAGCTCACAAAAGGTGGAACTGACTACAGAGATTTAAGTGTAGCATCCAAATAGGCCTTTGGGGAGAAGATTTAATCTTAAATATACCAAAAAAACACAATTAGCAAGCAAAGCCACAAGGACAGAGTCCACTAACCTCTATCACAGAAAGGACAAATAATGGGAAACACTGTTAGTAAGTAAAAGGGACACCTATTCTAAACATTAATGAAATCCGTTTCTCATGTACAACACCATGTATCTACTGGTGGGCTTTCTAGTTCCTTCATGACTATTTACTAAATTCGTGAAGAGAAATTCAAAGTAGTAAGGGCCTGATAATTCACAAGGACATTACATTTCAAACATGGGTGTACTTATCTGTCGCTGTGCCTGACGTGGCTGCTGGTCATAATGTGGGAAGAGGGCCACACACATGCTGCCTCTTTTTGTGCCCTGTTGGCATAATTTGGGTCTCTTTGGTCCCAGAGGACAGGCCTCTCTTGGACCAAAATTATGAGCATGTCCGCGTTGACAATGTTTGCCATGCTGAATATCACTCCGTGGAGGCGTGCAGCAGACTTCCGGGTTCACTGTCTGGCTTTTTCAGCTAATTAGCATGTCTCACCAGCCTGATTGAGGCCTTTGGACGTTTCAGGACATCTGCCAGTAAATCCGTATTTCGCGCAAGGCACACGCATGGTCCGTAAGCATTCCGTATTATACGCTCTCCCATAGACTTGCATTGGCGTATTTTTTGCGCGATACGCTGACAAACGCAGCATGCTGCGATTTTCTGCGCCCGTACAACTCCGTAAATTACGGATCCGTAATATACGCCTTATAGGACTAGACCCATTGAGAAGCATTGTGCCATATGTAATGCGAGTTTTACGTACGTAGTTTCTGCAGTCTTACGTACGTAAAACACGCATGTGTGACCCCGGCCTTATATTTTTTCTCAAATAACAGTGTGCATTTTAAAATCAGCATTAAGTCCCCCAGGTCTTAGGGTATTGAGTTCGTATATCCACATTAGTTCTCTTTTTTTGAGGATTAATTCTCTGTCTCCCCCTCTCCTCTGTACCGGGACAGTATCAATAATTTTGAACCTTAGGTCCTTTTCAGTATGTTTATAATCAATAAAGTGCTTGGGGACCGGAAGATCAGTAATGTTTTTTCTTATAGTATATCTGTAGTGAGCTGGCCGGCTGTGGCTGTTCCGTTATCATTGACATAGAATCTGTGACAGACACTGCCCCCGTGTGGCCAGAAGTTATACCTATGCCGAATGTGATTACAGAGAAACAAACTGTATTGGCTAAACTCCCCCCTGTTATGTCATGTAAACAGGAAGGGGAGGGAGAAGAGAAAGAGCCCGGGAAACCAGTCGGTGCAGAGAGAGGTCTGTGTGTGTTGGCGTCCTCCTGTAGATGCGATATAGAAGATTGCCTGGATTACCCCTCTCTCTTGGAAGCTGACATCCAGATTGTTCCCAGCTCCCACACTGCGGAGCACTCAGCGGTGACATCTTCACAGATCCTGGAGCTCATGAACTGTAAGCGGGTCCTCTGTTGAGAGGCCGAACATTCCACCCCTATCTGCTGAACCCCAAGGACTACAGTCTGGACCTGAGAGACAAAGTTTTGTTTAATTCCTTTTTTCTCTTCGGCTGGAGCGTCTCCCTGCTGTGACCGACAGGCCTGCGACGTGGGAAGATAACCTCTTGGAGCAAAGGAACTGGTAACGTGTGGATAGGGACAGTGAGGGATAGTTTGTTATTACACGTTATTTCTGTGAATAGGCATACTTTGTACTGTCTATTATTGTGTTCTGCTGTGTTAAGAAAAATGTATAACAGTAAAGATACGTTTGTTAAGATGGAATCTGAGTGTGGAGGTTTTGCTGGGCCAGATCATGGATATGCATGGGCGGCCTTGCCCTCGGACACTTCATATCTAAGCTGGTTCATTCTTGTTTTGAATTCACAAGTTGTTTCCCCAACATACCATAGATGACAAGGGCATATAAGGACATATATAACGTAATCTGAACTACAGGTCAAAAAATGTTTAATTTTATATATTTTGTCCGTCGATGGATGTTTGAACGTAGATCCTTTGCTCATGTATGTGCAATTTATGCAATTCAAGCAGGGGAAGCACCCATTCCTTTTAGACCCTGTCAAGGACATCTGGGTGCTTTTCCTCATAGGGCCAATATCTGACCTAACAAGCATATCTTTAATATTCCTACTTCTCTTGTACGAATACAGTGGAGGCATTTTGAACTCTTGGATGTTGGGGAGACACCTCCCCAGCATTGTCCAATGTTTCTTAATGATGTTAGCTATTTTGTCACTTTCTTCAGTATACATGGAAACAAAAGGGACCCTTTTAGACATTTTTCTAAATTTTACATTTGAGCCCTTATTAATTAGTTGTAATCTATCTTCTTTCATTATCGCATTTTTTGTCTGTTCGAGTAATCCCTTAGGGTATCCCCTATCCAGAAATTTCTTAATCAATAGATCTACTGTTGAGTCAGCTTTATCTTCCTCTTTCACTATTCGTCTAACTCTAAGTAGTTGGCTCAGTGGGATTGATCTTTTGATGGATCTTGCGTGTTGACTATCATATAGGAGCAGATTGTTCTTATACGTATTCTTTACAAATAGGGTGGTATTAATTTGGCCATTATTTAATTCAACTAAGACATCCAAGAATTGGATCTCTGTTTTAGATTTTACCAATGTGAACTTAATCGTTTGGTCTATCGTGTTAAGGAACGCATGAAACTCGTTCAATTCATCCACTGTACCTGTCCAAAGGAGGAAGACGTCGTCTATGTATCGCCACCACACCAGCACATGTTGGAAGTGGTGGGACACATAGACGAGGTCCTCCTCCAGGACCTCCATGACCAGGTTAGCATATGAAGGGGCCATATTGGCCCCCATAGCTGTACTCTGTTTTTGCACGTAAAACGCGTCACCAAAAAGAAAATAATTATGTCTTAATATGATCTCCAACAATCTCAGGAGGAAGGCTTTGCCCTCAGTTGTATATTTCTTTGAGTCCAGCATTTTACTGATGGCTTCTAGGCCTCTCGTGTGATCAATGGAAGTATAGAGCGACACTACATCGAAGGAGGCTAACAACACCTCCCCCTCCAATTGTAGTGTCTCCAACTTCCCTAAAAAGTCTGTGGTGTCCTTTATATATGATCTACATTTTTTTGTAATAGGATTCAGTATTCTATCAAGGAAGATCCCTATTTTGTTAAAAATAGACCCAACTCCTGAGACTATAGGTCGCCCCGGAGGGTCGACCAAACTTTTATGTATCTTTGGTGTTATATATAGCACCGGAGTGCGTGGGTTTTCTTCCAATAGGTAATTGTATAGCTCTTGGTCTATTACAGACGCCTGCATTGCTTCATTAAGACATTTTTTAATTTCTTCCTGGATACTAAACTTTGGATCTCTCTCTAATTTCCCATAGACATAAGCATACTTATATAAGGGAAGTAATGAGACAACTAAATGATGAAGATTATGCAATATTGTCTATAATTATGTACTATGCTGAACTGAGGCCAATTGAATAAAGCAGGATAAAAGAATGTTACAGTATTCGTTACATCATTGAAAAAAGAAAAAATAACATTAGTTATACGCCGGGACTTTTTCACTGCTATACAGCAGTTCGGACTGTGGGCGATTTAACCGTATGGGTTGACTTGCACATAGTTGGACGCTGTGTGAACTGTGGGATATGGCCTGCTGAAGGCGGTAATCACAGTATCAGGGCAGTGTTATTGTGTTCCCTTTGGCGAACTATATATACAGCGATGCGAACTGCAATTTATTGGCAGTGCAGTTAGTATTGGTAGCTTAATATGCATATGGAGTGGTGGTGACATAGGCTGCGCATAGCCTGGATTAAAGGTGTTATTTGTTGTGGCTGCGCCTGCATATATATCTTCATTGAGCAAAATGGAGCGATTAGTCACCTCTGCGCCTGCTCATATATCTGCACAGCCCTAAAAGAATTATGCCACCAAAAAGATGGCGGATTTTGGCGCTACTGCGCATGCGCCGATCTCAACCAATGGCCTGCAATTCAGCATAAGGGATATGATGTAATAGACATGCGCACTAGATGTCTAAGAACGCCGACAGGCAGAATGGCGTCCTCCATTACTAACAGGCTCTATCAGCTGTAAGAACAACACGGTTTATATACATGTAAAGCACAAATATGCACAGATGCACTTTATTAGATATATTGTAACATAAGTATGTAATTTAACACAAATGGCACTAATTAAGGATGATTGATACCGTATATATATGCACAGACAACGCTGTATCCACTGCTTGAGAAAAGCTCAGTAGAGCTGAAACGTCGCACTGATATGTGGATTTAAATAAATCCTACACCTTTTTGGAAATAATGGAGTGCTGCCTTTTTTGATATTTATGGAAAGTGGATGACCAGTGGACAGGTTGCCTGGAGGCTTTGCACCCGGAGATAAGTAATATTGTTGTGCTGTTCCTTTTTTATGAATATATATATATATATATATATATATATATATATATATATATATATACACACTGCTCAAAAGGGAACACTAAAATACCACGTCCTAGATATCTCTGAATGAAATATTCCAGTTGCAAATTTTTATTCATTGCATAGTGGAATGTGTTCATAACAATAAAACATAACAATTATGAATGTAAATCAAAATAAATATCCCATGGAAGTCTGGATTTGGAATGATACTCAAAATCAAAGTGGAAAATCAAATTACAGGCTGATCAAACTTCAGTGGAAATGCCTCATGACAAGGAAAAGATGCTCAGTATTGTGTGTGGCCTCCATGTACCTGTATGACCTCTCTACTGTACTACGCCTGGGTATGCTCCTGATGAGGCTTCGGATGGTCTCCTGAAGGATCTCCTCCCAGACCTGGACTAAAGCATCCACCAACTCCTGGACAGTCTGTGGTGCAACGTGACATTGGTGAATGGAGCGAGACATGATGTCCCAGATGTACTCAATCGGATTCAGGTCTGGGGAGCGGGCGGGCCAGTCACAAGCTTCAATGCCTTCATCTTGCAGGAACTGCTGAGACACAGTCATGTTCAAACAAGCAAAAACTGTTTATCTCCTTTGCCAGGGTAGCTCTGGACGGCTGTTACTCCCTGACTGGAAAAACTCTGGACCATACCGGCCTACTTGTATGGCATACCAGGGCCTGCTGGCTGGTTCCACCACTGGTATCTGGGTGGACTGGTGGCATTTGGTAGTTGGCCCAGCCTGGCCTGCTGGTGCTCCTGCAGGGACTGAGATTGGTACATATCTCCTACAGTCCAGAGCATACCACCCTTTGTCGCCGATATGGCAGGTATAAGTCACTCTGTCACTGGGATTCAGGTCCCTGTCCGGGTGACCTTCTATAAGGTGCGATTCAATGTCTCTGCATTTGACAAATATCTCATTTATCATGCTTTGTTCTTTAATGAAGCCCCAGCCTATCCTCTGATTGAAGACCATTACTTCCCCCTGTCGCAGTGGTCCCCTTTCTGCCCAAGGGATCTTATGTGTTCTTTTCCTACCAAGTTCCTTTCCTCAAATGCTGCTTTCCGGGCCAAAGATTCCTGTCGCTCTATCTCCTCCGGCTGCCTGCAATGCGCCTGCCAGGTTATCATGGGGATCTCCCCATGGAGCGCAATCATGTCCTCCTCCGCGGGTCCCTCTGCGAACACCATGGGTTTCGGGGAGATAATCTGGGGCCCACAGGTTGGTATAAGCGGGGCTGCCATCTGACCCAGGTCGTTGTCCTCCCGGTCCCGGTGTAGCCGATAGCGTACTCCCCCAGGCTTTGGAGTCGGCGGGGTCGGTAGGGCGCCCACCAGGGTGTCATCTAGCTCAGGAGTTACTGGTGGCTGGGGTACCCTCGGTGTACGGTGACATTTCACCGAGGTACTGAAAACCCTGGTTGGGTGTATACAGTGGTGGAGGCGAGTCGGGCCTAGCCGTCGGGTCTTTCGCCCCTTACCTCTGCTTCCGAAGCGCCGAATCTTCTTTTCTGCTCCGGTTGGTAAGGTTGCTGGCGGTCGTCCGGTAAGGCTCCCAATGAAGGCCTCCTTCTACCCGGTCACTGCCTCCAGCTGCATCCGCATGAGCTGCCGGGTGAGTTCTTCTACCTCTCTCTGCAGGAGGTCCGGATCCAGTTTCGGTGATGGGTACAGTTCTTGCAAAGTCCAGCTGGGGGAGTCCTCCTGCTCCACCCTACGCTCCGATGCTCGCTCACCTCCCTCTGCCATGTTGCTTTCCGGCACTTCCTCCTCGGTCTGTTTAACTCGGTTTCACTCCACCACACCCGTCTTCGTGGGCGGTTCTTTTTCTTCTAACTGGCATTCCAGACTATGAGGCGGACCTCTCTTGTTGATGGCCATACTTCTCTCACATACTGGTGAGGGGCGCCCAGGGTCGGATTGGGGTGTCTGGGGCCCACCAGGGGAATGGACTCTAGGGGCCCACCCTACAGCTATATGCAAATATCTGTCATTATAGCGGAGCATCAGCTATATAACACAGGCGGCTGCTGCTACTTTGCGCCCCAATAACTGGGATGTATAATCACGATAGTTTACATTAATGGGGTTCTTGGTTAAAACAAGTTATCACCCATCCATGGGCTCCACAGGATAGGTGATCGCTTAGGTCTGACCATTAGAAACTGCACCGATCAGAAGAATGGGGAAGTTTTATCCCTGACAGGACACTTTTATCCCTATTTTAAAATGCAGCGGCAGGTGGGATGTCTGACCGCAGCTCCATTCATTCTCTTTGGGGCTTCCAGAAAAAAACAAGTGCAGCCACTGAGGGAATGAATGGATCAGTGATCTAGTTGGATATGTCACTCCAGTCTAATAGGGATAAAAAGTTCCACATTTTGCTGAATGGGTCCAAGCAGTCAGACCCCCACCAATCAATACGTTATCACATTATCCTGTGAAGAGGTGATTACTTTTTTCCACAGGAAACCCCTGTAAGTGCATCTCCGCCGCTGTGTACAAAGCATTAAAACTCTAATGCAAATAAAGAATCTTCTCCTAATTAATATCAGAGAGAACAAATGACCGCCATACACAACACAATCCACTATACCAAGACCAACATTACCACATACAGGAAGAAATACCACCACACCATGACCAGACCACATAGTGACCGAATAATACTACATACAAGGGACAAATACCGCCACACCATGACCAGATCACATATTACCACCACATAGTGACCGAATAATATGACATATTATATGACTTATATATGACTTTATGACTTATATATGACTTCCTTTTTGGAAGTGCATCTGAACAGCAAGGTGGATTGCTGTTGAGGGGAGATAGAGAGGAAAAAAAAAAATCTATAAATCTTCAGCAAAGCGAGTGTGAGCGAGCTGAGTGTGACCTGAGCGTAAGTGTGAACGGCGGTAAGTGTGTGACTTGTGATTCAGTGAGGAGGTATTTGGAAGGCCTTTAACAAATTCCTGTGTGAGTTGCTGAATTGGGAGTAGCTATATTCATAAGGAGTTAACTTAGGGTGGGGGCTCATAATTAAGGGGATATAAGGGGCAGCTGTTTGGGGCTCAAGTCCTTTTTGGAAGTGCATCTGAACAGCAAGGTGGATTGCTGTTGAGGGGAGATAGAGAGAAAAAAAAAAATCTATAAATCTTCAGCACAGCGAGTGTGAGCGAGCTGAGTGTGACCTGAGCGTAAGTGTGAACGGCGGTAAGTGTGTGACTTGTGATTCAGTGACTTTGGAATCAGGGAGTTTCCAAGGGAGGAATTGCTTCTGTTTTTTTTTTTTTTTCGTTTAATTAATACTTTGTATTTATTTTTAATTAACGTTTCTGTGTGGTGCAATCCCCATTAGGAAATGTGCTCCACAATTGTTAATGCCATCCAGTGTACATCTTGCCACATGTATGCAGTCCTTGACCAGCCGGTCGAGGGTGCATACTGCTGTGCGAGATGTGAGCACATTGTGCATTTGGAAGCCCAGATACTGGATCTAAATGTGCAGCTGGCAACACTGAGATCCATAGACAATATGGAGAGGAGTCTTCTGCTCACAGAGCAGACGCTCAATGGGATAGATGAGGAGGGGGATGGTAGGATGGAGCTGCAGGACAGTGTGGCAGTTAGCTGGGTGACAGATAGAAGGCGGGGTAGAGGGAAGAGTGCCAGGGAGGCTAGTCCTGATCTGGCACACCCCAATAAGTTTGCTAAGTTGGCAGATGAGGGGGGTGCCAGTACAGGGGTAGCACTGCTGCAGCCAGGCATGTCCTCTGAAAGCCGGAGGAGTGACTGCTCCAGTAAGGAGGGAAATAGGAGAGCAGGGCAGGCCAGACAGGTGCTGGTAGTGGGGGACTCAATTATTAGGGGAACAGATAGGGCAATCTGTCACAAAGACAGGGATCGTCGGACGGTGTGCTGCCTACCTGGCGCTCGAGTCCGACACATCGCTGATCGGGTGGACAGATTACTGGGAGGGGCTGGTGAGGACCCAGCGGTCATGGTGCACATTGGCACAAATGACAAAGTTACAGGTAGGTGGAAGGTCCTTAAAGATGATTTCAGGGAATTAGGCTGCAAGCTGAAAGCAAGGACCTCCAACGTGGTATTTTCCGAAATACTGCCTGTACCACGTGCCACGCCAGAGAGGCAACGGGAGATTAGGGAGGTTAATAAGTGGCTCAAGAATTGGTGTAGGAAGGAGGGGTTTGGGTTCCTGCAGAACTGGGCTGACTTCTCAGTTGGCTACAGGCTCTACGCTAGGGACGGGCTGCACCTCAATGGGGAAGATGCAGCTGTGCTGGGGGAGAAAATGGTTAGAAGGTTGGAGGAGTGTTTAAACTAGGGATTGGGGGGGAGGGTATTCAGTTTATAGGAGGGGAAGATAGTGCAGATAGAGACCTGGGCACAAATAAGGAAGTTGGGGGTGGTGGTGGCATGGGGGGTGGGGTTAGAACAGTTAATAATTTAAGAAAGAACAGAGGTACAGAGAGGAACATCAAGTGCATGTATACTAATGCCAGAAGCCTCGCCAACAACATGGACGAATTAGAATTAATGTTGTTGGAGCATAATTATGACATGGTGGGGATATCTGAGACGTGGCTGGATGAGAGCCATGACTGGGCTGTTAACTTGCAGTGCTATAGTCTGTTCAGAAATGACCATACAGATAAGCGAGGGGGAGGGGTGTGTCTATATGTAAAATCTTCCTTAAAACCCATCCTGCGTGATAATATAGGTGAATTTAATGAAAATGTAGAGTCCCTGTGGGTGGAGATAAGGGGAGGGGGAAAAAATAATAAATTACTGATAGGGGTTTGTTATAAATCTCCAAAAATAATGGAAGCAATGGAGAATATCCTCGTAAAGCAAATAGATGAAGCTGCGACTCAAGGAGAAGCCATTATTATGGGGGACTTCAACTACCCTGAAATAGATTGGGGAACAGAAACCTGCAGTTCCAGCAAAGGTAATCGGTTTTTTACAACTATGAGAGACAATTACCTCTGACAACTGGTTCAGGACCCAACAAGAAGGGGGCACTGCTAGACCTAATATTAACCAACAGGCCAGACCGCATAGCAAATATAAGGGTTGGGGGTCACTTGGGGAATAGTGATCACAAAATAATAAGTTTTCATGTAACCTTTAATAAGATGGGTAGTAGGGGGGTGACAAGGACACTAAACTTCAGGAGGGCAAATTTCCAACGGATGAGAGAGGATCTTGGTGCAATTAACTGGGACGATATCCTGAGACACAAAAATACACAAAGAAAATGGGAGACGTTTATTAGCATCCTGGATAGGACCTGTGCACAGTATATACCGTATGGGAATAAACATACTAGAAATAGGAGGAAACCAATATGGCTAAATAGAGCTGTAAGGGGCGCAATAAGTGACAAAAAGAAAGCATTTAGAGAATTAAAGGAAGTAGGTAGTGAGGAGGCATTAAATAAATACAGAAAATTAAATAAATTCTGTAAAAAGCAAATCAAGGCAGCAAAGATTGAGACAGAGAGACTCATTGCCAGAGAGAGTAAAAATAATCCCAAAATATTCTTTAACTATATAAATAGTAAGAAACTAAAAAATGACAGTGTTGGCCCCCTTAAAAATAGTCTGGGTGAAATGGTGGATGAGGATGAGGAAAAAGCCAATATGCTAAATGACTTTTTTTCATCAGTATTTACAAAAGAAAATCCCATGGCAGACAAAATGACTGGTGATAAAAATTCCCCATTAAATGTCACCTGCTTAACCCAGCAGGAAGTACGGCGGTGTCTAAAAATCACTAAAATTGACAAATCTCCGGGCCCGGATGGGATCCACCCCCGAGTACTGCAGGAACTAAGTACAGTCATTGATAGACCATTATTTTTAATCTTTAAAGACTCCATAATAACAGGGTCTGTACCACAGGACTGGCGTATAGCAAATGTGGTGCCAATATTCAAAAAAGGGGCAAAAACTGAACTCGGTAATTATAGGCCAGTAAGCTTAACCTCTACTGTGGGTAAAATCCTGGAGGGCATTCTAAGGGATGCTATGCTGGAGTATCTGAAGAGGAATAACCTCATGACCCAGTATCAGCACGGGTTTACTAGGGACCGTTCATGTCAGACTAATTTGATCAGCTTCTATGAAGAGGTAAGTTCCGGACTGGACCAAGGGAACCCAGTAGTGTATATGGACTTTTCCAAAGCTTTTGATACGGTGCCACACAAAAGGTTGTTACATAAAATGAGAGTAATGGGGATAGGGGAAAATATGTGTAAGTGGGTTGAGAGCTGGCTCAGGGATAGGAAACAAAGGGTGGTTATTAATGGAGCACACTCGGACTGGGTCGCGGTTAGCAGTGGGGTACCACAGGGGTCAGTATTGGGCCCTCTTCTTTTTAACATATTTATTAATGACCTTGTAGGGGGCATTCAGAGTAGAATTTCAATATTTGCAGATGACACTAAACTCTGCAGGGTAATCAATACAGGGGAGGACAATTTTATATTACAGGATGATTTATGTAAACTAGAAGCTTGGGCTGATAAATGGCAAATGAGCTTTAATGGGGATAAATGTAAGGTCATGCACTTGGGTAGAAGTAATAAGATGTATAACTATGTGCTTAATTCTAAAACTCTGGGCAAAACCGTCAATGAAAAAGACCTGGGTGTATGGGTGGATGACAAACTCATATTCAGTGGACAGTGTCAGGCAGCTGCTACAAAGGCAAATAAAATAATGGGATGCATTAAAAGAGGCATAGATGCTCATGAGGAGAACATAATTTTACCTCTATACAAGTCATTAGTTCGACCACACTTAGAATACTGTGCACAGTTCTGGTCTCCGGTGTATAAGAAAGACATAGCTGAACTGGAGCGGGTGCAGAGAAGAGCGACCAAGGTTATTAGAGGACTGGGGGGTCTGCAATACCAAGATAGGTTATTACACTTGGGGCTATTTAGTTTGGAAAAACGAAGACTAAGGGGTGATCTTATGTTAATGTATAAATATATGAGGGGACAGTACAAAGACCTTTCTGATGATCTTTTTAATCATAGACATGAGACAGGGACAAGGGGGCATCCTCTACGTCTGGAGGAAAGAAGGTTTAAGCATAATAACAGACGCGGATTCTTTACTGTAAGAGCAGTGAGACTATGGAACTCTCTGCCGTATGATGTTGTAATGAGTGATTAATTAATTAAATTTAAGAGGGGACTGGATGCCTTTCTGGAAAAGTATAATGTTACAGGGTATATACACTAGATTCCTTGATAAGGCGTTGATCCAGGGAACTATGCAAATGCATGTAGGATAGCTGCGGAGACACCATCACGTGTTTCTCAACACAAGCAGTGAATAGCCAGGCCTTTCCCCGGGAAGGAACAACCACGGGAAGGGCAGCATCCAATAAAGGAAAACATCCAATACAGGAAAACCACCTATGCCAAGCATGGTATCCATCCACAGACAGCTGTTTCGGGGTGTTTGCCCCTCATCAGTGTGGAGTAGGAGTCTGGCTATTAGGAGCAGTGCCTAGTAAAAGGCTGTAAAGGCACAGATGATTGGCCTCGGGGAGACCAAAACATCCAACACCGCGGAGACACCATCACGTGTTTCTCAACGCAGTGATCCAGAACACTGCCCCCATCCCTTATGGGAAATATGCAAATGCATGTAGGATAGCTGCGGAGACACCATCACGTGTTTCTCAACGCAAGCAGTGAATAGCCAGGCCTTTCCCCGGGAAGGAACAACCACGGGAAGGGCAGCATCCAATAAAGGAAAACATCCAATACAGGAAAACCACCTATGCCAAGCATGGTATCCATCCACAGACAGCTGTTTCGGGGTGTTTGCCCCTCATCAGTGTGGAGTAGGAGTCTGGCTATTAGGAGCAGTGCCTAGTAAAAGGCTGTAAAGGCACAGATGATTGGCCTCGGGGAGACCAAAACATCCAACACCGCGGAGACACCATCACGTGTTTCTCAACGCAGTGATCCAGAACACTGCCCCCATCCCTTATGGGAAATATGCAAATGCATGTAGGATAGCTGCGGAGACACCATCACATGTTTCTCAACTGCGTTGAGAAACACGTGATGGTGTCTCCGCGGTGTTGGATGTTTTGGTCTCCCCGAGGCCAATCATTGTGCCTTTACAGCCTTTTACTAGGCACTGCTCCTAATAGCCAGACTCCTACTCCACACTGATGAGGGGCAAACACCCCGAATCAGTTGTCTGTGGGTAGGAGTGCCTCTCGGCCTTTTGGCTGCGATCTTGTGTCGCAGTCAGAGGGTGCGAGTGTTTCTTTGCAGCGTGCTGCTAATTTTCGTCTGCGATATTCGTATCGGCAGTGAAGACTGAAGATGTTTGTCAAGAATACGATTCGTTTGGTCGTGGAGGATGGTGCCAAAAACAACGTGGTGTATGTGGTTCGTGACCTGCTGGAGGGAAAGGCTGGAGCTCATCGGACTGACATTTTCAGTGTGAATGAATTTCACAACCAAGGTATATATGACGTAACCTTTGTGAGTGAGCCTTGCTGTCTAACGGTCTTCGAGTGGTTAAGAAGCCATGATGGTGACCCCTGCCTGGGGGGAGTGCGGGTGGAGCCTTTGTTTGGGCTCATGGAGAAAGTAGTGACTGTAACCGTGTACAATCCTTACACAGAAGTAAGGCTGCTGGAGCAGTTCCTGGCTCGGTACTGCGAATATGTGAAAAGTGGAGAGAAACAGAGAAATTGTTTGGGCATTTTTAATTGTAAATATGTGTTTCGTGTGAAACTGAGGAAAGACCCAAGCTGTTTGGGAGGCTTTACCCATCCCCCGGCGAACTTTTCAGTGGCGGGTCATAGGGGCTTTCTGTCGTATGCAGGGCAGCCTCTATACTGCAGGAAGTGTTTTCAATTTGGGCACTTACAGAACACATGTGAGAAGAGCATGGTTTGTCGTAACTGCAAGCAAGAAGGCCATACAGCGGCTCAGTGTCCGATGCCACGTGAATGTGACCAGTGTGGTAATACAGGGCACCTGTATAAGGACTGTCCATATGGTGTGCCAAGGAGGCCAACTAGAGAGGAGGAGAGGCGGGAGGAGGAAGAAAAGAAACGTAGGGAGGAGCGGAGGCAGGAGGAGGAAAAAAAGAGAGAGGAGGAGGTTAAGAAACGGGAGGAGGAGAGGAAGCGGGAGGAAAGCGAGGCATCTGCGCAGCAAAGCGCTGAGGTAATTCCGCCCTCCATGGTTGAGAGACGGCGGGATAGACGGCAGGAGGACAAGGAGGCTGAAAGGAGGAAGGAGGAGCTGGAGGACAAGTTATTCTGGAGAGCTGCAAAGCAAGAAGAGCGTGCTATGGTTAAAAAGAAAAAGAAAAAAAAGGAGGCCCCGGTTACCAAAGATGAGGAGTTGGGTGGTTTGATGGATTTTGACACTTCTGGGGCGGAGGAGATGGCTGCGTCATTGATTGTTGATTCTGATCCAGAAAGCATTGGCGTTTTTTCCTCAGAAGAGGAGCCTGGAGGTCGAAAGTGTCCCAGGGAGGGTGGTGGGGAAATCTGTGATGAAGGTGGAGGGCCCCAGAGGAAGGCTGGGCAGAAGAAGGCGCGTGTGGAGGAGTGTATGGAGGTCAGCGGCTCTGAAAGCTGCTCAGCGCAGATGGTGGAGGAGGACAGTGGCGGTGCTGTGTAGATATGTGCTATTATTTCAGTAGCTAGGTGATTTTGTATATAGCATTTGCCTTTAAATTTTTATTTTTATTTTTTATTTTTATTTTTTTTTTAAATTTTATTTTCCTTTTGGTTTGTTTTTCATGTAAGTTGAGTAATGTCATGTTCGTAGGTTGGTTTTTTTAGTATTTTTTTGTGTATGTGATGGGTTTTGTACTCATATCACAAAATGTGAGGGTCTTTAAAAGCAGGTGGCGGCGGGCAGCCATTTTGGATTTTTTTGCAACCCAGAATGCAGGAATTTTTTGTCTGCAGGAGTGTGGGATTGTGGATGGTGTGAAGGGGAGTGAATGGCCTCATGGTGCGTCTGTGTGGTCAGGGAGTGCCTGTCATAAAAATGATGGTGTGGGTTTTTTGGTGAAGGGAAATGATGTGAGTTTGTGTGACTACATGGTGATTGAGGTTGGAAGGTGTGTGTTGGCTAATTTTGAGTTTAGAAATGTTCGTTTTTGCGTTATTAATGTATATGCGCCTGTGGATAAACAGGAGCGTAGAGTTTTATTTGAAAAAATTAAGTTTTTTATTCCAGGAAGAGTGCCTGTTGTGATAGTGGGTGATATGAACTGTGATGTGGGAAGTGTGAATGTCGATGCATCAGGGAAAGTGTTAATGGATATGGTGAGTGATTTTGGTTTAAAAGATATGCAGCGGGCATGCAAGATAACTCCATTGTTAAATACGTTTTTTTCTGACAGTGGGAGGGTGGAGTCTAGATTGGACTCCACCCTCTGATTCCCGTTAGTTATGCACAGGAGAGGGTGTTTTTTTCGGATCATGTGTGTATGAAGTGTGAATTGGATCTGCATGTTAATGAGGTGACTGGGAAAGGTGTGTGGAAGTTGAATGTGAGTTTGCTGGAAGGAGGGGGGGTGAGAGAGGAGTATGAAAGACATTATGCAGAGTGGTGTGGGTGCAGAAGTGATTTCAGAAATGTGTGTGAATGGTGGGATTGGGTTAAATGGAAAACCAAGAGTTTTTTTAAAAAACTCGGGTACAAGTGTGCGGCTGCAAAGAGAGAAAGGTTTGTTTTTTTAAATGCAAGATTGAGTTTGTTGTATAAGTTGAGGGCGGGAGGGATGGATGTGAGTGAAGATTTAGTGAAAGTGAAAAAAGAAGTGAATGATTTTTTGTTAGAAAGAGGGAGGAGTATTGTGTATAGGGCCAAATTAGAGAATTTGGAGAAGAATGAGAAGTGTTCGCGGTTTTTCTTTAAGAAAGTTTTTGGGAAGAGACAGAGTATGAGTGTTTTGAATGGGATGGATGGAAATGAAGTTAGTGGCGCGGACTTGTGTGAGGAAGTGGCAAAGTTTTATGATGATTTGTATGCTGTGAAATGGAGGGATGAAGGTTTGGAGGGTGAGGTGTTGAGTGTTTTGGAAAATAGTTTGAATAGGATAGAAAGGGAAAGTTTGATGGGTGAGGTGACGGGTGAAGAAGTATGGAAGGTGGTGTGCAGTATGGCGCTGAATAAAACGCCGGGGGAGGATGGTCTACCGGTGGAATTTTATCGTGTGATGTGGGATGTGATTGGGAAGGATTTTGTGGATGTATGTAAGTATATGTGGGCGAATGCAGAGGTGGCAAATGGTATGCGTGCAGGGGTGGTTGTGTTATTGCCAAAAAAAGGTGATTTGAAAAATCTAAAAAATTGGAGGCCGATCACATTGCTGAATTGTGATTATAAGATTTATGCGAAACTTTTGGCTAACAGGATGCGTGGCGTGGTTGGGAGTGTGGTGGGTGAGGAGCAATGTTGTGCGGTACCTGGAAGACGAATACATGGAAGTTTGTGTATGTTGAGAGATTGTTTGTGGGACTGCATGAATCGTAAGAAAGGGGTGTATGTGTTGAGTTTGGATTTTGAGAAGGCGTATGATAGATTGGCGCATGGTTTTTTGTTTAGTGTGTTGGTGAAGATGGGTTTTCCTTCTGAGTTTGTTGAGAGAGTGAGAAGTTTGTATAAGAATATTTACAGTTGTGTGTTGTTGAATGGAAATGTGGGGAGGAGAGTAAATGTATTTTCGGGTGTTCGGCAGGGGTGTCCTTTGTCCCCTATCGTTTTTATTTGCGCAATTGAGCCTTTGTTATGTTTGTTAAGAAAAGATAAGGTGATTCGGGGTGTGCAAGTACCCGGGGGTGGGGGGAGAGAATGGAAGATGAGTGGCTATATGGATGATGTGTGTGTGCTGTGTGATTCAGAGTGTTCAGTACGGCGTGTGAAGTTGTTGGTTTCTATTTTTTGTGGAGCATCTGCTTTTAAAGTGAATTGGGAGAAGAGTGAGTGTAAGAATTTTGGGGGAAGGAGTCTGAGCGATGATGTTGGAGTGAATGTGGTGAGTGGATCGATAAAGGTTTTGGGTGTGAAATTTTCAGAGAAATTGGATGGAGAGGAAAGCTGGGTGGATGTGAGAGAGAGAGTGGAGCGTAAGTTAAATTTTTGGAGTTTGAGGGATCTTATGTTTTTTGGTAAAATTTTAGTTATTAAGAGTGTTGTGTTACCTATTTTTTTGTATGTTGCGATGGTGTTTCCACCAAGCCACATGTGTATTAGAAGATTAAATAGGGTTTTGTTTGTCTTTTTTTGGGGTTCATGTATGGAGCGTGCGAGGAGAGAGATTGTTATGAAGAGTTTGGATAAGGGGGGACTGGGTTTCCCAAATTTGAATGTTTTTTTCGGCGTGAATATTATGGTGTTTGTACTAGGTGTGATTAGGATGGATGGGAAGTATGCATGTATGTGCAGGTTTTTGTTTGGAAATTTCTTGTTTCGTTTGAAATGGCGTGAAAGAGATCTTAGGAGCCCAGTGGCTTTTGAGGTTCCTGTGTGGTATGTGTGGGTTTACAAATTTCTAGTGAAGTATGAACTTTGTGATGTGGATGTGAGATTGTTAGAAAAGAAGAAAGCTGTATATAAGATGATTGAGTGTAGAGAGATGGAATGTGACATTATTGTAGGACGAGCCCATAGGCTGTTCTTGCCAGATTTTAAAATGGTAAGAGGGGATGATGTGCAGAAAGTATGGAAGAAGGTACGTGTGAATGGTATGACAAATAGGCAGAGTGAGATTGTATGGCAGTCATTGCATGGGGTGTTGCCGGTGAGGAGTGAGAGGTGTCCGAGGAGTGGATGTGGTGGGAGTGAGAGTGTGGTGCATTTGTTTTGGAATTGTCAGTATGCTAGAAGTGTGATTGCAGGTCTGGGTCGTTTGTGTAAGGAGCTGTGTGAGGTGAATCTGTTGTCTTTTGAGCTCTTTATGTTTGGATTGGGTATGTGTGGGGAGAAGGAGAGAGTATTGTGGTTGATGATGACATGTATAAAAGAGGTTTTGTGGGATGTGAGGAATGTGTATGTGTTTAAAAGGAAGGATATTGAGGTTAAAAACTGTATAAAAATTATTTTGGGAAAATTGTATTTTTGCTTTGTGTGTGATCAGAGGAGGAGAGGGGAGGTGGATGCAGAGGGAATTTGGAAGACTAAAAAGTGGAAACATTTTGTTAATGTATCTTGAAGTGGTTTTTGGTTGTTAATTAAAACATTTTTTGTGTGTTTTCCAATGATGATGGGAATGGCGGTGGCACTAAGTGTGTGGCACGCTGTTTTGGGAGATGAGTTCCTTATAGTTTTGGTTACCTGACTGTGGAACTTCCCATCTGAGGGAAAAAAAAAAAAGCTGTCTGTGGATGGATACCATGATTGGCATAGGTGGTTTTCCTGTATTGGATGTTTTCCTTTATTGGATGCTGCCCTTCCCGTGGTTGTTCCTTCCCGGGGAAAGGCCTGGCTATTCACTGCTTGCGTTGAGAAACACGTGATGGTGTCTCCGCAGCTATCCTACATGCATTTGCATATTTCCCATAAGGGATGGGGGCAGTGTTCTGGATCACTGCGTTGAGAAACACGTGATGGTGTCTCCGCGGTGTTGGATGTTTTGGTCTCCCCGAGGCCAATCATCTGTGCCTTTAGATCCAGGGAACTAGTCTGATTGCCGTATGTGGAGTCGGGAAGGAATTTTTTTCCCCATGGTGGAGTTAGGCTACGTTCACATTTGCGTTGTGCGCCGCAGCGTCGTCACCGCAACAAAACGCATGCGTCGTGCGGCCCTATCTTTAACATTGGGGCCGCATGGCGCCGCATGTACATGCGTTGTCATGCGTTTTGGTGCGTCGTACGCCGCATGCGGCGTTAGGGCGCACCTGTCAGGGCGCGGCAAACGCAACATGTTGCATTTTTTTTGCGGCGCTGATTTTTAAAAAAACGCATGCGTCGTGTTTGCGTCGCTTTTGCGTCGTCGATGCGCCTTTTTTACCATTGATTTGTATTGACAACGCAGACGACGCAAGTACTTGCGTCGTGGTGCGTTGTACGACGCATGCGTTTTCCAATAAATATGCAAAACATTGTATAGATTTTGGGGGGCGCATGCGGCGCAAAACGCAGCGTTTTTTGTTCAAAACGCAACTGCGTTTTTGTTTGCGTTGTGCGTTGCGGCGCCGACGCTGCGGCGCACAACGCAAATGTGAACGTAGCCTTACTCTTTGCCACATGGGTTTTTTTTGCCTTCCTCTGGATCAACATGTTAGGACATGTTAGGTTAGGCTATGGGTTGAACTAGATGGACTTACAGTCTTCCTTCAACCTTAATAACTATGTAACTATATGTGTTGTGAATTTGGATTCTGGGCTCCCCCGGTGGCCGCTTGTGGAATTGGACTTGTCATCCTCTTTCCTGTTTCACCTGATTCCATCAGTAGTGGGTGTCGCTATTTAAGCTCATTTCTCTGGTGGTTTCTTGCCGGTCAACAATGTTATCTGATGCCTCTCAGTGCTTGTTCCTGCTTCAAGACTACTACTAGATAAGTTGGACTTTTGTCCATGTTTTGTTTTGCCTATTTGTTCCAGTTCACAGCTGAAGTTTTGTTACTGTGTCTGGAAAGCTCTCGTTGATCAGGGATTGCTACTCTGGCGTTATGAGTTAATGCCAGAGTTTAAGGTAATCTCTGGATGGTGTTTTGTTAGTGTTTTTCTGCTGACCATGAAAGTATACTATCTGTCTTCTGCTATCTAGTAAGCGGACCTCAAATTTGCTAAGACTATTTTCCTGCTGCGTTTGTTGTTTCATCTGAACTCACCGTCATTATATGTGGGGGGCTACTGTCTTCTTTGGAATATTTCTCTAGAGGTGAGCCAGGTCTTATATTTCCCTCTGCTAGCTATTTAGGTCTTAGGCCAGAGCTGGGCATCTAGCGATAAATAGGAAATGCTACCTGGCTATTTCTAGTTGCGCGGCAGGCTTAGTTCATGGTCAGTATAGTTCCATCTTCCGAGAGCTTGTCCCTCTATAGGCTTGCTATGATCTCTGCCTGCAGAGATCATGACAGTTTGACCGGCCAGTAAAGTGTTAAAGACCCAGGTTGAGAAAGGAGAGCTATAAGAAGTCTGCTGAAATTTTTTTTTTTTTTTCCTCCAGTCTGCCTTGCTGCAGTCTTTTCTCTCTCTCTCCTCCTAATCTCTGTATGCTCTGTGTGCACCTGACAATAATGGATCTCCAGAGTGTAACTGCGGGTTTGAATAATCTCATCACGAAAGTACAAAATTTACAAGATTTTGTGGTACATGCTCCGGTATCTGAGCCGAGAATTCCTTTGCCGGAGTTCTTCACAGGGAATAGAGCTAGCTTCCAGAATTTCCGAAATAATTGTAAGCTTTATTTGTCCCTGAAGTCTCGTTCAGCTGGAGACCCTGCTCAGCAGGTTAGGATTGTGATTTCCTTGCTCAGGGGTGACCCTCAAGATTGGGCCTTCTCATTGCCAGCAGGGGATCCTGCGTTACGCGATGTGGATGCGTTTTTTCTGGCCTTGGGCTTGCTTTATGAGGAACCTCATTTGGAACTTCAGGCAGAAAAAACTTTGATGGCACTATCTCAGGGGCAAGACGAAGCTGAAGTTTTCTGCCAAAAATTCCGTAAATGGTCTGTGCTTACTCAGTGGAATGAGTGCGCCTTGGCGGCAACTTTCAGAGAAGGTCTCTCTGATGCCGTTAAGGATGTTATGGTGGGGTTCCCTTTGCCTGCAGGTCTGAATGAGTCCATGACAATGGCTATTCAGATTGATAGGCGTCTGCGGGAGCGCAAACCGGTGCACCATCTGACGGTGTCTATGGAAAAGACGCCAGAAAGTATGCAGTGTGATAGAATTCTGTCCAGGAGCGAGCGACAGAATTTTAGACGGAAGAATGGATTGTGTTTCTATTGTGGGGATTCTACTCATGTTATATCAGCATGCTCTAGACGTACAAAGAAGCTTGATAAGTCTGTTTCCATTAGCACCATTCAGTCTAAGTTTATTTTGTCTGTAACCCTGATTTGCTCTTTGTCATCCATTGCCACGGACGCCTATGTTGACTCTGGCGCCGCTCTGAGTCTTATGGATTGGTCCTTTGCCAATCGTTGTGGTTTTGATTTAGAGCCTTTGGAGACTCTTATTCCTCTGAAGGGGATTGACTCCACCCCATTGGCTAATAATAAACCACAATACTGGACACAAGTAACCATGCGTATCAATCCGGATCACCAGGAGATTATTCGTTTCCTGGTGCTGTATAATTTACATGACGATTTGGTACTGGGATTGCCATGGTTGCAGTCTCACAACCCAGTCTTGGACTGGAGAGCAATGTCTGTGTTGAGCTGGGGATGTAAGGGTATTCATGGGGACGTACCTTTGGTTTCTATTTCGTCGTCCATTCCCTCTGAAGTCCCTGAGTTCCTCTCTGATTATCAAGACGTCTTTGACGAACCCAAGCTTGGGTCGTTACCTCCGCACCGTGAGTGCGATTGTGCCATAGATTTGATACCGGGTTGTAAATATCCAAAGGGTCGTTTGTTTAATTTGTCTGTGCCGGAACATGCTGCTATGCGGGAATATATAAAGGAGTCTTTGGAAAAGGGACATATTCGTCCATCTTCTTCTCCCTTGGGAGCTGGGTTTTTCTTTGTCTCAAAAAAAGACGGCTCTTTGAGACCATGTATTGATTATCGGCTTCTGAATAAGATCACTGTTAAGTATCAATACCCATTGCCATTGCTTACTGATTTGTTTGCTCGTATAGAGGGTGCTAAGTGGTTCTCTAAAATTGATCTTCGTGGGGCGTATAATTTGGTGCGGATCAGGCAGGGGGATGAGTGGAAGACCGCATTTAATACGCCCGAGGGCCACTTTGAGTATTTGGTCATGCCTTTTGGTCTTTCTAATGCCCCTTCAGTTTTCCAGTCTTTTATGCATGATATTTTCCGCGATTTTCTGGATAAATTTATGATAATATATCTGGATGATATTCTGATTTTTTCTGATGACTGGGACTCTCATGTCCAGCAGGTCAGGAGAGTTTTTCAGGTTCTGCGGTCTAATTCTTTATGTGTGAAGGGGTCTAAGTGCGTTTTTGGGGTCCAGAAAATTTCCTTTTTGGGGTATATTTTTTCTCCCTCTTCCATTGAGATGGATCCCGTCAAGGTGCAAGCTATTTGTGACTGGACTCAGCCCTCCTCTCTTAAGGGTCTTCAGAGATTTTTGGGCTTTGCCAACTTTTACCGCCGATTTATTGCTGGTTTTTCGGATGTCGTTAAACCACTGACTGATTTGACCAGACAAGGCGCTGATGTTGCTAATTGGTCCCCTCATGCTGTAGAGGCCTTTCAGGAGCTTAAGCGCCGTTTTGCCTCTGCCCCTGTGTTGCGTCAGCCTGATGTGAATCTGCCTTTTCAGGTTGAGGTTGACGCTTCGGAGATCGGAGCTGGGGCAGTGTTGTCGCAGAAAGGTTCCGACTGCTCCGTCATTAGGCCTTGTGCCTTCTTTTCTCGCAAATTTTCGCCCGCAGAGCGGAATTATGATGTTGGGAATCGGGAGCTTTTGGCCATGAAGTGGGCGTTTGAGGAGTGGCGCCATTGGCTCGAGGGGGCTAGACATCAGGTGGTGGTATTGACTGACCACAAAAATTTGATTTATCTTGAGACTGCCAGACGCCTGAATCCTAGACAGGCGCGCTGGTCTTTATTTTTTTCTCGCTTTAATTTTGTGGTGTCATACCTACCGGGTTCTAAGAATGTTAAGGCAGATGCCCTTTCTAGGAGTTTTGACCCGGACTCTCCTGGTAATTCTGAACCCACAGGTATCCTTAGGGAGGGAGTAATTTTGTCGGCCGTTTCTCCTGATCTGCGGCGGTCCTTGCAAGAGTTTCAGGCGGATAGACCGGATCGTTGTCCGCCTGATAGACTGTTTGTTCCGGATGATTGGACCAGCAGAGTCATCTCTGAGGTACATTCTTCTGCATTGGCAGGTCATCCCGGAATTTTTGGTACCAGGGATTTGGTGGCAAGATCCTTCTGGTGGCCTTCTCTGTCACGAGATGTGCGAGTCTTTGTGCAGTCATGTGACGTTTGTGCTCGGGCCAAGTCTTGTAGTTCTCGGGCTAGCGGACTGCTGTTGCCCTTGCCTATTCCTAAGAGGCCTTGGACACACATCTCGATGGATTTTATTTCAGATCTGCCTGTTTCCCAGAAGATGTCTGTCATCTGGGTGGTCTGTGACCGTTTCTCTAAAATGGTCCATTTGGTTCCTCTGCCCAAGTTGCCTTCTTCTTCTGAGTTGGTTCCTCTGTTTTTTCAGAATGTTGTCCGATTGCACGGTATTCCTGAGAATATTGTTTCTGACAGAGGTACCCAATTTGTGTCTAGATTTTGGCGGGCATTCTGTGCTAGGATGGGCATAGATTTGTCTTTTTCGTCTGCTTTTCACCCTCAGACTAATGGCCAGACCGAGCGGACTAATCAGACCCTTGAGACATATCTGAGGTGTTTTGTCTCTGCTGACCAGGATGATTGGGTTGCTTTTTTGCCATTGGCAGAGTTCGCCCTCAATAATCGGGCCAGTTCTTCCACCTTGGTGTCCCCGTTTTTCTGTAATTCGGGGTTTCACCCTCGATTTTCCTCCGGTCAGGTGGAATCCTCGGATTGTCCTGGAGTGGATGCGGTGGTAGAGAGATTGCATCACATTTGGGGGCAGGTTATGGACAATTTGAAGTTGTCCCAGGAGAAGACTCAGCGTTTTGCCAACCGTCATCGTCGTGTTGGTTCTCGGCTTTGTGTTGGAGATTTAGTGTGGTTGTCTTCTCGTTTTGTCCCTATGAGGGTCTCTTCTCCTAAGTTTAAACCTCGGTTCATCGGCCCTTATAGAATATTGGAGATTCTTAATCCTGTTTCTTTCCGTTTGGACCTCCCTGCGTCCTTTTCCATTCATAACGTTTTTCATCGGTCGTTATTGCGCAGGTATGAGGTACCTGTTGTACCTTCAGTTGAGCCTCCTGCTCCGGTGTTGGTTGAGGGTGAGTTGGAGTACGTTGTGGAGAAAATTTTGGACTCTCGTGTTTCCAGACGGAAACTCCAGTATCTGGTCAACTGGAAGGGTTACGGCCAGGAGGATAATTCTTGGGTCAATGCATCTGATGTTCATGCTTCTGATCTTGTTCGTGCCTTCCATAGGGCTCATCCTGGTCGCCCTGGTGGATCTGGTGAGGGTTCGGTGCCCCCTCCTTGAGGGGGGGGTACTGTTGTGAATTTGGATTCTGGGCTCCCCCGGTGGCCGCTTGTGGAATTGGACTTGTCATCCTCTTTCCTGTTTCACCTGATTCCATCAGTAGTGGGTGTCGCTATTTAAGCTCATTTCTCTGGTGGTTTCTTGCCGGTCAACAATGTTATCTGATGCCTCTCAGTGCTTGTTCCTGCTTCAAGACTACTACTAGATAAGTTGGACTTTTGTCCATGTTTTGTTTTGCCTATTTGTTCCAGTTCACAGCTGAAGTTTTGTTACTGTGTCTGGAAAGCTCTCGTTGATCAGGGATTGCTACTCTGGCGTTATGAGTTAATGCCAGAGTTTAAGGTAATCTCTGGATGGTGTTTTGTTAGTGTTTTTCTGCTGACCATGAAAGTATACTATCTGTCTTCTGCTATCTAGTAAGCGGACCTCAAATTTGCTAAGACTATTTTCCTGCTGCGTTTGTTGTTTCATCTGAACTCACCGTCATTATATGTGGGGGGCTACTGTCTTCTTTGGAATATTTCTCTAGAGGTGAGCCAGGTCTTATATTTCCCTCTGCTAGCTATTTAGGTCTTAGGCCAGAGCTGGGCATCTAGCGATAAATAGGAAATGCTACCTGGCTATTTCTAGTTGCGCGGCAGGCTTAGTTCATGGTCAGTATAGTTCCATCTTCCGAGAGCTTGTCCCTCTATAGGCTTGCTATGATCTCTGCCTGCAGAGATCATGACATATATGTAACTATGTAACTATATTAGGGCAGCACGGTTCAGAGGTTAGCACTGCAGCCTTGCAGCGCTGGGGTCCTGGGTTCAAATCCCACCAAGGACAACATCTGCAATGTATGTTCTACCCATGTTTGCGTGGGTTTCCTCCAGGTACTCTGGTTTCCTCCCACATTTACAAAGACATACTGCTAGGGAATCTAGATTGTGAGCCCCATCGGGGACAGTGGCAATAATGTCTGTAAAGCACTGTAAAATTAATAGCGCTATATAAATGAGTGAAAATAAAAATAAATATTACCAGCATATAGGGACCAAATGATACCACATACAAGGAGAAATACTGCCACGCCGTGACCAGACCACAAATAAACACATAGTGCCCGAATACTACAATATTGATTATGCATACAAACTACAATACTAACAACACTGTTATTACCACCAGTGATAATGAACACAGTACCTCTGTATACAGTGTCAGTGTACAGGTAATACAGTGATCACCAGTGACATTATACACAGGAGCTCTGTATATAGTGTATAGTGTACAGGTAATACAGTGATCACCAGTGACATTATAAACAGGAGATCTGTATATAGTGTCAGTGTACAGGTAATACAGTGATCACCAGTGACAGTATACACAGGAGCTCTGTATATGGTGTATAGTGTACAGGTAATACAGTGACCACCAGTGACATTATACACAGGAGCTCTGTATATAGTGTACATGTAATACAGTGATCACCATCATTATACACAGGAGCTATGTATATAGTGTCAGTGTACAGGTAATGCAGTGATCACCAGTGACATTATACACAGGAGCTCTGTATATGGTGTATAGTTTACAGGTAATACAGGGATCACCGGTGACATTATACACAGGAGCTCTGTATATAGTGTCAGTGTACATATAATAGAGTGATCACCGATGACATTATACACAGGAGCTCTGTATATGGTGTATAGTGTACCGGTAATACAGTGATCAGCAATGACATTATACACAGGAGCTCTGTATATAGTGTCAGTGTACAGGTAATACAGGGATCACCAGTGACATTATACACAGGAGCTCTGTATATGGGGTCAGTGTACATATAATACAGTGACCACCAGTGACATTATACACAGGAGCTCTGTATATAGTGTATATGTAATACAGTGATCACCATCATTATACACAGGAGCTCTGTATATAGTGTCAGTGTACAGGTAATACAGTGATCACCAGAGACAGTATACACAGGAGCTCTGTATATGGTGTATAGTGTACAGGTAATACAGTGACCACCAGTGACATTATACACAGAAGCTCTGTATATAGTGTACATGTAATACAGTGATCACCATCATTATACACAGGAGCTATGTATATAGTGTCAGTGTACAGGTAATGCAGTGATCACCAGTGACATTATACACAGGAGCTCTGTATATGGTGTATAGTTTACAGGTAATACAGGGATCACCGGTGACATTATACACAGGAGCTCTGTATATAGTGTCAGTGTACATATAATACAGTGATCACCGATGACATTATACACAGGAGCTCTGTATATGGTGTATAGTGTACCGGTAATACAGTGATCAGCAATGACATTATACACAGGAGCTCTGTATATAGTGTCAGTGTACAGGTAATACAGGGATCACCAGTGACATTATACACAGGAGCTCTGTATATGGGGTCAGTGTACATATAATACAGTGATCACCAGTGACATTATACACAGGAGCTCTGTATATGGTGTATAGTGTACCGGTAATACAGTGATCAGCAATGACATTATACACAGGAGTTCTGTATATAGTGTATAGGTAATACAGTGATCACCAATGACATTATACACAGGAGCTCTGTATATAGTGTACAGGTAATACAGTGAGCACCGGTGACATTATACACAGGAGCTCTGTATATAGTGTATAGTGTATGGGTAATACAGTGATCACCGGTGACATTATACACAGGAGCTCTGTATACAGTTTATAGTGTACAGGTAATACAGTGATCACCAGTGACATTATACACAGGAGCTCTGTATATAGTGTCAGTGTACACATAATAGTGATCACCAGTGACATTATACAAAGGAGCTCTGTACGCAGTATACAGTTTATATTGTAAAAAAAAAAATCCGATAAGAAAAATGTACACAAGAACCAAAAATATAAAAAATGCAAATTTTATTGAAGAAAAAACACAAAAACAAAATTGCAAACATAATAGGCATTAAAAAGTAGGAAACCAAAATTTGGCGCAGGAACCCACCATGCTAACAAAAGAGGTACTACAAATAACCAAACGAACCAATATAATGCACATGATTAATCTATAAGTTTAATATAAAACATCTCTAAACATGGAAATACTCTGAAAAAGAGTTACCAATATAATGTGCAAATAGTTACCTCTGGTGGGTGCCAACGCCTGCCCCTACGCACGTTTTGGCAAATAGCCTTCTTCTTTTTTTCTTCTGTTTGCCGAAACGTGCGTAGGGGCGCTTGGTTTGCCACTTTTTAATGCCTATTATGTTTGCAATTTTGTTTTTGTGTTTTTTCTTCAATAAAATTAGCATTTTTTATATTTTTGGTTCTTGTGTACATTTTTCTTATCGGATTTTTTATGTGTTTTTGTACTGAACTGTTACTACGTCAATTGGTGGTTAAATAGGTTTTGGTATCATTTTGTATAATTAGATTTTTGTTTGGTATATGGATACCCCTATTTTATTGATTCAACCTTTTTGTCTTCAGTATATAGTGTAAGTGTACAAGCAACACACTGACTCACCGGTAACATCTGTAGTTGAAGTCTTTTTTCTTCATCCAGTGCAGACCGTCATTACTTCTTCCAGCAAAGACTCGTCTCTGCAGAAAATAACACAGTTAGCTATAGCTGATCGCTTCCAGAGCACATTCCCCACTATTTTCCTCAACTTCTATACTATGTCAGATGAAGAAAAAAAGACATAGTGCCACCCTGCACACTAGCAGGACCCCCTTTTGTTCTCCCCATGGAAGACAGTAAGCTCAAAAGTAAATTACAGCAGTAATAATGTCCCCTGATTGGCCCCTACAGTAATTATGTCCCCATTTGCCACCATAAACCAATAATGTATGTTCCTCATCCTGACCTCAATACAGAAATTATGTCACCTCAGTAATAATGTCCTCATCCTGGGCCCCTTTATTTAATGTCTCCATCTTGGACCCCAATATCCACCTTAATAAGGTCCCTATCATGGGCTCCTTCCACTAATAATGTCCTCATCCTGGGCCCCTTTATTTAATGTACCCTCCCTGGGCCCCTATGTCCGTCCTTATGGCCACTAGCTTGCTCAACTACAGAGGGGGGATTCTTCTCACCTTCTTGCGCTCCCCGGCATCCTCTTGTGGCTTCATATTCGGCGTGGTCGTTACAATGGCTGCTGACTGCAGCTGTGACAGGGCGCTCTGCTCTGTGACAGGCCGCGCGGTGACATCACATAGCAGTAACATTGAAAGGCCGCCGGCCTAACAGAGGCTGCAGGAGTCATTTAACAAAACTGCTATGTGACTTCAACACACGGCCTGTCACAGAGCAGAGCGCCCTGTCACAGCTGCAGCCGGCATTTATCTTGACATGCGTTGTCGCCAGGGTTGGCTCCCGGTTTTCATGGGCCTCGGGCGAAAGAGTATCAGTGGGCCCCTTTAACACATGTCATGATTCCTGGTGCACAGATAAAAAAACAGATATAGTTCAATATATAGGCCCCACACAGTGCGCCATACAGTATTATGGTCAACACATACTCCGCCATACTGTATTATGGCCAACCACATAGTCCACCATGCAGTATTATTGCCCCATATAATGCTCCTCCATACAGTATTTTTGGCCCCATATAATGCTCCTCAATACAGTATTATTGGCCCCATATAATGCTGCTTCATACAGTATTATGGGCACCTCATAGTCCTCCATACAGTATTATGGCCAACCACATAGTCCTCCATAAAGTATTATGGGCCCCATATAATGCTCCTCCATACAGCACATCATGGGCCCCCTGCTCCTACATACAGTATTGTGGGCCCCGTGCTCCTCCACACAGTATCATGGGCCCCGCTCCTCCATACAGTATTATGGGACCCCATTCCTTCACACAGTATTATGCCCCCTCCGCTCCTCCATACAGTATTATGGGACCCCCTGCTCCTTCCCACAGTATTATGGCCCCCCGCTCCTCCATACAGTATCATGGGAGCCCACTCCTCCACACAGTATCATGGGACCCCGCTCCTCCACACAGTATTATGGGACGTCGCTCCTCCACACAGTATTATGAACCCCGCTCCTCCACACAGTGCTGTGGGTCCCCCGCTCCTCCACACAGTATTATGGGATGCCGCACCGCTCCTCCACACAGTATTATGCCCCCCGCTCCTCCATACAGTATTATGCCCTCCGCTCCTCCATACAGTATTATGGGTCCCCCGCTCCTCTACACAGTATTACGCCCCCCAGCTCCTCCACACAGTATTATGCCCCCCGCTCCTCCACACAGTGCTGTGGGTCCCCCGCTCCTCCACACAGTATTATGGGATGCCGCACCGCTCCTCCACACAGTATTATGCCCCCCGCTCCTCCATAAAGTATTATGCCCTCCGCTCCTCCATACAGTATTATGGGTCCCCCGCTCCTCTACACAGTATTACGCCCCCCAGCTCCTCCACACAGTATTATGCCCCCCGCACAGTATTATGCCCCCTGCACAGTATTATGCCCCCCCCGCACAGTATTATGCCCCCCGCACAGTATTATGCCCCCCCGCACAGTATTATACCCCCCCGCACAGTATTATGCTTCCCCCCTGCTCCTCCATACATTACTATGGGCCCCATTCATAAAAAAAAGTAAAATCCTCACCTCTCCCGTTCCCACCGCAGGTCCGGTGCACTCAGCGTCTCTCCGGCTCTGCAACGCTCAGGACAGAGAGGCACAGAGAGACGTCACAGAGTCAGAGGACGCTGAAGACACTGCAGCTGCCACTGGAACGAGGAGAGGTGAGTATTAGAAGGGGGGCCTGATGCTGGCGCCGGGGAAGGGGCCCTGGTCGTGGCGGCGGTCGGCGCTGCCACGAGATTTAAAGGACCCACGTTTTTTTTTTTTCTTTTCTTCCTTCTCTCTGGGGCGGGGCCCACCGGGCATTTCACCGGTGTCCCGGTGGGCCAGTCCAACCCTGGGGGCGGCCATGGTTTTTGAGCCGTTCCTCAAGGTGCCTCCCATGACAAAACACCCTTCTCCTCCTGAACGCCACATGGTGCTATAATGGTGGCAGTTTTGGCGTCAGTTAGCAATTTAACAGTCTCTCAATAAAGCACAGTCTCTTAGGTGCACAAGACCCACTTCAATGGGTCGGTCCAACCTGTTCATGATGCCAAGTTGTAACACCCGCCAGGGCCGTGGGGTACTCGGTCCCGAGTCCGGTCACTATTAAAGGGGTAGTCATGGTGGCTGCGACCCAGTCCGTGGCCCTGGGTGCCCAAGTGAAAGCAAAAGTCTTTAAGAGGGATTTGGAGAAAGTTTGTGTTCGTGACGCCACGTGTGGTATTCGGTCAGAGGGGACCGACGCTGCTAAAAGGGGTCCTCTGGGATGATGTTATGGCAACTAAGATGGTATTACTTCCCACAGGTGAAGTGGGGTCCCCAGGGCTCCCGGTGTATAGATGAAGGTGGGGAGTGGTGTAGTAGCAAACAGAGGACACAGGTTTGCAGTCTCTTTACCTGGTTTACTGAAGACTTTAGGTAGCCGCAGTCCAGGGCACCAGATCAGGGGTACAGGCAGGGTCCGGCCGGCTTGGAAGCGAGTTCAGACTCCCCTTTACCAGATGTGCTTGATAAAGGTTTATACCGAAACGTCGCCGCAGTTGGCAGATTAAAGCTGTAAGTTTTTTCTTATCACTGACCGTTGTGGCGCTGTCCTCTTTTTTACATTATGGATTGGACTTTTTAGCTGGGCTGACCCCCTGGCAAGGACTTGCGTCCACAGGCCTAGGAAGGCTATAAGGGACATAGGGTGCGGTTTAACCTATTTTTTGGATTTGTTTAGTTAGCCGCAGTCCAGGGCACCAGATCAGGGGTACAGGCAGGGTCCGGCCGGCTTGGAAGCGAGTTCAGACTCCCCTTTACCAGATGGAGATAGAAGCCTTCCTATCAGCGCTGTGGTGTAGTCCCTTACTGCCTGCGGCTTCTGTAAAGGTCCTCACTGTTCTCTCTGTCCTCCTTAAAGGTGGGACACCAACCCGTATAACAGGTAGTATAAGCCTTTTTACAGGGTCTCTATCATGACCCGGGCTCTATGCGCCACTGTGTCTTCAGGTGTTATGGCGGACAGGTGACGTGTAGTCCAGCTGTCCTGCCAGTTTCTGCTGTGCCACTTGGAGTACGACGCAACCCGGTCTTCCGGCCACCGGTATCTGCGCTCTGCAAGGAGGTAGCTCAGACGCAGCTATTCTCCCCAGTTGTCACTCTCCTGTGCTCCCCTCTCCTGCAAACTCACTACAATGTGTTCTTCTTTCTGTGTTATCTCTATCCAGGAGCTGCATCACCCTCGTGGCTGCACGGCCCCTAACTTTCATTTCTGCCTCAGACTGCTCCAGTCTGCTGTCTGGCATTCTCTGACTAATTTTCTCTCCAGACCAGAATATACAGTTATATGAAAAAGTTTGGGCACCCCTATTAATCTTAAGCTTAATGTTTTATAAAAATTATTTTTTTTGCAACAGCTATTTCAGTTTCATATATCTAATAACTGTTCGACACAGTAATGTTTCTGCCTTGAAATGAGGTTTATTGTACTAACAGAAAATGTGCAATCTGCATTCAAACAAAATTTGACAGGTGCATAAGTATGGGCACCTCACCAGAAAAGTGACATTAATATTTAGTAGATCCTCCTTTTGCAAAAATAACAGCCTCTAGTCGCTCCCTGTAGCTTTTACTGAGTTCCTGGATCCTGGATGAAGGTATTTTTGACCATTCCTCTTTACAAAACAATTCCAGTTCAGTTAAGTGATGGTTGCCGAGCTGTTATGATCCCAGTGGTAGAGGATCTCTGATATTCCGGCAAGATAGCAAAAACATAAATACTGCTCTAGGGAGGTGGAAACTGGGCTAACCGCATACCTGATCCTAACACACACAACTAGAAGCAGCCAGTGAACGTGCCTACGTTGGTTCTAGACGTCTCGAGCCAGCCGGAGAACTGACTACCCCTAGAGGGAAAATAAGACCTCACTTGCCTCCAGAGAAATTGAACCCCAAAGATATAGAAAGCCCCCAACAAATAATAATGGTGAGGCAAGAGGAAAACACAAACGTAGAGATGAGCTAGATTCAGCAAAGTGAGGCCCACTAGTCTAGATAGACAGAAAATAGATAGTGGACTATGCGGTCAGCAGAAAACCCTACAAAAACATCCACGCTGAACATTCAAGAACCCCCACACCGACTGATGGTGCGGAGGGAGAATATCAGCCCCCTAGAGCTTCCAGCGAGCTAGAAAATAAAATATTAAGCAAGCTGGACAAAGACACAGAAAAATGCAAACGATCCAAATTATACAAAACGGACTTAGCTTTTCTTGCATGAGACAGACTGAAAGGAATCCGGAGGAGACCATATAGGTCTGGATACAACGATGCCAGGCAAGAGACTGAGTCCGGAGGAGACTTAAATAGGGAACACCCGCTGCTTAACGACACAGCTGGAGCTCAGGCCTGCAACAAGACATGCCTAACACAATACCGTTAGTGACCATCAGAGGGAGCCCAGAAACACAGTTCACAACAGTACCCCCCCCCTTGAGGAGGGGTCACCGAACCCTCACCAAGACCCCCAGGGCGATCAGGATGAGCAGCGTGAAAGGCATGAACCAAATCAGCCGCATGAACATCAGAGGCGACAACCCAGGAATTATCCTCCTGACCATAGCCTTTCCACTTAACTAAATACTGGAGTTTCCGTCTAGAGATACGAGAATCCAGAATCTTCTCCACCACGTACTCCAACTCGCCCTCAACCAAAACCGGGGCAGGAGGCTCAACAGCAGGAACCATAGGCACCACGTACCGCCGCAACAAGGACCTATGGAACACATTATGAATAGCAAATGACGCTGGAAGGTCCAAGCGAAAAGACACCGGGTTAAGGATTTCCAAAATCTTATAAGGACCGATAAAGCGAGGCTTGAACTTAGGAGAGGAGACTTTCAAAGGAACATGCCGAGAAGACAACCAAACCAAATCCCCAACACGAAGTCGGGGACCCACACCGCGGCGGCGGTTGGCAAAACGCTGGGCCTTGTCTTGTGACAATTTCAAATTGTCCACCACATGGTTCCACATCCGCTGCAATCTATCCACCACAGAATCAACCCCAGGACAGTCAGAAGGTTCAACCTGGCCCGAGGAGAAACGAGGATGAAAACCAGAGTTGCAGAAAAAGGGTGAAACCAAAGTGGCAGAACTAGCCCGATTATTAAGGGCAAACTCGGCCAGTGGCAAAAAGGTAACCCAGTCGTCCTGATCAGCAGAAACAAAACATCTCAAATAAGTCTCCAATGTCTGATTAGTTCGCTCGGTCTGGCCATTAGTCTGAGGATGAAAAGCCGACGAAAAAGACAAATCAATACCCATCTTAGAACAAAAGGATCGCCAGAATCTGGACACAAACTGGGATCCTCTGTCAGACACAATATTCTCAGGGATGCCGTGCAAACGAACCACATTCTGGAAGAACAAAGGGACCAAATCAGAGGATGAAGGCAACTTAGGCAAGGGCACCAAATGGACCATTTTAGAAAAATGATCGCACACCACCCAGATGACAGACATCTTCCGAGATACCGGAAGATCCGAAATGAAATCCATGGAAATGTGCGTCCAAGGCCTCTTCGGGATAGGCAAGGGCAAAAGCAACCCGCTGGCACGAGAACAGCAAGGCTTAGCCCGAGCACAAATCCCACAGGACTGCACAAAAGAACGCACATCCCGCGACAAGGAAGGCCACCAAAAGGACCTAGCCACCAAATCTCTGGTACCGAAAATCCCAGGATGTCCCGCCAACACTGAAGAATGAACCTCAGAAAAAACTCTGCTGGTCCATCTGTCAGGGACAAACAGTCTCTCTGGTGGGCAACGATCAGGCCTATCAGCCTGAAATTTCTGCAGCACTCGTCGCAAATCTGGGGAAATGGCAGACAAAATCACTCCCTCTCTGAGAATACCAGCCGGCTCCGAGACTCCCGGAGAGTCAGGCACAAAACTCCTAGAAAGTGCATCAGCCTTCACGTTCTTCGAACCAGGCAGGTACGAGACCACAAAGTCAAAACGGGAGAAAAACAACGACCAACAAGCCTGTCTAGGATTCAGGCGCTTGGCAGACTCGAGGTAAATCAGATTTTTATGATCAGTCAAGACCACCACACGATGTCTAGCTCCCTCGAGCCAATGTCGCCACTCCTCAAATGCCCACTTCATAGCCAACAACTCCCGATTACCAACATCATAGTTCCGCTCAGCAGGCGAAAATTTTCTTGAAAAGAAGGCGCATGGCTTCATCACGGAGCCATCAGAACTTTTTTGCGACAAAACAGCCCCTGCACCAATCTCAGAAGCATCAACTTCAACCTGGAAGGGAAGAGAGACATCCGGCTGGCACAAGACTGGCGCTGAAGTAAACCGACGCTTCAGCTCCCGAAAGGCCTCCACGGCCGCAGGAGACCAATTAGCAACATCAGAACCCTTCTTGGTCATATCCGTCAAAGGTTTAACCACGCTGGAAAAATTAGCGATAAAACGACGGTAAAAATTAGCAAAGCCCAAGAACTTCTGCAGGCTCTTAACAGACGTGGGCTGAGTCCAGTCATGAATGGCACGGACCTTGACTGGGTCCATCTCCACAGTAGAAGGGGAAAAAATAAAACCCAAAAAAGAAACCTTCTGTACCCCAAAGATACATTTTGAGCCCTTCACAAATAGAGCATTCTCCCGCAGAACCTGAAACACCATCCTGACCTGGTTCACATGGGACTCCCAATCATCAGAAAAAACCAAAATATCATCCAGATAAATAATCATAAATTTATCCAGATATTTCCGGAAGATGTCATGCATGAAGGACTGAAACACAGAAGGGGCATTCGATAATCCAAAAGGCATCACCAGGTACTCAAAATGACCCTCGGGCGTATTAAATGCCGTTTTCCATTCATCTCCCTGCTTTATGCGCACAAGGTTATACGCACCACGAAGATCTATCTTGGTGAACCAACTGGATCCCTTAATCCGAGCAAACAAATCAGACAACAATGGCAAAGGATACTGAAATTTAACCGTGATATCCCAGTGGTAGAGGATCTCTGATATTCCGGCAAGATAGCAAAAACATAAATACTGCTCTAGGGAGGTGGAAACTGGGCTAACCGCATACCTGATCCTAACACACACAACTAGAAGCAGCCGGTGAACGTGCCTACGTTGGTTCTAGACGTCTCGAGCCAGCCGGAGAACTGACTACCCCTAGAGGGAAAATAAGACCTCACTTGCCTCCAGAGAAATTGAACCCCAAAGATATAAAAAGCCCCCAACAAATAATAACGGTGAGGCAAGAGGAAAACACAAACGTAGAGATGAGCTAGATTCAGCAAAGTGAGGCCCACTAGTCTAGATAGACAGAAAATAGATAGTGGACTATGCGGTCAGCAGAAAACCCTACAAAAACATCCACGCTGAACATTCAAGAACCCCCACACCGACTGACGGTGCGGAGGGAGAATATCAGCCCCCTAGAGCTTCCAGCGAGCCAGAAAATCAAATATTAAGCAAGCTGGACAAAGACACAGAAAAATGCAAACGATCCAAATTATGCAAAACGGACTTAGCTTTTCTTGCATGAGACAGACTGAAAGGAATCCGGAGGAGACCATATAGGTCTGGATACAACGATGCCAGGCAAGAGACTGAGTCCGGAGGAGACTTAAATAGGGAACACCCGCTGCTTAACGACACAGCTGGAGCTCAGGCCTGCAACAAGACATGCCTAATACAATACTGTTAGTGACCACCAGAGGGAGCCCAGAAACACAGTTCACAACACCGAGCATGGACAGCCCTCTTCAAATGATCCCACAGATGTTCAATGATATTCAGGTCTGGGGACTGGGATGGCCATTCCAGAACAGTGTAATTGTTCCTCTGCATGAATGCCTGACTAGATTTGGAGCGGTGTTTTGGATCATTGTCTTGCTGAAAGATCCATCCCCTGCGAAACTTCAACTTTGTCACTGATTCATGAACATTATTGTCAAGAATCTGCTGATACTGAGAGGAATCCATGCATCCCTCAACCTTAACAAGATTCCCGGTGCCGGCATTGGCCACACAGCCCCAAAGCATGATGTAACCTCCACCAAATTTTACTGTGGGTAGCAAGTGTTCTTCTTGGAATGCTGTGTTTTTTGGCCGCCATGCATAACGCCTTTTTGTATGACCAAACAACTCAATCTTGGTTTCATCAGTCCACAGGACCTTCTTCCAAAAAGAAATTGGCTTCTCCAAATGTGCTTTTGCATACCTCAGCCGACTCTGTTTGTGGCGTGCTTGCAGAAACGGCTTCTTTCGCATCACTCTCCCATACAGCTTCTCCTTGTGCAAAGTGCGTTGTATAGTTGACCGATGCACAGTGACACCATCTGCAGCAAGTTGATGCTGCAGCTCTCTGAAGGTGGTCTGAGGATTGTCCTTGACTGATCTCACCATTCTTCTTCTCTGCCTTTCTGATGTTTTTCTTGGCCTGCCACTTCTGACCTTAACAAGAACTGTACCGGTGTTCTTCCATTTCCTTACTATGTTCCTCACAGTGGAAATTGACAGGTTAAATCTCTGAGACAGCTTTTTGTATCCTTCCCCTGAACAACTATGTTGAATTATCTTTGTTTTCAGATCATTTGACAGTTGTTTTGAGGAGCCCATGATGCCACTCTTCAGAGGAGATTCAAACAGGAGAACAACTTGCAAGTGGCCACTTTAAGTAGCTTTTCTCATGATTGCATACACCTGGCTATGAAGTTCAAAGCTCAATGAGGTGACAAAACAAAAAAAAGTGCTTTAGTAAGTCAGTAAAAAGTAGGTAGGAGTATTTAAAACAAGAAAATGATAAGGGTGCCCATACTTATGCACCTGTCAAATTTTGTTTGAACGCAGATTGCACATTTTCTGTTAGTACAAATAAACCTCATTTCAAGGCAGAAACATTACTGTGTCCAACAGTTATTAGATATATGAAACTGAAATAGCTGTTGCAAAAAAAAACTATTTTTATAAAATATTAAGCTTAAGATTAATAGGGGTGCCAAAACTTTTTCATATAACTGTATATAGGGGAGCCACTCATAAGCTGGATCAGAGCTCCCCCTTCTGGCCTGGAGTGTGAACATGTTGTATGCTCGTGTTTACCTGGCAAAGAAGATCTTCCCTCGCTTCCAAGCATGACATCACTCTCCCCGTGAGGAAAGCAATGCCACTGTGACAACCAGGACCCTGGGGTGTCACACTACCACGAGTGTGAAAGCATAACCAACATTCAAAAGTGACCAAAACATCTGCCAGAAAGCATTGGTACTGAGATGTGGTCTGTGGTCCCCACCTGCAGAACCACTCCTTTATTGAGGGTGTCTTGATAATTGCCAATAATTTCCATCTGTTGTCTATTCCATTTGTCTAACAGCATGTGAAATTGATTGTCAATCAGTGTTGCTTCCTAAGTTGACAGTTTGATTTCACAGAAGTTTGATTTACTTGGAGTTATATTCTGTTGTTTAAGTGTTCCCTTTATTTTTTTGAGAAGAGTATATTTATTTACCTAAAATACAGAGTAAATGTGTCGTCTGTAACTTTAACCCCTTTCTGACCTCGGACGGAATAGTACGTCCGAGGTCAGATCCCCCGTTTTGATGCAGGGCTCCGGCGGTGAGCCCGCATCAAAGCCGGGACGTGTCAGCTGTTTTGAACAGCTGACATGTGCCCGCAATAGCAGCGGGTGAAATCGCAATTCACCCACCGCTATTAACTAGTTAAATGCCGCTGTCAAACACTGACAGCGGCATTTAACCGGCGCTTCCGGCCGGAAATGATCGCATCGCCGACCCCCGTCACATGATCGGGGGTCGGCGATGCTTCAGTATTGTAACCATAGAGGTCCTGGAGACCTCTGTGGTTACTGATCCTGGATAGCTGTGAGCGCCCCCCTGCGGTCGGCGCTCATAGCACACCTGCAATTCTGCTGCATAGCAGCGATCTGATGATCGCTGCTATGTAGCTGGGCCGATCGCGTTGTGCCAGCTTCTAGCCTCCCATGGAGGCTATTGAAGCATGGCAAAAGTAACAAAAAAAAGTTGAAAAAAATGTGAAAAAAATAAAAAAAATATAAAAGTTTAAATCACCCCCCTTTCGCCCCGTTCAAAATAAATCAATAAAAAAATAATCAAACCTACACATATTTAGTATCGCCGCTTTCAGAATTGCCCGATCTATCAATAAAAAAAAGCATTAACCTGATCGCTAAACAGCGTAGCGAGAAAAAAAATTTGAAACCCCAGAATTACGATTCTTTGGTCGCCGCGACATTGCATTAAAATGCAATAACGGGCGATCAAAAGAATGTATCTGCACCGAAATGGTATCATTAAAAACGCCAGCTCAGCACGCAAAAAATAAGCCCTCACCCAACCCCAGATCACGAAAAATGGAGACGCTACGGGTATCGGAATATGGCACAATTTTTTTACTTTTTTTTTTAGCAAAGTTTGGAATTGTTTTTCACCACTTAGATAACAAATAACCTAGACATGTTAGGTGTCTATGAACTCGTAATGACCTGGAGAATCATAATGGCAGTTTTAGCATTTAGTGAACCTAGCAAAAAAGCCAAACAAAAAACAAGTGTGGGACTGCACTTTTTTTTGCAATTTCACCGCACTTGGAATTTTTTTCCTGTTTTCTAGTACACGACATGGTAAAACCAATGATGTCGTTCAAAAGTACAACTCGTCCCACAAAAAATAAGCCCTCACATGGCCATATGGACTGAAGAATAAAAAGTTATGGCTCTGGGAAGGAGGGGAGCGAAAAACGAACACGGAAAAGCAGAAAATCCCAAGGTCATGAAGGGGTTAAGCAAGTTGATGTTGAAATGATATCTTAAAAAACCTACTGTTCACAATATCAGTAATTTTGACCAGGGGTGCCCAGACTTTTACAGTGGCACATTGTATGTATAGGAGCAGTGAATGCAGGTTGTATTTCTCTGTGATATGACACTTTCTGTTCCCATAGGTACCCGACCAGGAAAGAATGCTGTTGTCTCCAGTTTAGACTGCCTGTCCAGCATTGTGGAGAGAATCTCTACAGAAAATCTTAACTGTTCTGTAGTCCCTGCTCTGGAAATGGGATCTGAAGGTAGTCCATGCTCTCCTCTCGATGGGGAGACGCTAAGCGACACGACAGTCAGCATTCCCTCCCCAAATGGTTGCACTCAGATACTTGCAGACAGAAGCACGTCAATCTACCAGACCTTATAAGACTAGAGAAGACCAAGGATTGTGGGCGCCATCACTATTACTTTTCAGGTTTGTGTTGATTTTCAGTTGATGGTGACATGAACTTTCTCATCCTTCTGGTTCTAGTCTGGTAGGATCACAAGAAACGATGGACTTTTCAGGGGCCAAGGCCCCTGTCATGTTCTCCAGCTTTTACCCTGCTTCTGTCTGCACTGTGGGGGGACATAGCACTGAGCAAGGCCACAGACATGTGTGGACCACTTTTATAACATTTTCTATTTGTAATGTACATAAGAGTTGTCTCCAGATATTTAATGTCTCCGAATTGTGTCGAGTTACATATGTGTTATATATTTATATGGTGTGAATGCCGCGGACGTTTCCAATACTGTTCTAAATAAAGATCCCTATTTATACACCATGGAATGTCCGTACAAAGCGCGACCATAACAAGCTGATGGATGAAATCCTATCCAACCGCACAGGGACGTTTGTCACAAATCATGTATCCAGCAGACAAAACGTGAAAGATCCAGAAATAAGGTGATGGATTATGAGTAGAGATGGGTGGACCCCTGGATGTTCAGGTCCGGCTGGTTCAGCTGAACAATTAAAAAAAAAAGACAGCCACGGTTCCCCTGTATTTTTGATAACCAGCCAGCAAAACTGACAGCTGCGGGCTACAACCCTCAGCTGTCAGCTTTAGCAAGGTTGGTTATCAAGAATTGAGGGGTCCCCACACGATTTATTTAAATTAGAGATGATGAGGGCATGGACTAGGGTTTTTGCAGATTCTTGGTTGAGGAATGAACGGATTCGTGAAATATTTTTGAGTTGAAGTCGGCAGGAAGTGGAAAGGGCTTGGATATGTGGTTTGAAGGAGAGATCAGCGTCAAGGATTACCCCGAGGCAGCGAGCTTGTGGGACTGGGGAGAGTGGGCAGCCATTTACTGTAATGGATAGGTTCGTTGGGGGGGTCGCGTGAGATGGGGGAAAGATGATGAATTCTGTTTTGTCCATGTTAAGTTTGAGAAATCGAGCGGAGAAGAAGGATGAAATAGTGGACAGACATTGAGGGATTCTGGTTAGTAGGGAGGTGATATCTGGTCCAGAGATGTAGATCTGTGTGTCGTCATCATAAAGGTGATACTGAAAGCCATGAGATTCTATGAGCTGTCCCAGGCCAAAGGTGTAAATGGAGAAGAGCAGGGGCCCAAGGACTGAGCCTTGTGGGACTCCGACAGATAGGGGGGCGAGGTGAGGAGGTGGTGTGTGAGTGGGAGACGCTGAATGTCCGGTCTGTTAGGTATGATGAGATCCAGGATAGGGCCAAGTCTGTGATGCCAAGGGATGAGAGCGTCTGTAATAATAGGGAATGGTCCACAGTGTCAAAGGCAGCCGACAGGTCGAGGAGGAGGAGAACGGAGTAGTGTCGCTTGCTCTTGGCGGTTAAGAGGTCATTGGTGACCTTAGTTAGGGCAGTTTCAGTGGAATGGTGTGACCGGAAGCCAGATTGTAAGCGGTCAAAGAGGGAGCAAGAAGAGAGATGGGAGGACAGTTCAAGGTAGACGTGTTGTTCCAGTAGTTTGGAGGCATAGGGGAGAAGTGATATAGGGCGATAGCTAGATACAGAGGATGGGTCAAGAGAGGGCTTTTTGAGGATAGGTGTGATGGAGGCATGTTTAATGCTTGAGGGGAAAACACCAGTTGTTAGTGATAGGTTGAAGAGATGGGTTAGGGTTGGGATGAAGATTGTGGTGAGGTTTGGGATGAGGTGGGATGGGAGCGGGTCAAGTGCACAGGTGGTGAGATGCGATCTTGAGAGTAGAGTGGCGAGTTGATCTTCTGTAATAGTGGAGAAGTTGGTTTTGGAGGTGGAGGGTAGGGAAGTTGGGAGGAAGGGCTCTGGGGCTTGTTGACCAAAACTGTCTCTGATGTTATCAATCTTCTGCTTGAAGAATGAGGCAAAGTCTTCAGCGGAGATAAGTGGGGAGGGAGGAGGTGCTGGGGGACGGAGGAGAGAATTGAAGGTGCTGAAGGGTTGTGAGACAGGGAGCATATGAGAGATGAGAAGTAGGTTTGTTTTGCTGTGGCGAGTGTGGTCTTGAAAGTAGTGAGGGACTGTTTGAATGCGATGAAGTGGTCGTTGGAGTGGGATCTTTTCCATCTGCGCTCAGCAGCCCTGGAAGCTCGCCTCAGTTCTTTGGTCAGGCTGGTGTGCCAGGGCTGTCTGTTGATTTTGCGAGCTTTGGTATGTGTAAGTGGGGCAGCAGATTCCAAAGCTATAGCTATTGTGGTGTTATATAGAGTGGCAGCGTCATCCGCATTGTGTATGGAACTTATGTCTGTGAGAGGGAGGAGGGATTCAGAGAATGAATGTAGGTCAAGATGTTTAAGATTTCTGCGAGGGTGTGAAAGTTTGTGGGGTGGGGATTGTAGACATGGAGTGGAGAGAGATGAGAATGTGAGAAGGTTGTATTATCAGCTGATTTAGGGAGATTGTCACGAACTTAGTCAAGAACTTGCAGCTCTGTGGCGCCATCTTACCCTTCTGGCCAATAAGGGTATTGACAGAGGATAAGAAAATGAGCGCAGCTGCTCTAATTTATGTTGAATATTGCGGCATGTAATGTATATACCACCGGTTTCTGATAGGAACATATATATTCCCCGATTCAGTCACCCTCAAGTCCCCAATACCACATAAATATGAAAATAATGCTGCCACCACCGACCTCTTATAGGTGGATCAGACACTCATTTAGTAGCATAAAGAATTTGCTCGGAGTACGTAGCGGATCGCTCATAGAACAAGAAGAACGAAGCTGGCAAATTTATAATTTTACTCTGGAAGAATCATCAGTGTTTACAAAAGATACAAATGATATTACAAAAGACACAAAATACAAATATGTACAAACAGTTATGAAATAAAATGGGATAAAAATAAGAAACTCACTAAATCTCAGTCACAGGTTGTTAGGGCTAGCGGAACGCACCGAGTAAAAATAGATGTTTATTATAAATGGTGCGTTCGCAGCCCGGGGACCACCGTGCAGGAGAACCTGCTGCTAGTGAATGGTGGCACTGTTTCGCGGTATAGACTAGCTCTGTTACCTCACAGAGCAGCCGTGAGAGGAAAGCAGTGCGCCCTGTTAGCCTCACAGGAGCGCAAGCTTGCTGGCGAACTGATAGCAGTCAGTGGTTATGCACATGCAGCGCCCCAGAGTCCTGGTCGTTGCAGTACTGTTGCTCCGCCGCTAAGGGGGGCTATGGTACGTCTGATGGCACTGAAGGAGTTCATCTGACCAGGTATCACAGACACCAATACATTTCACAGACTGGCCTCCAGGGGGAGCTAAGGGCACTATGCATTAGGCCACTCCTCACAATCTGGTAAAACTGGGGGTTGGATAGAAAGTGAGATCAGAAAGCTGACTGGGTTGGAACCAGGCAACACCTTGTGGCAGAGGGTGTTGTAGGGGAAGATTCGGAGGGGTCCCTGTCAGGGGTGGGATCCTGACAGAGGCCTAGCAACCAGAGAGAACGTTACGGGACCGCGCCTGCACTTGATCGCGGCAGTGCCCTAAGAAAGGACAAGAAGCGAGGTATATTGTGCTGAGTGAGAAACGAGATCAACGCAACAAGGAGAAACACCAGTAGGAGTCGTGCTGTAAGATCGAGGCAACATTCTACTGAGGCGCATAGCCGGTGGCCGGAACGCCGAGGAGGTATTAGGCTCCAAGCAATACTTCAAACCTACGGCAGGACAGTCAGCTATAGGCGGGCTGTCTCACACCAATCACCTATGAAGACATGGGGGGCACACTAGGAGAAGGGCGACACTAGGGTCCAGGAAGAGCTCCGAGCCTACCCGTCATACGGGTGCGTCCTAGCCATATCATCTGGGGGACGAAGAAGAAGAACATCAGAATCCAGTTGTGAGGGAACACGAGAAACAGACACAACAGTTGTGGGGACTATCCCGTAAGCACAGCAGGGGAGGACCACAACACACAAGCGCTAGAAGGTAGGCACAGATTTCCACCTGCAAAGGGAACTCTGGAGGTGCCATCGGACCGGCCGGACTTGCGCAGCCTGGTTAACCGTATTCCGGACTGAGGATCCTGAAGCCTTCAGTAAAGAGGTAAAGAGACTGCAACCTGGTGTCCTCGTTATTGACCGCGACCGGCACTACCACCACCATCCACACCTTTCATTGGGCGCCCCTCAGCAGGGTCACGGACCGGGTCTAGCCACCGTTACAACCCCAGAGCAGAGACTCAGAGGCCCGGTACCGGGTACCCCTCGGCCCTGCGGCAGTGGGGGCGCTACACACACATACAATCTCCTCACCGGAGAAGCCGGTATTCTAGGGGCTTATTTCAGCCGGGTCCCTGAACACATTCATGCATAACCATACTGGCGCAAAGCACATATTTGAATTGATACTAGCACATGGCCGTGCGGCCATGCGAGCCTTTTATAGCTGAAGCACGAACAAGACCTTCCTAGAAGGACCAATGAGAAGCTGCCACAAAGCCTGAGCACTTTCAGGACCTTCCAGGAGAACCAATGGCCTTTGCTGCAGTATCTAAGCATGTGACCCTGGATCTCCAATGAGAGATCTTACCCTGGGCATGCTCAGAAGGAGAAAAGCGGGACTTGGTCTCAAAAGCGTCTGCTCGCCGCTGCCCAGCACTGGCTTCAATGGCAGAAGCTGGAAAAGCAGCAGTAACTCTTTGCACAGAGTCAGACTGAGCGAGACACTGGGACCGACGTCTCCACTGAGCAGACTCCACTGCGGCAGGAGAAGAATGGGAGACCGCAGTGGAGATGGACCGAGATTCCCCATGTGCAGAGGCGGGAACTCGACCCCTAACACCCCCCCAGTAGGGCCCCCCCTCCTTGGACCTCACTACGCTCGAAGGCAGCAATGAGCTGCGGAGCCCGAATGTGCTCAGCAGGCTCCCAGGACCTGTCCTCAGGACCATAACCCTTCCAGTCCACCAAATAAAATTTTTTGCCACGTACCACCTTGTAGCCCAAAATAGTGTTCACCTCGTAATCGTCCGTAGACGAACCCGATGTCCCGGCAGATGACTCTGAAAACCGAGACATGTATACGGGTTTCAAGAGGAACACATGAAAGGTGTCGGTGATACCCAAGCGTGGTGGAAGGGCTAAACGGTAGACCACAGGGTTAACCTGTTCGAGGACCTTGAAGGGACCCAAGTAGCGAGGTGCAAGCTTACTGGACTCAACTCGCAGCCTGATGTTACGGGCGGAGAGCCACACCAAGTCGCCAGGAGCAAAAGTCGGAGCGGGGCGCCGATGTGCAATCGGCGGAGGACCTCATTCTCTCCTTGGAGGCCCGAATGGCATCCTGAGTGCAGTCCCAAATATCCCGTGCCTCCACAGCCCAGTCTGCGACCCTGGAGTCAGCGGAAGACACGGGCATAGGCACAGGTACCCACGGATGCTGACCATAGTTAAGGAGGAATGGGGTTTGTCCAGTGGAATCGGCTACGGCGTTGTTCAGCGCAAACTCCGCCCACGGTAGCAAGGATGCCCAGTCATCCTGCCTGGCTGAAACAAAATGTCGCAGATATGTGACCAAGGTCTGGTTGGCCCTCTCTACCAACCCATTCGTCTCGGGATGATATGCTGAAGAGAGATTCAACTCAATGCTGAGAAGACGACAGAGCTCTCTCCAGAACCGAGACGCAAACTGGGGACCCCGGTCACTGACAGTTTTGTTCGGCATACCGTGTAGGCGGAAAATGTGCTTAATAAACAATGCTGCCAAGGCCCGTGCAGAAGGTAGCTGTGGAAGCGGCACCAAATGCACCATCTTAGAAAAATGATCGGTGATAACCCAAATGATGGTACAGCCACGAGACTTGGGCAAACCCACCACAAAGTCCATCACGACCATCTCCCAGGGCCTGTCCGCCACCGGCAAGGGATAGAGTAACCCAGCTGACCGTTGTCGAGGAGACTTATTTTTGGCGCAGGAGACACATGCCCAAACATAATCTCCGACGTCACGGACCATATGTGGCCACCAGTACGTCGTAGCCAGCAGTTCAGATGTCCTCTTTGTCCCAAAGTGTCCACCCACTCTGGACGAATGAGCCCAAGAGAGAACCTCCGGTCGCAAATTGATAGGAACAAAAGTCTTGCCCGGAGGCACAGACTCTAGCGAAACCGGAGCTACGGTTCTCAGACTCTCTGAAGGGACAATAAGCCGAGGCTCCTCTTCCTCCTCCTCAGTTGACACAATGGAGCGAGAGAGAGCGTCAGCACGAATGTTTTCTCCCCGGCGAGATAATGGAGAGTGAAGTGGAACCGGGAGAAGAACAAGGACCATCTGGCCTGACGAGAATTCAGCCGCTGAGCTGTACGCAAATAAACCAAATTTTTGTGGTCCGTGAAGACTTGGAAGGGAAACCGAGCTCCCTCCAAGAGATGTCTCCACTCCGAAAAGGCCAACTTCATTGCTAGCAACTCCCTATCCCCGATGGAATAATTTCTCTCCGCTGGTGTGAAGGTCTTTGAGAAGAAGAAGCATGGATGCTTCGGACCTTGAGCATCCTTTTGATAGAGGACTGCTCTGGCACCAACGGATGAGGCATCCACCTCCATTAAGAATGGCTTATCCACATCGGGACGATGTAAGACGGGAGCGCTTGCAAAATTAGTCTTTATAGAAGTGAAGGCCTTGGAGACCTCTTCCGACCACAATTTGGGATTCGCCCCCTTCTTGGTGAGGGATACCAAGGGAGCTACCAAAGTTGAGAAGTGGGGAATGAACTGGCGATAGTAATTTATGAACCCCATAAAGCGCTGCACCGCTTTAAGAGAATGGGGTCCTTGCCAGTCCATCACAGCCTGTAGTTTGGCAGGATCCATAGCCAATCCCTGGGCGGAGATGATATAGCCCAGGAAAGGTAAAGACTCCTGCTCAAACACACACTTCTCCAACTTTGCATAGAGGGAATTCGCCCGTAAGAGTTCGAAGACTCTGCCAACATCTCTCCGGTGGGAGTCAATATCTGGAGAGAAGATGAGAATATCATCCATATAGACTACGACCGAGGTGGAAAGCATATCCCGGAAGATATCGTTGACAAAGTCCTGAAAAACGGCCGGGGCATTACAGAGCCCGAAGGGCATCACCAGATATTCATAGTGCCCATCCCTGGTATAAAAAGCCATTTTCCATTCGTCCCCCTCACGGATGCGAATCAGGTTGTAGGCACCCCGCAGATCTAGTTTGGTGAATACCCTTGCTCCCCTTAACCTGTCAAAGAGCTCAGAAATCAGGGGCAACGGGTACTTATTTTTAATGGTGATGGCATTAAGAGACCCCTGTAATCGATGCAAGGACGTAATTCCCCATTCTTCTGTACGAAGAAGAATCCCGCCCCTGCAGGAGACACTGACTTCCTAATGAACCCTCTTGCCAAATTCTCCTGGATGTATTGAGACATAGCCTCTGTCTCAGGGAGAGAGAGGGGATATACCCTTCCCAGAGGAGGTTCAGCTCCAGGCAAGAGATCAATAGGACAGTCATAGGGGCTATGAGGTGGAAGAGTTTCTGCAGCCCTTTTGGAGAAAACATCAGCATAGCACCAATAGCACTTGGGAAGAGAAGAAAGATCTGCGGGTATCTCAGTGGTGGAAACCTGAACGCACTCTTTCGCACATCTGCCCTTACATGATTCACTCCAACCCAATATCCTCCCAGAGGTCCACTCAATATCTGGGGAGTGGAAACGGAGCCAGGGTATTCCCAGCAGAATTTCGTCCATTCCCTCGGGAAGGACAAGAAGGGAAATAACCTCCTGGTGGGAAGGGGACATGGATAACGTGAAAGGGACAGTCTGGTGTGTGATTTGTGTGGGAAGTGTTGACCCATTCACTACTCTAACAGTCACCAGTTTGGCGAGAATCACCTGAGGTACTGCATGGCGCAGAGCAAAAGCAGAGGACATGAAATTCCCCTCCACTCCTGAGTCCACACAAAGCTCGACTCTGAGAGAATATGAGCCTAACGTGATTGTCCCTTTAAAGGACAACTTGGAGGAAAATGCCGCTGTATCTAGTGAACCTCCTCCAATGGTTACTAGACGCGATTGTTCTCCTGACCGCCGTGGACATTTATTGGCATAATGTCCTATTTGTTGGCAATTTTTACAAACCACGGGTACCCGAGCGGCCCGGGACTTAGGTCCCGCTCGAGAAACCTCCATGGCCTCATGGGAGTCGGACACCTGAACGGAAGTTTCTAGAGGTCTGGCGAAGGTGGGAGCCAGCCGAAACCTCTGCCTACACTGGGTCCGCTCTAACGTCCGCTCGTTAAAACGGAGGTCGATGCGGGTAGACATAGTAATGAGCTCCTCCAGTGTGGTGGGAATCTCCCTGGTGGCCAAGGCGTCCTTCACATGGTCTGCCAGTCCTTTCCAAAATACCGGAATAAGGACTTTATCCGGCCACTCCAGCTCTGAGACCAGAGTCCGGAATTGGACAGCGAACTGACTGACCATGGACGCACCCTGTGTTATTGCCAACAATTGGAGCGCGGTATCGTGGGTGACACGAGGTCCCAAAAAGACCTGTTTCAGAGAGCGTCCAGGAAGAGAGGAGCACTCTGCACCACACGATCATTACGCTCCCATAGCGGCGTTGCCCACTCCAACGCCCTGCCCGACAAAAGGTATAAAATAAATCCCACTTTCGCCCGTTCCATAGGAAAACGTGCAGCCAGAAGCTCAAGATGTATGGAGCACTGACTCACGAATCCCCGACATAGTTTACTGTCACCAGCAAACTTGTCTGGAAGTGGGAGACAGGATAAAGTTGGAGCAGGGGTGGCCGAGGACAAACTGGCTGCAGCTACACTTGCAGCCTGAACAGCGAATGCGGTAACATCCACAGCTGAGGTTGTGCGCTCAAGAGCCACCAACCTACCCTCCAGCTGCTGGATGTACTGCTGTAAACGCTGATCATCCGCCATTTACTAGCCAGACCCTGGCGCTAGTATTATGTTAGGGCTAGCGGAACTCACCGAGTAAAAATAGATGTTTATTATAAATGGTGCGTTCGCAGCCCGGGGTCCACCGTGCAGGAGAACCTGCTGCTAGTGAATGGTGGCACTGTTTGGCGGTATAGACTAGCTCTGTTACCTCACAGAGCAGCCGTGAGAGGAAAGCACTGCGCCCTGTTAGCCTCACAGGAGCGCAAGCTTGCTGCCGAACTGATAGCAGTCAGTGGTTATGCACACACACAATCTCCTCACCGGAGGAGCCGGTATTCTAGGGGCTTATTTCAGCCGGGTCCCTGAATACAAACACACAATCTCCTCACCGGAGAAGCCGGTATTCTAGGGGCTTATTTCAGCTGGGTCCCTGAACACATTCATGCATAACCATACTGGCGCAAAGCACATATTTGAATTGATACTAGCACATGGCCGTGCGGCCATGCGAGCCTTTTATAGCTGAAGCACGAACAAGACCTTCCTAGAAGGACCAATGAGAAGCTGCCACAAAGCCTGAGCACCTTCAGGACCTTCCAGGAGAACCAATGGCCTTTGCTGCAGTATCTAAGCATGTGACCCTCGATCTCCAATGAGAGATCTTACCCTGGGCATGCTCAGAAGGAGAAAAGCGGGACTTAGTCCCAAAAGCATCTGCTCGCCGCTGCCCAGCACTGGCTTCAATGGCAGAAGCTGGAAAAGCAGCAGTAACTCTTTAGACAGAGTCAGACTGAGCGAGATGCTGGGACCGACGTCTCCGCTGAGCAGACTCCACTGCGGCAGGAGAAGAATAGGAGACCGCAGTGGAGATGGCCCAAGATTCCCCCTGTGCAGAGGCGGGAACTCGACCCCTAACACAGGTATGACGTTTCGATAAAGGGCAGGAGAGATCCTAAAGAAATGATCCAGTACCACAGCAAGGTGTCTGAATGCATGCCAAAGATGAACATTCTTGTTTTATGCTTCGGCCATAAAACTAAGAACTCCCGCATTGCTGACCTCAGATATGGGGTAATCCCTTAATCCCATATGACGTACTATCCTGTCGAGGTGGGGTGGGCCTTAATTCCCACCAACGGGATAGTACGTCATATGCAATCGGCCGCGCTCACGGGGGGAGCGCGACCGATCGCGGCCGGGTGTCAGCTGACTATCGCAGCTGACATCCGGCACTATGTGCCAGGAGCGGTCACGGACCGCCCCCGGCACATTAACCCCCGGCACACTGCGATCAAACATGATCGAAGTGTTCCGGCGGTATAGGGAAGCATCGCGCAGGGAGGGGGCTCCATGCAGGCTTCCCTGAGACCCTCGGAGCAACGCGATGTGATCGCGTTGCTCCGAGCGTCTCTTACCTCCTCTCCCTGCAGTCCCCGGATCCAAAATGGCCGCGGGGCTGCATCCAGGTCCTGCTGGGAGGTGGCTTACCAAGCGCCTGCTCAGTGCAGGCGCTGGTAAGCCAGGAGCGCTGTTAAGTCAGATCGCCGATCTGACAAGAGTGCTGTGCAAATTGTCAGATCAGCGATCTGTGATGTCCCCCCCTGGGACAAAGTAAAAAAGTTAAAAAAAAAAAATTCAACATGTGTAAAGAAAAATAAAATAAAAAATTGCTAAATAAAGAAAAAAAAAATATTTATTATTCCCATAAATACATTTCTTCAGCTAAATAAAAAAAAAAAACAATAAAAGTACACATATTTAGTATCGCCGCGTCCGTAACGACCCAACCTATAAAACTGTCCCACTAGTTAACCCCTTCAGTGAACACCGTAAGAAAAAAAAAAACGAGGCAAAAAACAACGCTTTATTATCATACCGCCGAACAAAAAGTGGAATAACACGCGATCAAAAAGACGGATATAAATAACCATGGTACCGCTGAAAACGTCATCTTGTCCCGCAAAAAACGAGCTGCCATACAGCATCATAAGCAAAAAAATATGAATCAGAATAAAGTGATGCCAAAATAATTATTTTTTCTATAAAATAGCTTTTATCGTATAAAAGAGCCAAAACATAAAAAAATGATATAAATGAGATATCGCTGTAATCGTACTGACCCGAAGAATAAAAGTGCTTTATCAATTTTACCAAACGTGGAACGGTATAAACGCCTCCCCCAAAAGAAATTCATGAATAGCTGGTTTTTGGTCATTTTGCCTCACAAAAATCGGAATAAAAAGCGATCAAAAACTGTCACGTGTCCGAAAATGTTACCAATAAAAACGTCAACTCGTCCCGCAAAAAACAAGACCTCACATGACTCTGTGGACCAAAATATGGAAAAATTATAGGTCTCAAAATGTGGAGACGCAAAAACTTTTTTGCTATAAAAAGCATCTTTTAGTGTGTGACAGCTGCCAATCATAAAAATCCACTATAAAAAACGCTATAAAAGTAAATCAAACCCCCCTTCATCACCCCCTTAGTTAGGGAAAAATAATAAAATTAAAAAAATGTATTTATTTCCATTTTCCCATTAGGGTTAGGGTTAGGGCTAGGGTTAGGGCTAGGGTTAGGGCTAGGGCTAGGGTTAGGGTTAGGGCTAGGAATAGGGTTAGGGTTGGGGCTAGGTTTGGAGCTAAAGTTAGGGTTAGGGTTGGCGCTAAAGTTAGGGTTGGGGCTAAAGTTAGGGTTGGGGTTGGGGCTAAAGTTAGGGTTAGGGTTTGGATTACATTTACGGTTGGTATTAGGGTTGGGATTAGAGTTAGGGGTGTGTCAGGGTTAGGGGTGTGGTTAGGGTTACCGTTGGGATTAGGATTAGGGGTGTGTTTGGATTAGAGTTTCAAGTAGAATTGGGGAGTTTCCACTGTTCAGGCACATCAGGGGCTCTCCAAACGCGACATGGCGTTCGATCTCAATTCCAGCCAATTCTGTGTTGAAAAAGTAAAACAGTGCTCCTTCCCTTCCGAACTCTCCCGTGCGCCCAAACAGGGGTTTACCCCAACATATGGGTTATCAGCGTACTCGGGACAAATTGGACAACAACTTTTGGGGTCCAAGTTCTCTTGTTATCCTTGGGAAAATAAAAATTTGGGGGGCTAAAAATCATTTTTGTGGGAAAAAAAAGGATTTTTTATTTTCACGGCTCTGCGTTGTAAACTGTAGTGAAACACTTGGGGGTTCAAAGTTCTCACAACACATCTAGATAAGTTCCTTGGGAGGTCTAGTTTCCAATATGGGGTCACTTGTGGGGGGTTTCTACTGTTTGGGTACATCAGGGGCTCTGCAAATGCAACGTGATGCCTGCAGACCAATCCATCTAAGTCTGCATTCCAAATGGCACTCCTTCCCTTCCGAGCTCTGCCATGCACCCAAACAGTGGTTCCCCCCACATTTGGGGTATCAGCATACTCAGGACAAATGGGACAACAACGTTTGGGGTCCAATTTATCCTGTTACCCTTGTGAAAATACAAAACTGGGGGCTAAAAAATCATTTTTGTGAAAAAAAAAGGAATTTTTATTTTCACGGCTCTGCGTTATAAACTGTAATGAAACACTTGGGGGTTCAAAGTTCTCACAACACATCTAGATACGGTTCATTGGGAGGTCTAGTTTCCAATATGGGGTCACTTGTGGGGGGCTTGTACTGTTTGGGTACATCAGGGGCTCTGCAAATGCAACGTGACGCCTGCAGACCAATCCATCTAAGTCTGCATTCCAAATGGCGCTCCTTCCCTTCCGACCTCTGCCATGCGCCCAAACAGTGGTTCCCCCCCACATACGGGGTATCAGCGTACTCAGGACAAATGGGACAACAACTTTTGGGGTCCAATTTCTCCTGTTACCCTTGGGAAAATAAAAACTGGGGGCTAAAAAATAATTTTTGTGGAAAAAAAAATATTTTTTATTTTCACGGCTCTGCGTTATAAACTGTAGTGAAACACTTGGGGGTTCAAAGTTCTCACAACACATCTACATAAGTTCCTTGGGAGGTCTAGTTTCCAATATGGGGTCACTTGTTGGGGGTTTCTACTGTTTGGGTACATCAGGGGCTCTGCAAATGCAACGTGATGCCTGCAGACCAATCCATCTAAGTCTGCATTCCAAATGGCACTCCTTCCCTTCCGAGCTCTGCCATGCGCCCAAACAGTAGTTCCCCCCCACATATGGGGTATTAGCGTACTCAGGACAAATTGGACAACAACTATTGGGGTCCAATTTATCCTGTTACCCTTGTGAAAATACAAAACTGGGGGCTAAAAAAATCATTTTTGTGGAAAAAAAAAAATTTCACGGCTCTGCGTTATAAACTGTAGTGAAACACTTGGGGGTTCAAAGCTCTCAAAACGCATCTAGATAAGTTCCTTAGGGGGTCTACTTTCCAAAATGGTGTCACTTGTGGGGGGTTTTAATGTTTAGGCACATCAGGAGCTCTCCAAATGCTACATGGTGTCCCATCTCAATTCCAGTCAATTTTGCATTGAAAAGTCAAACGGCGCTACTTCCCTTCCGAGCTCTGCCATGCGCCCAAACAGTCGTTTACCCCCACATATGGGGTATCAGCGTACTCAGGACAAATTGCACAACAACTTTTGGGGTCCAATTTCTTCTCTTACCCTTGGAAAAATAAAAAACTGGGGGCGATAAGATCATTTTTGTGAAAAAATATGATTTTTTATTTTTATGGCTCTGCATTATAAACTTCTGTGAAGCACTTGTTGGGTCAAAGTGCTCACGACACATCTAGATAAGTTCCTTAAGGGGTCTACTTTCCAAAATGGTGTCACTTGTGGGGGGTTTCAATGTTTAGGCACATCAGAGGCTCTCCAAACGCAACATGGCGTCCCATCTTAATTCCAGTCAATTTTGCATTGAAAAGTAAAATGGCGCTCCTTCCCTTCCGAGCTCTGCTATGCCTCCAAACAGTGGTTTACACCCACATATGGGGTATCGTTGTACTCAGGACAAACTGCACAACAACTTTTGTGGTCTAATTTCTTCTCTTACCCTTGGAAAAATAAAAAATTGGGGGCGAAAAGATCATTTTTGTGAAAAAATATGATTTTTTATTTTTACGGCTCTGCTTTATAAACTTCTGTGAAGCACTTGTTGGGTCAAAGTGCTCACCACACATCTAGATAAGTTCCTTAAGGGGTCTACTTTCCAAAATGGTGTCACTTGTGGGGGATTTCAATGCTTACGCACATCAGGGGCTCTCCAAACACAACATGGCGTCCCATCTCAATTCCAGTCAATTTTGCATTGAAAAGTAAAATGGTGCTCCTTTCCTTCCGAGCGCTGCCATGCGCCCAAACAGTGGTTTACCCCCACATATGGGGTATCAGTGTACTCAGGACAAATTGTACAACAACTTTTGGGGTCCATTTTCTCCTTTTACCCTTTGTAAAATTAAACAAATTGGAGCTGAAATAAATTTTGTGTGAAAAAAAGTTAAATGTTCATTTTTATTTAAACATTCCAAAAATTCCTGTGAAACACCTGAAGGGTTAATAAACTTCTTGAATGTGGTTTTGAGCACCTTGAGGGGTGCAGTTTTTAGAATGGTGTCACACTTGGGTATTTTCTATCATATATACCCCTCAAAATGACTTCAAATGAGATGTGTTCCCTAAAAAAAAATGGTGTTGTAAAAATGAGAAATTTCTGGTCAACTTTTAACCCTTATAACTCCCTAACAAAAAAAAATGTTGATTCCAAAATTGTGCTGATGTAAAGTAGACATGTGGGAAATGTTACTTATTAAGTATTTTGCATGACATATCTCTGTGATTTAAGGGCATAAAAATTCAAAGTTGGAAAATTGTGAAATTTTCAAAATTTTTGCCAAATTTCCGTTTTTTTCACAAATAAACGCAAGTTATATTGAAGAAATTTTACCACTATTATGAAGTACAATATGTCACGAGAAAACAGAATCGCTAAGATCTGTTGAAGCGTTCCAGAGTTATAACCTCATAAAGGGACAGTGGTCAGAATTGTAAAAATTGGCCCGGTCATTAACGTGCAAACCACCCTCGGGGCTTAAGGGGTTAATGTGCATTATTGAATTTGACTTTAAGCGTTTTGCTTAGAAGACAAAGGTTTTTTTAGGGAAAACGTATTCAGCTCTGCTTGTCCTAACAGGCAATAAAACTCGCATTTCAGATGACCATTATTTGAAGGGAGGGGGGAGGGTGTAAATTCACAGAGAGAAGGGCTGTGTGTAGGATTTGGTCCTACAGAAACCAATGGTGGGAGGAGTAGTAGGTCAGCTCTGGTTGTGTCCCCCACAACAATGGAAAATAATTCCTATTTTCCTGACAGAGATGAATTAGGGAGATACACTTTGGGATTTGATGACAGTGACTAAACGAAATGGGATGTTATGGACCATACACATAAAACTATGAAGGCCTTGCAACACCCCAGGTAACCGGTTGTTGCAGTGATGTGCCTTCCTTTCGGGGAGGGTGATATCACGCTTGGAGGCAAGGGAGATTCTTTCTATCAGGTAAGGCACTCGTATTCAACACAATCTGAATCCAGGCCAGGAGGGGGAGCTCAGGACCCAGATTCAGGGGAGCTTCCTTACACTGAGGGAGACATTTGGTCTCCAGGAGTGAGAAGGACGTCTGGAGCATATGGAGCGCCCCCACACCGCCTCAGGGCCGAGGGGTACCCGGAGCCGGGCCTCTAGGTCTCAGTCCTGGGGTTGTCACGGTGGCTAGACCCGGTCCGTGGCCCTGTCTGTCAGTGGGGGACGTCCGGTGCAATAAGTGATGTTGTAGCGGTGCAGTTGTGGGGTGCAGGTCGCGGTAAATAACGAGGACACCAGGTTGCAGTCTCTTTACCTCTTTACTGAAGCTCTCTGGGTCCTCAGTCCGGAATACGGCTCACCAGGCTGCGCAAGTCCGGCCGGTCCAATGGCACTTCCAGAGCTCTCCTTGCAGGTGGAAATCGGTGCCTTCCTTCTAGCGCTATGTGTTGCAGTCCTTCCCTGCTGTGCTTACGGAAAGTACCCCACAACTGTTGTGTCTGTTTCTCGTGTTCCCTCACAACAACTTAATTCGCAATGATCTTCCTCGTCCCTCCAGATACTATGGTAGGAACGCACCCGTATGACGGGGAGGCTCGGAGATCTTCCGGGACTCTATCTGCGCCCCTCTCCTGTTGGTACCCCCCTTTGCCTTCCTGGGTGATGCGTGAGACAGTCCGCCTCAAGCTAACTGCCCTGCCGTAGGTCTGAGGTATGGCTTGAAACTCTTTACCTCCTCGGCGTTCCGGCCACCGGTAGTGCGCCTCAGTAAGGTGCTGCCTCTTTCAGCACAACCCTCACTGGTATCTCCTTTCGCTTGATTTCGTTTCTCACTCAGCACAATCTATCTCGCTTCTTAGTCCTTCCTTGGGCACCGCCGCTATGCTGAGCAGGCACGGTCCCTTTACGTTCTTTCCATGCCAAGCCTCTGCCAGGATCCCACCCCTGGCAGAGACCCTACAGTCTCTCCCTTCACAACACCCTCTGCCACCAGGTGTTGCTCCGTTCAATCCCGTCAGCGTTCTCCCTAACTTCCTGCCTGACCCCCAGTTTACCCACTATGGTGGGGAGTGGCCTAATGAATAGCACCCTTAGCTCCCCCCGGAGGCCCAGCTGTGAAATGTATTGGTGACTGTGATACCTGCTCAGAGAACTCCTTCCGTGCCATCGAACGCAGCATGGCCCCCCTTAGTGGCTGACCCATGCTACTGCAACGACCAGGACTCTGGGGCGCTGCACTCCCCCCTGGTTAAACACAGTACTCCGGGACTGGGAAGAAAAACAACAATACAGGTTAGCAAAAAGACATACAATTTTGTTGAGTGCAAATAACAATAAGTATACTTAAGTAGGCTTCCCTTTATGGGAGGTGAGGACACTTGTAACGTTACAAACATAATTAACCTTATAATTTACAGAGTATAAATAACTTCTGTTACCCAACCGGGTATTCTATTTAGTGCAATTTTTGAAATAATAACTTAACATTGCCTTTAAGAAACTCACACTCTTAGTCTATCAAAGGCCTTCCTATAATCACATTATAAGGCATTTCAACTTTACATTCTCCTTCTTGTGAACCTGCAGGACCGCCTGTCCCTACGGCACCAGACCTACTGCCTCTCCTTTCTTCTACAGGACCGCCCTGTTCAGCCAGGGCCTACTGCCTTTCGCTACTATACACAGTATAGACATAACATTCCTTTCGGTTGAAGAACTCTGAGCCAGCTCTACTCGGCCCCTTTAAGGACTCACTCTCTAACCCCTACGGGTTCACTCTCTGTCCTTAGCAATAAAGTAACTTTTCAATGGGGACGCAGGGTTTACCTTCTATCCTCACCCTCATTATTACTTCTCTTACTTTCAACTATGCAGACCTCTACTTCTACCCCTACGGGCTCTCTGCATCTTTCCTGTCTTCAAAACATTATTCAAATTTCACATTTTAACAAATTCAACACATATAACTCGGCATGTAAAACAGTTACATTTTCTTTTTAAGGCATCATTACCACATTACTGTTCTGTAACAGTATCGCTTTCAAGTACAATTCTTCAAATCCCTTTAAGAGGGGACCAGGTCTCTCTGAGGTAGCTCGTCTTCTCAGCCTACCAGTCTCATGCAAAGTTCCGGTCCGGTATCTTCACAAAGTGTCTTTAACTAGGACCAGTAGGAACGGTTTCTTCGCAAAGTGTCTTTTGACTAAAACCAGTAGGGAGCACCTTTAAGAAAGTGCAAACTATTTACAAGGGAAAGTTTGAATCATGCGCAGTTCATGATTTCTGCAGTTCTCTTTTTTTAAAACTGTATAAACTTCAGGAAAACAACAGTGACCCCGGATCAACAAAGGGGTCACCTTTAACCCTAGACGGGTTTAGCAGCAAACAGGAACAGTTAAAGGAATGAACAGTTAACTATTTACATTTTCCATCCAATGATAGCACTTTCAAAACTTTCCACGAGGCGCCACCCGGCAGGTGGATCCCTGCAGTTCAGGGTTCAGATCCACTCCTACTGCCAGGTACACCCCATGTGTTCGGGTCTGTTGTATGACCAGATCGTGCGCAGCGATGAAGGTCTGGGTTCCCGGGAGAGGCGGTGCTGCTACAGGACCCACTAACACACCCTCGGCTGGTGGGGCAGGACCGGGGGACTCACCCACCGGTACGAATCCACTTCCCGCAACAGGTCCCGCTGGTTCCTCCGATGTCCGGGAACCCGCTGCCGGCACCGCCTGATGCGGGGCCTGGACTCTCACATTCAGTTGGAGGAGCCGGGTATATAAATCCTCCATCTCGGCTCTCAGGAATTTGGTGTTATCCACAGAGGACAGGCTGCTGGGCTCGTCCGGGTAGTCAGGGGAGACTTCCACTTCAACCCCGCTGTCGGGTTCGGAGCTGCTGGCCATAGCGTCCTCCACGTGGGTCGCTTCCTGGTCTTTTTCCCGCTCTCTCCTGCGTGAGCAGTTTCGTTTTCTCTGCCTCCGCCCCCCATTAAGGATCAGGAGGCGGATCTCTGCTGCTGACGGACACGTCCTCACTGCACAGAAATATTTAGACTGGGCGGCCATTATTCTTCGCGCTCTCCAGCTTGTCTACGCCCACTCCACGCCCTTCTTCTCTTCCTGCGCTCTCCTCAGCGCTGCAATGGCGGCGGATTTTGGCGGCAACTGGCACAGCACACAGTCTTGCAATAAAGTTCAGTCCACACACAATAAATCACAGTCTCTAGGCACACATGACCTGATTCTTCAGGCTTAAGTAGATCCTGTTCGTGACGCCAAGTTGGAGCGCCCCCACACCGCCTCAGGGCCGAGGGGTACCCGGAGCCGGGCCTCTAGGTCTCAGTCCTGGGGTTGTCACGGTGGCTAGACCCGGTCCGTGGCCCTGTCTGTCAGTGGGGGACGTCCGGTGCAATAAGTGATGTTGTAGCGGTGCAGTTGTGGGGTGCAGGTCGCGGTAAATAACGAGGACACCAGGTTGCAGTCTCTTTACCTCTTTACTGAAGCTCTCTGGGTCCTCAGTCCGGAATACGGCTCACCAGGCTGCGCAAGTCCGGCCGGTCCAATGGCACTTCCAGAGCTCTCCTTGCAGGTGGAAATCGGTGCCTTCCTTCTAGCGCTATGTGTTGCAGTCCTTCCCTGCTGTGCTTACGGAAAGTACCCCACAACTGTTGTGTCTGTTTCTCGTGTTCCCTCACAACAACTTAATTCGCAATGATCTTCCTCGTCCCTCCAGATACTATGGTAGGAACGCACCCGTATGACGGGGAGGCTCGGAGATCTTCCGGGACTCTATCTGCGCCCCTCTCCTGTTGGTACCCCCCTTTGCCTTCCTGGGTGATGCGTGAGACAGTCCGCCTCAAGCTAACTGCCCTGCCGTAGGTCTGAGGTATGGCTTGAAACTCTTTACCTCCTCGGCGTTCCGGCCACCGGTAGTGCGCCTCAGTAAGGTGCTGCCTCTTTCAGCACAACCCTCACTGGTATCTCCTTTCGCTTGATTTCGTTTCTCACTCAGCACAATCTATCTCGCTTCTTAGTCCTTCCTTGGGCACCGCCGCTATGCTGAGCAGGCACGGTCCCTTTACGTTCTTTCCATGCCAAGCCTCTGCCAGGATCCCACCCCTGGCAGAGACCCTACAGTCTCTCCCTTCACAACACCCTCTGCCACCAGGTGTTGCTCCGTTCAATCCCGTCAGCGTTCTCCCTAACTTCCTGCCTGACCCCCAGTTTACCCACTATGGTGGGGAGTGGCCTAATGAATAGCACCCTTAGCTCCCCCCGGAGGCCCAGCTGTGAAATGTATTGGTGACTGTGATACCTGCTCAGAGAACTCCTTCCGTGCCATCGAACGCAGCATGGCCCCCCTTAGTGGCTGACCCATGCTACTGCAACGACCAGGACTCTGGGGCGCTGCACATACGCAGGGGCCGAGCAGCCATGAGGGAGCTGCTACCCCTGGAAAGAGTGAGAAGCAGAAGGAGAGTTGAATTGTGGAGGAGCTTAGAGGGAAGAAGCACAGAGGAGGAAGAGGCTCAGCAAGGGAACAGCAGAAGGACACCCTGGAAGCCAGAGGCTATAGTGGGACTCTAGGACACTTAGCAGAACCGGAGGGCATAGGACTGTATGTCAATTGCCTGCATCAAGTCTGAGGTGAAGCAGTAACTTTAGAGCCTGGGGCATGATAGAGTCCCTATAAACAGTCTCGAACTGCCTATCGTACAGAAATCTGTCTTAGGACAGGAGAGAGGGGACTTGCACTGAGCTTCAAGTGGCAGGGACCTAACCAACTAAACTGCGCAAGTAGGAAAGGCTTACGGACCTCACTTGGGAGTGGGATCTCCTATTGCCTCCAATCGGCTGGACCACAGCTACCCTGCACTTGGTACCCTGGACTGAGGACTACTACCATCAGTAAACCAGGTAAAGACTGCAAACCTGTCTCCTCGTTCTTTATGCATTCATCGGCTTACACCATCTTGCCATACACCTGGGAAGCCCTGGGGGCCCCGCTTCACCTGTGGGAAGCGTTACCATCTAACCGCCCTACCATCACCCCTTTAAGCGGCGTCGATCCTTACTGACCGAGAACCACAGGTGGCGTCACGAACAATAGACTCTTACAATATTCCCTTTAAGGACCTCTCCCTTTAATTGGGTACCCAGGGCCACATAATGTGTCACAGCCACATGACATCCCCTTTAAGTACCAGACCCGGTACCGAGTACCCCACAGCCCAGGCAGGCGCTCCAACTTGGCATCACGAACAGGATGGACTGACCCAGCAAACTCAGAGACTGATTTGCTGAGAGATTGTGCACTATAAATTGCACCAAAACTGCCACCATTATAGCGGCATGTGGTGTGCAGGAGGAAATGGGTGCGTTGTCGTGGGCAGCACCTGGAGGAACGGCGCAAAAACCATGGCCGCTCCTCATTAGTATTACTATGTCCGAGAAATGCCCATCAACTAGAGAGGGCCACTTCCTGATATGGGATGGCGGGGAAAAGAAAAGGAACCGCCCATGAAGACAGGCGTGGTACTGTGAAACCGTGGGAAGCAATGACGAGGAGGCAGAACCGGTAATCAATATGGAGGGAGGTGAGCGGACCTCGGAGCGTGGGATGGAGAAGAGGACTCTCCCAGCCGGGACCCACAAGAACTGCACCTGTTGCCGACGATGAACCCAGACCTGCGGAGAGAAGTGGAGGAACTGAACTTACGCGGTTGCAGCGGGAAACCATGGCTGGGTGGAGAGAGGCCTTGATCGGAAGTCTTTCCGGACGCCTGCTAACTACCCTGACCGGTCCAGAGCTGAAGAGGCGTTCCGGTGGTCCGGAGGCAGAGGTAAGGGGCATGACCCTGACGGCGAAAGGCCCCAGTGACTTCCCAAACTCACCTCCCCCGCTGTACACACCCGGCCAGGGTGATGAGGCCCTCGACGACACACCACCGTACCTAGAGGATATCCCGGCCGGCAGCTCGACACCATCTTCACGACACTCTGCTAGGCCCCTTTCCGATCCTGCCGACATCACCGGGCGGACAGACATGTCTCTGGATACCGTGGAACACCAACGAACTGAGACAGCTGACAGTGCCACTGATCCCCATTAGTGGGCCCCAGGCTAGCTCCCCAGAGCCCATGATTTTTGCAGAGGGCCCTGCGGAGGAGGATATGATAGTGCTCCAGAGTGAGATCCCCATGATCACCTGGCGGGAGCACTGCAGCCGCTGGGAGGAGAGGGAGCGACAGGAATCCTTAGCTTGTGCAGCAGCATTTAAGGAAACGAATCTTGCAGGAAAGTCCCGAATGCGACAGGCACCACGGTCAGAGAGAGGACCACTGCGGCTGGGGGAAGTCATAATCTTTAATAAACAGCGAGGCTGGGGCTTTATAAAGGAAGCTGGCATGATAAACAAAATTTTAGTCACCCGCAGGGATGTGGAGTCACACCTAATTGTGGGACACCCTGATAGGGACCTGAATATTGGCGACCGTGTGACCTACACCCGTCACATTGGAGAAAAGGGATGGTATGCCTTAGACTGCAAAAAGCGTGTACCACCTTCAGCCCCTGTAAAAGTTACAGCCCAGACCAGGCCAACGCCCAAACATGACCAGTCTACACAGACTCCAGTAGTGGAACTAGCCAACAGACCTTGGTGTGCAGTACCCATGGAGAAATATGATCCAGAGTATTCCCGACCAGGAAGTGGCAATCCTTCCCAGTTACTCTGGAAAAAGAAATAGACAGTTTTTCTAAAGTTTGATTAATGACTGCAAAAGTTTAACCTTTAAAGTTCCAGTTGAAGTGTTTTGTTGAACCCGATCAGGTTCTTGATTTGAAAGTTCAGTTATTTGTTTAAATGGACATCAGAATCATGGATAGTGAATGATTCAAAAACTTTCTTGTAAATAGTTGGCACCTCCTTAGGTGCTTCCTACTGGTTTTACATAGAACTTTTAAGAAAACTGTTCCAAAGTTGGCTTTAATTGTTAATATGTTTACATAGAGACCAGAAGCAAAACCCGTTGGCGCGGCAGAACCCTGGGTCTGGATACGCCTTGTAGCCCTCCGTAGGCCTACGTTGGGAGTTGATAACGGGTCCCTCGCATCGTTGCTGCTGTTCAAGAATATTGTTGTTGGACTTGAATATTAATTTAGATGAAACGATTGCACTACCTCAGTTTTGAGAGCCGTTAGAATTAATTTTGATATGTTAGAGAATTAGCTAGAGAGAGTTTTGCACTTTTGAAATAAAATAATATATATGTGAGATAGTATACCTGAAAAGGTAGTTGATAGACACGTGAAGTAAAGCACTTTAGTTGAGATGATAGTGTACCCTTAGAGGGTAATTGCATTGCATAGTTCATGATAGTATGTTTATATTTCTGAAAGTTAATTTATAGGTTCAAAAATGTTTGCAATGGTCAAATATTAATTCCTCCCATAAAGGGAAGCTCAAGTTTATATTAATTCGTTTAAAAGCATTCTAAAAATGTTTTGCATGTCTCATTGTAACCTGTTGTTTATGTTTCCTTTTTCCCAGTCTGGGAGTACTGGAGTTAACAGGTAGGGGAGGGGGGGAGTGCAACACCCCAGGTAACAGGTTGTTGCAGTGATGTTGCCTTCCTTTCGGGGAGGGTGATATCACGCTTGGAGGCAATGGAGATTCTATCAGGTATGGCACTCGCATTCAACACAATCTGAATCCAGGCCAGGAGGGGGAGCTTAGGACTCAGATTCAGGGTAGCTCCCTTACACTTTATCTATCCTGGTCTGGAGGAGGAGCCAGTCAGTCTTAGTGAGTCTGAGGGAGACAGTTGGTCTCTGGGAGTGAAGGATGTCTGGAGCAGACGTAGGGGCCGAGCAGCCATGAGGGAGCTGCTACCCCTGGAAAGAGTGAGAAGCAGAAGGAGAGTTGAATTGTGGAGGAGCTTAGATGGAAGAAGCACAGAGGAGGAAGAGGCTCAGCAGGGGAACAGCGAAAGGACACCCTGGGAGCCAGAGCGCAGAACCGGGTACCGGGAGCTCGAGGCTATAGTGGGACTCTAGGACACTTAGCAGAACCGGAGGGCATAGCACTGTATGTCAATTGCCTGCATCAAGTCTGAGGTAAAGCAGTAACTTTAGAGCCCGGGGCATGATAGAGTCCCTATAAACTGGCTCGAACTGCATACCATACAGACATTTGTCTTAGGACAGGAGAGAGGGGACTTGCACTGAGCTTCAAGCGGCAGGGACCTAACCAACTACACTGCGCAGGTAGGAAAGGCTTACGGACCTCACCTGGGAGAGAGATCTCCTATTGCCTCCAAGCCGGCCAGACCACAGCTACCCTGCACTTGATTCCCTGGACTGAGGACTACTACCATCAGTAAACCAGGTAAAGACTGCAAACCTGTCTCCTTGTTCTTTGTGCATTCATCGGCTTACACCATCTTGCCATACACCTGGGAAGCCCTGGGGACCCCGCTTCACCTGTGGGAAGCGTTACCGTCTAGCCGCCCTACCAGAGGACCCCTTTAAGGTGCACACTTGGAGTAAACCTTCGTGCATATCTTGGCAGGAAAACGCAACTGCAAAACGATTGTTTTTGGTGCATTTTTTCCTGCGTTTCTGATTGAACTGAGTGAAATGAGGGTAAGTGCCCATGATCTGGATTTGCTGCGGGTTGGACACTGCGTACTTATGCAGTGTAAAAGCGGCAGTGGCCAGATGTTACAGCATAGTTGTCACGACTTAGCTGTCTGGTGACCCAGAACAAGAGGCTCCTTCCCTGTCCCTAACGCTAGGAGGCGCCCTAGCTCGCCCTATTCCCCAGGATACTTCTCAAGGTGAAGATGCCGGGGCCTCCACCCTTGCCTTATCTGATGAATCAGCCCTCGTCTGTTCCCTTCCCCCATCCAGCGAAGAGGGGAGCAGCTGTGCACCGCAGTACACCAACCTGACAAACAAGGCAACACGAACAAGGGCAACTGAAAATACCAGGCATACAAATATTCACGCACATGTAACAGAGGAATGCATCGGGGAGTGGAGGACAGGGAAGAACCAACATAAGAGGAGGGAAGGGAATTATCACACTTACAAACCACGCAACAGTCACAGATAACTCCAAATTCCTTCTCATATAACCACCAAAACACCTCTCCCAGCCATGCAGCATAAGCTATCTCTGAGAATGTGTTTCAGTCAGGGACCAAATTATATAGGGATAGTTGTGGCTAACCATGCTCAGCTAGGAGCTCAGACTCCCAGAGCTCCCAAAATGGCCGATTAACCCTGTTCTGCCAAAAGAACTTAACACCACTTAAAAAGAAGGTGAAGTGCTTCTTTTCAGCGCAGGAGTAGGAGCAATCAGTGACCATAGTGGATGGATTTCTGGAAATTCCATGTCCACTAAGAGTCCACAGATGCCCACAGATCACCAGCGGAGATGGATATGCGGCGCACCTTTCCAGACTACAGCATGTCAATTGTCTGCAGAAGACGTTAGTCTCCACAAGAGAAATGTCCCCAATAGAATGTATTGGACGTGGTGAATCCGCATGGTTCAGTAATCACAGAGGAGTCACCTGCATTCAATAGATGGCATCAGACATGTGCTGAGTCCAAAGCACTGCTAGTTAAAGACCGTGGGCACCCGGCCTGAATGGTGAAAAACCCAGGCACAAATGAACAGACAATTGACGCTGCAGATTATTTTCTGCACCAAATTTGCAAAAAACTTGTTCAAAAATTTAGGCTGTATGCACACATAGCAGATTTGGTGCATTTTTATCTCATTTGTTTGCACAGATGTGACAAAACCTGAAGCAAAACCTTATGCCAGCAAAGTGAATGAGAAACCTGAAGTGTCATGCACATGTTGAGTATTTTTACCCACTCTCAGTCCAGCATTCAACCTCTGTCCTATGCTGTAATGGGAGCATAAATCACACACTGACCCAGGCCACACACCCGCTCATACACGCTGCCACCACTCAACTCAAACACACGGGCGAGGAGTCCCAGAAATATTAATACTAATGTCTACCACTCATAAGGCTCACACACCTTAGGCTATGGATTCTTTTAGAACATTCAAGGTTCAACTTGTTAAAGTTTTATACTTTAATACAAAAAGGTTCAGTGCTTACAGTAAGAAAAGGTATAAAAATATGATAATAAAAAATTATACAACTTATGCAAAGCAGTATAAAAATAAACAGGAGAAAACTTACAGAAATCATCTAACTGGTAGTTTGCTTTCTGCTCCCTAAGGGGGGGTGAATGGAGTTGGTGGAACACATCAGCGTCTCAGACTGCCCTCACATGTGAACACGTTTCTCTGTATACAGGTCTAATTTATAGCTTTGGTCTGGAGGTCAGGTTTCTAGACCAGCCCCTCAAGTTAATATAATTGCTTGTTTTTTGATTGGACCACGGCCACGCCCCCAATGAATATATTATTTTCTCTTGAGATCCTTTGTGTAAAAGTTCTCACAGAGACACTATCAGGCCGTAATTAACATCTCTCTTCCAAGAGCTAAAGGAAAGGAAGACCAAGAGTCACCTCTGCTTCTGAGGATAAGTTTATCCGAGTCACCAGCCTCAGAAATCATAGGTTAACAGCAGCTCAGATTAGAGACAAAGTCAATGCCACACAGAGTTCTAGCAGCAGACACATCTCTACAACAACTGTTAAGAGGAGACTTTGTGCAGCAGGCCTTCATGGTAAAATAGCTGCTAGGAAACCACTGCTAAGGACAGGCAACAAGCAGAAGAGACTTGTTTGGGCTAAATAACATAAGGAATGGACATTAGACCAGTGGAAATCTGTACTTTGGTCTGATGAGTCCAAATTTGAGATCTTTGGTTCCAACCACCGTGTCTTTGTGTGATGCAGAAAAGGTGAACGGATGGACTCTACATGCCTGGTTCCCACCGTGAAGCATGGAGGAGGAGGTGTGATGGTGTGGGGGTGCTTTGCTGGTGACACTGTTGGGGATTTATTCAAAATTGAAGGCATACTGAACCAGCATGGCTACCACAGCATCTTGCAGCGGCATGAAATTCCATCCGGTTTGCGTTTAGTTGGACCATCTTTTATTTTTCAACAGGACAATGACCCCAAACACACCTCCAGGCTGTGTAAGGGCTATTTGACCAAGAAGGAGAGTGATGGGGTGCTACGCCAGATGACCTGGCCTCCACAGTCACCAGACCTGAACCCAATCAAGATGGTTTGGGGTGAGCTGGACCGCAGAGTGAAGGCAAAAGGGCCAACAAGTGCTAAGCATCTCTGGGAACTCCTTCAAGATTGTTGAAAGACCATTCCCGGTGACTACCTCTTGAAGCTCATCAAGAGTGTGCAAAGCAGTCATCAAAGCAAAAGGTGGCTACTTTGAAGAACCTAGAATATAAGACATTTTCAGTTGTTTCACACTTTTTTGTTAAGTATATAATATCACATGTGTTAATTCATAGTTTTGATGCCTTCAATGTGAATGTACAATTTTCATAGTCATGAAGGTGTGTCCAAACTTTTGGGCTGTACTGTATATATACACATATTTCACCACACCTCCCTCCTTATGAACGTGTGCGGGGGTTGACTTACAGGTCAGCTCCTGAGCACGTATCTGGTTCTGCCCCACCTTGGCCCCCACCTTCGCGAGATAGGCCATCAGCATTGCCATGATCGACTCCCTTATGCTGAATTGTGAAATCATATTGCTGTAATATCAAACTCCATCTAACAATTTCCCGTTGTCCCCAACTACTCTGTTGAGCCAACTCAATGAGTTATGATCTGTGATCATGGTGAAGTTGCGACCATAGAGATATGGTTGCAGCTTCTGCAGAGCCCACACAATTGCCAAACATTCCTTTTCAATAGTGGCATAAGCCACTTCTCAGGGCCGGAGTTTCCTGCTTAGGTAAAGAATTGGGTGCTCCTTGCCTTGGTTCACCTGGCTGAAAACCGCATCTAGCCCATAGGTGCTGGCATCTGTCAGTGCAGCGCCCCAGAGTCCTGGTCGTTGCAGTACTGTCGCTCCGCCACTAAGGGGAGTGATGGTACGTCTGATGGCACTAAAGGAGTTCACCTGACCAGGTATCACAGTCACACATTACACTTCACACTCCGGCCACCAGGGGGAGAAAAGGGTTCTATGTATTAGGCCACTCCTCACACTCTGGTAAAACTGGGGGTTGGATAGGAAGTTAGGAAGAAGCTGACTGGGTTTTGCCCAGGTAACATCTAGTGAGAGAAGAGCGTTGCTTGGGAAGATCCAGGGGGGTCCCTGTCAGGGGTGGGATCCTGACAGAGGCCTAGCGAAAGGACAGATCGTTACGGAGCCGCGCCTGCACTTCATTGCGGCGGCATCTTAAGAAAGGACACGAAGCGAAGTATATTGTGGAGAAGTGAGAAACGAGATCACAGCACAAAGGCGATAGAACCAGTAGGAGTCGTGCCCCGAGATCGGCAACATCCTACTGAGGTGCGTAGCCGGTGGCCGGAACACCGAGGAAGTATTGGGCTCTACGCATTACTTCAAACCAACGGCAGGGCAGTTAATTTTAGGTTGGCTGCCTCACCTTAATCACCTAATGAAGACAACGGAGGCAATTGTGGGAGAGGGGCGTCTCTAGGGTCCCTATAAAATAACTCCAGGCCTACCCCGTCATACGGGTGCGTCCTATCCATATCATCTGGGGGACGGAGAGAAAGAACAGAAACATACATGACAGTTGTGAGGACTATCCCGTGGTGCTCAGCAGGGAAGTACTACAACACCCAGGCGCTAGTAGGTAGGCAACTGATTTCCACCTGCAAAGGGAACTCTGGATGTGCCTTCAGACCGGCCGGTCTCAGCCAGCCCGGTTAGCAGTGCTCTGGATTGCGGATGCCGAAGCCTTCAGTAAAGAGGTAAAGAGACTGCAACCCTGTGTCCTCATTATTTACTGCGACCTACACCACCACCTACACCTTTTATTGGGCGCCCCTTAGCAGGACCACGGACCGGGTCAGGCCACCGTGACATCCTCAGAACCGAGAGACCCAGATCCGAGTACCCCGCTGTCCTGCGTCTGGGGGCCGCTCCAACTTGGCGTCACGAACAGGATCTACTTAAGCCTGAAGAATCAGGTCATGTGTGCCTTGGAATTGTGACTGAATTGTGCTTGAACTGTGATTTATTGCAAAGACTGTGTAGTGCTATTTGCTGCCAAAGATTCCCGCCAAAACCGTCGCCATTATAGCGCCACGAGGAGCGCAGAGAAAGAAGGGCGTGCCATGGGGGGAGACTATCAAAGCGGCGCTAAAAGTGGCGACTGCCCTCTCCGACTATTGCTGCAAGATGACGACCTGCCCCGAAGCAGAGGAGAACCGCCCCGATTTGCAACGGCGGGAACCAAGACAAGGAGCCCCACCCTGGGAAGATGGCGGAACCATGTGTGTGTGCAGCTGCCGACTGCGAGACAGCGGGAGTGACCAGCGAGTACCGGAACAATGGTGAAGTGATCCCGGGCTCTCCCCACCGACCGGAGGCAGAGCCGAACCCACCGCAGCTGGAGGATCTGAACCTCTTGGAGCCGCAGGCGGAGGAGTCGAGTCCACCTATCCAGAACACGGAGCCAGCAGATGTGAAGCAATGGAAGTCGGAGCCATTCTGGAGAGACGCCTTGGAGGAACCACGTTCCGAGCCGCTGCCGACTCCAGTGTCCTCATCAGTGGAACAGATCAGCATCAGTGGAACCACATCAGACGCAGGTATGGAAAGCCCCCCTGCTCTCCCGACCAATCCTGCTCCCGTGACCGCTCCCCGTCCCGACAGTGACCGATTCCTCTCCGCCGAGCTGGTAGTGGTAACCCCCGATACTATGGAGAAGCTGGGGCCTCCGTTACCGACAACTATGGGAGAACCGCTAGATGTGAGCTCGGAGGGGGTGATCTTCCAATGGGATACCCCGAGGATTGGACCAGACGGGGCCAGACAAGAGGGCCTCAGCATTGCTGTGCTCACTTGGGAAAACTATAAACAATGCTTAATTCTACACTGGAAAAATCAAAAAGAGACAGAACAAAGTGAACCACCGAAAGTACAAAACCCAAAGACTGCACGCGGTAAGAAGGACTTGGTAAAACAGGGGACTGTACTAGCCTTTCACCCGAAACGGGGTTGGGGCTCTATACAAGAACCGGGACTGCCGACTGAAATCTTCTTTACCAGCTACAATGTGAAGACCCCGTTCCGCAACAGATGTGACGATCCACTACTATGTAAAGGGGACCAGGTGACCTACACTCGCCATCGGAGTGCACAGGGATGGTGCGCTCGGTACGTCCAACGATGCGAGCCTGCAGTGGCGCCACCTGCTGTCCTGACTACGACTAACCCGGACCTGACAAATTCTGCTACCATCAGCACTGTGTGCATTTTAGCTGCTACTGAACTTGCAACCAAAGCTGACATTCGAATCCAGACACCGGGTGGTCTGACCGCGCCTGAGAGACGAACCACTGATACTGACACCGCATCAGCCGGGAACAAGGAACCGGAGCTTCCCCGGTCAGGAAGTGTTCGCTACCGGCTGGTGTCTTGCAACCTACTATGAGGATAAACCTTGGAACAACGAAACTGTAAATAGTTAACTGTGTGTTTTCCTGCTGTTTTGCTGCTTTGAACCTGACCAGGGTTATTCTTAAAGGGATCCCTTTGTTTACCCGGGATTCTATTGTTTTATGTTTGCACAAAATTTATCACTGTTTTGAAAGACTGCCGAATCATGGACGGTGAATGATTCACAAACTGTTGCTGTAAATAGTTTCACCTTCTTAAAGGTGCCCCCTACTGGTTTTACAAAGGAAAGAGCTTTTTGAAGAGATTGTCCCTGGATACAGCGCAGAAGTTCTTGTTTACCGCAGACTTGCAACTTGAGAGTTGCACTACCTCAAAGAGACTTGAGATGTCCCTCTTAAAGGGAATGTTCATTGTTGCAATTAGCCGAGATATGTTGTTTTAAGAAAGTTGGATAGTAATAATGTTTTACATAGTAGTATGTAGATAGAAAGATAGTAATAAGGAATAGAAATGTTGATAATGATATGTGAATAAAATTGAAGTTAAAATGATTATCGGAACTAATAATAGAGAGCCAAGAAAAGATGCAGTAGGCCCGTGGGGGTAGACAAGAGAGTCCTGCATATGAGAAAGAGAGCTCAGGAAAATGTTGATTTGCACTTTTAGTATGCCTTTAGTGGGTACCTGCCTTACGCCCTTAAAGGAAAAGTTAAATTATTGTTCAGATTTTGCACTTAGTAGATAGAATGCCCAGCTGGGTAATAATGGTTATTTATAGTCAGTTATTTAATGAGTGTTATTTAAAATCTTAAGCACTATGTAAATATGTTTTTGTTTGTAACGTTCAAGTGTCCTTACCTCCCATAAAGGGAAGCACTGTTAAATTTACTTGTTTATTGCATTTCAAAATATTGTATGTCTTTTGCTAACATGTATTGTTGTTCTTTCCCAGTCCGGGAGTACTGGATTTAACCGGGAGGGGGGGGGGGGGTGCAGCGCCCCAGAGTCCTGGTCGTTGCAGTACTGTCGCTCCGCCACTAAGGGGAGTGATGGTACGTCTGATGACACTAAAGGAGTTCACCTGACCAGGTATCACAGTCACACATTACACTTCACACTCCGGCCACCAGGGGGAGAAAAGGGTTCTATGTATTAGGCCACTCTTCACACTCTGGTAAAACTGGGGGTTGGATAGGAAGTTAGGAATCTGACTGGGCTTTGCCCAGGTAACATCTAGTGAGAGAAGAGCGTTGCTTGGGAAGATCCAGGGGGGTCCCTATCAGGGGTGGGATCCTGACAGAGGCCTAGCAAAAGGACAGATCGTTACGGAGCCACGCCTGCAGTTCATTGCGGCGACATCTTAAGAAAGGACACGAAGCAAAGTATATTGTGGAGAAGTGAGAAACGAGATCACAGCACAAAGGCGATAGAAACAGTAGGAGTCGTGCCCCGAGATCGGCAACATCCTACTGAGGTGCGTAGCCGGTGGCCGGAACGCCGAGGAAGTATTGGGCTCTACGCATTACTTCAAACCAACGGCAGGGCAGTTAATTTTAGGTTGGCTGCCTCACCTTAATCACCTAATGAAGACAACGGAGGCAATTGTGGGAGAGGGGCGTCTCTAGGGTCCCTATAAAATAACTCCAGGCCTACCCCATCATACGGGTGCGTCCTATCCATATCATCTGGGGGACGGAGAGAAAGAACAGAAACATACACGACAGTTGTGAGGACTATCCTGTGGTGCTCAGCAGGGAAGTACTACAACACCCAGTCGCTAGTAGGTAGGCAACTGATTTCCACCTGCAAAGGGAACTCTGGATGTGCCTTCGGACCGGCCGGTCTCAGCCAGCCCGGTTAGCAGTGCTCTGCATTGTGGATGCAGAAGCCTTCAGTAAAGAGGTAAAGAGAGTGCAACCCTGTGTCCTCGTTATTTACTGCGACCTACACCATCACCTACACCTTTTATTGGGCGCCCCTTAGTAGGACCACGGACCGGGTCGGGCCACCGTGACATCCTCAGAACCGAGAGACCCGGATCCGAGTACCCCGCTGTCCTGCGTCTGGGGGCCGCTCCATCTGCACTACAAACCGGCGAGTGAAATCTGGACCGGTGAACTAACCAGTGCCGACTTTAGGGCAGAAAATGATTCCTCACACTGAGGACTCAAGGAGACAATTTTGGGAAGTTTCTTCCTGGTCAGATCAGTTAACGGTTTGGCCAGAGCACTGCAGTTTGGTACAAACCTCCTATAGTAGCCAGCCGTACCCAGGAAGGACAGTACCTGCTTCTTGGTTCGTGGGGTGGCCCAGGCTGTAATGGCTTCTACCTTCCCTGGCTCAGGCTTTAGCAGTCCTCCCCCAACGCGGTGTCCTAGGTATTGTACTTCCAGCATGTCTACCTGACACTTTCCTGGCTTAAGAGTAAGACCTGCACTTTTAAGCCTTTGCAACACCTGAGAAAGATGTTCGAGGTGTTCCTCCCAAGAATTACTAAAAATGGCTATCACCAGAAACTCAAACAGCCCGAATGGTATTATAAAAGCAGACCTCTCCTGAGCGTCTCTGGTCAGGGGTATCTGCCAGTATCCCCTACTTAGGTCCATGATGGTGAGGTGCGATGCTTTAGCTAGCTGCTCTAACAGCTCGTCTATCCTCGTCATGGGGTAGACCTCACATGTAGTCAGTAGATTTAATTTCCTGTAGTCTACACAGAACCGGGTATGGTCCTTTTTTGGGACAAGAACCACAGGTGAGGCCTAGGCACTCTGGGATTTTTGTATCACCTTGAGGTTCAGCATCTCCTCTACCTGTTCCCTTATGTGTGCCTTCACCTCTGCTGACACCCGGTATGCAGACTGCCATTCTGAGGAATTGGTACCAGTGTCCACATGGTGAGCTGCTAAGTGTGTCCTCCCAGGCTCCCCTGTGAAGACTTCGGTGAACTCACTGAGCGCCCCCATCAGCTCAGACCTCTGACTGTGGGATAGCTCAGGGTTAAACTCTGCTGACTCCAGGGACTCCATGTACTGAGTCCCAGCCCCCACATATGGGAACATATACTAGTAACACGTCAGCCTCCCCCTCTTCAGGCAGGCTACAGAGAGGTAAGACACAGGTCTTCCTGTCATGATGAACCTTCAGCATATTCACATGAAATACTTTCTGATGCTTTGCATGCTCATCCAAAGACATACTGATAGGGAATTTAGATTGTGAGCCCCAACGGGGACAGCGACGATAATGTATGCAACCTGTAAAGCGCTGCGGAATATGTTAGCGCTATATAAAAAAATAAATAAAAATAAATAATAAAAAATAAAAATCTAGTGTCACCACATAATTAACATTATTTAGCCGCTTGTGTATAGTGGTGACCAGAAAAATGCCCACAGGAAAATTGCCCACAGGAAAATTGCCCACAGGAAAAATGCCCACAGGAAAATTGCCCACACGGAAAATTCCCCACACAGAAAATTCCCCACACGGAAAATTGCCAATTACAGCATCACAAAAGTTTCAGATCTATGATATTTCAGGTGCAAGGTGAGGATGTTCACATAATATGTGATCAACTTGTGATATACAGTTGACCTAGTGCAAAACTGCAAAAATGATGATCTGTGGTTTGCAGCAGTCTGTAATTCTCAGCAATAGATAGATCTAGTCTGCTCTCATCTCTCACTGATTCTGCCTTACTCCTCCCACCAGCCCAAAACAGCAGCACATGCAGAACCAGCAGCAGTGTGATCCAGAGGAGCCATCACTGCTATCAGTACCCACAAAAGAATCACTGCTGCTGGCAGAGATATTTGGTGTTATGACCCCAATGGCAGAGGGTCTCAGAAATAATTACTAAGTCTGCAAACACAAAAAAACAGCTCATAGGGCAGTGGTAACTGAGCTGACCATATATCTAATCCTAGCACCACAAATAGCAGCAGCCGGGGAACGTGCCTACGTTGGTTCTAGACGTCTCGCGCCAGCCGGAGAACTAACTAACCCTAGAAGGGAAAAGAAAGACCTTTCTTGCCTCCAGAGAAAAGACCCCAAAAGTTGGATACAAGCCCCCAACAAATAATAACGGTGAGGTAAGAGGAAAAGACAAACGTAAGAATGAGCTAGGTATTTAGCAAAGAGAGGCCCACTAGCTAATAGCAGAATAAGTAAGATGACTTATATGGTCAGCAAAAACCCTATCAAAATATCCACGCTGGATATTCAAGAACCCCCGAACCGTCTAACGGCCTGGGGGAGAACACCAGCCCCCTAGAGCTTCCAGCAAAGTCAGGAATCACATTTAGTACAAGCTGGACAAAAAATAAGAGCAAAGCAAATAACAAAAAAACAAAGAAGCAGGACTTAGCTTAATTTAGCATGAACCAAGACCAGCAGACAGGAGCAAACAGAAAGGATCTGATTACAACGATGCCAGGCACTGGACTAAGGATCCAGGAAGCTTATATAGCAACACCCCTGGACTAACGACCCAGGTGGGTGCCAAACTGAGGAAAGACAATCCCAGAGTCATATCACAAGTAACCACAAGAGGGAGCCAAAAAGTCTAATTCACAACAGTACCCCCCTTAAGGAGGGGTCACCGAACCCTCACCAAGACCACCAGGGCGATCAGGATGAGCAGCGTGAAAGGCACGAACTAAATCGGCCGCATGCACATCAGAAGCAACCACCCAGGAAGTATCCTCCTGACCATAGCCCTTCCACTTGACCAGATACTGAAGCCTCCGTCTGGAGAGACGAGAATCCAAGATCTTCTCCACCACGTACTCCAACTCGCCCTCAACCAACACCGGAGCAGGAGGCTCAACAGAAGGAACCACAGGTACAACGTACCGCCGCAACAAAGACCTATGGAACACGTTGTGAATGGCAAACGACACCGGAAGATCCAAGCGAAAGGACACAGGATTAAGGATTTCCAATATCTTGTAAGGACCAATGAAGCGAGGCTTAAATTTAGGAGAGGAGACCTTCATAGGAACAAATCGAGAAGACAGCCATACCAAATCCCCAACATGAAGTCGGGGACCCACACCGCGGCGGTGGTTGGCAAAACGCTGAGCCTTCTCCTGTGACAACTTTAAGTTGTCCACCACATGATTCCAGATCTGCTGCAACCTATCCACCACAGAATCTACCCCAGGACAGTCAGAAGGCTCCACATGTCCCGAGGAAAAACAAGGATGGAAACCAGAGTTGCAGAAAAATGGCGAAACCAAAGTAGCGGAACTAGCCCGATTATTAAGGGCAAACTCAGCCAACGGCAAGAAGGTCACCCAATCATCCTGATCTGCCGAAACAAAACACCTCAAATAAGCCTCCAGAGTCTGATTAGTTCGCTCCGTTTGTCCATTAGTCTGAGGATGAAAGGCAGACGAAAACGACAAATCAATGCCCATCCTAGCACAAAAGGATCGCCAGAACCTGGAAACAAACTGGGATCCTCTGTCAGACACAATATTCTCAGGAATGCCGTGTAAACGAACCACATTCTGAAAGAACACAGGAACCAGATCGGAAGAGGAAGGCAGCTTAGGCAAAGGCACCAAATGGACCATTTTAGAAAAGCGATCACATACCACCCAGATGACAGACATGCCCTGAGACACCGGGAGATCTGAAATGAAATCCATGGAAATGTGTGTCCAAGGCCTCTTCGGGACAGGCAAGGGCAAGAGCAACCCGCTGGCACGAGAACAGCAAGGCTTAGCTCGAGCACAAGTCCCACAGGACTGCACAAATGACCGCACATCCCGTGACAAGGAAGGCCACCAAAAGGACCTAGCCACCAGATCTCTGGTGCCAAAAATTCCCGGATGCCCTGCCAACACCGAGGAATGAACCTCAGAAATGACTCTGCTGGTCCACTTATCAGGAACAAACAGTCTGTCAGGTGGACAAGAGTCAGGTCTACCAGCCTGAAATCTCTGCAAAACACGTCGCAAATCAGGAGAAATGGCCGACAAGATAACTCCCTCTTTAAGAATACCAACTGGTTCTGCGACTCCAGGAGAGTCAGGCACAAAGCTCCTTGAAAGAGCATCAGCCTTCACATTCTTTGAACCTGGTAAATACGAGACCACAAAGTCAAAACGGGAGAAAAACAATGACCAGCGGGCCTGTCTAGGATTCAGGCGTTTAGCAGACTCGAGATACATCAAATTTTTGTGATCAGTCAAGACCACAACACGATGCTTAGCACCCTCGAGCCAATGACGCCACTCCTCAAATGCCCACTTCATGGCCAGCAACTCCCGATTGCCAACATCATAATTCCACCCAGCAGGCGAAAACTTCCTAGAGAAGAAAGCACATGGTCTCATTACCGAGCAACCAGGGCCTCTCTGCAACAAAACAGCCCCTGCCCCAATCTCAGAAGCATCCACTTCGACCTGAAAGGGAAGTGAGACATCAGGCTGGCACAAAACAGGCGCCGAAGTAAACCGGCGCTTCAACTCTTGGAACGCCTCCACGGCTGCAGGAGCCCAGTTAGCAACATCAGAACCTTTCTTGGTCATATCCGTCAAAGGTTTAACAACGCTAGAAAAATTAGCGATAAAACGACGGTAGAAGTTAGCAAAACCCAAGAACTTCTGAAGACTCTTAACTGACGTGGGTTGAGTCCAATCATGAATAGCTCGGACCTTGACTGGGTCCATCTCCACAGCAGAAGGGGAAAAAATAAACCCCAAAAAGGGAACCTTCTGTACTCCAAAGAGACACTTTGAGCCCTTAACAAACAAAGCATTCTCACGCAAAACCTGAAACACCATCCTGACCTGCTCCACATGTGAGTCCCAATCTTCAGAGAAAACCAGAATATGATCCAGATAAACAATCATAAATTTATCCAGATACTTCCGGAAAATATCATGCATAAAGGACTGAAACACTGAGGGAGCATTAGAGAGCCCAAAAGGCATCACCAAGTACTCAAAATGACCTTCGGGCGTATTAAATGCTGTCTTCCATTCATCTCCTTGCTTAATGCGCACAAGGTTGTACGCACCACGAAGATCTATCTTGGTGAACCACTTGGCACCTTTAATCCGGGCAAACAAGTCCGACAACAGAGGCAAAGGATACTGAAATTTAACAGTGATTTTATTCAGAAGCCGATAGTCAATACAAGGTCTCAAAGATCCGTCCTTCTTGGCCACAAAAAAGAATCCCGCACCAAGAGGGGAAGAGGATGGACGGATATGCCCCTTCTCCAGAGACTCCTTGATATACGAACGCATTGCGGCATGCTCAGGTACAGACAGATTAAACAGTCTTCCCTTAGGAAATTTACTACCTGGAATCAAATCTATGGCGCAGTCACAGTCCCTATGAGGAGGCAGAGCACTGGACCTGGACTCGCTGAATACATCCTGATAATCAGACAAATACTCAGGAACTTCCGAAGGAGTAGAGGAAGCAATAGACACCGGCGGGGAATCAGCATGAATTCCCTGACAGCCCCAACTTGACACAGACATTGCCTTCCAATCCAAGACTGGATTGTGGGTCTGTAACCATGGCAGACCCAAAACGACCAAATCATGCATTTTATGCAGAACAAGAAAACGAATCACCTCCCGATGTTCAGGAGTCATGCACATGGTTACCTGCGTCCAAAACTGCGGTTTATTTTCCGCCAATGGCGTAGCATCAATACCTCTAAGAGGAATAGGATTTACCAACGGTTCAAGAACAAAACCACAGTGCTTGGCAAATGACAGATCCATAAGACTCAGGGCAGCACCTGAATCCACAAACGCCATAACAGGGTAAGAAGACAATGAGCAAATTAAAGTCACAGACAAAATAAATTTAGGTTGCAAATTACCAATGGCGACAGGACTAACAACCCTTGTTAGGCGTTTAGAGCATGCTGATATAACATGTGTAGAATCACCACAGTAAAAACACAACCCATTCTGACGTCTATGATTTTTTCGCTCATTTCTAGTCTGAATTCTATCACATTGCATTAAATCAGGTGTTTGTTCAGACAACACCACCAGAGGATTAGCGGTTTTGCGCTCCCGCAAACGCCGGTCAATTTGAATAGCCAGCGCCATGGAATCATTCAGACTTGTAGGAATGGGGAAACCCACCATCACATTCTTAATGGCTTCCGAAAGGCCATTTCTGAAATTTGCGGCCAGAGCACACTCATTCCACTGAGTAAGCACGGACCATTTCCGAAATTTTTGGCAATACACTTCAGCTTCATCCTGGCCCTGAGAAATAGCCAGCAAGGCTTTTTCTGCCTGAACTTCAAGATTGGGTTTCTCGTAAAGCAATCCGAGCGCCAGAAAAAACGCATCAATATTTGCCAATGCCGGATCTCCTGGCGCTAGCGAGAAAGCCCAATCCTGAGGGTCGCCCCGTAAAAAAGAGATAACAATTTTAACTTGCTGAGCTGAATCTCCAGATGAACGGGGTCTCAGAGATAGAAACAATTTACAATTATTCCTAAAATTCCTAAACTTAAATCGGTCTCCAGAAAACAGTTCAGGAATAGGTATTTTAGGTTCAGACATTGGACTACTGGTAACAAAATCTTGTATGCCCTGCACACGAGCAGCAAGCTGGTCTACACTTGTAATCAAGGTCTGGACATTCATGTCTGCAGCAAGCACAAGCCACTCAGAGATAAAGGGGAGGAAGAGAGTAAAAAAAAAAAAAAAAACTCAGAATTTCCTTTCTTATTATCCCACTTCTGCAATGCATTAAACATTCAATGTTGGGCCTGGCATACTGTTATGACCCCAATGGCAGAGGGTCTCAGAAATAATTACTAAGTCTGCAAACACAAAAAACCAGCTCATAGGGCAGTGGTAACTGAGCTGACCATATATCTAATCCTAGCACCACAAATAGCAGCAGCTGGGGAACGTGCCTACGTTGGTTCTAGACGTCTCGCGCCAGCCGGAGAACTAACTAACCCTAGAAGGGAAAAGAAAGACCTTTCTTGCCTCCAGAGAAAAGACCCCAAAAGTTGGATACAAGCCCCCAACAAATAATAACGGTGAGGTAAGAGGAAAAGACAAACGTAAGAATGAGCTAGGTATTTAGCAAAGAGAGGCCCACTAGCTAATAGCAGAATAAGTAAGATGACTTATATGGTCAGCAAAAACCCTATCAAAATATCCACGCTGGATATTCAAGAACCCCCGAACCGTCTAACGGCCTGGGGGAGAACACCAGCCCCCTAGAGCTTCCAGCAAAGTCAGGAATCACATTTAGTACAAGCTGGACAAAAAATAAGAGCAAAGCAAATAACCAAAAAACAAAGAAGCAGGACTTAGCTTAATTTAGCACGAACCAAGACCAGCAGACAGGAGCAAACAGAAAGGATCTGATTACAACGATGCCAGGCACTGGACTAAGGATCCAGGAAGCTTATATAGCAACACCCCTGGACTAACGACCCAGGTGGGTGCCAAACTGAGGAAAGACAATCCCAGAGTCATATCACAAGTAACCACAAGAGGGAGCCAAAAAGTCTAATTCACAACAATTTGGTCCTTGAAGCCCAGAAGGCATCATTTTTGCAGTTTTGCACTAGGTCAACTGTAAATCACAAGTTGATCACATATTATGTGAACATCCTCACCTTGCACCTGAAATATCATAGATCTGAAAACTTTTGTGATGCTGTAATTGGCAATTTTCCGTGTGGGGAATTTTCCATGTGGGGAATTTTCCGTGTGGGCAATTTTCCTGTGGGCATTTTTCCTGTGTGCATTTTTCATGTGGGCAATTTTCCTGTGGGCAATTTTCCTGTGGGCATTTTTCAGGGAACCGTGTATAGTGTATGGTCCCTCCCATGCGGCCTGTAATTTTTTCTATAACACAGGGACCAACACCCAAACTTTCTGTCCCTCCTCGTAGGCCCTCAGTCTGGCATTACGGTCGTACCAGACCTTCTGGTTGATTTGGGCCTGCGTCACGTTCTCATGGGCCAGGTTGCTCAGTTTTTGCATTCTCTCTCTCTGAGCCGCAGTACATATTCGACCACTGTTACTCCAGTAGTTCTGGGGTTGTCCTCCCAACAGTCCTTAATCAAATCAAGTGGCCCCCTGACCCTCCTCCCATAAACCAGTTCAAAGGGGGAGAATCCAGTAGATGCCTGGGGTACCTCTCTGTAGGCAAACAACAGATGGGGGAGGTACCGCTCCCAGTCTCCCTTCAGTCTCCACCAGCATTTTGAGCATTTGCTTTAATGTTCCGTTACAACGCTCGCAGAGTCCGTTGGTTTGGGAATGATAGGCGCTGGCCACAACATGCTGTACTTGTATCTTTACGCAGAGGCTTTCCATCAGCTCGGACATGAACTGGTTTCCCTGATCGGTTAACATTTCCCTGGGGAAACCCACACGAGAGAACACAGTCAGTAAAGCATCCGCCACTTTGTCTGCTCGGATGGAGGATAGTGCCACAGCTTCCGGGTATCGTGTAGCATAATCCACAACCGTGAGGATGTACTTTTTGCCAGAGCTGCTAGGGATCATCGATCACAGGCAGTGGTATCAATGGAGCTTTATGTATATTCCCGGACTTTCCAACTCTCTGACAAACTAAACATGATCGACAGTAATTGGCAATATCTGTCCCCATCTTGGGCCAATAGAAGTTATGTGTCAGGCGAGCTTTAGTCTTTTGTATTCCAAGGTGTCTGGCCAAAGGAATTTCATGGGCAATTCTCAATAATTGTTCCCTAAATGGATAAGGGACGATCAGCCGCCTTTCAGAGTCCCAAGATTCTGTAGCATCCGTGGGGAGTGTCTCTTTATACAGTCTGCCCTGGTCCCAGAATACTCTCTTCTTGCCAGAAACAGCAGGGGGTTGGTGTGCAAGACATCTGAGCTCTTTCAGACTGACATCTGTCCGCAGGGCCTCCTGGAAGCTCTCACTGTCAACCTGCAGGCCCTGGCCTAGTGTGACTGCCAGGCTCTGGTCTGAAGCTGAGTCTTTAGTGTCGGTTATCAAGGACCTTGGTGGGCCTGCCATGTAAGGAGGCTGTGGGAACACAGTATGGGCCTCCTGTCCTGGCAGTTCTGTCTGAGACTCATCCTCTAATCTCTGGGCCTGAGTCTGAGCCGCAGCCTGACTCCGGGTCACAGCTGCCACATATTTACAGTCCTGTGCATTGGGACATTTTCCCTCGCAGGGGATCTCAGGTAGGTCACTTTCTTCCACCTTCGCTGTATCATTTACTTGCAAGGGAGAAACATAGTGGTACACCATCCTCCTCAGGTCCGTGCCTAGCAACACATTGGTGGGAGTAGCCTCTGATACTCCCACTTCTCTCAGTCCTTTCCCTGCTCCCCAGTCCAGGAACACACGGGCCATGGGCACAGCAGGGCTGACCCCTCCAATCCCGGTTATAGACATAGTCTTTCCTGGTATATCGGCAGGGGTTATCATGGCTGGACGCACCAGGGTCAACTCTGCCCCAGTGTCCCTGAGACCAATGGTGACTTTATTGCCAACAGTGACAGATTGACAGTTCTCATTAGCCCTCGCATCAGAGCCGGCCACAAAGAGGACAGACGGTGGGGACTCAGACGGCTCTGTGGTTGTATTTGGGCGTTTCTCCCTATCAGGGCAGACAGCGCTGTCCCACTTTGTTGCAGGAGAAGGACCAGCGTGGATTGTGTTGTGAACTCTGTTCTGGAACTCCCTCCTGTGGTCAGGAATGGTATTTCTGTGAGTTCTGTCCATGGGTTCCCTCTGGTGGCTGAAAGTGGAGCTGCTGGTCTGGAGGTGGCTTCCTCAGCTGCATCGTTTAAGACTGGGCTGGTTCCTCTTTAACTCTGCTCAGATCGTTACCTGATGCCAGTTGTCAATGTATCTGTACTGGTTCAGATCTCACTTGGATCTCCTGATGACCTGTCTACTTCAGCAGAAGCTAAGTCCCTGTTAAGCTCATTTGTTGTTCATTTGTGTGCTGAATATATTTCTGAGTACCTGCTAAGTTTTGTCCAGCTGGCTATCATGATATTGTCTCGCTAGCTGGAAGCTCTGGGTTGCAGAGTGGCACCTACCGCGCCGTGAGTCGGCGCGGGGGGTTTCTTGCTTACTCTGCGTGGCTTTTTGTAGTTTTTTGTGCTGACCGCAAAGATCCCTTTATCTATCTTCTGTCTATTTAGTAAGTCGGGCCTCCTTTGCTGAAACCTGTCTCATTCCTATGTTTGTGCCTTCCTCTTAACTCACAGTCAATATATGTGGGGGGCTGCTCTTTTCCTTTGGGGAATTTCTCTGAGGCAAGGTGAGGCTATATTTCTCTTTAGGGGAAGTTACCTCTCAGGCTGTGAAGAGTTGTCTAGGCAGAGTCAGGTACGATCCACGGCTAATTCTAGTGTGAGTGATAATAGATTAGGGCTGCGGTCAGCAGAGCTCCCACTTCCCAGAGCTCGCTCTATTTTGCAGTTTTGACTATCAGGTCATTCCCGCTGCTCCTTACCACCAGGTCCAGCCATAACAGTACAACTGGCCAGAAAGTGTTAATGCATCTCAATAGAGGGATAAGAGAAGTTCTGAGACCATTTTTTTTTCTCTGCAGTGTGTTTAGTCTTTTTTTTCCCCTAAACCTCTGGGTGGTTCAGGACTCAGGTGTAGATATGGACATTCAAGGTCTGTCCTCTTGTGTGGATAATCTCACTGCAAGGGTACAAGGCATTCAGGATTATATAGTTCAGAATCCTATGTTAGAGCCTAGAATCCCAATTCCTGATTTGTTTTCTGGGGATAGATCAAAGTTTCTGAATTTCAAGAATAATTGTAAACTGTTTCTTGCCCTGAAACCTCGCTCCTCTGGTGACCCTAGTCAGCAAGTAAAAATCATTATTTCCTTGTTGCGTGGTGACCCTCAAGACTGGGCATTCTCCCTTGCGCCAGGAGATCCTGCATTGCTTAATGTAGATGCGTTTTTTCTGGTGCTTGGATTGCTCTATGACGAACCAAATTCTGTTGATCAGGCAGAGAAAATCTTGCTGGCTCTATGTCAGGGTCAGGATGATGCTGAAATGTATTGTCAGAAGTTTAGAAAGTGGTCTGTGCTTACTCAATGGAATGAGTGTGCTCTGGCAGCGATTTTCAGAAAGGGTCTTTCTGAGGGCCTTAAGGATGTTATGGTGGGGTTCCCCACGCCTGCTGGTCTGAATGAATCAATGTCCTTGGCTATTCAGATCGATCGGCGTTTGCGGGAGCGGAAAGTTGTGCACCATATGGCGGTGTCCTCTGAGAGAGGCCTGAGCCTATGCAATGTGATAGGACTTTGACCAGAACTGAACGGCAAGAGCACAGACGTCAGAATGGGCTGTGTTTTTACTGTGGTGACTCCACTCATGCTATCTCTGATTGTCCTAAGCGCACTAAGCGGTCCGCTAGGTCTGTCACCATTGGTACTATACAGCCTAAATTTCTTTTGTCCGTTACTTTGATTTGCTCTTTGTCATCCTACTCTGTTATGGCGTTTGTGGATTCAGGCGCAGCCCTGAATTTGATGGACTTAGAGTATGCCAGGCGCTGTGGTTTTTTCTTGAAGCCCTTGCAGCATCCTATTCCATTAAGGGGAATTGATGCTACGCCTTTGGCCAAGAATAAGCCTCAGTACTGGACCCAGTTGACCATGTGCATGGCTCGTGCACATCGGGAAGATATTCGCTTTTTGGTGTTGCATAATTTGCATGATGTGGTCATGTTGGGTTTGCCATGGCTACAGGTCCATAATCCAGTATTGGACTGGAAATCTATGTCTGTGTCCAGTTGGGGTTGTCAAGGGGCCCATGGTGATGTTCCAGCATTGTCAATTTCTTCTTCCACTCCTTCTGAAGTACCTGAGTTTTTGTCGGATTACCAGGATGTATTTGATGAGCCCAAGCCCAGTGCCCTGCCTCCTCATAGGGATTATGATTGTGCTATTAATTTGATTCCTGGTAGTAAGTTTCCTAAAGGCCGACTTTTCAATTTATCTGTGCCAGAACACGCCGCTATGCGGAGCTATATAAAGGAGTCCTTGGAGAAAGGGCATATTCGCCCGTCGTCGTCACCGTTGGGAGCAGGGTTCTTTTTTGTGGCCAAGAAGGATGGTTCTCTGAGACCTTGTATAGATTACCGCCTTCTTAATAAAATCACAGTCAAATTTCAGTACCCTTTGCCCCTATTGTCTGATTTGTTTGCTCGGATTAAGGGGGCTAGTTGGTTTACCAAGATAGATCTTCAAGGAGCGTATAATCTTGTGCGTATTAAGCGGGGCGATGAATGGAAAACCGCATTTAATACGCCCGAGGGCCATTTTGAGTATCTGGTGATGCCATTCGGGCTTTCTAATGCGCCATCTGTATTCCAGTCCTTTATGCATGACATCTTCCTAAAGTATCTGGATAGATTCATGATAGTATGTTTGGATGATATTTTGGTCTTTTCAGATGATTGGGAGTCTCATGTGAAGCAGGTCAGAATGGTGTTTCAAGTCCTTCGTGCTAATTCCTTGTTTGTGAAGGGGTCTAAGTGTCTCTTCGGAGTTCAGAAGGTTTCCTTTTTGGGCTTCATTTTTTCCCCTTCTACTATTGAGATGGATCCAGTTAAAGTCTAGGCCATTTATGATTGGACTCAGCCTACATCTGTAAAGAGCCTTCAGAAATTCCTGGGCTTTGCGAATTTTTACCGTCGCTTTATCGCTAATTTTTCTAGTGTTGTCAAACCACTGACTGATTTGACCAAGAAAGGTGCGGATGTGGTGAATTGGTCCTCTGCGGCCGTTGAGGCGTTTCAGGAGCTGAAACGTCATTTTTCTTTGGCTCCTGTGTTGTGTCAGCCAGATGTTTCGCTCCCTTTTCAGGTCGAGGTTGATGCTTCTGAGATTGGAGCAGGGGCTGTTTTGTCTCAGAGAGGTTCTGATGGCTCTGTGATGAAGCCATGTGCTTTCTTTTCGAGAAAGTTTTCGCCTGCTGAGCGTAATTATGATGTTGGCAATCGGGAGTTGTTGGCCATGAAGTGGGCATTCGAGGAGTGGCGACATTGGCTTGAGGGCGCCAAGCATCGCGTGGTGGTCTTGACGGATCACAAGAATTTGACTTATCTCGAGTCTGCCAAGCGGTTGAACCCTAGACAGGCTCGATGGTCACTGTTTTTCTCCCGTTTCGATTTCGTGGTTTCATACCTTCCGGGTTCTAAGAATGTGAAGGCTGATGCCCTTTCAAGGAGTTTTGTGCCTGATTCTCCGGGAGTTTCTGAGCCGGCTGGTATTCTCAAAGAGGGGGTGATTTTGTCTGCCATCTCCCCTGATTTGCGGCGGGTTCTGCAGGAGTTTCAGGCGGATAGACCTGACCGCTGTCCTGCAGAGAGACTGTTTGTCCCTGATAGATGGACTAGTAGGGTTATCTCGGAGGTTCATTGTTCGGTGTTGGCTGGTCATCCTGGAATTTTTGGTACCAGAGATTTGGTGGCTAGGTCCTTTTGGTGGCCTTCCTTGTCCCGGGATGTGCGTGCTTTTGTGCAGTCCTGTGGGACTTGTGCTCGGGCGAAGCCCTGCTGTTCTCATGCCAGTGGGTTACTTTTGCCCTTGCCGGTCCCGAAGAGGCCCTGGACGCATGTTTCCATGGATTTTATTTCAGATCTCCCTGTCTCTCAAAGGATGTCGGTCATCTGGGTGGTTTGTGATCGCTTCTCTAAGATGGTCCATTTGGTACCCTTGCCTAAGTTGCCTTCATCCTCTGATTTGGTTCCGTTGTTTTTCCAGCATGTGGTTCGTTTGCATGGCATTCCGGAGAACATTGTGTCGGACAGAGGTTCCCAGTTTGTTTCGAGGTTTTGGCGGTCCTTTTGTGCTAAGATGGGCATTGATTTGTCTTTTTCTTCTGCTTTCCATCGTCAGACAAATGGCCAAACTGAGCGAACCAATCAGACTTTGGAGACCTATCTGAGATGCTTTGTTTCTGCTGATCAGGATGATTGGGTGACCTTCTTGCCATTGGCTGAGTTCGCCCTTAATAATCAGGCCAGTTCGGCTACTTTGGTTTCACCTTTTTATTGTAATTCTGGTTTTCATCCTCGTTTTTCTTCAGGGCAGGTTGAGCCTTCGGACTGTCCTGGTGTGGATTCTGTGGTGGACAGGTTGCAGCAAATTTGGACTCATGTGGTGGACAATTTGACATTGTCACAGGAGAAGGCTCAACGTTTCGCTAACCGCCGTCGCCGTGTTGGTCCTCGACTTCGTGTTGGGGATCTGGTTTGGCTGTCATCTCGTTATGTTCCTATGAAGGTTTCTTCTCCTAAGTTTAAGCCTCGTTTTATTGGGCCTTATAAGATTTCTGAAATCCTCAATCCTGTGTCATTTTGTTTGGACCTTCCAGCTTCTTTTGCCATCCATAATGTGTTCCATAGGTCGTTGTTACAGAGATATGTGGCGCCTATGGTTCCTTCCGTTGACCCTCCTGCTCCGGTGTTGGTCGAGGGAGAATTGGAGTATGTGGTGGAGAAGATTTTAGATTCTCGTATCTCGAGACGGAAACTTCAGTATCTGGTCAAATGGAAGGGCTATGGTCAGGAAGATAATTCCTGGGTTCTTGCCTCCGATGTCCATGCTGCCGATTTGGTTCGTGCCTTTCATTTGGCTCGTCCTAATCGGCTGGGGGGTTCTGGTGAGGGTTCGGTGACCCCTCCTCAAGGGGGGGGTACTGTTGTGAACTCTGTTCTGGAACTCCCTCCTGTGGTCAGGAATGGTATTTCTGTGAGTTCTGTCCGTGGGTTCCCTCTGGTGGCTGAAAGTGGAGCTGCTGGTCTGGAGGTGGCTTCCTCAGCTGCATCGTTTAAGACTGGGCTGGTTCCTCTATTTAACTCTGCTCAGATCGTTACCTGATGCCAGTTGTCAATGTATCTGTACTGGTTCAGATCTCACTTGGATCTCCTGATGACCTGTCTACTTCAGCAGAAGCTAAGTCCCTGTTAAGCTCATTTGTTGTTCATTTGTGTGCTGAATATATTTCTGAGTACCTGCTAAGTTTTGTCCAGCTGGCTATCATGATATTGTCTCGCTAGCTGGAAGCTCTGGGTTGCAGAGTGGCACCTACCACGCCGTGAGTCGGCGCGGGGGGTTTCTTGCTTACTCTGCGTGGCTTTTTGTAGTTTTTTGTGCTGACCGCAAAGATCCCTTTATCTATCTTCTGTCTATTTAGTAAGTCGGGCCTCCTTTGCTGAAACCTGTCTCATTCCTATGTTTGTGCCTTCCTCTTAACTCACAGTCAATATATGTGGGGGGCTGCTCTTTTCCTTTGGGGAATTTCTCTGAGGCAAGGTGAGGCTATATTTCTCTTTAGGGGAAGTTACCTCTCAGGCTGTGAAGAGTCGTCTAGGCAGAGTCAGGTACGATCCACGGCTAATTCTAGTGTGTGTGATAATAGATTAGGGCTGCGGTCAGCAGAGCTCCCACTTCCCAGAGCTCGCTCTATTTTGCAGTTTTGACTATCAGGTCATTCCCGCTGCTCCTAACCACCAGGTCCAGCCATAACAGCATTGTCTAGAGAATGTCTATTCCCCGGGACCCCATAGAAGGTGGGCTTGGACAGCACTGGTAATCGGCTGGCAGGGGGAGAAGGGTCCCTGTTTGGCTTACCTCCCCTCCAGCTGAATCCCGATGGCTTCCGCACCTCAGGCATCCTGTTAGCCACATAGCAGTCCGCAGTCTTTGCAGCCTGATCCGCAGTTTGTGGCTCCCGATCACACACAAATTGTCGAACATCCGTGGGTCACATGTGAAGAAATTGATCCTTGACCATAAGATCCGTTAAGTCCTCAAAACTGTTAACAGAAAGTCCCCTGATCCATTGGTGGAACGTGGTCCTCAAGGTGCTCACAACATCCGCATAGCTGTCAGTTGATCCACGTTGTAGGTTACGGAACTTTCTCCGATTCACTTCTGGTGTTAGGTTGTATTTCCTGATCAGAGCCTCTTTTATGGCCTCATAGTTCCCATCTAGTTCTGGTGGGAGGCTAGCAAAAACTTCCAGGGTATTGCCTCTCAACCCTGGGGTTAGATACTGCACCCACTGCTCATGGGCTAGATGGTACTGCCTGCAGTTTTTTTCAAACCCCCGAAGGAAAGTATCTAAGTCCGTATCCTTCTCCATCACAGGGAACTTTTCCAGACGTGGTCTCCTAGGATGTATGTCCTCGGATGGGGTTAGCTGAGGACTGATACCCTCTATATTTGAGCCATCTGAAGCTGGAAAGCTCTGTCCTCCCAACGTTCTGCAGCCTCTCTCTCGGCCTGTTGGTACTGTAGAATAAGCTGCATGCGCAGATTGGGATCACTTGTTCCCAGCTGTTGTAAGTCCATTTGTAAAGTACAGTCCATAGGCTCCTGAGCACTGGCATTTCCATCAAGTACCGTATTTTTCGGACTATAAGACGCACCGTACCATAAGACGCACCCCAAATTTGGGGTGAAAATTGCAGAAAAAAATATTTTTTATAAGATGGGTGTCCGTCTTATTGTCCGAATTTAAGATCTCTTACCTGAGGGCAGGCAGTGGCAGAGCAGGGTCACAGGAAGCATGGTGGTGGCAGAGGTGAGGTGATGCTGAGGTGCGGTGGGCGGAACGGCGTGCACCTGAGCAGGGTCCCATCCTGCTTAGGTGGGCGACGCCATGGCTTGGTGTCCATGGGGAGGTTGTGGCAGTGCTGTGGTGGCGGCAGATGTGCGGTCACTTCCACAGGTGGTGGCGGCCAGGGTCCCTTCCACATTTGAGGTGATGCCGCGGCCCGGTATTGAAGGAGAGCAGCAGAGCTGGGTGTGTCACGGTTTTCCCAGTGGCGCAGATTCAGTACTCTGCTTCCCAGGGCTTCAGGAAAATGGCCGCTGGAGGCCGCGCGTGCGCAAATGGAGATCGCGGCTGCCATTTTCCTGAAGCCCAGATCTCAATCTGCGAACTCGACTTCAGGAAAATGGCCATTTTCCTGAAGCCCCAGGAAGCAGAAAACTCAATCTGCGCACTCTCCCTCAATACCGGGCCACGGCGTCACCGCAAATGTGGAAGGGACCCTGCTCACGCCATACCGCTCACCGCGCCACATCATCCCCGCACCTCTGTCGCTGGCACAATGCCGGTAAGCCTGCATTCCAACTATAAGACGCACCCCCCATTTTCCTCACAATTTTTTTGGGGAAAAAATGCGTCTTATAGTCAGAAAAATACGGTATCTAGGTACAAGAGCTGGCATTGCTGGGTCTCTGAGGTGGGCTCTCTCCTTGCCCAGATGTTCCAGCACTTAGCTCTATGTCCTGCTCGACCAAGGTGTGTATCAGCAGCTCCCTGGATCTGTCGGCCGTCTCTATTCCTCTCTGCTCACAGAGGCCGGACAGAACCTCTTTGCTCTGCTTCTTTTACCGGGCTGCCATATCGATGAACAGCCTTTGCCAAATAAAATATAGAAAAGAAAAACGGGGAGGGGAAACTGTTTGCAAGTATGTCTACATAAGCACTGAGTTGAACCTTGTAGAACTGGTGCACTCCTCGCAAGGATACCAATTCTTTAGTACAGGGAATAATTGCTTAACCCCTTCACCCCGATGCTTTTTTCGTTTTTGTTTTTCGCTCCCCTCCTTCCCAGAGCCATAACTTTTTTATTTTTCCATCAATATGGCCATGTGAGGGCTTATTTTTTGCGGGACGAGATGTACTTTTGAACAATACCATTGGTTTTACCATGCCGTGTAACAGAAAACGGGAAAAAAATTCCAAGTGCGATGAAATTGCAAAAAAAGTGCAATCTCACACTTGTTTTTTGTTTGGCTTTTTTGTTAGGTTCACCAAATGCTAAAATTAACCTGCCAGTATGATTCTCCAGGTCATTACAAGTTCATAGACACCAAACATGTATAGGTTCTCTTTTATATAAGTGGTAAAAAAAATTCCAAAGTTTGCTAAAAAAAAAAATTGAGCCATATTCCGATACCCGTAGCGTCTCCACTGTTCGTGATCTCGGGTTGGGTGAGGGCTTATTTTTGGCGTGCCGAGCTGGCGTTTTTAATCATACCATTTTGGTGCAGATACGTTCTTTTATTGCATTTTAATGCAATGTCGCGGCGACCAAAAAACGTAATTTTGGCATTTTGATTTTTTTTCTCGCTACGCCATTTAGCGATCAGGTTAATCCTTTGTTTTTATTGATAGATCGCGCGATTCTGAACGCGGCAATACCAAATATGTGTAGGTTTGATTTTTTTGTTAATTGTTTTATTTTAATTGGGGCGAAAGGGGGGCGATTTGAACTTTTATATATATATATTTTTTTTTAATATTTTTAAACACTTTTTTTTTTTTAATTTTGGTATGCTTCAATAGCCTCCATAGGAGGCTAGAAGCATGCACTACAAGATCGGCTCTGCTACATAGAGGTGAAGCACAGATCACCTCTATGTAGCAGAAATGCAGGGTTGCTTTGAACGCCGACCACAGGGTGGCGCACAAAGCAATCGGCCATCAACAACCATAGAGGTCTCAAGGAGACCTCTGGTTGTTATGGCAATGCACCGATGACCCCCGATCATGTGACGGGGGTCAGCGATGCGAGCACTTCCGGCCGCGCGGCCTGGAGCACTAGTTAAATGCCGCTGTCGGCGTTTGACGGCAGCATTTAACTAGTTAATGGGCGCGGGCGGATCGCGATTCCGCTCGTGCTCATTGCTCGTACATGTCAGCTGTACAAAACAGCTGACATGTCGCGGCTTTGAGGTGGGCTCACCGCCGGAGCCCACCTCAAAGCAGGGGATCTGCCAGCTGATGTACTATTCCGTCAGCTGGCAGAAAGGGGTTAAACCATGCACTAATGCTTTAATAGAAAAAATTCTATCCCACCGCTCTGCCACCAATTGTCACGGATCCATACTCCGTGGTGTCACTAATTCGTCACGTGCTCGCTCTCAGCACGTGATTTGGGTTGTGCCTGCAAGGGTTAATCTATCTAACCACTCTCAGTCAAGCATCCAACCTCTGTCCTATGCTGTAATGGGAGCATAACTCACACACTGACCCGGGCTACACACCCGCTCATACACGCTGCCACCAATCATCGAATACACGGAAGATGAGTCACGGAAATATTAATACTAATAATGTCTACCACTCAAGGCTCACACACCTTAGGCTATGGATTCTTTTATAACATTCAAGGTTCAACTTGTTAAAGTTTTATACTTTAATACAAAAATGTTCAGTGCTTACAGTAAGAAAAGGTATAAAAATATGATAATAAAAAGGCATACAACTTATGCAAAACAGTATAAAAATAAACAGGAGAAAACTTACAGAAATCATCTAACTGGTAGTTTGCTCAGTCTCAGTCTCAGACTGCCCTCACATGTGAACACATTTCTCATACAGGTCTAATTTATAGCTTTGGTCTGGAGGTCAGGTTTCTAGACCAGCCCTTCAGGTTGATATCATAATTGCTTGTTTTTTAATTGGACCACGGCTGTGATCCCCAATGAATATATTATTTTCTCTTGAGATCCTTTGTGTAAAAGTTCTCACAGAGATACTATCAGGCCGTAATTAACATCTCTCTTCCAAGAGCTAGGAGGTGTCAAATGTTACCTTTCTTCTTGGCTTCCAGCAGGAACCCCTGGTGAGATTGGAGACAGAAGTCTACTTGTCTCAGGAAAATACATATTAACACCTGGGTGCGACCTGCAGCCTTTCAAGACAGATGTTACATTATTGCAAGTGACACAATAAATCTATACATAGTCCACTGCACACACACACATATATATGTATATATATACACACATATTTCACCACAGAAGGGTGAGTGTCCCTATGTAAAGGTCTGGAGTAGAAGACTCATTTTTATTGATCCTAATTTAAACTTTTGCCCAGGGCCCCACTTTGTCTGAATTGTGCCCTGCACCCTGGACTCAACCATAGGGGGTGGCAAAGACATATTCCCAGACTCCAACTAAGACAGCTGCAAAGGGCCTATCTGGTGGCAAAGGCATAACCCCGGACTCCAGTTAAGAGAGTGGCAAAGGGCCTATCTGGCGGCAGAGACATATCCATGGACTCCACCTAAGACATTGGCAAAGGGCTTACCTGGCAGCAGAGATGTAACCATGGACTCTACCTAAGACAGTGGCAAAGGGCCTATCCAGCGGCAGACATAACACCAGACTCCAACTAAGACAGCTGCAAAGGGCCTATCTGGTGTCAAAGGCATAACCCCGGACTCCAGCTAAGAGGAAGGCAAAGGGCCTATCTTGTGGCAGAGTCATAAGACTGGACTCCACTAAGACATTTGTAAAGGGTCTATCTGGTGGCAGAGACATAATACCGGACTCCACCTAACACAATGGCAAAGAGACTATGTGACGGCAAAGACATAACCTCGGAATCTAGCTAAAAGAGCGGCAAAGGGCCTATCTAGCAGTAGACACATATCCCCGGACTCCATCTAAGACAGCGGCAAAGGGCCTATCTCATGGCAAAGACATATCCCCGGACTCCAGCTAAGACAGCGGCAAAGGGCCTATCTAGCGACACAAATATTAAAGTAAGACCGTTAGCACTACTGTAGTTAGCACTACAAGTAGGTTCCCAAACCGTAATATAGTAGTAAACAGAATTGGAACTCAAGAGATGATGCAAAATAAAAAATTTAATGCAGTCCACATAAAGATAGTGTAAGCAGGCTGGCAGATGCAGTGACAGATGGGAGGCAGATCAAGGGTTAACAGGTTTTAATAAAACAGGGAGTTACTCCACGCAGGGAGATAGGAAAAACGTGAGGTAAAATGCAGGCAGAATAGGGAATAAAGGGGTTTGGTTAGGGCAAAATCAATGCAGGAATAACAAAGAAAGTCGTTCTCAAAGAAGTCACTTAACCATCGGGTGTCTTCCTGACAGAAACGGTCCTGAAGTAGGTAATGGCGCCAACAGCCGACGGCACTACGTGGATCCGGTGTGGTGCTGAAGAAGGCGCTGATAAGTTCCTGGCTGGCATCGTTGAGTCTTTGAAATGCCCCGTGGAGTCCTCAGTGGACTCCGGTGGCCGGCAATGTATAGGCCACAGTACTTTCAAAATCAAGCAAAGCTCGACGAATATGCATCGGGGATTCAGGAAGAGGTACCCAGTCCATGTCTCAGTCTCTATCAGGTGGCACACACGCAGCACTGACCATTATAGAGCAATTGGCACCTCGATGTCTGAGAGCCAACCTGCAAACGGCGGGCTTCTCATCAGAGTCTCTGCGGTAGATTACTCTCACAGCCGGGCGTGCATCTCCGCTGCTATCGGTCCTTGAAGAAGGAGCTCTCACTCTCCTTAGCAGCGCACTGTGCCTTGCCGCCAACTCAGTCTATTCCCGTGTGCTGCGCTGCCCCTGGTAATGCTTAGCCACTCCCCCTGTCAGCCAGTGCAAAGATCGGTCCGGTTGACAAATAAATTGATCTTGATTGTATCGGTTGGGGGGTATTCCAGCTGTTGCGCATTCAGTGAGTCGTAAGTCAGAATGAGTAAAAGAATCTTGGGTGGTGGAGTCAGGAAGAACGGGCGAAGATGGGGATGATTCCAAATCCAGTGGAACAGGCAATTCAGGAGCCTCGGCCCCCTGTTCCTCATCTAGGTCAGCATGGGGTAAATCTAGAAATTCTTCATCAGAATCGACAACTACAGGCGGAATCGGTTCAGGGGTACTTGGTGATTCTTCTACTTGGTCAGGATCCATTGAGAGGCATGGACGTAGAATGTTCTGATGTACCACCCGAGTGGGGGCGTCTTCTTTACCTTCAAGCTGAATCTCATAAACTGGACCCTCAGAGCTGATCCTTTGCTTCACCCGGTATGGTGTCTTCTCCCACCGGTACTCCAACTTGCCTCGGGACGTTTATCTCGGACTAGCACACGATCTCCGACCTTGAGATCTGTCCCTCATAGAGGAGCTATCTCCGAGTGTTCCAGCTCCCGAAACTTGGCCTGCACAAGTTGATGTAGTGTTTGCAAATGTGCAAATGGTGACAATAGTCTCAGTCCATGGGTAGTCCTCCTCTGAGTCCAACTCCAGCTCAGCGATCTCTAGTCCTGGTCAGCCGAATAGCAGGGTGTAAGGTGTGTACCCAGTGGTACGATGTACTCGATAATTGTACACCCAAACCAGTTCAGCCACAAACTCAGGCCAGCATACTTTTCTGTCTTCCTTTAACGTCTTCAACATCTGGATCAAGGCTCGACTGAAATGTTCACAGGCTCCATTTCCCTGGGGGTGATAAGGCATCATTTCTCAGTTTGGTAGATGCGATATAGTTCTTCCATCACTCGCCCCTGAGAGCAAGCACCTTGATCAGAGTGAATTCTCTTTGGACAGCCATAAACTTGGATGAAATCCCTACAAATGGCCTGAGCCGCTGATTCAGCAGTCTGATCCCGGGTCGGAGTTACCACGGCAAATTTAGTGAAGTCATCCATCATCACCAGACAATGTTCGTATCCACGATAGGCTGGGCCTATAGTTAATCTATCATCAGTACCTCCAGGGGAACAGAAGTTATGATGGTTTGCGTGGGAGCTCTTTGTTCAGGAGGTTTCGCTAACTCACAGCTCCTACACTGCCGACAGGCTTCCTCTACAGCGGCTTTCAATCGAGGATGATAAACTACCTTTTGTAGGCACTGAAATGTCTTCTCTTGTCCAAAGTGAGCCCCTTTTTCATGGGCCTCCATGGCTACCTTGTGGAGCAATGTTTTGGGGAGCACCACTTGCCAAGTGATCTCCAGCTTTCGACTTAGCCGAATCTGCTATTAAGCAGTTGGAATCTTTAACACTGTCAAAGGATCTGCAGAGTTCCTGTAGACAGGGTGTCTTTCTCTTTTTTATGGGGAAGCTGTTTCAGGGCCACCCACTGTCTTCTTTGAGTTGAGTCGTACCCATTCACCATGGGATCGCCCCAAGGTGCATTCTCGCAGCCCTCGTCCTGGCTGAGTGTCAGATCTCAGGGATTTCTTCAGCCTCCAGTTCTTCCTCCCTGTTGGGGCCAGGTCGCTCATGTGTCACTCTGCATAAAGCGTCTGCGTGTGTGTTCTGAGCTCCTTTCTGATAGACAATTTTATACTGATATTTTGCCATCTGATCACCCAACTCTGCTCCAGAGCCCCTAATTTCGTATTCTCCAGGTGGGATAAAGGATTATTGTCAGTGCGCACTAGAACTTCAGACCCAGGCATATATTCAGCACACTTCTCAGTCATGGCCCACATATACTCCAGCAATTTTAGTTTAAAAGAGCTGTAATTATCCGGATGTTGTTCAGAGTCGTGGAGAGACCGACTCGCGTAAGTGATCACTCCCTCTTTTCCGCCCTGTATTTGAGACAGCACAGCTCCTAGTCCTTGTAGACTTCCATCAGTGTGGAAGATAAATGGTTTGGAAAAATCTGCGTAGGCTAGTACAGGTGCCTCGGTTAGTGCCATCTTTAAGGCTCGAAATGCCTCCTCCTGATGTTCTCTCCATGGAATGGTCCTGTTCTTTGCACCTGACGGTATTCCTTTCAACAATTCTAATAGGGGATTGACAATGCGAGTGAAATCTTTGACAAATCGTCAGTAGTATTCTGTGAGCCCTAAGAAAGCCTGAACGTCTTTTACAGTCTTTGGAGTGAGCCAATCCTGTACTGCTTCAATTTTTTTCACGAGACGGCCTCACTCTTTCTGCAGAGACGACATGTCCTAGATATTCAATTTGAGTGCGAAAAAGATGACACTTTTGAGGCGTCACTTTCAGACCATGTTTTTGCAGACGACTCAATACTTATTTCAGTTCTGTAGATTTTCTTTGAACTTGGCTGCGTATGATGATGTAATCTATATATATAAGGGTGGCTTCGAAGTTTAAATTTCCCAGACATCTCTCCATCAATTGCTGGAAGGTTCCAGGGGCATTAGCCAGGCCGAACGGCATCCGGTTGAATTCAAACAACCCCATAGGCAATATGAAGGCTGTCTTTGCTCGATCTTGCTCAGCCATTGGAACTTGCCAGTATCCACTGGCTAAATCAAATGAGGAGAAGTATTTTGCGTTTCCTGGAGCAGACAAGGATTCTTCAATTCTGGGTAGAGGATACGAATCTCACACAGGCGTTCAATTTCCGATAGTCTACACAGAAACGCAGAGTCCCGTCCTTCTTTTGCACAAGTACAATGGGGGCTGCCCATGGGCTTTGGCTTTCTCTTATCACTCCACTCTGCAACATTTGTCTCAGCATTCCCTTCACTTCTTGATACATTTGTGGAGGAATCTGTCGTAGTGTTCTCGGATGGGTGTAGCCTTCCCGGTCGGGATTTCATGAGTAATTGCAGTGGTACACCCGAAATCATCATCATGGAGGGCAAAAACATCTTGATATCGGCTGAGCAAAGCTTCCACATGATGCACCTGTTGTGAAGTGAGTTCCATAAGTTCAGCTCGCATCTGTATGGCGTCCCTCCTGGAGAAGTTTGGGCTCCGGCTCAGAAGACACCTTTACGGCAGCAGATGTACGGCCTTTGCTGGTATCAGTTCTTCGGGCATGCCCAGGATCTGCACTGCTTCACTTTTGGGTGGAAGCATCTCCGAGATTAATACATCACACTGGAACATTTCCGTCCTGGACAGTGGCTAGCGCCCATGCAACGAGGAGCCCTGGAGGTAGCTGTTCCATAAAAGCTGGCTCTATCTGAATGTTGACCCCTTCCAGGGGGGTACAGCCTCGGATGGGCAGAGCGAGCATGGTTTGACTTGGTGGTAAGATAATGTTGGCTGCGGCTGGGATGATCACTTTTGCTAAAGAATTTCCTTGAGGTCTCTTGGGCCTGCGCCACCCTGATCAATTGTTGAAACACACTCCCTTGGGGAGTGCAAGGGCTCCACTGCTTCAAAAACAAGTCTGTCGGCTCATTAATCAAAAGATTTCCGAGTTCTTTTAGCATATTCATCCCTAGAGTCACAGTTGGGCCATGGCCAGAGTCTCCTGCGGTCAACACGACTCATTTCCGATCCACATTCTTACCGCACACGGTGATCAGCATCCAGACTACCCCTGCGACTGGGATGGGCAACTGGTTAGCAGCGGTTAACTTGATCACTGGGCCCCATTCAGGCCACATCATCTTAGAGAAATGTCTTCTGAAGTATGACTCCGGCATCGTGGTTACTTTAGAGCTGGTGTCCATTTCGGTCCAAACGAGGGGACACGAGGAAACTAAACTTGTGGGACTTCTAGCTCACCTCACTGGCTGTTCAGGCTCCAGGCGGCATTGAAGGGGTCGCCAGTGCTAGAGATACCTCCCAGCTCCAGACCTTCACCGCCGGGACTGTCATCCCCTGCTCCTGCCCGCATGAGCGCACCTCGGCCCTAGCTTCCAGAAAGGTCATGTGCGGATTCAACAGCAAGCGCTCTTGCAAGACCTGTTTCAACAGCGTATCCCTCAAGCCTGCCTCTAACTGATCTTGCAGCACTATATCAGAGGGCCCTACGCCTACACTAATAGGCTTCACAATTATAGCATGGATCTCTTGTAGCACCTTCATGTATTGAGTTACGGTCTCCCCTTCCCTTTGTATACAGCTAAATAACCGCATGTGCAATTCTCCGTCAGTAGGGTCTATGTGCATCTCCTCCAGTATTCGTAGAACCTTGCCGAAGGTATCCCGTTCAGTGAGGGGCCGGAGCATGACAGTGCTCCTCACCTCCCCATCTAAAGCCATCACAGCAACCTCTGCCTCTAATGCCGGGGTCATGGGGTGCATTCTCAACATACCCCTGACCCGCTCAGTCCAGTCCCACAAGAGTGTTGCTGCCAGTAAATTTGGGGAGGCTACTCAACATTGCCCCTAAGGATATGTTGGATCTCGGGGCACCCCCAACCACTTGGTCTGCCGCCTCTGTGCCCGTAGACTGCATCCTGCTGACTACACCAAATGTGAGCAGGCTGGCAGATGCAGTGACAGACCGGAGGCATATCAAGGGTTAACAGGTTTTAAAAAAACGGAGTTACTCCACGCAGGGAGATAGGAAAAACATGAGGTAAAATGCAGGCAGAATAGGGAATAAAGGGGTTTGGTTAGGGCAAAATCAACACATGAATAACCTAGAAAGTCGTTCTCAAAGAAGTCACTTATCTATAATGGCGCCAACAGCCGACGGCACGACGTAGCTCCGATGTGGTACTGAAGAAGGCGATGATAAGTTCCGACTGGCAACGATGAGTCTTTGAAAAGTCCAGTGGAGTCCTCAGCAAGGAGACTCCGGTGGCCGGCAATGTACAACAGGCCACAGTCCTGTCAAAATTAAGCAAAGCTCAACGAACATGCATCGGGGAATCAGGAAGCGGTACCCAGTCCACGTCTCAGTCTCTGTCACGCGGCACACGTGCAGCACTGACCATTATAGAGCGATTGGCACCTCGATGTCTGGGAGCCAACCTGCAAACAGCAGGATTCTCGTCAGAGTCTCTGCGGTAGATTACTCTCACGGCCTGGCGTGTATCTCCGCTGCTAACGGTCCCTGAAGCAGGAACTCTCACTCTCCTTAGCAGCGCACTGAGCCTTCTCGTTAACTCAGTCTGTTCCTGCATGCTGCACTGCCACTGGTAACGCTTAGCCAGCCAGTGCAAAGATCGGTCCAGTTGCCTAAACTTTCCCCTGGACAACAGAGGAGACAGCCCCAACAGTTCCAGACCCAGCACAAGAAAGGCACCCTGTCATGAACCGGGGGTGTTTGGTTGCCCCAGTTCTTTCTTCAGGAATTTATTTATATCTCACTTCCCAGTTCCAGTTTGGAACTTGCAGCTCTCTTGCGCACCCCTTACCCTCAGGTCAGTCAGAGAACTGCACCTAGGGTAATTAGTTGCCAGACAAGCTGCCTTGCTATGTACTGGCTATTGGGCCCACTGCAGCGAGGGCGATATAACTACTCCTGCTCAGGCAGGAATTATAATTACAAACGCCGTCCATCGCTGCAAGTTTTTCGACAAGCTCAGAATACTTTGCTGCCTACAGCCCCTATTTCTATGACTAATAGCGGGTCAGGAGCCAACCCAATCAGTAGCGTAATTTACTTCAGAGGATGTTGGAGGTATGTTTTAGAGCAAGGAAAACGAAGCCAGTAAATATTATAACTTTTACTCCAAAAAGATTAGGCAGTGTTTACAGAAGGTATAAAAAACTATATTACAAGATGAGACAATTATAGTATGTACATAACGATTACAAATAAAAAGGGCTTAAAGTTGAAAAAACACTTACAGCTCTCTCATATCATGGCTGGCCATGCGGCTGGGAGGAAGGGCGACATATTCCAATGCATCAGAGCAGATTGCAGAGTTTTTGTTTGCTGACCTCCTGGGCAAAAAGCTGCTCCTAAAATGAGGTCCAATATCTTATACCCTCTGTTAATGACCTCACTGAGTGGACGGAGCTATGGGATGCACTCCCATTCTGGAAGTTATGAAAAACCTTCTAAAAACTCATAGCCATCATAACTCGGTCTGTGAGCCTTGTAGATGGACGACCAAATTATCATTTTTATCAGCAGGACATTGGCATTCATTTAAGTCCAAACACGACTTGGCTATGTGCCTCGGGTAAGCAGTAATGCGTTTCTCAAATTCTGCTACTGTTGAAGCTTAGAAAAAGCACTGTGTGATGGCCTGGCTGATGCAGAGGCCAAAAATGTATTTGTCCTGCTTCCAGACATAATCGCGATTATATACCAGTTTAAGAGAACAAAGGGAATGCCCCCCAACCATGTGCTTTTTTTTTGTACACCGCATAGACCTGCTCACATTCTTGAGGGAGGGGGAAAGGAACTCACACACTGGAGTCTCACGTTACAGCAATATTGTCAGCAGGGTGAAGAGAAAATCTGGGGGAAAGAGAGGGGGGGTCAAATCTGCTGCCTGTGTCTGGGCTGGCATGTTACTTACAAAGGCAGGAAGATGCAGCAGCCCTGAATGTGGCAGGCAGCAGCCCTGAACCCTTTACACAGACCTAATGGGTGTAGCAGAGCTGTGTATACTCATGACACACCCCCAGCCCGGTTTCTCTTCTTACACTGGTATAAAATACAGACGTTTCAGTCTGAATGACCTTCCTCAGTGTACTACAACAGAGACACAAAATAAATGCATAAGGGAACAACAAAGTAAATACATCCATAGCAAGTAAATATTCATGATTCAATATTCCATACAGTTGTGCGGATTTTCCAACATTATAGATCAAAGGTAACAAACTCCTTAAACAGGGTGAGCAAAAATGATATATACTGTATAAAAAATGAAACCATTCTAATGGTGGAGAGGATGGCGGTTAAAAAGTAAGGAAGGAGACCTACCTTACTGCTGTGTGAATAATTGATGCAAGTATTTTTGGACACAGTGCCCAACAGGACTATGACCTGTTAGATAGATGGAGTCTTGCGACACTTATTGTTGTATTAGTTTAGTTAATGCCTTCCCGTGGAATTGTCGATATGGTCGCTGACCCTATGGGTGCAGTATCAGCTCTAGTTCTGGACCCATAAGAATGCCTATAGACAGGTTAGGGCTAGGGTATATTAATATAATACAGTACAATAGAAACTGTCCCCTAAATGCAAAGTGCCTACCTGTATGAGGACTGATGCAGGGTCTCGCCACAGCGCGGTATCCACTGCTTGTTGTCGGGAAAGATACAGCCCTAATGCCAGGTATATAACAGTTGAAGGCAGGACTAGAGTCTAGCCGCACTTACCATCTATCGATACCATTAGTGGAACGCATATTGTGCACCATTTCGCGCACCTACTTGTGCACCGACTACAGTTGTGCTAACGGTCTTACTTTAAGGCTGCTGTTACATTAGCAGTATTTGGTCAGTATTTTACATCAGTATTTGTAGCCAAAACCAGGTGTGGAACAAACAGAGGAAAAGTATAACAGAAACATATGCACCACTTCTGTATTTATCACCCACTCCTGGTTTTGGCTTACAAATACTGATGTAAAATACTGACCAAATACTGCTAGTGTGACGGCAGCCTAATACTTTAGCCAATACGTTGAGCACACTGATTAGGTCATGATCATGACCTCTCTTACATTTTCCTATAATGCAGAAGAAACATTCAACAATATCGCTCAATCTTACATATCTAGTGAATTTCTAAAAGCTCCCCCTAAGGAAACCCGAGGCAGGGACCTGGAACGGGAACTATGCCATCACAACAATATCGAACTCCATTGTGCCACTTTGACAGAATACCTCTGAGTAGTGTTGAGCATTCTGATACTGCAAATATCGGGTATCGGCCGATATTCGCTGTATCGGAATTCCGATACCGAGTTCCGATATTTCTGCGATATCGGAAATCGGAATCGGAAGTTCCCACAGTGCAAAAATGCAGTCTAATTGAGTGTGGGCGGTGCGTGGGCAGAGACTGCATCTCTGTGCGAGCGGGGTCTGTGCGGGACCGTGGGTGGTCTGTGCGTGCCTGCCGGGGGGTCTGTACGGCCTCCCTGGGGTCTGTGCAGCCTCTCCGGGGTCTGTGCGGCCTCTCCGGGGTCTGTACGGCCTGCCGGGGGGTCTGTGCGGCCTCTCCGGGGTCTGTGCGGCTTGCCGGGGGGTCTGTGCGGCCTGCCGGGGGTCTTTGTGTCTGTGCAGGCATCGTCCGATGGGACTACAAGTCCCATCGGACGATGCCTGCTACAATGACAATGATTGACACATTAGCCAATGATGGGACAGTAGTAGTCCCATCATCCGGCTAATGTGTTGAATGTAAAAAAAAAAAATACTCCATACATGCTACATACATGCTACATACATGCTACATACATACTGTACATACATACATGCTACATACATGCTACATACACCTCCCCCCCACCTCTGCGATACATACCGTCCATCAATCACATGACCAGTCGCTATGCTACAATACATACATACTCCATACATACATACTGCATACATACATACTGCATACATACATACTACATACATACATGCTACATACATGCTACATACATGCTACATACATACTACATACATGCTACATACATGCTACATACATACTACATACATACATGCTACATACATGCTACATACATGCTACATACATGCATGCTACATACACGCTACATACTACATACATAACATGCTACATACATGATACATGCTACATACATACATACATGCTACATACATGCTACATACATGCTACATACATACAGTACAGACCAAAAGTTTGGACACACCTTCTCATTTAAAGATTTTTCTGTATTTTCATGACTATGAATATTGTAAATTCACACTGAAGGCATCAAAACTATGAATTAACACATGTGGAATTATATACTTAACAAAAAAGTGTGAAACAACTGGAATTATGTCTTATATTCTAGGTTCTTCAGAGTAGCCACCTTTTGCTATGATGACTGCTTTGCACACTCTTGGCATTCTCTTGATGAGCTTCAAGAGGTAGTCACTGGGAATGGTTTTCACTTCACAGGTGTGCCCTGTCAGGTTTAATAAGTGGGATTTCTTGCCTTATAAATGGGGTTGGGACCATCAGTTGTGTTGTGCAGAAGTCTGGTGGATACACAGCTGATAGTCCTACTGAATAGACTGTTAGAATTTGTATTATGGCAAGAAAAAAACAGCTAAGTAAAGAAAAACGAGTGGCCATCATTACTTTAAGAAATGAAGGTCAGTCAGTCTGAAAAATTGGGAAAACTTTGAAAGTGTCCCCAAGTGCAGTTGCAAAAACCATCAAGCACTACAAAGAAACTGTGTCACATGAGGACCGGCCTAGGAAAGGAAGACCAAGAGTCACCTCTGCTTCTGAGGATAAGTTAATCCGAGTCACCAGCCTCAGAAATCGCAGGTTATCAGCAGCTCAGATTAGAGACCAGGTCAATGCCACACAGAGTTCTAGCAGCAGACACATCTCTACAACAACTGTTAAGAGGAGACTTTGTACAGCAGGCCTTCATGGTAAAATAGCTGCTAGGAAACCACTGCTAAGGACAGGCAAGAAGCAGAAGAGACTTGTTTGGGCTAAAGAACACAAGGAATGGACATTAGACAAGTGGAAATCTGTGCTTTGGTCTGATGAGTCCAAATTTGAAATCTTTGGTTCCAACCACCCTGTCTTTGTGCGATGCAGAAAAGGTGAACGGATGGACTCTACATGCCTGGTTCCCACCATGAAGCATGGAGGAGGAGGTGTGATGGTGTGGGGGTGCTTTGCTGGTGACATTGTTGGGGATTTATTGAAAATTGAAGGCACACTGAACCAGCATGGCTACCACAGCATCTTGCAGCGGCATGCTATTCCATCCAGTTTGCGTTTAGTTGGACCATCATTTATTTTTCAACAGGACAATGACCCCAAACACACCTCCATGCTGTGTAAGGGCTATTTGACCAAGAAGGAGAGTGATGGGGTGCTACGCCAGATGACCTGGCCTCCACAGTCACCAGACCTGAACCCAATCGAGATGGTTTGGGGTGAGCTGGACCGCAGAGTGAAGGCAAAAGGGCCAACAAGTGCTAAGCATCTCTGGGAACTCCTTCTCTGGGACCATTCCCGGTGACTACCTCTTGAAGCTCATCAAGAGAATGCCAAGAGTGTGCAAAGCAGTCATCAAAGCAAACGGTGGCTACTTTGAAGAACCTAGAATATAAGACATCATTTCAGTTGTTTCACACTTTTTTGTTAAGTATATAATTCCACATGTGTTAATTCATAGTTTTGATGCCTTCAGTGTGAATTTACAATATTCATAGTCATGAAAATACATAAAATCTTTAAATGAGGTGTGTCCAAACTTTTGGTCTGTACTGTACATACTACATACATACATACATGCTACATACATGCTACATGCATGCTACATACATGCTGCATACATACATGCTACATATATGCTACATACATGCTACAAACTACATACATGCTACATACATGCTACATACATACATACTACATACATACATACAACATACATACTGCATACATACTACATACATGCTACATACATATTACGTACATACTGTAGCATTTCACCCGCTACGGGTCTAGGGGACACTCGCTTAGGTGCGGCAGATGACACTCAGGAGACACGTTTCCTTAAAAGTTCACAGGGTTTATTGCTCCATAAACCACATTGCAACAGGAACAACAGGTAAACAGTCTTACTTCAGACAGATGATTCCTCAATGTCCATAATAGAGCTCCGCTCTCTCTCACGTCTGTGGGCACACAGACCGTGCTATGACCAGCACACAGGCTCTCCAGCCTAAAGATGGTACCTGTGTGCTGTTCAGGACGTCTGTCCCCACATGGAACCATCCAACACACAGGCCACTCTGCAGTGTCTGGCCAGGACACATGGAAGTGTGTCCACCCTGACACACACCCACACACTCCCACCATGTGCTACACACACCTCCTTACATAGGTGTAACCACACCCAGGTACCTGTCACATGGCTAGTCAGGTGAGCGTGACATCACCACAGGTCCTTACACACAAAACCATCTTGCAATCCGGCGCTAATACAACTCTGAGAAAAAAACGGATCTGGCGGAAAAAAATGGATCCGGCGGAAAAAAATGAATCCGGTGGAAAAAAACGGATCTGGCGGAGAAAAACGGATCCGGTGGAAAAAACGGATCTGGTGGAAAAAAACAGATCCTGCAAATGTGCTCGCAGGATGCGTTTTTTCCCATAGACTTGTATTAGCGACAGATCGCAACGGATGGCCACACGTCGCGTCCGTCGTGCAACGGATCCGTCGTGTTTTGGCAGACCGTCGGCATGAAAAAACGTTCAAGTGAACTTTTTTTGCCCATCTCGTCCACCATTTTCTACCGCACATGCGCGGCAGAAGCTCTGCCCCCTCCACCCCGCACTTCAGAATGGGCAGCAGATGCGTTGAAAAACTGCATCCGTTGCCCACGTCGTGCACAAATTTCACAACGTGCGTCGGTACGTCGGCCCGACGCATAGCGACGGACCCGTACCGACGCAAGTGTGAAACAGGCCTTTATGAGCATTGAATTAAAAAAAAAAAACGGCGCAATTTTCTGCGCCAGAGGGGGAAAGCCGATGGCAGGGGGCCAATATTTGTAGCCTGCCATGAATATCAGCCCGCAGCTGTCTGCGTAGCCTTTACTGGCTATTAACCCCTTCCCGACCTGTGACGCCATGTAGGCGTCATGAAAGTCGGTGCCAATCCGACCTGTGAAGCCTATGTGGCGTCATGGAATGATCGCGTCCCTGCAGATCGGGTGAAAGGGTTAACTCTAATTTCACCCAATCTGCAGGGACAGGGGGAGTGGTACTTCAGCCCAGGGAGGGTGGCTTCACCCCCTTGTGGCTACGATCGCTCTGATTGGCTGTTGAAAGTGAAACAGCCAATCAGAGCGATTTGTAATATTTCACCTATGAAAATGGTGAAATATTACAATCCAGCCATGGCCGATGCTGCAATATCATCGGCCATGGCTGGAAACTCTGATCTGAACCCCCCACCGCCACCGATCTCCTCCCCAGTCCTCCGTCCGGTGCTCCGATCCCCTCCGTCGTCCTGTCCGCTCCCCCCTGTGCTCCGATCCCACCCCTCCCATGCTCCGATCCCCCCCCGGTGCTCCGATCTCCCCCCCTCATACTTACCGAGCCTCCCGGTGTCCGTCCGTCTTCTCCATGGGCTCCGCCATCTTCCAAAATGGCGGGCGCATGCGCAGTGCAGTGATCAAAATAAAAAAAATAGTAAATGAACCCCCCTTTATAACCCCCATAGGTAGGGACAATAATAAAATAAAGAAAATATATTTTCTTTTATTTTTCCACTAGGGTTAGGGTTAGAACTAGGGTTAGGGTTAGAACTAGGGTTAGGGTTAGGTGTTGTGTATCCGCTTTTTGGGCTCCCCTGGTGGTTGCTGGTGGTACTGGTGACTTGTTTGCACTTTGCTGCTTCTGTTCACCTGCTTCCATCAGCGTTTGGGAGTTTCCTATTTAGCCTTGCTCTCCAGTCATTTCCTTGCCGGTCATCATTGTAACCAGAGCCTTCGGTTGCATGTTCCTGCTACTAGTCTGCTGATCAGCTAAGTGGACCTTGTCCTTTTGTTTTGTACCTTTTGTCCAGTTTGCAGTTTTTGTAATTCTCTGTAGCTGGAAGCTCTTGCGGGCTGAAATTGCCACTCCTGTGTCATGAGTTGACACAGGAGTCTTAAAGTAATTTCAGGATGGTTTTTGAAAGGGTTTTCAGTTGACCGTGAAGTCCTCTTTTGTATCCTTCTGCTATCTAGTAAGTGGACCTCTCTTTGCTAAATCTACTTTCATACTGTGTATGTCTTTTCCTCTTAATTCACCGTTATTACATGTGGGGGGCTGCTATCATCTTTTGGGGTATTTCCCTAGAGGTAAGCCAGGTCTGTTTCTTCCTCTACCAGGCGTAGTTAGTCCTCCGGCTGGCGCGTGGCATATAGGAAGCCGTAGGTATGCTCCCTGGCTACTATTAGTTGTGTGGTAGATTTAGCTCACGGTCAACTCGAGTTTCCATCACCCGAGAGCTCGTTCGTTATTTATATGTTTCTTACGTTCCCTTGCCATTGGGAACCATGACAGTATGACCGGCCAGTGTTAAACTTATTGGCAGAAGAAAGGAGAGAAAAAAGAAGTCTGTACATTTTTTTTTTCTCTCTTTTTCCCCTATGCTTGCTCCATAGTTGGATCAGTTGTATTTCAGCTCTAATTACAGCCTTTGCCTTTCTCTCCTTATAATCCTTGAATGGCTCTGAGCTCACCTGTTTAAAGATGGATCCTCAGAGTTTGGCTGCAGGTTTAAATAATCTTGCTACGAAGGTTCAAAATTTACAAGATTTTGTTATACATGCTCCTATTTCTGAACCTAAAATCCCTACACCAGAGGTGTTTTCCGGAGATAGATCTCGGTTTTTGAATTTCAAATATAATTGTAAATTATTCCTTTCTCTCAGACCTCACTCCTCAGGAGATCCTGTCCAGCAGGTTAAGATTGTAATCTCTTTGCTGCGAGGTGACCCTCAAAATTGGGCATTTTCATTGGCACCAGGGGATCCTGCGTTGCTCAATGTGGATGCGTTTTTCCTGGCTTTAGGGTTGCTTTATGAGGAACCTAATTTGGAGATTCAAGCTGAAAAAGCTTTGATAGCCCTATCTCAAGGGCAAGATGAAGCGGAGATATACTGCCAAAAATTTCGTAAATGGTCTGTGCTTACTCAGTGGAATGAGTGCGCCTTAGCGGCAAATTTCAGAGAGGGTCTTTCTGATGCCGTTAAAGATGTTATGGTCGGGTTCCCTGCGCCTACAGGTCTGAATGAGTCCATGACAATGGCAATTCAGATTGATCGGCGTTTGCGGGAGCGCAAACCCGTGCACCATTTGGCGGTATCTTCTGAAGAGACGCCAGAGAAAATGCAATGTGACAGAGTTATGTCCAGAAGCGAGCGGCAGAATTATAGGCGTAAAAATGGGTTATGCTTCTATTGTGGTGATTCTGCTCATGTTATATCGGCATGCTCTAAACGTACTAGGAAGGTTGACAAGTCCATTTCAATTGGCACTTTACAGTCCAAATTTATTTTGTCTGTAACCTTGATTTGTTCATTAACAGTTATTACCGTGGATGCCTATGTGGACTCTGGCGCCGCTCTGAGTCTTATGGACTGGTCCTTTGCCAGGCGCTGTGGGTTTGATTTAGAGCCTCTGGAAGTCCCTATACCTCTGAAGGGTATTGATTCTACACCTTTGGCTTGTAATAAACCACAGTTCTGGACGCAAGTGACTATGCGTATGACTCCAGACCATCAGGAGGTGATTCGCTTCCTTGTGTTGTACAATTTACATGATGTTTTGGTGCTTGGATTACCATGGTTACAGTCTCATAACCCAGTCCTTGACTGGAAAGCTATGTCTGTGTTAAGCTGGGGATGTCGGGGGGCTCATGGGGACACTCCTTTGGTGTCCATTTCGTCATCTATTCCATCTGAGATTCCGGCATTTTTGTCTGATTATCGTGATATTTTTGAAGAGCCTAAGATTGGTTCACTCCCTCCTCACAGGGATTGTGATTGCGCCATAGATCTGATTCCTGGCAGTAAATTTCCAAAGGGTCGTTTGTTTAACCTATCTGTACCTGAACATGCTGCTATGCGCGAGTATATTAAGGAGTCCCTGGAAAAGGGACATATTCGTCCTTCTTCATCACCTTTAGGAGCCGGTTTTTTCTTTGTCTCTAAAAAGGATGGCTCTCTGAGGCCTTGTATTGATTATCGACTCCTGAATAAAATTACAGTCAAATATCAGTATCCATTGCCTTTGCTGACTGATTTGTTTGCTCGCATAAGGGGGGCTAAGTGGTTCTCTAAGATTGATCTTCGTGGGGCGTATAATTTGGTGCGAATTAAGCAGGGGGATGAGTGGAAAACCGCATTTAATACGCCTGAGGGCCATTTTGAGTATTTGGTAATGCCTTTCGGCCTTTCTAGTGCTCCTTCGGTCTTTCAGTCCTTGATGCATGATATTTTCCGTGAATATTTGGATACATTTTTGATTGTTTACTTGGATGATATTTTGATTTTTTCTGATGACTGGGAGCCTCATGTTCAGCAGGTCAGGAGGGTTTTTCAGGTTTTGCGGGAGAATTCTTTGTGTGTAAAGGGTTCAAAGTGTGTTTTTGGGGTTCAAAAAATTTCCTTTTTGGGGTACATTTTTTCCCCTTCTTCTATTGAGATGGACCCTGTCAAGGTTTGGGCTATTTACGACTGGACGCAGCCTACTTCTCTGAAGAGTCTCCAGAAATTCTTGGGCTTTGCTAATTTTTATCGTCGATTTATAGCTGGTTTTTCTGGCGTTGCTAAACCTCTGACGGATTTGACTAAAAAGGGTGCTGATGTTGCCAATTGGTCCCCTGCTGCCGTGGAGGCCTTTCGGGAGCTTAAGCGCCGCTTTTTGTCTGCCCCTGTGTTGCGCCAGCCTGATGTTTCTCTTCCCTTTCAGGTTGAGGTCGATGCTTCCGAGATCGGAGCGGGGGCGGTTTTGTCGCAGAAAAGTTCCGACTGCTCGGTGATGAGACCTTGTGCGTTCTTTTCGCGAAAATTTTCGGCCGCCGAGCGAAACTATGATGTTGGTAATCGGGAGCTTTTGGCCATGAAGTGGGCATTTGAGGAGTGGCGTCATTGGCTTGAGGGTGCCAGACATCAGGTGGTAGTTTTGACTGATCACAAGAATTTAATTTATTTGGTGTCTGCCAGGCGCCTGAATCCTAGACAGGCACGTTGGTCGTTGTTCTTTTCCCGGTTTAATTTTGTGGTCTCGTACTTACCGGGTTCTAGGAATGTGAAGGCAGATGCTCTTTCTAGGAGTTTTGAGCCTGACTCTCCTGGGAATTCTGAACCTGCTGGTGTCCTTAAGGATGGAGTGGTTTTGTCTGCTGTCTCTCCAGATTTGCGACGTGCTTTGCAAGAATTTCAGGCGGATAGACCTGATCGTTGTCCGTCTGGTAGACTGTTTGTTCCTGACGAGTGGACCACTAGAGTCATCTCGGAAGTTCATTCTTCTACTCTGGCAGGTCATCCGGGAATTTTTGGCACCAGAGATTTGGTGGCTAGATCCTTCTGGTGGCCTTCCTTGTCTCGAGATGTGCGTGTTTTTGTGCAGTCTTGCGATGTGTGTGCTCGGGCCAAGCCTTGTTGTTCTAGGGCTAGTGGGTTGTTGTTGCCCTTGCCTATTCCGAAGAGGCCTTGGACGCACATCTCTATGGACTTTATCTCGGACCTCCCTGTTTCTCAGAAGATGTCTGTCATCTGGGTGGTGTGTGACCGTTTTTCTAAAATGGTTCATTTGGTGCCATTGCCTAAGTTGCCTTCCTCATCTGAGTTGGTCCCTCTGTTTTTTCAAAATGTGGTTCGCTTGCATGGTATTCCGGAAAACATCGTTTCTGACAGGGGTACCCAGTTCGTGTCTAGATTTTGGCGGGCAGTCTGTGCCAGGTTGGGCATTGATTTGTCTTTTTCGTCTGCATTCCATCCTCAGACCAATGGCCAGACGGAACGAACTAATCAAACTTTGGAGACTTATTTGAGGTGTTTTGTGTCTGCGGATCAGGATGATTGGGTTGCCTTTCTGCCGTTGGCGGAGTTTGCTCTTAATAATCGGGCTAGTTCTGCCACCTTGGTTTCTTCTTTCTTTTGCAATTCAGGGTTTCATCCGCGTTTTTCATCTGGTCAGGTTGAATCTTCGGATTGTCCTGGAGTGGATGTGGTAGTGGAGCGGTTGCATCAGATTTGGGGACAAGTGGTGGATAATTTGGAATTGTCCCAGGAGAGGACTCAGCAGTTTGCTAACCGCCGTCGTCGTGTTGGCCCCCACCTTCGTGTTGGGGACTTGGTGTGGTTGTCTTCCCGTTTTGTCCCTATGAGGGTTTCTTCTCCTAAATTTAAGCCTCGGTTCATCGGTCCTTATAGGATTTTGGAGATTCTTAACCCTGTTTCCTTTCGTTTGGACCTCCCGGCATCTTTCGCTATCCATAATGTGTTCCATCGGTCGTTGTTGCGGAGATATGAGGTACCGGTGGTTCCTTCTACTGAACCTCCTGCTCCTGTGCTGGTGGAGGGTGAATTGGAGTACATGGTAGAAAAGATCTTGGACTCCCGTATTTCCAGACGGAGACTTCAATATCTGGTTAAATGGAAGGGCTATGGTCAGGAAGATAATTCTTGGGTAACTGCCTCTGATGTTCATGCCTCGGATTTGGTTCGTGCCTTTCATAGGGCTCATCCAGATCGCCCTGGCGGTTCTTGTGAGGGTTCGGTGCCCCCTCCTTAAGGGGAGGGTACTGTTGTGTATCCGCTTTTTGGGCTCCCCTGGTGGTTGCTGGTGGTACTGGTGACTTGTTTGCACTTTGCTGCTTCTGTTCACCTGCTTCCATCAGCGTTTGGGAGTTTCCTATTTAGCCTTGCTCTCCAGTCATTTCCTTGCCGGTCATCATTGTAACCAGAGCCTTCGGTTGCATGTTCCTGCTACTAGTCTGCTGATCAGCTAAGTGGACCTTGTCCTTTTGTTTTGTACCTTTTGTCCAGTTTGCAGTTTTTGTAATTCTCTGTAGCTGGAAGCTCTTGCGGGCTGAAATTACCACTCCTGTGTCATGAGTTGACACAGGAGTCTTAAAGTAATTTCAGGATGGTTTTTGAAAGGGTTTTCAGTTGACCGTGAAGTCCTCTTTTGTATCCTTCTGCTATCTAGTAAGTGGACCTCTCTTTGCTAAATCTACTTTCATACTGTGTATGTCTTTTCCTCTTAATTCACCGTTATTACATGTGGGGGGCTGCTATCATCTTTTGGGGTATTTCCCTAGAGGTAAGCCAGGTCTGTTTCTTCCTCTACCAGGCGTAGTTAGTCCTCCGGCTGGCGCGTGGCATATAGGAAGCCGTAGGTATGCTCCCTGGCTACTATTAGTTGTGTGGTAGATTTAGCTCACGGTCAACTCGAGTTTCCATCACCCGAGAGCTCGTTCGTTATTTATATGTTTCTTACGTTCCCTTGCCATTGGGAACCATGACAGTTAGGGTTAGGGCTAGGGTTAGGGCTAGGGTTAGGGTTAGAGCTAGGGTTAGAATTAGGCTATGTGTACACGGTGCAGATTTGGCTGCGGATCCGCAGCGGATTGGCCACTGCGGATTCGTAGCAGTGTTCCATCAGGTTTACAGTGCCATGTAAACCTATGGAAAACCAAATCTGCTGTGCCCATGGTGCGGAAAATACCACGCAGAAATACTGTGTTGTATTTTCCGCAGCATGTCAATTCTTTGTGCGGATTCCGCAGTGTTTTACACCTCTTCCAAAATAAGAATCCGCAGGTGAAATCCACACAAAAAAACACTGGAAATCCGTGGTAAACCCGCAGGTAAAACGCAGTGGCTTTTACCTGTGGATTTTTCAAAAATGGTGCGGAAAAATCTCACACGAATCCGCAACGTGGGCATATAGCCTTAGGGTTAGGGTTGGAATTAGTTAGGGTTGGAATTAGGGCTAGGGTTGGAAGTAGGGTTAAAATTAGGCTTGTGGTTAGGGTTGTGGTTAGGGGTGTGTTGGGGTTAAAGTTGTGGTTAGGGTTGGGATTAGGGTTAGGATTAGGGTTGGGATTAGGGTTAGGGGTGTGTTGGGGTTAGTGTTGTGGTTAGGGGTGTGTTGGGGTTAGGGTTGTGATTAGGGTTATGGCTAGAGTTGGGATTAGGGTTAGGGGTGTGTTGGGGTTAGAATTGAGGGGTTTCCACTGTTTAGGCACATCAGGGGTCTCCAAACGCAACATGGCACCACCATTGATTCCAGCCAATCTTGCGTTCAAAAAGTTAAATGGTGCTCCCTCCCTTGCGAGCCCTGACGTACGCCCAAACAGTGGTTCCCCCCACATATGGGGTATCTGCGTACTCAGGACAAACTGGGCAACAACTATTGGGGTCCAATATCTCTTGTTACCCTTGTGAAAATAAAAAATTGCTTGCTAAAACATCATTTTTGAGGAAAGAAAAATGATTTTTTATTTTCACGGCTCTGCGTTGTAAACTTCTGTGAAGCACTTGGGGGTTCAAAGCGCTCACCACATATCTAGATAAGTTCCTTGGGGGGTCTGGTTTCCAAAATGGGGTCACTTATGGGGGGTTTCTACTGTTTAGGCACATCAGGGGCTCCACAAATGCAACGTGACGCCCGCAGACCATTCCATCAAAGTCTGCATTCCAAAACGTTACTACTTCCCTTCCGAGCCCTGATGTGTGCCCAAACAGTGGTTCCCCCCCACATATGGGGTATCAGCGTACTCAGGACAAACTGAGCAACAACTATTGGGGTCCAATTTCTCCTGTTACCCTTGTGAAAATAAAAAATTGCTTGCTAAAACATCATTTTTGAGGAAAGAAAAATGATTTTTTATTTTCACGGCTCTGCGTTGTAAACTTCTGTGAAGCACTTGGGGGTTCAAAGTGCTCACCACATATCTAGATAAGTTCCTTGGGGGGTCTAGTTTCCAAAATGGGGTCACTTATGGGGGGTTTCTACTGTTTAGGCACATCAGGGGCTCTGCAAATGCAACGTGACGCCCGCAGACCATTCCATCAAAGTCTGCATTCCAAAACGTTACTACTTCCCTACCGAGCCCCGACGTGTTGCCAAACAGTGGCTCCCCCCCGCATATGGGGTATCAGCGTACTCAGGACAAACTGGACAACAACGTTTGAGGTCCAATTTCTCCTGTTACTCTTGTGAAAATAAAAAATTGCAGGCTAAAAAATAATTTTTGAGGAAAGAAAAATGATTTTTTTATTTTCACGGCTCTGCGTTATAAACTTCTGTGAAGCACTTGGGGGTTTAAAGTGGTCACCGCACATCTAGATTAGTTCCATGGGAGGTCTAGTTTCCAAAATGGGAAACTCCAATGTTTAGGCACACAGGGGCTCTCCAAACGCGACATGGTGTCCGCTAACGATTGGAGCTTTATCCCATTTTGCCCATGTGGAAATGAACAAATTGAGGCTAAAAGAAATTTTTTGTGAGAAAAAAAGTACTTTTTCATTTTTACGGATCAATTTGTGAAGCACCTGGGGGTTCAAAGTGCTCACTATGCATCTAGATAAGTTCCTTGGGGGGGTCTTGTTTCCAAAATGGGGTCACATGTGGGGGAGCTCCAATGTTTAGGCACACAGGGGCTCTCCAAACGCGACATGGTGTCGGCTAACGATTGGAGCTAATTTTTCATTCAAAAGTCAAATGGCGCTCCTTCCCTTCCGAGCCTTCTTGTGTGCACAAACAGTGGTTTGTGACCACATATGAGGTATCGGTGTACTCAGGAGAAATTGCCCAACACATTTTAGGATCCATTTTATCCTGTTGCCCATGTGAAAATGAAAAAATTGAGGCTAAAATAATTTTTTTGTGAAAAAAAAAAAGTACTTTTTAATTTTTATGGATCAACCTGGGGGTTCAAAGTGCTCACTGTGCATCTAGATAAGTTCCTTGGGGGGGTCTAGTTTCCAAAATGGGGTCACTTGTGGGGGAGCTCCAATGTTTAGGCACACAGGGGCTTTCCAAACGCGACATGGTGTCCGCTAAAGATTGGAACCAATTTTTCATTGAAAAAGTCAAATGGCGCTCCTTCCCTTCCGAGCTCTGTCGTGCGCCCACAGTGGTTCCCCCCCACATATGGGGTATTAGCGTACTCAGGACAAATTGTACACTCACTTTTGGGGTCCAGTTTCTCTTTTTACCTTTGGGAAAATAAAAAAATTGTTGCTAAAAGATCATTTTTGTGACTAAAAAGTTAAATGTTCATTTTTTCCTTCCATGTTGCTTCTGCTGCTGTGAAGCACCTGAAGGGTTAATAAACTTATTGAATGTGGTTTTGAGTACCTTGAGGGTTGCAGATTTTAGAATGGTGTCACTTTTGGGTATTTTCAGCCATATAGACCCCTCAAATTGACTTCAAATGTGAGGTGGTCCCTAAAAAAAATGGTTTTGTAAATTTCGTTGTAAAAATGAGAAATCACTGGTCAAAAAAAATGACGTGGGGTCCCCTATATTTTATAGCCAGAAAGGCTACGCAGACAGCTGCGGGCTGATATTCATAGCCTAGAGAGGGGCCATGGATATTGCCCCCCCCCCCGGTTACAAATACCAGTCCGCAGCCGCCCCGGAAATGGCGCATCTGTAAGATGTGCCAATTCTGGCACTTAGCCCCTCTCTTCCCACTCCCGTGTAGCGGTGGGATATGGGGTAATAAGGGGTTAATGTCACCTTGCTATTGTAAGGTGACATTAAGCCGGGTTAATAACAGAGAGGAGTCAATAAGACGCCTATCCGTTATTAATCCAATAGTAAGAAAGGGTTAATAAAACACGCACACATTAGGAAAAAGTATTTTAATATTCTTCATTTCACCATACTTACCATACTTCAGCGCCTGCAAAAAACTGTAAAATAATAAACCGTATACTACCTGTCCGCCGTAGTCCAATTAATAACGAGTGTCCCACGACGGTCTCCCCTATAGAACAGTGACATCAGGTGATGTCACTGCTCTGTAGGACCCTCAGTGACACACTGACAGGAGACAATGGCTCCTGCAGTGCATCACTGAGGTTACCTGAGTTCAAAGTCTCACTTTATGGCAATTGCTGCCTGGGAAAATTTCTCATACAGCAATGTGTTATGATCCTTAGTGGCTGAGGATCACAGAATGAACTAGCTAAGTTACTGAACATAGAACGAGCTCTAGGGAGGTGGTAACTGGACTGACAGCAAATCTGATCCTAACCAAACACACTGAAGGTAGCCGGTGAACGTGCCTAAATTCCTGGACGTCTCAACGCAGCCTGAGAAACTTGCTACCCCTATAGAGAAAGTAAGACCTCACTTGCCTCAGAGAAATGACCCCAAAGATATAGGAAGCCCCCAACAAATAATAACGGTGAGGTAAGGGGAAAATACAAAACGTAGAAATGAAAACAGATTCAGCAAATGAGGCCCACTAATACTAGATAGCAGAAGACAGGCAGGAAACTGTGCGGTCAGTAAAAAACCCTATACAAAATATCCACGCTGAGAATTCAAGAACCCCCACACCAACTAACGGTGTGAGGGGAGAAACTCAGCCCCCTAGAGCTACCAGCAAGCAAGGAAATCACATATTAGCAAGCTGGACAAGGACAAATAAATAACCAAGGAACATATTGAACACTGATGATCAAAAAATGAACAAACAGAAAACTTAGCTTCTCTTGGAGAGACTGGTAACAAAGGTAGGCAGGAGAGATCAAAATAGCACTGAATACATTGACAGCAGGCAACAACTGATAGTCCAGGTGAGCTAAATAGGAAACCAGCTAACATAACGAGACAGCGGATCCAGCCTCAGACCTGCAGAATGACACAAAGAGCCACCAGAGGGAGCCCAAAGACAGCACTCACACAGTACCACTTGTGACCACAAGAGGGAGCCCAAAAACAGAGTTCACAACAGTACCCCCCCCTTGAGGAGGGGTCACCGAACCCTCATCAAAACCCCCAGGGCGATCAGGATGAGCAACACGGAAGGCATGAACCAAATCGGCCGCATGAACATCAGAGGCGACAACCCAGGAATTATCCTCCTGACCATAGCCCTTCCACTTAACCAAATATTGAAGCCTCCGTCTAGAAATACGAGAATCCAAGATCTTCTCCACCACGTACTCCAATTCGCCCTCAACCAGCACCGGGGCAGGGGGCTCAACAGAAGGAACCACAGGCACCACATACCTCCGCAAGAAAGACCTATGGAACACGTTATGAATGGCAAACGACGATGGGAGGTCCAGACAAAATGACACCGGGTTAAGGATTTCCAAAATCTTATAAGGACCGATGAAGTGAGGCTTGAATTTAGGAGAGGAGACCTTCATAGGAACATACCGAGAAGACAGCCATACCAAATCCCCAACATGAAGTCGGGGACCCATACCGCGACGGCGGTTGGCAAAGCGCTGAGCCTTCTCCTGTGACAACTTCAAATTGTCCACCACATGGTTCCAAATCTGCTGCAACCTATCCACCACAGAATCCACCCCAGGACAGTCAGAAGGCTCAACCTGACCCGAGGAAAAACGAGGATGAAAACCAGAATTGCAGAAAAAAGGCGAAACCAAAGTAGCAGAACTAGCCCGATTATTAAGGGCAAACTCGGCCAATGGCAAAAAAGTCACCCAATCATCCTGATCAGCAGAAACAAAACATCTTAAATAAGTTTCCAAGGTCTGATTAGTTCGCTCGGTTTGGCCATTCGTCTGAGGATGGAAGGCCGACGAAAAAGACAAATCAATGCCCATTTTAGCACAAAAGATCCGCCAAAATCTGGACACGAACTGGGATCCTCTGTCAGACACAATATTTTCAGGGATGCCGTGCAAGCGGACCACATTCTGAAAAAATAGAGGAACCAAATCGGAGGAGGAAGGCAACTTAGGCAAGGGCACCAAATGGACCATTTTGGAAAAACGATCACACACCACCCAGATGACAGACATTCTCTGAGAGACTGGAAGATCCGAAATAAAATCCATGGAAATGTGCGTCCAAGGCCTCTTCGGGACAGGCAAAGGCAAACCGCTGGCATGAGAACAGCAAGGCTTAGCTTGAGCACAAATCCCACAGGACTGCACAAAGGAACGCACATCCCGCAACAAGGAAGGCCACCAGAAGGACCTAGCCACCAAATCTCTGGTACCAAAAATCCCAGGATGGCCTGCCAACACCGAAGAATGAACCTCGGAAATAACTTTGCTGGTCCATCTATCTGGGACAAACAGTCTCTCTGGTGGGCAACGGTCAGGTCTATCCGCCTGAAATTTCTGCAGCACTCGTCGCAAATCTGGGGAAATGGCAGACAAAATCACTCCCTCTCTGAGGATACCAGCCGGCTCTGAAACTCCCGGAGAGTCAGGCACAAAACTCCTAGAAAGCGCATCAGCCTTCACGTTCTTCGAACCAGGCAGGTACGAGACCACGAAATCGAAACGGGAGAAAAACAACGACCAACGAGCCTGTCTAGGATTCAGCCGCTTGGCAGACTCGAGATAAATCAGATTTTTGTGATCAGTCAAGACCACCACACGATGCTTAGCTCCCTCGAGCCAATGTCGCCACTCCTCAAATGCCCTTTTCATAGCCAACAACTCCCGATTACCAACATCATAATTCCGCTCGGCAGGCGAAAACTTTCTCGAAAAGAAAGCACAAGGCTTCATCACAGAGCAATCAGAGCTTCTCTGCGACAAAACAGCCCCTGCTCCAATCTCAGAAGCATCAACCTCGACCTGAAAAGGAAGAGAGACATCAGGCTGACACAAAACTGGAGCCGAAGAAAACCGGCGCTTCAGCTCCCGAAAGGCCTCCACGGCCGCAGGAGACCAATTAGTCACATCAGAACCCTTCTTGGTCAAATCCGTCAAGGGTTTAACCACGCCAGAAAAATTAGCAATGAAGCGACGGTAAAAATTAGCAAAACCCAAGAACTTCTGAAGACTCTTAACAGATGTAGGCTGAGTCCAGTCATGAATAGCCTGAACCTTGACTGGGTCCATCTCAATAGTAGAAGGAGAAAAAATAAAACCCAAAAAGGAAACCTTCTGTACTCCGAAGAGACATTTTGAGCCCTTCACAAATAAGGCATTAGCACGTAGGACCTGAAATACCATCCTGACCTGCTTCACATGGGACTCCCAGTCCTCAGAAAAGACCAAAATGTCATCCAGATACACAATCATAAATGTATCCAGATATTCTCGGAAGATGTCATGCATGAAGGACTGGAACACAGAAGGAGCATTAGAGAGTCCAAAAGGCATCACCAAGTACTCAAAATGGCCTTCGGGCGTATTAAATGCTGTTTTCCATTCATCCCCCTGCTTAATACGCACAAGGTTATACGCATCACGAAGATCTATCTTGGTGAACCAACTGGACCCCTTAATCCGAGCAAACAGATCAGATAATAATGGCAAAGGATATTGAAATTTCACCGTGATTTTATTTAGAAGACGATAATCAATACAAGGTCTCAGAGAACCATCCTTCTTGGCCACAAAAAAGAATCCTGCACCAAGAGGGGAGGAGGACGGGCGAATATGTCCCTTCTCTAAAGACTCCTTTATATAGCTCCGCACGCGGCATGTTCTGGTACAGACAAATTAAAAAGTCGTCCCTTAGGGAACTTACTACCAGGAATCAAATTTATAGCACAATCACAATCCCTATGAGGAGGTAGGGCACCGGATCTGGGCTCATCAAATACATCCTGGTAGTCCGACAAAAACTCAGGGACCTCAGAAGGAGTGGAAGAGGCAATTGACACCAAAGGAGCATCGCCATGAATCCCCTGGCAACCCCAACTTGAAACAGACATAGCTTTCCAATCCAGCACTGGATTATGAGCCTGCAGCCATGGCAGACCCAAAACGACAACATCATGCAAATTATGCAGCACAAGAAAGCGAATCACCTCCTGATGTACAGGAGTCATGCACATGGTCACTTGAGTCCAATACTGAGGCTTATTCTCAGCCAATGGTGTAGCATCAATTCCCCTCAGTGGAATAGGGAATTCTAAAGGCTCCAGGACAAAACCACAGCGCCTGGCAAACGACAAATCCATCAGGTTCAGGGCAGCACCTGAATCCACAAAAGCCATAACCGAGTAAGATGACAGAGAACAAATTAAAGTAACAGACAAAATTAATTTAGGCTGTATAGTACCAACGGTGACAGTTTTAGCGATTTTTTTAAGCGCTTAGAGCATGCTGAGATAACATGAGTTGAATCACCACAGTAAAAGCACAACCCATTTTGACGTCTATGATTTTGCCGCTCAACTCTGGTCAGAATTTGGTCACATTGCATAGACTCAGGTCTCTGTTCAGAAAACACCGCCAGATGGTGCGCAGATTTGCGCTCCCGCAAACGCCGATCAATCTGAATGGCCAAAGCCATTGAGTCATTCAGACTTGCAGGCGTGGGGAACCCCACCATAACATTTTTAATGGCTTCAGAAAGACCTTCTCTGAAATTTGCAGCCAGGGCACACTCATTCCATTGAGTAAGCACCGACCATTTCCGAAATTTTTGACAATACACCTCGGCTTCATCCTGGCCCTGAGAGAGAGCCAGCAAGGCCTTTTCTGCCTGGTTCTCAAGATTACGTTCCTCATAAAGCAATCCAAGCGCCAGAAAAAACGCATCCACATTCAGCAATGCAGGATCTCCTGGCGCCAGGGAGAAAGCCCAATCTTGAGGGTCGCCACGTAACAGGGAGATAACAATTCTAACTTGCTGAGCGGAATCACCAGAGGAACGAGGTCTCAAAGAAAGAAATAATTTACAATTATTCTTAAAATTCAGAAACCTTGATCGATCTCCAGAAAACAACTCAGGAATAGGTACTTTTGGCTCAGACATAGGACTGTGAACAACAAAATCCTGAATGCTTTGCACCCTTGCAGCAAGATGATCCACACTAGAAGTCAGACTCTGAATATCCATGTCTGCAGCTGAACTCAAAGCCACCCAGAGATTAAGGGGATGAGAGAAGCTGGACAGACTGCAGCAAAGGGAGAGGAAAAAAAAAAAAAATTGTACTCAGGGCTTCTCTTATCCCACTTCTGCGATGCATTAAACACTTTTTGGCCTGCTGTACTGTTATGATCCTTAGTGGCTGAGGATCACAGAATGAACTAGCTAAGTTACTGAACATAGAACGAGCTCTAGGGAGGTGGTAACTGGACTGACCGCAAATCTGATCCTAACCAAACACACTGAAGGTAGCCGGTGAACGTGCCTAAATTCCTGGACGTCTCAACGCAGCCTGAGAAACTTGCTACCCCTATAGAGAAAGTAAGACCTCACTTGCCTCAGAGAAATGACCCCAAAGATATAGGAAGCCCCCAACAAATAATAACGGTGAGGTAAGGGGAAAATACAAAACGTAGAAATGAAAACAGATTCAGCAAATGAGGCCCACTAATACTAGATAGCAGAAGACAGGCAGGAAACTGTGCGGTCAGTAAAAAACCCTATACAAAATATCCACGCTGAGAATTCAAGAACCCCCACACCAACTAACAGTGTGAGGGGAGAAACTCAGCCCCCTAGAGCTACCATCAAGCAAGGAAATCACATATTAGCAAGCTGGACAAGGACAAATAAATAACCAAGGAACATATTGAACACCAATGATCAAAAAATGAACAAACAGAAAACTTAGCTTCTCTTGGAGAGACTGGTAACAAAGGTAGGCAGGAGAGATCAAAATAGCACTGAATACATTGACAGCAGGCAACAACTGATAGTCCAGGTGAGCTAAATAGGAAACCAGCTAACATAACGAGACAGCTGATCCAGCCTCAGACCTGCAGAATGACACAAAGAGCCACCAGAGGGAGCCCAAAGACAGCACTCACACAGTACCACTTGTGACCACAAGAGGGAGCCCAAAAAGAGAGTTCACAACAGCAATGCCATAAAGTGAGACTAGGGACTTTTTTTTACAGCGGCGGAGGAATACCTTCCTCCGGTCATTGTGTTCCTGGGGCCCCTGGAGAGCGGTTGCAACCGCTGTTGCTGCCGTTCTCCACGGGAGATCATCGTGGGACACTCGTGGATTTCTGCGGACAGGGAGTATATTGGTTGTTTGTTTTTTTCATATTTTTTACAGATGACACTGGCTTCGGGGATCAAAATGACAAGTAATGGTGAGTATGTAATCTATGTTTAATGTACTGTATGTCTATATGTATGTCATGTATGTAATGTATGAATGTATTGTATGTAGTATGTATGTATGTATGTAGTATGTATGTAGTATGTATGTATGCAGTATGTATGTATGTAGTATGTATGTATGTAGCATGTATGTAGCATGTATGTAGCACGTATGTAGCATGTAGCATGCATGTAGCATGTATGTGGCATGTAGCATGTATGTAGCATGTAGCATGTATGTAGCATGTATGTAGCATTTAGTATGTAGCATGTATGTAGCATGTATGTAGCATGTAGCATGTATGTAGCATGTATGTAGCATGCATGTAGCATGTATGTAGCATGTAACATAGTAACATAGTAACATAGTTAGTAAGGCCGAAAAAAGACATTTGTCCATCCAGTTCAGCCTATATTCCTATATTCCATCATAATAAATCCCCAGATCTACATCCTTCTACAGAACCTAATAATTGTATGATACAATATTGTTCTGCTCCAGGAAGACATCCAGGCCTCTCTTGAACCCCTCGACTGAGTTCGCCATCACCACCTCCTCAGGCAAGCAATTCCAGATTCTCACTGCCCTAACAGTAAAGAATCCTCTTCTATGTTGATGGAAAAACCTTCTCTCCTCCAGACGCAAAGAATGCCCCCTTGTGCCCGTCACCTTCCTTGGTATAAACAGATCCTCAGCGAGATATTTGTATTGTCCCCTTATATACTTATACATGGTTATTAGATCGCCCCTCAGTCGTCTTTTTTCTAGACTAAATAATCCTAATTTCGCTAATCTATCTGGGTATTGTAGTTCTCCCATCCCCTTTATTAACTTTGTTGCCTTCCTTTGTACTCTCTCTAGTTCCATTATATCCTTCCTGAGCACCGGTGCCCAAAACTGGACATGTAGTATGTAGCATGTATGTAGCATGTATGTAGCATGTAGCATGTATGTAGCATGTATGTAGCATGTATGTATGTATGTAGCATGTATGTATGTAGCATGTATGTAGCATGTATGTAGCATGTATGTAGTATGTATGTATGGAGTTTTTTCTTTTTTTTACATTCAACACATTAGCCGGATGATGGGACTACTACTGTCCCATCATTGGCTGATGTGTCAATCACTGTCAGTGTAGCAGGCATCGTCTGATGGGACTTGTAGTCCTATCGGACGATGCCTGCACACACGCACAGAGCCCCAGCACGCCGCAGAGACTCCCCACGCCGTACAGAGACCCCCCCATGCCGCACAAAGACCCTCCCACGCCGCACAGAGACCCCCCCATGCCGCACAGAGATCCCCCCCACGCCGCACAGAGACCCCCCCACGCCGCACAGAGACCCCCCCACGCCGCACAGAGATCCCCCCACGCCGCACAGGGATCCCCCCACGCCGCACAGAGACCCCCCACGCAGCACAGAGACCCCCCCACGCCGCATAGAGCCCGGGCAGCCCACATCGAGCCCCAGCACGCTGCACAGAGCCTGGGCAGCCCGGATACAGCCCCGCATAGAATTAGATCCCTGGCAGGCCTGCACAGACCCCGCCCGCACACACAGACACTCACAGTGTCTGCCCACGCACCGCCCACACTCTTCCCCCCTCCGGAACAGCATATAGAAGGACAGAAAGGGCTGATTTACGTTCCGATATTTGTGTCCCATTGACTTGCATTGGTATCGGGTATCGGTATTGGCGATATCCGATATTTTTTGGATATCGGCCGATCCAATCCGATACCGATACTTTTGAATATCGGAAGGTATCGCTCAACACTCTGAGTCCAGAGAAATCCGAGAGGTTTGAGGATTCCCACACGCCCCACTTTATTCAGTGATCATAGTTACATAGTTACATAGTTATTAAGGTTGAAGGAAGACTGTAAGTCCATCTAGTTCAACCCATAGCCTAACCTAACATGCCCTAACATGTTGATCCAGAGGAAGGCAAAAAACCCCATGTGGCAAAGAGTAACTCCACCATGGGGAAAAAAATTCCTTCCCGACTCCACATACGGCAATCAGACTAGTTCCCTGGATCAACGCCCTATCAAGGAATCTAGTGTATATACCCTGTAACATTATACTTTTCCAGAAAGGTATCCAGTCCCCTCTTAAATTTAATTAATGAATCACTCATTACAACATCATACGGCAGAGAGTTCCATAGTCTCACTGCTCTTACAGTAAAGAATCCGCGTCTGTTATTATGCTTAAACCTTCTTTCCTCTAGACGTAGAGGATGCTCCCTTGTCCCTGTCTCAGGTCTATGATTAAAAAGATCAGCAGAAAGGTCTTTGCACTGTCCCCTCATATATTTATACATTAACATAAGATCACCCCTTAGTCTTCATTTTTCCAAACTAAATAGCCCCAAGTGTAATAACCTATCTTGGTATTGCAGACCCCCCAGTCCTCTAATAACCTTGGTCGCTCTTCTCTGCACCCGCTCCAGTTCAGCTATGTCTTTCTTATACACCGGAGACCAGAACTGTGCACAGTATTCTAAGTGTGGTCGAACTAGTGACTTGTATAGAGGTAAAATTATGTTCTCCTCATGAGCATCTATGCCTCTTTTACTGCATCCCATTATTTTATTTGCCTTTGTAGCAGCTGCCTGACACTGGCCACTGAATATGAGTTTGTCATCCACCCATACACCCAGGTCTTTTTCATTGACGGTTTTGCCCAGAGTTTTAGAATTAAGCATATAGTTATACATCCTATTACTTCTACCCAAGTGCATGACCTTACATTTATCCCCATTAAAGCTCATTTGCCATTTATCAGCCCAAGCTTCTAGTTTACATAAATCATCCTGTAATATAAAATTGTCCTCCCCTGTATTGATTACCCTGCAGAGTTTAGTGTCATCTGCAAATATTGAAATTCTACTCTGAATGCCCCCTACAAGGTCATTAATAAATATGTTAAAAAGAAGAGGGCCCAATACTGACCCCTGTGGTACCCCACTGCTAACCGCGACCCAGTCCGAGTGTGCTCCATTAATAACCACCCTTTGTTTCCTATCCCTGAGCCAGCTCTCAACCCACTTACACATATTTTCCCCTATCCCCATTACTCTCATTTTATGTAACAACCTTTTGTGTGGCACCGTATCAAAAGCTTTGGAAAAGTCCATATATACTACGTCCACTGGGTTCCCTTGGTCCAGTCCGGAACTTACCTCTTCATAGAAGCTGATCAGATTAGTCTGACATGAACGGTCCCTAGTAAACCCGTGCTGATACTGGGTCATGAGGTTATTCCTCTTCAGATACTCCAGCATAGCATCCCTTAGAATGCCCTCCAGGATTTTACCCACAGTAGAGGTTAAGCTTACTGGCCTATAATTACCAAGTTCAGTTTTTGCCCCTTTTTTGAATATTGGCACCACATTTGCTATACGCCAGTCCTGTGGTACAGACCCTGTTATTATGGAGTCTTTAAAAATTAAAAATAATGGTCTATCAATGACTGTACTTAGTTCCTGCAGTACTCGGGGGTGTATCCCATCCGGGCCCGGAGATTTGTCAATTTTAGTTATTTTTAGACGCCGCTGTACTTCCTGCTGGGTTAAGCAGGTGACATTTAATGGGGAATTTTTATCACCAGTCATTTTGTCTGCCATGGGATCTTCTTTTGTAAATACTGATGAAAAAAAGTCATTTAGCATATTGGCTTTTTCCTCATCCTCATCCACCATTTCACCCAGACTATTTTTAAGGGGGCCAACACTGTCATTTTTTAGTTTCTTACTATTTATATAGTTAAAGAATATTTTGGGATTATTTTTACTCTCTCTGGCAATGAGTCTCTCTCAATCTTTGCTGCGTTGATTTGCTTTTTACAGAATTTATTTAATTTTCTGTATTTATTTAATGCCTCCTCACTACCTACTTCCTTTAATTCTCTATATTCTTTCTTTTTGTCCCTTATTGCGCCCCTTACAGCTCTATTTAGCCATATTGGTTTCCTCCTATTTCTAGTATGTTTATTCCCATACGGTATATACTGTGCACAGGTCCTATCCAGGATGCTAATAAACGTCTCCCATTTTCTTTGTGTATTTTTGTGTCTCAGGATATCGTCCCAGTTAATTGCACCAAGATCCTCTCTCATCCGTTGGAAATTTGCCCTCCTGAAGTTTAGTGTCCTTGTCACCCCTCTACTACACATCTTATTAAAGGAGACATGAAAACTTATTATTTTGTGATCACTATTCCCCAAGTGACCCCCAACCCTTATATTTGATATGCGGTCTGGCCTGTTGGTTAATATTAGGTCTAGCAGTGCCCCCTCCTTGTTGGGTCCTGAACCAGTTGTGAAAGGTATTGTCTCTCATAGTTGTCAGACACCGATTACCTTTGCTGGAACTGCAGGTTTCTGTTCCCCAATCTATTTCAGGGGAGTTGAAGTCCCCCATAATAATGGCTTCTCCTTGAGTCGCAGCTTCATCTATTTGCTTTACGAGGATATTCTCCATTGCTTCCATTATTTTTGGAGATTTATTACAAACCCCATCAGTAATTTATTATTTTTTCCCCCTCCCCTTATCTCCACCCACAGGGACTCTACATTTTCATTAAATTCACCTATATTATCACGCAGGATGGGTTTTAAGGAAGATTTTACATATAGACACACCCCTCCCCCTCGCTTATCTGTATGGTCATTTCTGAACAGGCTATAGCCCTGCAAGTTAACAGCCCAGTCATGGCTCTCATCCAGCCACGTTTCAGATATCCCCACCATGTCATAATTATGTTCCAACAACATTAGTTCTAATTCCTCCATGTTGTTGGCGAGGCTTCTGGCATTAGTATACATGCACTTGATGTTACTCTCTGTACCTCTATTCTTTCTTAAATTACTAACTGTTCTAACCCCACCCCCCATGCCTCCGCCACCCCCAACTTCCTTATTTGTGCCCAGGTCTCTATCTGCACTATCTTCCCCTCAGCCAGAATATTGCGCAAAGTTTGAACAAACACTTAACAAATGTTCTTTTGGTCTTATGTACCTGACCATAGAGTATCTGCAAAAAGCCATCGTATCCAGCGAGGAGCAAATTACGAATATTGAAACCCAACTGGAGAATGCCAGTCCAGCAGAAGCACTCTGCTCCTTAAAGACCAGGATAAAGACAAATATTGATCAACATCGACGTGACACTAAGAACAAGAAAAGAAACAAGTTTCAGAGAGACACTGAAGACTACAAATTAGGGTACGTACCCATATGCGAGAAAAAATGTTCCGATATCAGGAACGAAAAAACAGACGAGTGTCATGCGAGAACAATGCGATTTACACACTTAGCATCCGATGTACATCCGAGTGCATTGCGACTTTAACATGAGCTTTTACGTACAGCAGTTTGTTATGTCATTTACACATTGTTTTCAAAGGAAATATTTGTCAAAACACACACATATATATATATATATATATATATATATACATATATATATATTTGATAAATCGAAGAAAGGCCAGCAATTCCTGTGTGCGTACAGTAAAATCACACTGACAGGTTACACTAGGATAGAGTAGATGTATACACATAGAATACATATACAGTGTATATAGATGTCAATAGCACACACACATATATATATATATATATATATATATATACTGTATATATATATATATATATTTACATTGCATAGAGAGATAGCTAGAAGAAAAGCCGGTAATTCATCTGCCGGCTTCTGTAAAATCACTGCAGGAGCCGACAGGATAGAAGAGATGGATTACATACAGTAAATACATATAGAATAGGTGGACATATAGATGTCAGTGACAAATACAATTAGTACAGTGTGTGTGCAAATTACAGGACAGGTATTTAATAAAAGATTATTTTTGGGGAAAAAATAGCAAGGGCTGTTAAAATAGGGGAGCCCCCCAAAAAATGACGTTGGGTCTTTCTATAATTAAGAACCAGAAAAGGCTATGCAGACAGCTGCGGGCTGACATTAATAGTCTAGGAAGGGACCATGGATATTGGCCCCCCTGGCTAAAAACATCAGCTCTCAGCCACCCCAGAAAAGGCGCATCTCTAAGATGTGCCAATTCTGGCACTTAGCCTCGCTTTTCCCACTGCCCTGTATTAATAAGACACCCCCATTACTAACCCCATAGTCATATTGCAAGAAAACACAGACACCCAGAAGAAAGTCCTTTATTTGAAAAAAACACACAGACTCCCTTATTATTCTTAATTAAACCATACTGCTACACCTAATTCCTGCGAAGCCCTCGATCTCCTGTAATAAAAGTAAAATAACAAACCAACAGTATACCATACCTGTCCATCATTGTGTCCCACACTGTAATCCATATCTGAGGAATATACTGTTTTCAACCAGGACGGTGCCAAGATGCGACCGCCCCAGCTGAAAACTACTGGGGAATGAGCTGCTGAGAGCGGAGCCTCAGTGACTAGCGGTGACGTCACTAAAGCTGCGCTCCCTCACAGCCTGAACTGCGGTGAACTCTGGAGCATGGCAAAATGCGGCAAAGGGCCTATCTGGCAGTAAAAATATGAAAAACTCCGGCACACTATTGATAATGGAAAAGTCTCTCATTCATTAATTATTTTTATTTCAAAAAACAGCGGTGAATTTCCAAAATAATATTTACCCATATTTCAAAACAACGATGGGATTTCCAAAAATATTTTCTCACACTCCATATGGACATAATAATAAATCCTTTTTATCTCAACGTTTCGGCTGTGAAGCCTTTTTCAAGAGATTCAATGTCCCTTTGCAACAGATGGAGAGCCGGATAGAGAAACCTACTTAATATGAAGAACCGCCGTGTAGGTGCTATGGCCCGAAGGGAACCGTTATCGTGGAAATCCCATCGTTGTTTTGAAATAAGAGTAAATATTATTTTGGAAATTCACCGCTGTTTTTTTAAATAAAAATAATTAATGAATGAGAGACTTTTCCATTATCAATAGTGTGCTGGAGTTTTTCATATTATTGCTATTTTTTCCTGAGCACCTCTCACTTAGTGAGCACCTTCCTTACCATTTTATCTGGCAGTCAAGACATAAACCCCGGAATTCACCTTAGACAACGGAAAAAGGCCTATCTGGCAGCAGAGACATAACCATGGACTCCACCTATGAAAGGGGCAAAGGACCTTTCTGGAGGAGGAGACAAAACCCTGGGATCTAGCTAACAAAGTGGCAAAGTGCTCATCTGGCGGGAGAGACATTACTCCGGCCCCCGCCTACGACAGCTGCAAAGGACCAATCTCGTGGCAGAAACATAACCCCGGTCTCCAGCTGAGACAGAGGCAAAGTGCTTATCTGGCGACAGAGACATATCACCGGACTACACCTAAGACGACGTTAAAAGGGCCTATCTGGCGGAGAGACAAAACCCAGCATCTAAGAATGCGGCAAAGGGCCTATCTGGCGGCAGAGATATAACCCCGGATTCCACCTAAGACATCGGCAAAGCACCTATCTGCCGGCAGAGACGTAAGACAGGATTTCAGCTAAGAGAACGGCAAATGGTCTATTTGACGGCAGAAACATAACCCCCAGACTCAACCTAAGACAGGGGAAAAATGCCGATCTGGTGGCAGAGACATAACCCTGGACTCCAGCTAAGGCTACTTTCACACATCCGTCTTTAGGCGTCAGGCAAAATACGGCAAATTTTGGAAAAACTGGATCCGGCAAAAGATGCCGCCGGATCCGGTTTTTCCCCATAGACTTGTAATAGCGCCGGATTATGCCTGATGACTTTACGTTTCGTCCGGTTTTCGCCGGATCCAGCAAAAATGTTGTTTCCGGTGTCTGGAAAAAACGGACACAGTAACGTTTTTTGTCTCCGGCTAAAAAGTCGGAAGCGCCAGATCCGGCGCTTCCCACTTTTTGCTAGAATGGAAGCCTATGGGCGCCTGATTCCGGTTTTTTTAACTGAGCATGCTCAGAAACAATTGGCCAGCCCCCAATTAGGAAACATATATAAAGCCAGCCAGCCACAGCCAGCAGCAGTCTTCTTCTGGGAGCCCTCCCTTGCATCGTCAGAGCTGTGAGATAAATATATATCTTTTTTTTTTTTCTTTTGGGTGACAATATGCTTTAATACTTAACAGTGTCAGAGGTGCTTCTAGAAGGAGACGGAAGGGGTGGAGAGATACCTGGAGCGGGCGCGCGTGTAGTAAGTACCTAAATGCATCGCAGGAGCACATCATCACAGTACACACAACACATAACAGATCACCACAGACATCACAGTACACACAACACATAACACCCGCCCCGGTAGTTGCTACTGCACCTGCCCCTCCTCGAGCCACTGTCCCTCTGCCACCCCCTTTCCAATACCAGCAAACTGGCCAGTACCATCCTGCCCCGTACCAGCATCCTGCCCCATACCAGTTCCCTACCACATCTGTGCCTCCACTCCCTGCCCAATCTGCACTCTGTGGCCTGTACCACCAGTCTCCTACACCACCCATCATGCCCCAAACACATACCTCTTCTCCACCTCCGTTTCATCTGCCTCCCTATCCCTTCACCCCACCCCTCAAACCTTCCAAATTCCAAACACTACTCCCGGTTTCCTTCTCCACCATCATCCCCTCTCCACACTCATACTGTCGAAGTTTCCCAATCTGACAGCCCCTCTAGTATTATCTCCACCCCACAGTTTTAAATTTATGAAAGTTTTGTTAAAAGTTTTATAAAGCACTTTTTTGGGGTTAAAAAAAAGGTAATAAACATTGTGAAAATCCCAATCAGGTACAATACATTGGTTAAAAAAGGTAAAAAACAAGGTAATATTGGGTAAAAAAAGGTAATAAACTTTGGGAAAATCCCAACCAGATACAATACTTTGAGTAAAAAAAGGTTAAATACTTTTGGTAGCAAGGTCCAAAACACAATTTTCAAACTCTCTCATCCTGCCAGTCTACTCTTCCTTGAGGTAACACGAAGTATTCAGCATATTTGTCCCTCATTCTTGAAACTGCCACAGAACTTCTAAAAGTAATGTTCTGATAGTCATGCAAAGTGGTTTCTTCAGAGTGGTCTTCAATGGAAATCTGTTCCTTGCATATAACAAAATTGTGCAGGACCACACAAGCTTTTACCACCTCGTCAACAATGTCAGCCTTGAGGTATCTGATAGCAGTCAAGAGAACTCTCCATTTTGCAGTTAAAATCCCAAAAGCGCACTCCACCATTCTTCGTGCGTGTGTTAGGCGGTAATTAAAAATGCGTTTAGTTGCCGTCAATCCACTACTGGAGTATGGTTTCAGCAGGTGCTCCGATAGTTGAAAGGCTTCATCTCCTACACATAGAAAAGGCACTGGTGGCCCAGAGGTTTGAGGAAGCGGTCTTGGAGGTGGAAATTCAAAGGCGTTTCCCTACAGATGACGCCCCATGGCAGACACTTTAAACACTTGGGAATCATTTGAGCGTCCATAGGCCCCAATATCGACCTAAATAAATTTGTATTCCGCGTCTGTGATGGCCATGAGCACAATGGAGAAATATTTATTGAAGTTAAAATATTCCGATCTCGATCCAGCAGGTTTGACTATGCGGATATGTTTCCCGTCCACAGCTCCCAGGCACTTTGGAAACTGACAAATTTGTAGGAATTTGTCCGCGATCTCCAGCCAACTCTCCTTTGTGGGATGTGGTATAAATTCCGCATATAGAGAGTCCCACAATGTACGGCACGTGTGCTTCACAATCCCCGATATGGTGGAAATCCCAAGTCGGAACTGGAAATGGAGCGACGAAAGGGATTCTCCAGTTGCAAAGAATCTGTGAAAAAAGGGAAAAATTAGTACAAAATACCAGTAATAACATTACAGTTATTAGTCAGCTAGAACAGTTGCAGATACAAAAAAAAATATTTAAAAACTACCAGCAACAACATTACAGTTATAAGTGTGCATTTACAGTAGGAGATACAATAAAAATTGCTCACCGTAGAGTCACCATCAGACGCTCTGCAGGCGAAATGGAGAGACGGCAATACGTGTCACTTCTTGCGATGAGGTGTCCAATCCGTTCCACCAACACGTCGAAGTTCTCCGCTTTCATCCGCACATAGGAGAGAAACTTGTCTGGGTCTCCCGGTAGCTCCATGTGTAAAGTTGAAAAGCCTCCCCGCGTCATTCTCTGTGCAGTGATGGGGTGGATCCACAAACGCCGCTGACGCATGATGCGCTGTCTCTCTCGCTCCTTCTCCAGAACAACGCTCACAAACGATTCGCCTCCACAGTAAAATCCACGTTGAGCTTCAGAATATTCGCAAGAACGACATCCATCTTGCTCCTCTACAACCTGTCACAGATGGGCTGTAGGAACACTGTATATATAGGTTTTCAGTAGCCAATCATGTTTGGGAGCCTCCCAGGGGCGTTTTTAAAAACCGGATCCGTCGTAAAACGAATAAAAAAAATGGACGAAACAGATGGAAAACGGATGAAATGGATCCGTTTTTTTGCCACTTCCGCTAGTCGGATCCAGCTAAAAAACAGATTCGGTGCATCAGTTTTTCACAATTTACGCCGGATCCGTTTTTTTGTAAATTTGCTGGATTTAGCCTGAAACAAAAAACCTGACGTGTGAAAGCAGCCTAAGAGAGCGGCAAAGGGTCTATTTGGAGGCATAGAACACAGGTGCATCAGGAAGCAGCCCAGGACTCCTACAGAGGGCTAATTAGAGGGCAGCTAATTAGAGGGCAGCTAATTAGAGGGCAGCTAATTAGAGGGCAGCCAGGAGTCCGGCGAAAGAAGGCCAAGTGCGGACTCCGGCACAAGCACAACCCGTATTCCCGCATAGAGGGCGGCAGAGAGCACAGCTGCACGGAGCCGCCGTCCTTTCTACAGGGAGTTGCTGTCATTTCAGCACCACAGCGCACCCCGGACTCCGGCACAGAGGGCGGCAGAGAGCGCACCCCGAGTCCGGCACAGAGCGCACCCCGAGTCCGGCACAGAGCGCACCCCGGACTCGGGCACGGAGGGCGGCACAGAGCGCACCCCGGACTCCGGCACAGAGCGCACCCCGGACTCGGGCACGGAGGGCGGCACAGAGCGCACCCCGGACTCGGGCACGGAGGGCGGCACAGAGCGCACCCCGGACTCGGGCACAGAGCGCACCCCGGACTCGGGCACGGAGGGCGGCACAGAGCGCACCCCGGACTCCGGCACAGAGCGCACCCCGGACTCGGGCACGGAGCGCTGCTGTTGCACGGTGCCGCGGTCCTTTGTGCGCAGCATGCAGCGCCTCACATGACAGGCTCCATAGACCTTGGTGGGCGACATGGGCCAAGGGGACGACACCGAGCGCATCGTGATCAACGTGGGTGGGACGCGGCACCGGACGTACCGCAGCACCCTGCGCACCTTGCCCGGGACCCGGCTGGCCTGGCTGGCTGAGCCCGACGCCCACAGCCACTTCGACTACGACCCGCTGGTGGACGAGTTCTTCTTCGACCGCCACCCCGGGGTGTTCGCGCACATCCTGAACTATTACCGCACCGGGAAGCTGCACTGCCCGGCGGACGTGTGCGGGCCGCTGTATGAGGAGGAGCTGGCCTTCTGGGGCATCGACGAGACGGACGTGGAGCCGTGCTGCTGGATGACCTACCGCCAGCACCGGGACGCCGAGGAAGCCCTGGACAGCTTCGGGGGAGGACCCGCGGACCTGGGCGGCGACGACGGGGACTGCGGCGAGGATGAGCTGGACATCACCAAGCGCCTGGCGCTCAGCGACTCCCCGGACGGGAGGGCCCCGGGCGGCTGGCGGAGGTGGCAGCCGCGCCTCTGGGCGCTGTTCGAGGACCCCTACTCATCCAGATTTGCGAGGGTAAGTCGTGACAGCATGCGACATAATGGATGGTGTGTCCTCAGAGCATGCGACACACACGATGTGCGACATGTTCATAAGCTACAGAGAGACGGAGACAATCAACAAGGGCTCCAGCGTTCACTACAGTAACAATCATCCATCCTGGTGTCCATCATACAGCACAATCAGCCAACCTGGTGCCTATCATCATCATCCATCATACAGCACAATCATCCATCCTGGTGTCCATCATACAGCACAATCAGCCAACGCGGTGTCCATCATACAGCACAATCAGCCAACGCGGTGTCCATCATCATCATCCACCATACAGTACAATCATCCATCATGGTGTCCATCATACAGCACAATCAGCCAACGCGGTGTCCATCATCCATCATACAGCACAATCAGTCAACGCGGTGTCCATCATCCATCATACAACACAATCAGCCAACCCGGTGCCCTTCATCATCATCCATCATACAGCACAATCATCCATCCTGGTGTCCATCATACAGCACAATCAGCCAACGCGGTGTCCATCATCCATCATACAGCACAATCAGCCAACGCAGTGTCCATCATACAGCACAATCAGTCAACGCGGTGTCCATCATCCATCATACAACACAATCAGCCAACCCGGTGCCCTTCATCATCATCCACCATACAGTACAATCATCCATCCTGGTGTCCATCATACAGCACAATCAGCCAACCTGGTGCCCATCATCATCATCCATCATACAGCACAATCATCCATCCTGGTGTCCATCATACAGCACAATCAGCCAACGCGGTGTCCATCATACAGCACAATCAGTCAACGCGGTGTCCATCATCATCATCCACCATACAGTACAATCATCCATCCTGGTGTCCATCATACAGCACAATCAGCCAATGCGGTGTCCATCATCCATCATACAGCACAATCAGCCAACCTGGTGCCCATCATCATCATCCATCATACAGCGCAATCATCCATCCTGGTGTCCATCATACAGCACAATCAGCCAACGCGGTGTCCATCATACAGCACAATCAGCCAACGTGGTGTCCATCATCCATCATACAGCACAATCAGCCAACACGGTGTCCATCATACAGCACAATCAGCCAACGCGGTGTCCATCATCCATCATACAGCACAATCAGTCAATGCGGTGTCCATCATCCATCATACAACACAATCAGCCAACCCGGTGCCCTTCATCATCATCCATCATACAGCACAATCATCCATCCTGGTGTCCATCATACAGCACAATCAGCCAACGCGGTGTCCATCATCCATCATACAGCACAATCAGCCAACGCGGTGTCCATCATCCATCATACAGCACAATCAGCCAACGTGGTGTCCATCATCCATCATACAGCACAATCAGTCAACGCGGTGTCCATTATCCATACAACACAATCAGCCAACCCGGTGCCCTTCATCATCATCTACCATACAGTACAATCATCCATCCTGGTGTCCATCATACAGCACAATCAGCCAACGCGGTGTCCATCATCCATCATACAGCACAATCAGTCAACGCGGTGTCCATCATCCATCATACAACACAATCAGCCAACCCGGTGCCCTTCATCATCATCCATCATACAGCACAATCATCCATCCTGGTGTCCATCATACAGCACAATCAGCCAACGTGGTGTCCATCATCCATCATACAGCACAATCAGTCAACGCGGTGTCCATCATCCATCATACAACACAATCAGCCAACCCGGTGCCCTTCATCATCATCCATCATACAGCACAATCATCCATCCTGGTGTCCATCATACAGCACAATCAGCCAACGTGGTGTCCATCATCCATCATACAGCACAATCAGTCAACGCGGTGTCCATCATCCATCATACAACACAATCAGCCAACCCGGTGCCCTTCATCATCATCCATCATACAGCACAATCATCCATCCTGGTGTCCATCATACAGCACAATCAGCCAACGTGGTGTCCATCATCCATCATACAGCACAATCAGCCAACGCGGTGTCCATCATCCATCATACGGCACAATCAGCCAACGCGGTGTCCATCATCATCATCATCCACCATACAGTACAATCATCCATCCTGGTGTCCATCATACAGCACAATCATCCATCCTGGTGTCCATCATACAGCACAATCAGCCAACGCGGTGTCCATCATACAGCACAATCAGCCAACCCGGTGTCCATCATCCATCATACAGCACAATCAGCCAATGCGGTGTCCATCATCCATCATACAGCACAATCAACCAACGCGGTGTCCATCATCCATCATACGGCACAATCAGCCAATGCGGTGTCCATCATCCATCATACAGCACAATCAGCCAACGCGGTGTCCATCATCCATCATACAACACAATCAGCCAACCCGGTGCCCTTCATCATCATCCATCATACAGCACAATCATCCATCCTGGTGTCCATCATACAGCGCAATCAGCCAACGCGGTGTCCATCATGCAGCACAATCAGCAAACGCGGTGTCCATCATCCATCATACGGCACAATCAGCCAACACGGTGTCCATCATCCATCATACAACACAATCAGCCAACCCGGTGCCCTTCATCATCATCCATCATACATCACAATCAACCAACCCGGTGTCCATCATTCATCATAAAGCACAATCAGCCAACCCGGTGTCCATCATCATCATCCACCATACAGTACAATCATCCATCCTGGTGTCCATCATACAGCACAATCAGCCAACGCGGTGTCCATCATCCATCATACAGCACAATCAGCCAATGCGGTGTCCATCATCCATCATACAGCACAATCAGCCAACCCGGTGTCCATCATCATCATCCACCATACAGTACAATCATCCATCCTGGTGTCCATCATACAGCACAATCAGCCAACGCAATGTCCATCATTCATCATACAGCACAATCAGCCAAACTGATGCTCATCATCATACAGCACAATCAGCCAACCCGGGGGCCATCATCCATCATACAGCACAATTAGATAACCCTGTGTCTATCATCATTCATCATACAGCACAATCAGCCAAACTGGTGCTCATCATCATCATACAGCACAATCAGCCAACCCGGTGTCTATCATCATCCATCATACAACACAATCAGCCAACCTGGTGCTCATCATCATCATACAGCACAAACAGCCAACCCTATGTCCATCATCATCATCCATCATACAGCACAATCAGCCAACAATATAACCATAATCATATAGCACAATCAGCCAACCCGGTGTCCATCATCATCCGTCATACAGCACAATCATCCAACCCTGTGTCCATCATCATCTATCTGGGGGAAAATGTGTGTAAATGGGTTAGTAACTGGCTTAGTGATAGAAAGCAGAGGGTGGTTATAAATGGTATAGTCTCTAACTGGGTCGCTGTGACCAGTGGGGTACCGCAGGGGTCGGTATTGGGACCTGTTCTCTTCAACATATTCATTAATGATCTGGTAGAAGGTTTACACAGTAAAATATTGATATTTGCAGATGATACAAAACTATGTAAAGCAGTTAATACAAGAGAAGATAGTATTCTGCTACAGATGGATCTGGATAAGTTGGAAACTTGGGCTGAAAGGTGGCAGATGAGGTTTAACAATGATAAATGTAAGGTTATACACATGGGAAGAAGGAATCAATATCACCATTACACACTGAACGGGAAACCACTGGGTAAATCTGACATGGAGAAGGACTTGGGGATCCTAGTTAATGATAAACTTACCTGGAGCAGCCAGTGCCAGGCAGCAGCTGCCAAGGCAAACAGGATCATGGGGTGCATTAAAAGAGGTCTGGATACACATGATGAGAGCATTATACTGCCTCTGTACAAATCCCTAGTTAGACCGCACATGGAGTACTGTGTCCAGTTTTGGGCACCGGTGCTCAGGAAGGATATAATGGAACTAGAGAGAGTACAAAGGAGGGCAACAAAATTAATAAAGGGGATGGGAGAACTACAATACCCAGATAGATTAGCGAAATTAGGATTATTTAGTCTAGAAAAAAGACGACTGAGGGGCGATCTAATAACCATGTATAAGTATATAAGGGGACAATACAAATATCTCGCTGAGGATCTGTTTATACCAAGGAAGGTGACGGGCACAAGGGGGCATTCTTTGCGTCTGGAGGAGAGAAGGTTTTTCCACCAACATAGAAGAGGATTCTTTACTGTTAGGGCAGTGAGAATCTGGAATTGCTTGCCTGAGGAGGTGGTGATGGCGAACTCAGTCGAGGGGTTCAAGAGAGGCCTGGATGTCTTCCTGGAGCAGAACAATATTGTATCATACAATTATTAGGTTCTGTAGAAGGACGTAGATCTGGGGATTTATTATGATGGAATATAGGCTGAACTGGATGGACAAATGGCTTTTTTCGGCCTTACTAACTATGTTACTATGTTACTATGTTACTATCATTGAGCACCATCAGCCAACTCTGTATGCATCATCATACAGCACAATCAGCCAACGCTGTATCCATCATCATACAGCACAATCAGCCAACGCTGTATCCATCATCATACAGCACAATCAGCCAACCCGCTGCCCATCATCCATCATACAGCACAATCAACCAAGGTGGTGTCCATCATTCATCATACAGCACAATCAGCCAACCCGGTGTCAATCATCAATCATACAGCACAATCAACCAATGCGGTGTCCATCATTCATCGTACAGCACAATCTGCCAACCCGGTGTCAATCATCCATCATACACCAAAATCAGCCAACCCGGTGTCCATCATACAGCACAATCAACCAACGCGGTGTCTGTCATTCATCATACAGCACAATCAGCCAACCCGGTGTCAATCATCCATCACAATCAACCAACCCGGTGTCAATCATCCATCATACAGCAACAATCAGCCAACGCGGTGTCCATCATGCATCATACAGCACAATCAGCCAACCCCGTGTCAATCATCCATCATACAACACAATCATCCATCCTGGTATCCGTCATACAGCACAATCAGCCAACCCGGCGTCCATCATCCATCATACAACACAATCAGCCAATGCGGTATCCATCATACAGCACAATCAGCCAACGTGGTGTCCATCATCCATCATACAGCACAATCAGCCAACCAGGTGTCCACCATCCATCATACAGCACAATCATCCATCCTGGTGTCCATCATCCATCATACAACACAATCAGCCAACCTGATGCTCGTCATCATCATACAGCACAATCAGCCAACCCGTTTCTATCATCATCCATCATACAGCACAATCAGTCAACCTGGTGCTCATCATCATCATACAGCACAATCAGCCAACCCGTTTCTATCATCATCCATCATACAACACAATCAGTCAACCTTGTGCTCATCATCATCATACAGCACAAACAGCCAACCCTATGTCCATCATCATCCATCATACAGCACAATCATCCAACCCCGTGTCCATCATCATCCGTCATACAGCACAATCATCCAACCCTGTGTCCATCATCATCTATCATAGAGCACCATCAGCCAACTCTGTATGCATCATCATATAGCAAAATCAGCCAAACCGGTGTCCATCATCATCCATCATACAGCACAATCAGCCAACCAAGTGTCCATCATCATCCATCATACAGCACAATCAGCCACCTCTGTACCCATCATCATACAGCACAATCAGCCAATGCTGTATCCATCATCATACAGCACAATCAGCCAACACTGTATCCATCATCATATAGCAAAATCAGCCAAACCGGTGTCCATCATCATCATACAGCACAATCAGCCAACAATATAACCATAATCATACAGCACAATCAGCCAACCCAGTGTCCATCATCCATCATACAGCACAATTAGCTAGCCCTGTGTCTATCATAATACAGCACAATCATCCAACCCTGTGTCCATCATCATCTATCATAGAGCACCATCAGCCAACCCGGTGTTCATCATTATCACCATCATCCATCATACAGCACAATCCTCCAACCCCATGCCCATCATCATCCATCATACAGCATCATCATACATCATACAGCACAACCAGCCAGCAAAGTGTCCATCATCCAGCATACAGCACAATCAGCCAACGCCGTATCCATCATATAGCAAAATCAGCCAAACCGGTGTCCATCATCATCATACAGCACAATCAGCCAACCAAGTGTCCATCATCATCAACCATCTTACAGCACAATCATCCAACACGGTACCCACCATCCATCATACAGCACAATCAACCAACCCTGTGGCTATGTGCACACGTCAGGATTTTGTCAGGATTTTGTCAGGCTTTTTCCTCAGGTTTTGTAGCCAAAACCAGGAGTGGAACAATTAGAGGAAAAGTATAATAGAAACATCTGCTCCACTTCTGTATTTATCACCCACTCCTGGTTTTGGCTACAAAACCTGAGGAAAAAGTCTGACAAAATCCTGACGTGTGCACATAGCCTGAGTCTATCATCATCCATCATACAGCACAATCAGCCAACCCAGTGTCCATCATCATCCATCATACATCACAATCAACCAACCCTGTGTCCATCATCATCCATCATATGGCACCATCAGCCAACCCGATGTCCATCATCATCATCAAACAGCACAATCAGTCAGTTCTGTATCCATCATCATACGGCACCATCAGCCAACCCGGTGTTCATCATCATCGTCCATCATACAGCACAATCATCCAACCATGTGTCAATCATCATTCATCATACAGCACCATCATTCATCATCATACAGCACAATCAGCCAACCCGGTGTCCATCATCATCCATCATACAACACAATCAGCCAACCCTGTGTCAATCATCGTTATCAACCATCTCACCCCGACAATCCTAACCCTAAGCACATAACAATATATCATACGTTACACCCTACATTATACACTACACTATACATTATATACTACACCCTACATTATACACTACACTATACATTATATACTACACTATACATTATACACTACACTATACATTATACACTACACCATACATTATACACTACACTATACATTATACACTACACCATACATTATACACTACACTATACATTATATACTACACCCTACATTATACACTACACTATACATTATATACTACACCATACATTATACACTACACTATACATTATACACTACACTATACATTATACACTATACATCATATACCATACATTATACACTACACCATACATCATACACTACACCATACATTATACACTATACTATACATTATACACTACACTATACATTATATACTACACTATACATTATACACTACACCATACATTATACACTACACTATACATTATACACTACACTATACATTATACACTATACATTATACACTATACATCATATACCATACATTATACACTACACCATACATCATACACTACACCATACATTATACACTATACTATACATTATACACTACACTATACGTCATACACTACACCATACATTATACACTATACTATACATTATACACTACACCATACATTATACACTACACTATACATTATACACTATACTATACATTATACACTACACCATACATCATACACTACACCATACATCATGCACTACACTATACATTATACACTACACTATACATTATACACTACGCCATACATTATACACTACACTATACATCATACACTACACTATACATTATACACTACACCATACATTATACACTACACTATACATTATACACTACGCCATACATTATACACTACACTATACATTATACACTACACTATACATTATACACTACACCATACATCATACACTACACCATACATCATGCACTACACTATACAATATACACTACACTATACATTATACACTACACTATACGTCATACACTACACTATACATTATACACTATACGTTACACACTACACTATACATTATACACTACACCATACATTATACACTATACATCATATACCATACATTATACACTACACCATACATTATACACTACACTATACATTATACACTACACCATACATCATACACTACACCATACATCATGCACTACACTATACATTATACACTACACTATACATTATACACTACGCCATACATTATACACTACACTATACATTATACACTACACTATACATTATACACTACACCATACATCATACACTACAACATACATCATACACTACAACATACATCATACACTACACTATACATTATTCACTACACTATACATTATGCACTACACCATACATTATACACTACACTATACATTATACACTACACTATACATTATACACTACACCATACATTATACACTACACCATACATCATACACTACACTATATGTCATACACTACACCATACATTATACACTATACATCATACACTATACATTATACACTACACTATACATTATACACTACACTATACATTATACACTACACTATACATTATACACTATACATCATATACCATACATTATACACTACACCATACATTATACACTACACTATACATTATACACTACATTATACACTATACATCATATACCATACATTATACACTACACCATACATTATACACTACACCATACATTATACACTACACCATACATTATACACTACACCATACATTATACACTACACCATACATTATACACTACACCATACATCATACACTACACTATACATTATACACTACACCATACATTATACACTACACCATACATTATACACTACACTATACATTATACACTACACCATACATTATACACTACACCATACATCATACACTACACTATATGTCATACACTACACCATACATTATACACTATACATCATACACTATACATTATACACTACACTATACATTATACACTACACTATACATTATACACTATACTATACATTATACACTACACCATACATTATACACTATACATCATACACTATACATTATACACTACACTATACATTATACACTACACTATACATTATACACTACACTATACATTTTACACTATACTATACATTATACACTACACTATACATTATACACTATACATCATATACCATACATTATACACTACACTATACGTCATACACTACACTATACATTATACACTATACATCATACACTATACACTACACCATACATTATACACTACACTATACATTATACACTACACTATACATTTTACACTACACCATACATTATACACTACACCATACATTATACACTATACATTATATATTATACACTACACCATACATTATACACTACACCATACATTATATACTACACTATACATTATACACTATACATCATACACTATACATTATACACTACACTATACATTATACACTACACCATACATTATACACTACACTATACATTATACACTATACATCATACACTATACATTATACACTACAACATACATTATACACTACACCATACATCATACACTATACATTATACACTATACATCATACACTATACATTATACACTACAACATACATTATACACTACACCATACATCATACACTATACATTATACACCATACATTATACACTACACTATACATTATACACTATACATCATACACTATACATTATACACTACACCATACATTATACACTATACATCATACACTATACACTACACCATACATTATACACTACACTATACATTATACACTACACTATACATTATACACTACACCATACATTATACACTACAACATACATTATACACTACAACATACATTATACACTATAACATACATCATACACTATACATTATACACTACACCATACATTATACACTGTACATCATACACTATACACTACACCATACATTATACACTATACTATACATTATACACTACACTATACATTATACACTACACCATACATTATACACTACACTATACATTATACACTATACATCATACACTATACATTATACACTACAACATACATTATACACTACACCATACATCATACACTATACATTATACACCATACATTATACACTACACTATACATTATACACTATACATCATACACTATACATTATACACTACACCATACATTATACACTATACATCATACACTATACACTACACCATACATCATACACTACACTATACATTATGCACTACACCATACATTATACACTACACTATACATTATACACTATACATTATACACTACACCATACATTATACATTATACACTACACCATACATCATACACTACACTATACATTATACACTACACCATACATTATACACTACACCATACATTATACACTACACTATATGTCATACACTACACCATACATTATACACTATACATCATACACTATACATTATACACTACACTATACATTATACACTACACTATACATTATACACTATACTATACATTATACACTACACCATACATTATACACTATACATCATACACTACACTATACATTATACACTATACTATACATTATACACTACACTATACATTATACACTATACATCATATACCATACATTATACACTACACCATACATCATACACTACACCATACATTATACACTACACTATACGTCATACACTACACTATACATTATACACTATACATCATACACTATACATTATACACTACACCATACATTATACACTACACTATACAGTATACACTACACCATACATTATACACTACACCATACATTATACACTACACTATACATTATACACTATACATCATACACTATACATTATACACTACACCATACATTATACACTACACTATACATTATACACTATACATCATACACTATACATTATACACTACAACATACATTATACACTACACCATACATCATACACTATACATTATACACCATACATTATACACTACACTATACATTATACACTATACATCATACACTATACATTATACACTACACCATACATTATACACTATACATCATACACTATACACTACACCATACATCATACACTACACTATACATTATGCACTACACCATACATTATACACTACACTATACATTATACACTATACATTATACACTACACCATACATTATACATTATACACTACACCATACATCATACACTACACTATACATTATACACTACACCATACATTATACACTACACCATACATTATACACTACACTATATGTCATACACTACACCATACATTATACACTATACATCATACACTATACATTATACACTACACTATACATTATACACTACACTATACATTATACACTATACTATACATTATACACTACACCATACATTATACACTATACATCATACACTACACTATACATTATACACTATACTATACATTATACACTACACTATACATTATACACTATACATCATATACCATACATTATACACTACACCATACATCATACACTACACCATACATTATACACTACACTATACGTCATACACTACACTATACATTATACACTATACATCATACACTATACATTATACACTACACCATACATTATACACTACACTATACAGTATACACTACACCATACATTATACACTACACCATACATTATACACTACACTATACATTATACACTATACATCATACACTATACATTATACACTACACCATACATTATACACTATACATCATACACTATACACTACACCATACATTATACACTACACTATACATTATACACTACACTATACATTATACACTACACCATACATTATACACTACACTATACATTATACACTACACCATACATTATACACTATACATTATACACTACAACATACATTATACACTACACTATACATTATATACTACACCCTACATTATACACTACACTATACATTATACACTACACCATACATTATACACTATACATTATACACTACAACATACATTATATACTACACCATACATCATACACTACACTATACATTATACACTACACTATACATTATACACTACACCATACATTATACACTATACATTACACACTACACTATACATTATACACTACACCATACATTATACACTACACCATACATTATACACTACACTATACATTATTACATTATACACTACTCTATACATTATACACTACACCATACGTTATACACTATACTATACATTATACACTATACATTATACACTATACACTACACCATACATTATACACTATACATCATACACTATACACTACACCATACATTATACACTACACTATACATTATACACTACACTGTACATTATACACTATACTATACATTATACACTACACCATACATTATACACTACACTATACATTATACACTACACCATACATTATACACCATACATTATACACTACACCATACATTATACACTACAACATACATTATATACTACACTATACATTATACACTACACTATACATTATACACTACACCATACATTATACACTACACCATACATTATACACTACAACATACATTATATACTACACTATACATTATACACTACACTATACATTATACACTACACCATACATTATACACTACACCATACATTATACACTACACTATACATTATACACTACACTATACATTATACACTACACCATACATTATACACCATACATTATACACTACACCATACATTATACACTACAACATACATTATATACTACACTATACATTATACACTACACTATACATTATACACTACACCATACATTATATACTACACTATACATTATACACTACACTATACATTATACACTACACCATACATTATACACTACACCCTACATTATACACTACACTATACATTATTACATTATACACTACTCTATACATTATACACTACACCATACGTTATACACTATACTATACATTATACACTACACTATACATTATACACTATACATTATACACTATACATTATACACTACACTATACATTATACACTACACCATACATTGTACACTACACTATACATTATACACTACACCATACATTATACACTACATTATACACTATACTATACATTATACACTATACATTATACACTACACCATACATCATACACTACACTATACATTATACACTACACCATACATTATACACTACACTATACATTATACACTACACCATACATTATACACTACACCATACATTATACACTATACATTACACACTACACTATACATTATACACTACACCATACATTATACACTACACCATACATTATACACTACACCATACATTATACACTACACTATACATTATACACTACACCATACATTATACACTACACCATACATTATACACTATACATTACACACTACACTATACATTATACACTACACCATACATTATACACTACACCATACATTATACACTACACTATACATTATTACATTATACACTACTCTATACATTATACACTACACCATACGTTATACACTATACTATACATTATACACTATACATTATACACTATACATTATACACTACACTATACATTATACACTACACCATACATTATACACTACACTATACATTATACACTACACCATACATTATACACTATACATTACACACTACACTATACATTATACACTACACCATACGTTATACACTATACTATACATTATACACTATACATTATACACTATACATTATACACTACACCATACATTATACACTACACTATACAGTATACACTACACCATACATTATACACTACACCATACATTATACACTATACATCATACACTATACACTACACCATACATTATACATCATACACTATACACTACACCATACATTATACACTACACTATACATTATACACTACACTATACATTATACACTACACCATACATTATACACTACACTATACATTATACACTACACCATACATTATACACCATACATTATACACTACACCATACATTATACACTATACATTATACACTACAACATACATTATATACTACACTATACATTATACACTACAACATACATTATATACTACACTATACATTATACACTACACTATACATTATACACTACAACATACATTATATACTACACTATACATTATACACTACACTATACATTATACACTACACCATACATCATACACTACACTATACATTATACACTACACTATACATTATACACTACACCATACATTATACACTATACTATACATTATACACTACACCATACATTATACACTACACTATACATTGTACACTATACTATACATTATACACTACACCATACATTATACACTATACTATACATTATACACTACACCATACATTATACACTACACCATACATCATACACTACACCATACATTATACACTACACTATACATTATACCCTACACTATACATTATACACTACACCATACATTATACACTACACCATACATTATACACTACACTATACATTATACACTACACTATACATTATACACTACACCATACATTATACACTACACTATACATTATACACTATACATTATACACTACACCATACATTATACACTACACTATACATTATTCACTACACCATACATCATGCACTACACTATACATTATACACTACACTATACATTATACACTACACCATACATCATACACTACAACATACATCATACACTACACTATACATTATACACTATACATTACACACTACACTATACATTATTCACTACACCATACATTATACACTATACATCATATACCATACATTATACACTACACTATACGTCATACACTACACTATACATTATACACTATACATTACACACTACACTATACATTATACACTATACATTACACACTACACTATACATTATACACTACACTATACGTCATACACTACACTATACATTATACACTATACATTACACACTACACTATACATTATACACTACAACATACATCATACACTACACTATACATTATACACTACACCATACATTATACACTACACTATACATTATACACTATACATCATACACTATACACTACACTATACATTATACACTACACCGTACATTATACACTACAACATACATCATACACTACACTATACATTATACACTACACTATACATTATACACTACACCATACATCATGCACTACACTATACATTATACACTATACATCATACACTATACACTACACACTACACTATACATTATACACTACACCATACATTATACACTACAACATACATCATACACTACACCATACATCATACACTACAACATACATCATACACTATACATTACACACTACACTATACATTATACACTACAACATACATCATACACTACACTATACATTATACACTACACCATACATTATACACTACACCATACATCATACACTACAACATACATCATACACTACACTATACATTATACACTACACTATACATTATACACTACACCATACATCATGCACTACACTATACATTATACACTATACATCATACACTATACACTACACACTACACTATACATTATACACTACACCATACATTATACACTACAACATACATCATACACTACACCATACATCATACACTACAACATACATCATACACTATACATTACACACTACACTATACATTATACACTACAACATACATCATACACTACACTATACATTATACACTACACCATACATTATACACTACACCATACATCATACACTACAACATACATCATACACTACACTATACATTATACACTACACCATACATCATACACTACAACATACATCATACACTATACATTATACACTACACTATACATTATACACTACACTATACATTATACACTACACCATACATTATACACTACACCATACATCATACACTACACCATACATCATACACTACACTATACATTATACACTACACTATACATTATACACTACAACATACATTATACACTACACCATACATCATACACTACACTATACATTATACACTACACTATACATTATACACTACAACATACATCATACACTACACCATACATTATACACTACACCATACATTATACACTACACCATACATCATACACTACAACATACATCATACACTACACCATACATTATACACTATACATTATACACTACACTATACATCATACACTACACTATACATTATACACTACACTATACATTATACACTACAACATACATCATACACTACACCATACATTATACACTATACATTATACACTACACTATACTTTATACACTACACCATACATCATACACTACACCATACATCATACACTACACTATACATCATACACTACACTATACATTATACACTACACTATACATTATACACTACAACATACATCATACACTACACCATACATTATACACTACACCATACATTATACACTACACTATACATTATACACTATACTATACATTATACATTATACACTACACTATACTTTATACACTACACCATACATCATACACTACACCATACATCATACACTACAACATACATCATACACTACACTATACATTATTCACTACACCATACATTATACACTATACATTATACACTACAACATACATCATACACTACACCATACATTATACACTATACATTATACACTACACTATACATCATACACTACACTATACATTATACACTACACTATACATTATACACTACAACATACATCATACACTACACCATACATTATACACTATACATTATACACTACACTATACTTTATACACTACACCATACATCATACACTACACCATACATCATACACTACACTATACATCATACACTACACTATACATTATACACTACACCATACATTATACACTACACTATACATTATACACTACAACATACATCATACACTACACCATACATTATACACTATACATTATACACTACACTATACTTTATACACTACACCATACATCATACACTACACCATACATCATACACTACACTATACATCATACACTACACTATACATTATACACTACAACATACATCATACACTACACCATACATTATACACTACACCATACATTATACACTACACTATACATTATACACTATACTATACATTATACATTATACACTACACCATACATTATACACTATACATTATACACTACACTATACATCATACACTACACTATACATTATACACTACACTATACATTATACACTACAACATACATCATACACTACACCATACATTATACACTATACATTATACACTACACTATACATCATACACTACACTATACATTATACACTACACTATACATTATACACTACAACATACATCATACACTACACCATACATTATTCACTACACCATACATTATACACTACACTATACATTATACACTATACTATACATTATACATTATACACTACACTATACTTTATACACTACACCATACATCATACACTACACCATACATCATACACTACAACATACATCATACACTACACTATACATTATTCACTACACCATACATTATACACTATACATTATACACTGTACATCATACACTATACACTACACACTATACATCATACAGCACAACATACATCACCCTAAACACTACTCTGTAAACTGCATCATACCCTGCAGCGGGCAGCACGGTGGCTCAGTGGTTTTCACTTTGTATAGTGGCTCAGTGGTTATCACTGTTGCTTTGTACCTCTGTGGTCCTGGGCTTAATTCCCCCTAAGGGGAAGTTCACTTGTTCTTCATGGGTTTCCTCCCAGACCCAGTGATGGGGATTGTAGATTGTGAGCCCCAATGGGGACAGTGATGATATTGTGCTGGGGTATTAATGGTGCTATACAAGTAAAGTCCAGAAATCCACTTTGCCATGTGATGCACCAGATACTTGGTCATACACCAGACGTGTCCACATCCGTTTCATCCTATCACCTAAAGCACAAACACGATGCCATACCGCATGTCATAAATCAGGACACGGACGACACAAGCGCATGATGGCGTCCATGCAGAAGCCTGACACCATGTGTAATGTGAATGAGGAGTCTGAGAATACACCGCTACTGCAATGGCGCCGCTTTTCATCAGCTTACAGCTTTCTCCTTCTGATAACGACTCTTATCTGTCGCAGCGAGCACTAAGTGCAGGATGGTCTGAAGGGTTAACCACATATAAACCACCAGTGGTTCTCCGGGCTCCGGTTCCTATGGGTCCTCTGTGGTGTAAGTGATCAGCCGTTCTCGTACTGCTGGCGACTGGAGGGTTAACCCTATATGACAGATAGAATGTTCTACATGGAAATGATTGGCGTTTCTCGTGGTCCTGGTGTGTAGAGGGATAGATGAGATCTTCCAGGTGAATGGACTGCCATAGTCCTTGTCTCTGGACAGCTCCTCATATATTAATTGGTGGTCCTCTCATCATCCGGACCACTGCAGCGGCTTAGCACAACACACTAGTATTCAGATGCGGGGGCCTTATTTACTCTATAGAGTACACCCCTCATCTGAACACCGCCCTGCTGCAGGTCACTTTGCTGCAGGTCACTTTGCTGCAGGTCACTTTGCTGCAGGTCACTTTGCTGCAGGTCACTTTGCTGCGATTTTTTGGATTGCTTCTCTTCTTATGACAACTTGCACAGAGCAGGTTCTCACTGTCCAAATCAGTGGAAACAGATGATACAATGGATCGTACTGATTCAACAGCTGATACTGAAGGATTAATGGCAGGGCGGGAGACTGTGATTGCAAAGAACTGCAAATAATAAGTACTAAATCATTGGAAACTCAAATTCAATTTTTGGCAGAAAAAGAAATAAGATTGTTTTGTCCACTCCTGCACTCTCCGCATGGCTCCTCAGACTGCACATCCAATCAAAGTTTTATGGCACAGATGAAATCAAACAACTTTGAAATTTATCTCTACATGGTGACTACTACAATTTTTTCTTCTTACTTCAACCACAAAATCGCTGCCAGGGACATGGACCTTGAACTGTCCTTGCTGAAGGTTTTCCTCCTGGAAGTCATTCATTTCCTGACAGCACAACCCACTCCTTCTGTGCAACTGATGGGAGCGACCATCTGCCCATGAAACAGGCAACAATCTGCTGGGTGTGCTCGGAAAGAAGCCTTCTATTGTGCTACCAGGCCACTGCAAAGGGTAAATATGGAGTCACATGATGGAGATATCACACGTGTCCCCCCATATATCAGAGCACTGCGGAGGGTTAATATGGAGTCACATGATGGAGATATCACACGTGTCCCCCCATATATCAGAGCACTGCGGAGGGTTAATATGGAGTCACATGATGGAGATATCACACGTCCCACCATATATCAGAGAACTGCGGAGGGTTAATATGGAGTCACATGATGGAGATATCACACGTCCCACCATATATCAGAGCACTGCGGAGGGTTAATATGGAGTCACATGATGGAGATATCACACGTCCCACCATATATCAGAGCACTGCGGAGGGTTAATATGGAGTCACATGATGGAGATATCACACGTCCCACCATAGATCAGAGCACTGCGGAGGGTTAATATGGAGTCACATGATGGAGATATCACACGTCCCACCATAGATCAGAGCACTGCGGAGGGTTAATATGGAGTCACATGATGGAGATATCACACGTGTCCCCCCATATATCAGAGTACTGCGGAGGGTTAATATGGAGTCACATGATGGACATATCACACATGTCCCCCCATATATCAGAGTACTATGGAGAGTTAATATGGAGTCACATGATGAGATATCACAAGTCCCACCATAGATCCGAGTACTGCAAAGGGTTAATATGGAGCCAAATGATGGAGATATCACACGTGTCCCCCCATAGATCAGAGTACTGTGGAGGGTTAATATGGAGTCACATGATGAGATATCACAAGTCCCACCATAGATCCGAGTACTGCAAAGGGTTAATATGGAGCCAAATGATGGAGATATCACACGTGTCCCCCCATAGATCAGAGTACTGCGAAGGGATAACATGGAGTCACATGATGGAGATATCACACGTCCCCCCATATATCAGAGTACTGCGGAGGGTTAATATGGAGTCACCTGATGGAGATATCACACGTCCCTGTTGTGAATTCTGCTTTTGGGCTCCCTCCGGTGGTTGTAGGTGGTAATGCAGTTGTCCCTGAGTTGCAGTCCTGGTCAGGTGTATCTGATGATTGCAGTTCTGACTGGGGTATTTAGGCGTGCAGGATTCATTAGTCCTTGCCAGTTGTCAATTGTTGTTGGGAGGTGTGTTGTGAATTCCGCTTTTGGGCTCCCTCCGGTGGTTGTAAGTAGCACTTTTGTGAGTTCTGGTCTTGGGCTCCCTCCGGTGGTTTTGAGTGGTATGGCTGCTTCTTGGATTTAGCATCAGCAGCTGCTTCCACTGATCGTCTTTCTGGCTCGGATATTTTAGTCTGGCCTTATCCCTCAATCAATGCCAGTTGTCAATTGTTCCTGCTTGGAGTCTCGGCTCTTTTGGATTTCCCTGACACTCTGACCTGTTCAGCAAAGATAAGTCCTTGCTTGTCCTTTTGCAGTCCTCTTGTTGTAGACTTATTGTTCAGCACATTCTATGTTTTGCTCATTTGTCCAGCTTATCAGTATGGATCTATTCAGCTAAGCTGGAAGCTCTGGGCAGCAGATTTTGCCCTCCACACCTTTAGTCAGGTGTGGAGATTTTTGCATTTCTCTGCGGTGGACTTTTTTTAGTTTTTATTACTGACCGCACAGTGTTCTGTCCTGTACTATCTATCTAGTTAGAAGTGGCCTCCTTTGCTGAATCTTGTTACATTCTATGTATGTCATTTCCTTCTCCTCTCACAGTCATTATTTGTGGGGGGCTGTCTGTCCTTTGGGGATTTTCTCTGAGGCAAGATAGCTTTCCTGTTTCTACCTTTAGGGGTAGCTAGTTCTCCGGCTGTGACGAGGTGTCCAGGGAGTGACAGGAACATCCCACGGCTACTTCTAGTGTTGTGTTAAGATCAGGAACTGCGGTCAGTATAGTTACCACCTGCTCAGAGCTAGTCGCATGTCGCTCCTAAATCACCAGTCCATAACAGAGGTGTTGGACCTCTGCCTGGTTCCTCCTGCCTTTCTGCCAATCAGCAAAGATAAGTGTCTGGTTTTGTTTCTGTGGCACACATGCTGTGTGCTTCATAATTCAGTGCTATTCTTTTGTGTTTTCTTGTCCAGCTTAGATTGTGTCAGTATTTTCTCAGTCTTGTTGGATTCTCTGGGGTTGCAGATATTCACTCCACGTCTTTAGTTAGATTGTGGAAGTTTTTGTATTATCTGCTGTGGATATTTTGTGAAGGGTTTTAATACTGACCGCCTAGTATTCTGTCCTATCCTTTCCTATTTAGCTAGAGTGGCCTCTTTTGCTAAATCCTGTTTTCTACCTGCGTGTGTCTATTCTTCTACTCACAGTCAATATTCATAGGGGGCTGCCTATCCTTTGGGGTTCTGCTCTGAGGCAAGATAGTATTCCTATTTCCATCTATAGGGGTATTTAGTCCTCCGGCTGTGTCGAGGTGTCTAGGGTTTGTTAGGCACACCCCACGGCTACTTCTAGTTGCGGTGTTAGTTCAGGATCTGCAGTCAGTACAGTTTCCACCCACTCCAGAGAAAGTTTCATGCGGCTCCAAGGTCACCGGATCATAACAGTACAACTGGCCAATAATGAGTTAAATGCATCTCAGAAGAAGGGAAGAAAGGTGTTGAGCCATTTTTTTTTCTGCAGTTTGTTTTGTCTTTTCTTCCCTCTTTATCTATGGGTGGCTGAGGAGTCTTGTGCTAGCATGGATGTTCAGGAATTAGCTTCTCGTGTAGACCAGCTTGCTGCTAGGGTACAGGGTATTTCTGATTATATTGTTCAGACTCCTGTTTCAGAGCCGAAGATTCCTACTCCTGATTTGTTTTTTGGTGACAGGTCCAAATTTTTGAGTTTTAAAAACAATTGTAAACTGTTTTTTTGCTCTAAGACCTCGATCCTCCGGTGATTCCATTCAGCAGGTTAAAATCGTCATCTCCCTGCTGTGTGGTGATCCACAGGATTGGGCATTTTCCCTGGAATCTGGTAATCCTGCTTTGCTTAATGTAGACTCCTTTTTTCAGGCTTTAGGATTATTATATGATGAACCGAATTCTGTGGATCAAGCGGAGAAGACCTTGTTGGCCCCGTCTCAGGGTCAAGAGGCGGCAGAATTGTATTGTCATAAATTTAGAAAATGGTCTGTGTTGACTAAATGGAATGATGATGCTTTGGCGGCAATTTTCAGAAAGGGTCTTTCTGAATCCGTTAAAGATGTTATGGTGGGGTTTCCCACGCCTTCCGGTCTGAGTGATTCTATGTCTCTGGCCATTCAGATTGATCGGCGCTTGCGGGAGCGCAGAACTGTGCGCGCTGTGGTGTTGTCCTCAGAGCAGAGTCCTGAGCCAATGCAGTGTGATAGGATTTTGTCTAGAACGGAACGACAAGGATTCAGACGTCAGAATAGGTTGTGTTATTATTGTGGCGACGCTTCTCATGTCATTTCAGTCTGCCCTAAGCGGACAAAGAGGATCGCTAGTTCATTTACCATCAGTACTGTACAACCTAAATTTCTGTTATCGGTGTCCTTGATCTGCTCATTGTCATCATTTTCTGTCATGGCGTTTGTGGATTCAGGCGCCGCCTTGAACTTAATGGATTTTGAGTTTGCCAGGCGTTGTGGTTTTCCCTTACAGCCTTTGCAGAACCCTATTCCTTTAAGGGGGATTGATGCTACACCTTTGGCTAAAAATAAGCCTCAGTTTTGGACACATGTGACCATGCACATGGCGCCAGCCCATCAGGTAGATTGTCGATTTCTGGTGTTGCATAATTTGAATGATGTTATCGTGCTGGGTTTCCCGTGGTTGCAGGTACATAATCCTGTGTTGGATTGGAAATCTATGTCTGTGACTAGTTGGGGTTGTCAGGGGGTTCATAATGATGTTCCTTTGATGTCAATCTCCTCTTCTTCCTCTTCTGAGATTCCAGAGTTTTTGTCTGATTTTCAGGATGTATTCGATGAGCCCAAGTCCAGTTCCCTTCCACCGCACAGGGACTGTGATTGTGCGATTGACTTGATTCCAGGCAGTAAGTTTCCTAAGGGCCGACTTTTCAACCTGTCTGTGCCTGAACATACCGCCATGCGGAGTTATGTTAAGGAGTCTTTGGAGAAAGGGCATATTCGGCCATCTTCTTCACCGTTGGGAGCGGGATTTTTTTTTGTTGCTAAGAAGGATGGCTCCTTGAGACCTTGTATTGATTATCGCCTCTTGAATAAGATCACGGTCAAGTTTCAATATCCTTTACCTTTGCTTTCTGATTTGTTTGCTAGGATTAAGGGGGCTAGTTGGTTTACTAAGATTGACCTTCGGGGAGCATATAATCTTGTTCGTATTAAACAGGGTGATGAATGGAAAACTGCGTTTAATACGCCCGAAGGCCATTTTGAATACCGTGTGATGCCATTCGGGCTCACTAATGCTCCATCGATTTTTCAATCCTTCATGCATGATATCTTCCGGACTTATATTGATAAATTCTTGATTGTATATTTGGACGATATTTAGATTTTTTCCGATGATTGGGAGTCTCATGTGGAACAGGTCAGGATGGTATTTCAGATCCTTCGTGACAATGCTTTGTTTGTTAAGGGGTCCAAGTGCCTCTTTGGGGTGCAGAAGGTTTCTTTTTTGGGCTTCATTTTTTCCTCCTCATCTATGGAGATGGATCCGGTTAAGGTTCAGGCCATTTATGATTGGATTCAACCCACATCCGTGAAGAGCCTTCAGAAATTTTTGGGTTTTGCTAATTTTTATCGCCGTTTCATTGCTAATTTCTCCAGCGTGGTTAAACCCTTAACCGATTTGACGAAGAAAGACGCTGATGTGGCAAATTGGTCCTCTGCGGCTGTCTCTGCCTTTCAGGAGCTTAAACGCCAATTTACTTCTGCTCCGGTGTTGCGCCAACCGGATGTTTCTCTTCCGTTTCAGGTTGAGATTGACGCCTCTGAGATTGGGGCAGGGGCCGTTTTGTCTCAGAGGGATTCTGTTGGTTCCTTGATGAAACCGTGTGCCTTCTTCTCCCGCAAGTTTTCGCCTGCTGAACGCAATTATGATGTCGGCAATCGGGAGTTGTTGGCTATGAAGTGGGCGTTTGAGGAGTGGCGACATTGGCTTGAGGGAGCTAAGCACCGTATTGTGGTCCTGACCGATCATAAGAATCTGATTTACCTCGAGTCTGCCAAACGGCTGAGTCCTAGACAGGCTTGATGGTCCTTGTTTTTTTCCCGTTTTGATTTCGTGGTTTCGTATCTTCCGGGTTCTAAGAATATTAAGGCTGATGCCCTTTCTAGGAGTTTTTTACCTGATTCTCCTGAGGTCCTTGAACCGGTCGGCATTCTGAAAGAAGGGGTGGTCCTTTCTGCCATTTCCCCTGATTTACGGCGGGTTCTTCAGGAATTTCAGGCTGACAGACCTGACCGTTGTCCTGTGGGGAAATTGTTTGTTCCTGACAGATGGACTAGTAGAGTGATTTCTGAGGTTCACTGTTCTGTGTTGGCTGGTCATCCTGGTATTTTTGGTACCAGAGATTTGGTTGGTAGGTCCTTTTGGTGGCCTTCCTTGTCACGTGATGTGTGTTCTTTTGTGCAGTCCTGTGGGACTTGTGCGCGGGCCAAGCCTTGTTGTTCCCTTGCTAGTGGGTTACTTTTGCCATTGACGGTCCCTGAGAGGCCCTGGACGCATATTTCTATGGATTTTATTTCTGATCTTCCGGTTTCCCAGAGGATGTCGGTTATCTGGGTTGTTTGTGACCGGTTTTCTAAGATGGTTCATTTGGTGCCTTTGCCTAAATTGCCTTCTTCTTCTGATTTGGTTCCGTTGTTTTTTCAGCATGTGGTTCGTTTGCATGGTATTCCGGAGAATATTGTGTCCGACAGAGGTTCCCAGTTTGTTTCTAGGTTTTGGCGGGCCTTTTGTGCTAAGCTGGGCATTGATTTGTCTTTTTCTTCTGCATTTCATCCTCAGACAAATGGCCAGACCGAGCGAACTAATCAGACTTTGGAGACCTATTTGAGATGCTTTGTGTCTGCTGATCAGGATGATTGGGTGGCATTTTTGCCATTGGCCGAGTTTGCCCTTAATAATCGGGCTAGTTCGGCTACTTTGGTTTCTCCTTTCTTTTGTAATTTTGGTTTTCATCCTCGTTTTTCTTCTGGGCAGGTTCAGCCTTCTGACTGTCCTGGTGTGGATTCGGTGGTTGACAGGTTGCAGCAGATTTGGGCTCATGTGGTGGACAATTTGGTGTTGTCTCAGGAGGAGGCTCAACGTTTTGCTAACCGTCGTCGGTGTGTTGGTTCCCGGCTTCAGGTTGGGGATCTGGTCTGGTTGTCTTCCCGTCATGTTCCTATGAAGGTTTCTTCTCCTAAGTTTAAGCCTCGGTTTATTGGTCCTTATAGGATTTCTGGGATTATTAATCCGGTGTCTTTTCGATTGGCGCTTCCGGCCTCTTTTGCTATCCATAATATCTTCCATAGATCTTTATTGAGGAAATATGTGGTACCCGTTGTTCCCTCTGTTGATCCTCCTGCCCCGGTGTTGGTTGATGGGGAGTTGGAGTATGTGGTTGAGAAGATTTTGGATTCTCGTTTTTCGAGGCGGAGGCTTCAGTATCTTGTCAAATGGAAGGGTTATGGCCAGGAGGATAATTCTTGGGTTTTTGCCTCTGATGTCCATGCTGCTGATTTGGTTCATGCTTTTCATCTGGCTCGTCCTGATCGGCCTGGGGGCTCTGGTGAGGGTTCGGTGACCCCTCCTCAAGGGGGGGGGGGGTACTGTTGTGAATTCTGCTTTTGGGCTTCCTCCGGTGGTTGTAGGTGGTAATGCAGTTGTCCCTGAGATGCAGTCCTGGTCAGGTGTATCTGCTGATTGCAGTTCTGACTGGGGTATTTAGGCGTGCAGGATTCATTAGTCCTTGCCAGTTGTCAATTGTTGTTGGGAGGTGTTGGACCTCTGCCTGGTTCCTCCTGCCTTTCTGCCAAATCAGCAAAGATAAGTGTCTGATTTTGTTTCTGTGGCACACATGCTGTGTGCTTCATAATTCAGTGCTATTCTTTTGTGTTTTCTTGTCCAGCTTAGATTGTGTCAGTATTTTCTCAGTCTTGTTGGATTCTCTGGGGTTGCAGATATTCACTCCACGTCTTTAGTTAGATTGTGGAAGTTTTTGTATTATCTGCTGTGGATATTTTGTGAAGGGTTTTAATACTGACCGCCTAGTATTCTGTCCTATCCTTTCCTATTTAGCTAGAGTGGCCTCTTTTGCTAAATCTTGTTTTCTGCCTGTGTGTGTCTTTTCTTCTCCTACTCACAGTCAATATTCGTGGGGGGCTGCCTATCCTTTGGGGTTCTGCTCTGAGGCAAGATAGTATTCCTATTTCCATCTATAGGGGTATTTAGTCCTCCGGCTGTGTCGAGGTGTCTAGGGTTTGTTAGGCACACCCCACGGCTACTTCTAGTTGCGGTGTTAGTTCAGGATTTGCGGTCAGTACAGGTTCCACCGACTCCAGAGAAAGTTTCATGCGGTTCCAAGGTCACCGGATCATAACACGTCCCCCCATATATCAGAGTACTGCGGAGGGTTAATATAGAGTCACATGATGGAGATATCACACATCCCACCATATATCAGAGTACTGCAGAGGGTTAATTTGGAGTCACATGATGGAAATATCACACGTGTCCCCCCATATTTCAGAGTACTGTGGAGGGTTAATATGGAGTCACATGATGGAGATATCACACGTCCCCCCATATATCAGAGTACTGCGGAGGGTTAATATGGAGTCACATGATGGAAATATCACACGTGTCCCCCCATATTTCAGAGTACTGTGGAGGGTTAATATGGAGTCACATGATGGAGATATCACAGGTCCCCCCATATATCAGTGTACTGCGGAGGGTTAATATGGAGTCACATGATGGAAATATCACACGTCCCCCCATATATCAGTGTACTGCGGAGGGTTAATATGGAGTCACATGATGGAAATATCACTCGTGTCCCCCCATATATCAGAGTACTGCGGAGGGTTAATATGGAGTCACATCATGGAAATATCACACGTCCCCCCATATATCAGAGTACTGTGGAGGGTTAATATGAAGTCACATGATGGAAATATCACTCGTGTCCCCCCATATATCAGAGTACTGCGGAGGGTTAATATGGAGTCACATCATGGAAATATCACACGTCCCCCCATATATCAGAGTACTGCGGAGGGTTAATATGGAGTCACATGATGGAGATATCACACGTCCCCCCATATATCAGTGTACTGCGGAGGGTTAATATGGAGTCACATGATGGAAATATCACTCGTGTCCCCCCATATATCAGAGTACTGCGGAGGGTTAATATGGAGTCACATCATGGAAATATCACACGTCCCCCCATATATCAGAGTACTGTGGAGGGTTAATATGAAGTCACATGATGGAGATATCACACGCCCCCCATATATCAGAGTACTGCGGAGGGTTAATATGGAGTCACATGATGGAAATATCACACGTCCCCCCATATATCAGAGTACTGTGGAGGGTTAATATGAAGTCAAATGATGGAGATATCACACATGTCCCCCCATATATCAGAGTACTGCGGAGGGTTAATATGGAGTCACATGATGGAAATATCACACGTCCCCCCATATATCAGAGTACTGCGGAGGGTTAATATGAAGTCACATGATGGAGATATCACACGTCCCCCCATATATCAGAGTACTGTGGAGGGTTAATATGGAGTCACATGATGGAGATATCACACGTGTCCCCCCATATATCAGAGTACTGTGGAGGGTTAATATGGAGTCACATGATGGAGATATCACACACGTCCCCCCATATATCAGAGTACTGTGGAGGGGTAATATGGAGTCACATGATGAGATATCACACGTGTCCCCCCATATATCAGAGTACTGCGGAGGGTTAATATGGAGTCACATGATGGAGATATCACACGTCCCCCCATATATCAGAGTACTGCGGAGGGTTAATATGGAGTCACATGATGGAGATATCACACACGTCCCCCCATATATCAGAGTACTGCGAAGGGTTAATATGGAGTCACATGATGGAGATATCACACATGTCCCCCCATATATCAGAGTACTGCGAAGTGTTAATATGGAGTCACATGATGGAGATATCACACACGTCCCACCATATATCAGAGTACTGCGGAGGGTTAATATGGAGTCACATGATGGAGATATCACACGTGTCCCCCCATATATCAGATTACTGCGGAGGGTTAATATGGAGTCACATGATGGAGATATCACACACGTCCCACCATATATCAGAGTACTGCGAAGTGTTAATATGGAGTCACATGATGGAGATATCACACACGTCCCCCCATATATCAGAGTACTGCGAAGGGTTAATATGGAGTCACATGATGGAGATATCACACACGTCCCCCCATATATCAGAGTACTGCGAAGGGTTAATATGGAGTCACATGATGGAGATATCACACATGTCCCCCCATATATCAGAGTACTGCGAAGTGTTAATATGGAGTCACATGATGGAGATATCACACACGTCCCACCATATATCAGAGTACTGCGGAGGGTTAATATGGAGTCACATGATGGAGATATCACACGTCCCCCCATATATCAGATTACTGCGGAGGGTTAATATGGAGTCACATGATGGAGATATCACACATGTCCCCCCATATATCAGAGTACTGTGGAGGGGTAATATGGAGTCACATGATGAGATATCACACATGTCCCCCCATATATCAGAGTACTGTGGAGGGGTAATATGGAGTCACATGATGAGATATCACACGTGTCCCCCCATATATCAGAGTACTGCGGAGGGTTAATATGGAGTCACATGATGGAGATATCACACGTCCCCCCATATATCAGAGTACTGCGAAGGGTTAATATGGAGTCACATGATGGAGATATCACACACGTCCCCCCATATATCAGAGTACTGCGAAGGGTTAATATGGAGTCACATGATGGAGATATCACACATGTCCCCCCATATATCAGAGTACTGCGAAGTGTTAATATGGAGTCACATGATGGAGATATCACACACGTCCCACCATATATCAGAGTACTGCGGAGGGTTAATATGGAGTCACATGATGGAGATATCACACGTCCCCCCATATATCCGAGTACTGCGGAGGGTTAATATGGAGTCACATGATGGAGATATCACACGTGTCCCCCCATATATCAGAGTACTGTGGAGGGTTAATATGGAGTCACATGATGGAGATATCACACGTGTACCACCATAGATCCGAGTACTGCGAAGGGTTAATATGGAGCCAAATGATGGAGATATCACACGTGTCCCCCCATATATCAGAGCACTGCGGAGGGTTAATATGGAGTCACATGATGGAGATATCACACGTCCCCCCATATATCAGAGTACTGCGGAGGGTTAATATGGAGTCACATGATGGAGATATCACACGTCCCCCCATATATCAGAGTACTGCGAAGGGTTAATATGGAGCCAAATGATGGAGATATCACACGTGTCCCCCCATATATCAGAGTACTGCGGAGGGTTAATATGGAGTCACATGATGAGATATCACACGTGTCCCCCCATATATCAGATTACTGCGGAGGGTTAATATGGAGTCACATGATGGAGATATCAAACAAGTCCCCCCATATATCAGAGTACTGCGGAGGGTTAATATGGAGTCACATGATGGAGATATCACACGTCCCCCCATATATCAGATTACTGCGGAGGGTTAATATGGAGTCACATGATGGAGATATCACACGTCCCCCCATATATCAGATTACTGCGGAGGGTTAATATGGAGTCACATGATGGAGATATTACACGTGTACCCCCATATATCCGAGTACTGTGGAGGGTTAATATGGAGTCACATGATGAGATATCACACGTGTCCCCCATATATTAGATTACTGCGGAGGGTTAATATGATGTCACATGATGAGATATCACACGTGTTCCCCCATATATCAGATTACTACGGAGGGTTAATATGATGTCACATGATGAGATATCACACGTGTCCCCCCATAGATCAGATTACTGTGAAGGGTTAATATGGAGCCAAATGATGGAGATATCACACGTGTCCCCCCATATATCAGAGCACTGCGGAGGGTTAATATGGAGTCACATGATGAGATATCACACGTCCCACAATAGATCAGAGTACTGTGGAGGGTTAATATGGAGTCACATGATGGAAATATCACACATGTCCCCCCATATATCAGAGTACTGCGGAGGGTTAATATGGAGTCACATGATGGAGATATCACACGTCCCCCCATATATCAGATTACTGCGGAGGGTTAATATGGAGTCACATGATGGAGATATTACACGTGTCCCCCCATATATCAGAGTACTGCGGAGGGTTAATATGGAGTCACATGATGGAGGTATGCCACGTCCCACCATAGATCAGAGTACTGCGGAGGGTTAATATGGAGTCACATGATGGAGATATCACACGTCCCCCATATGTCAGAGTACTGCGAAGGGTTAATATGGAGCCAAATGATGGAGATATCACACGTGTCCCCCCATATATCAGAGTACTGCGAAGTGTTAATATGGAGTCACATGATGGAGATATCACACACGTCCCCCCATATATCAGATTACTGCGGAGGGTTAATATGGAGTCACATGATGGAGATATTACACGTGTCCCCCCATATATCAGAGTACTGCGGAGGGTTAATATGGAGTCACATGATGGAGGTATGCCACGTCCCACCATAGATCAGAGTACTGCGGAGGGTTAATATGGAGTCACATGATGGAGATATCACACGTCCCCCCATATATCAGATTACTGCGGAGGGTTAATATGGAGTCACATGATGGAGATATCACACACGTCCCACCATATATCAGAGTACTGCGAAGTGTTAATATGGAGTCACATGATGGAGATATCACACACGTCCCACCATATATCAGATTACTGCGGAGGGTTAATATGGAGTCACATGATGGAGATATCACACATGTCCCCCCATATATCAGAGTACTGTGGAGGGGTAATATGGAGTCACATGATGAGATATCACACATGTCCCCCCATATATCAGAGTACTGTGGAGGGGTAATATGGAGTCACATGATGGAGATATCACACGTCCCCCCATATATCAGAGTACTGCGAAGGGTTAATATGGAGTCACATGATGGAGATATCACACACGTCCCCCCATATATCAGAGTACTGCGAAGGGTTAATATGGAGTCACGTGATGGAGATATCACACATGTCCCCCCATATATCAGAGTACTGCGAAGTGTTAATATGGAGTCACATGATGGAGATATCACACACGTCCCACCATATATCAGAGTACTGCGGAGGGTTAATATGGAGTCACATGATGGAGATATCACACGTCCCCCCATATATCCGAGTACTGCGGAGGGTTAATATGGAGTCACATGATGGAGATATCACACGTGTTCCCCCATATATCAGTGTACTGCGGAGGGTTAATATGGAGTCACATGATGGAGATATCACACGTGTCCCCCCATATATCAGAGTACTGTGGAGGGTTAATATGGAGTCACATGATGAGATATCACACGTGTCCCCCCATATATCAGATTACTGCGGAGGGTTAATATTGAGTCACATGATGAGATATCACGTGTCCCCCCATAGATCAGAGTACTGCGGAGGGTTAATATGATGTCACATGATGAGATATCACACGTGTCCCCCCATATATCCGAGTACTGCGGAGGGTTAATATGGAGTCACATGATGAGATATCACACGTGTCCCCCCATATATCAGAGTACTGCGAAGGGTTAATATGGAGCCAAATGATGGAGATATCACACGTGTCCCCCCATATATCAGAGCACTGCGGAGGGTTAATATGGAGTCACATGATGGAGATATCACACGTCCCCCCATATATCAGAGTACTGCGGAGGGTTAATATGGAGTCACATGATGGAGATATCACACGTCCCCCCATATATCAGAGTACTGCGAAGGGTTAATATGGAGCCAAATGATGGAGATATCACACGTGTCCCCCCATATATCAGAGTACTGCGGAGGGTTAATATGGAGTCACATGATGAGATATCACACGTGTCCCCCCATATATCAGATTACTGCGGAGGGTTAATATGGAGTCACATGATGGAGATATCACACATGTCCCCCCATATATCAGAGTACTGCGGAGGGTTAATATGGAGTCACATGATGGAGATATCACATGTGTCCCCCCATATATCAGAGTACTGCGGAGGGTTAATATGGAGTCACATGATGGAGATATCACACGTCCCCCCATATATCAGAGTACTGTGAAGGGTTAATATGGAGTCACATGATGGAGATATCACACGCCCCCCATATATCAGAGTACTGCGGAGGGTTAATATGGAGTCACATGATGGAGATATCACACGTCCCCCCATATATCAGATTACTGCGGAGGGTTAATATGGAGTCACATGATGGAGATATCACACGTCCCCCCATATATCAGATTACTGCGGAGGGTTAATATGGAGTCACATGATGGAGATATTACACGTGTACCCCCATATATCCGAGTACTGTGGAGGGTTAATATGGAGTCACATGATGAGATATCACACGTCCCCCCATATATCAGAGTACTGCGGAGGGTTAATATGGAGTCACATGATGGAGATATCACACATGTCCCCCCATATATCAGATTACTGCGGAGGGTTAATATGGAGTCACATGATGGGATATCACACGTGTCCCCCCATAGATCAGATTACTGCGAAGGGTTAATATGGAGCCAAATGATGGAGATATCACACGTGTCCCCCCATATATCAGAGCACTGCGGAGGGTTAATATGGAGTCACTTGATGGAGATATCACACATGTCCCCCCATATATCAGAGTACTGCGGAGGGTTAATATGGAGTCACATGATGGAGATATCACATGTGTCCCCCCATATATCAGAGCACTGCGGAGGGTTAATATGGAGTCACTTGATGGAGATATCACATGTGTCCCCCCATATATCAGAGTACTGCGGAGGGTTAATATGGAGTCACATGATGGAGATATCACACATGTCCCCCCATATATCAGAGTACTGTGAAGGGTTAATATGGAGTCACATGATGGAGATATCAAACAAGTCCCCCCATATATCAGATTACTGCGGAGGGTTAATATGGAGTCACATGATGGAGATATTACACGTGTCCCCCCATATATCAGAGTACTGCGGAGGGTTAATATGGAGTCACATGATGGAGGTATGCCACGTCCCACCATAGATCAGAGTACTGCGGAGGGTTAATATGGAGTCACATGATGGAGATATCACACGTCCCCCATATGTCAGAGTACTGCGAAGGGTTAATATGGAGCCAAATGATGGAGATATCACATGTGTCCCCCCATATATCAGAGTACTGCGGAGGGTTAATATGGAGTCACATGATGGAGATATCACACGTCCCCCCATATATCAGAGTACTGCGGAGGGTTAATATGGAGTCACATGATGGAGATATCAAACAAGTCCCCCCATATATCAGAGTACTGCGGAGGGTTAATATGGAGTCACATGATGGAGATATCACACGTCCCCCCATATATCAGATTACTGCGGAGGGTTAATATGGAGTCACATGATGGAGATATCACACGTCCCCCCATATATCAGATTACTGCGGAGGGTTAATATGGAGTCACATGATGGAGATATTACACGTGTACCCCCATATATCAGAGTACTGCGGAGGGTTAATATGGAGTCACATGATGGAGGTATGCCACGTCCCACCATAGATCAGAGTACTGTGGAGGGTTAATATGGAGTCACATGATGGAGATATCACACGTCCCACCATAGATCAGATTACTGCGGAGGGTTAATATGGAGTCACAATGGAGATATCACACGTGTCCCCCATATATCCGAGTACTGTGGAGGGTTAATATGGAGTCACATGATGAGATATCACACGTGTCCACCATATATCAGAGTACTGTGGAGGGTTAATATGGAGTCACATGATGAGATATCACACGTGTCCCCCCATATATCAGATTACTGCGGGGGTTTAATATGATGTCACATGATGAGATATCACACATGTCCCCCCATATATCAGATTACTGCGGAGGGTTAATATGGAGTCACATGATGGAGATATCACACGTGTCCCACCATAGATCAGATTACTGCGGAGGGTTAATATGGAGTCACATGATGGAGATATCACACGTGTCCCCCCATGTATCAGAGTACTGCGGAGGGTTAATATGGAGTCACATGATGGAGATATCACACGTCCCACCATAGATCAGAGTACTGCGGAGGGTTAATATGGAGTCACATGATGGAGATATCACACGTCCCACCATATATCAGAGTACTGTGGAGGGTTAATATGGAGTCACATGATGGAGATATCACACGTGTCCCCCCATAGATCAGAGTACTGCGGAGGGTTAATATGGAGTCACATGATGAGATATCACACGTGTCCCCCCATATATCCGAGTACTGCGAAGGGTTAATATGGAGTCACATGATGAGATATCACACGTGTCCCACATATATCAGAGTACTGCGGAGGGTTAATATGGAGTCACATGATGGAGATGTCACACGTCCCACCATAGATCAGAGTACTGCGGAGGGTTAATATGGAGTCACATGATGGAGATATCACACGTCCCACCATAGATCGGAGTACTGCGGAGGGTTAATATGGAGTCACATGTTGGAGATATCACACGTGTCCCCCCATATATCAGAGTACTGCGGAGGGTTAATATGGAGTCACATGATGGAGATATCACACGTCCCACCATAGATCAGAGTACTGCGGAGGGTTAATATGGAGTCACATGATGGAGATATCACACGTCCCACCATAGATCAGAGTACTGCGGAGGGTTAATATGGAGTCACATGATAGAGATATCACACGTGTCCCCCCATATATCAGAGCACTGCGGAGGGTTAATATGGAGTCACATGATGGAGATATCACACGTCCCCCCATATATCAGAGTACTGTGGAGGGTTAATATGGAGTCACATGATGGAGATATCACACGTCCCACCATAGATCAGAGTTCTGCTGAGGGTTAATATGGAGTCACATGATGGAGATATCACACGTCCCACCATAGATCAGAGTATTGTGGAGGGTTAATATGGAGTCACATGATGAGATATCACACGTGTCCCACATATATCAGAGTACTGCGGAGGGTTAATATGGAGTCACATGATGGAGATATCACACGTCCCACCATAGATCGGAGTACTGCGGAGGGTTAATATGGAGTCACATGATGGAGATATCACACGTGTCCCCCCATATATCAGAGTACTGCGGAGGGTTAATATGGAGTCACATGATGGAGATATCACACGTCCCACCATAGATCAGAGTACTGCGGAGGGTTAATATGGAGTCACATGATGGAGATATCACACGCCCCACCATAGATCAGAGTACTGCGGAGGGTTAATATGGAGTCACATGATGGAGATATCACACGTGTCCCCCCATAGATCAGAGTACTGTGGAGGGTTAATATGTAGTCACATGATGAGATATCACACGTGTCCCACATATATCAGAGTACTGCGGAGGGTTAATATGGAGTCACATGATGGAGATATCACATGTCCCACCATAGATCGGAGTACTGCGGAGGGTTAATATGGAGTCACATGATGGAGATATCACACGTGTCCCCCCATATATCAGAGTACTGCGGAGGGTTACTATGGAGTCACATGATGGAGATAGCACACGTGTCCCCCCCTTATATCAGTACCGTGGAGGGTTAATATGGAGTCACATGATGAGATATCACAAGTCCCACCATAGATCAGAGTACTGAAGAGGGTTAAAATGGAGTCACATGATGGAGATATCACACGTCCAACCATAGATCGGAGTACTGCGGAGGGTTAATATGGAGTCACATGATGGAGATATCACACGTGTCCCCCCATATATCAGAGTACTGCGCAGGGTTAATATTGAGTCACTTGATGGAGATAGCACACGTGTCCCCCCCATATATCAGTACCGTGGAGGGTTAATATGGAGTCACATGATGAGATATCACAAGTCCCACCATAGATCAGAGTACTGTGGAGGGTTAATATGGAGTCACATGATGGAGAAATCACAAGTCCCACCATAGATCAGAGTACTGCGGAGGGTTAATATGGAGTCACATGATGGAGATATCACACGTGTTCCCCCATATATCAGAGTACTGTGGAGGGTTAATATGGAGTCACATGATGAGATATCACACGTGTCCCCCCATATATCAGAGTACTGTGGAGGGTTAATATGGAGTCACATGATGGACATATCACACGTCCCACCATAGATCAGAGTAATGCGGAGGGTTAATATGGAGTCACATGATGAGATATCACAGGTGTCCCCCATATATCTGAGTACCGTGGAGGGTTAATATGGAGTCACATGATGGAGATATCACACGTCCCACCATAGATCAGAGTACTGCGGAGGGTTAATATGGAGTCACATGATGGAAATATCACACGTGTCCCTCCATATATCCGAGTACTGCGAAGGGTTAATATGGAGTCACATGATGGAGATATCACACATTTCCCCCCCATATATCAGAGTACTGCGGAGGGTTAATGTGGAGTCACATGATGGAAATATCACACGTGTCCCCCCATATTTCCGAGTATTGCGAAGGGTTAATGTAGAGTCACATGATGGAGATATCACACATGTCCCCCCATATATCAGAGTACTGCGAAGTGTTAATATGGAGTCACATGATGAAGATGTCACACGTCCCCCCATTTATCAGAGTACTGCTGAGGGTTAATATGGAGTGTCACAGGGTCCTACTCCGATACCACACAATCAACAGAGCCAGCGAAGAGTGAACAATCCCAAGACCTTTATTTAGGCAAAAACACGAAAGATTCATATAATCCATCACACAAAGGATAAAATAGTCCAGAACACGAATGCAGCTCAGTAACAGGATAAAAGTCCAACAATCCAGCAGACAGGATAAAAAGTGGTCCATATGCTTCCCCTTCTCTCTGATGTGCTGTGTTCACCTTCTTCCACACCAGACTGATCTGTGTCTCCACTCCCTGATATTTACAAGTCTTTCTCCTCATTCACAGGTCAGGAGGGGGGAAGTTCTCAGGGGCTCATTGTTTCAACAAGCTAGGTCAACATGTCATTAACATATTAGCAAACAACATTATTCACTGACCCTGTGGAGAGATAACAATACAGAACTGTGGGGAGAATATCAGATGGAAAATAACAACTCATCCTACAAGAGAACACCATGAAAATAAGTAAAATAGAAATATACACAAAATGATACCCACATAACATATCCCACCATCACATGGAGTCACATGATGGAGTTATCACACGTGTCCCCCCATATATCAGAGTACTATGGAGGGTTAATATGGAGTCACATGATGGAGATATCACACGTGTCCCCCCATATATCAGAGTACTGCGGAGGGTTAATATGGAGTCACATGATGGAGATATCACACGTCCCACCATAGATCAGAGTACTGCGGAGGGTTAATATGGAGTCACATGATGGAGATGTCACACGTCCCACCATAGATCAGAGTACTGCGGAGGGTTAATATGGAGTCACATGATAGAGATATCACACGTGTCCCCCCATATATCAGAGCACTGCGGAGGGTTAATATGGAGTCACATGATGGAGATATCACACGTGTCCCCCCATATATCAGAGTACTGTGGAGGGTTAATATGGAGTCACATGATGGAGATATCACACGTCCCACCATAGATCAGAGTACTGTGGAGGGTTAATATGGAGTCACATGATGGAGATATCACACGTCCCACCATAGATCAGAGTACTGTGGAGGGTTAATATGGAGTCACATGATGAGATATCACACGTGTCCCACATATATCAGAGTACTGCGGAGGGTTAATATGGAGTCACATGATGGAGATATCACACGTCCCACCATAGATCGGAGTACTGCGGAGGGTTAATATGGAGTCACATGATGGAGATATCACACGTGTCCCCCCATATATCAGAGTACTGCGGAGGGTTAATATGGAGTCACATGATGGAGATATCACACGTCCCACCATAGATCAGAGTACTGCGGAGGGTTAATATGGAGTCACATGATGGAGATATCACACGCCCCACCATAGATCAGAGTACTGCGGAGGGTTAATATGGAGTCACATGATGGAGATATCACACGTGTCCCCCCATAGATCAGAGTACTGTGGAGGGTTAATATGGAGTCACGTGATGAGATATCACACGTGTCCCACATATATCAGAGTACTGCGGAGGGTTAATATGGAGTCACATGATGGAGATATCACACGTCCCACCATAGATCGGAGTACTGCAGAGGGTTAATATGGAGTCACATGATGGAGATATCACACGTGTCCCCCCATATATCAGAGTACTGCGGAGGGTTAATATTGAGTCACTTGATGGAGATAGCACACGTGTCCCCCCCATATATCAGTACCGTGGAGGGTTAATATGGAGTCACATGATGAGATATCACAAGTCCCACCATAGATCAGAGTACTGTGGAGGGTTAATATGGAGTCACATGATGGAGAAATCACAAGTCCCACCATAGATCAGAGTACTGCGGAGGGTTAATATGGAGTCACATGATGAGATATCACACGTGTCCCCCCATATATCAGAGTACTGTGGAGGGTTAATGTGGAGTCACATGATGGAAATATCACATGTGTCCCTCCATATATCCGAGTACTGCGAAGGGTTAATATGGAGTCACATGATGGAGATATCACACATTTCCCCCCCATATATCAGAGTACTGCGGAGGGTTAATGTGGAGTCACATGATGGAAATATCACACGTGTCCCCCCATATTTCCGAGTATTGCGAAGGGTTAATGTAGAGTCACATGATGGAGATATCACACATGTCCCCCCATATATCAGAGTACTGCGAAGTGTTAATATGGAGTCACATGATGAAGATGTCACACGTCCCCCCATTTATCAGAGTACTGCTGAGGGTTAATATGGAGTGTCACAGGGTCCTACTCCGATACCACACAATCAACAGAGCCAGCGAAGAGTGAACAATCCCAAGACCTTTATTTAGGCAAAAACACGAAAGATTCATATAATCCATCACACAAAGGATAAAATAGTCCAAAACACGAATGCAGCTCAGTAACAGGATAAAAGTCCAACAATCCAGCAGACAGGATAAAAAGTGGTCCATATGCTTCCCCTTCTCTCTGATGTGCTGTGTTCACCTCCTTCCACACCAGACTGATCTGTGTCTCCCCTCCCTGATATTTACAAGTCTTTCTCCTCATTCACAGGTCAGGAGGGGGGAAGTTCTCAGGGGCTCATTGTTTCAACAAGCTAGGTCAACATGTCATTAACATATTAGCAAACAACATTATTCACTGACCCTGTGGAGAGATAACAATACAGAACTGTGGGGAGAATATCAGATGGAAAATAACAACTCATCCTACAAGAGAACACCATGAAAATAAGTAAAATAGAAATATACACAAAATGATACCCACATAACATATCCCACCATCACATGGAGTCACATGATGGAGTTATCACACGTGTCCCCCCATATATCAGAGTACTATGGAGGGTTAATATGGAGTCACATGATGGAGATATCACACGTGTCCCCCCATATATCAGAGTACTGTGGAGGGTTAATATGGAGTCACATGATGGAAATATCACACGTGTCCCCCCATATTTCCGAGTATTGCGAAGGGTTAATGTAGAGTCACATGATGGAGATATCACACGTCCCACCATAGATCAGAGTACTGCGGAGGGTTAATATGGAGTCACATGATAGAGATATCACACGTGTCCCCCCATATATCATAGCACTGCGGAGGGTTAATATGGAGTCACATGATGGAGATATCACACGTGTCCCCCCATATATCAGAGTACTGTGGAGGGTTAATATGGAGTCACATGATGGAGATATCACACGTCCCACCATAGATCAGAGTACTGCGGAGGGTTAATATGGAGTCACATGATGGAGATATCACACGTCCCACCATAGATCAGAGTACTGTGGAGGGTTAATATGGAGTCACATGATGAGATATCACACGTGTCCCACATATATCAGAGTACTGCGGAGGGTTAATATGGAGTCACATGATTGAGATATCACACGTCCCACCATAGATCGGAGTACTGCGGAGGGTTAATATGGAGTCACATGATGGAGATATCACACGTGTCCCCCCATATATCAGAGTACTGCGGAGGGTTAATATGGAGTCACATGATGGAGATATCACACGTCCCACCATAGATCAGAGTACTGCGGAGGGTTAATATGGAGTCACATGATGGAGATATCACACGCCCCACCATAGATCAGAGTACTGCGGAGGGTTAATATGGAGTCACATGATGGAGATATCACACGTGTCCCCCCATAGATCAGAGTACTGTGGAGGGTTAATATGGAGTCACATGATGAGATATCACACGTGTCCCACATATATCAGAGTACTGCGGAGGGTTAATATGGAGTCACATGATGGAGATATCACACGTCCCACCATAGATCGGAGTACTGCGGAGGGTTAATATGGAGTCACATGATGGAGATATCACACGTGTCCCCCCATATATCAGAGTACTGTGGAGGGTTAATATTGAGTCACTTGATGGAGATAGCACACGTGTCCCCCCCATATATCAGTACCGTGGAGGGTTAATATGGAGTCACATGATGAGATATCACAAGTCCCACCATAGATCAGAGTACTGTGGAGGGTTAATATGGAGTCACATGATGGAGAAATCACAAGTCCCACCATAGATCAGAGTACTGCGGAGGGTTAATATGGAGTCACATGATGGAGATATCACATGTGTTCCCCCATATATCAGAGTACTGTGGAGGGTTAATATGGAGTCACATGATGAGATATCACACGTGTCCCCCCATATATCAGAGTACTGTGGAGGGTTAATATGGAGTCACATGATGGACATATCACACGTCCCACCATAGATCAGAGTTATGCGGAGGGTTAATATGGAGTCACATGATGAGATATCACAGGTGTCCACCATATATCTGAGTACCGTGGAGGGTTAATATGGAGTCACATGATGGAGATATCACACGTCCCACCATAGATCAGAGTACTGCGGAGGGTTAATATGGAGTCACATGATGGAAATATCACACGTGTCCCTCCATATATCCGAGTATTGCGAAGGGTTAATGTAGAGTCACATGATGGAGATATCACACATGTCCCCCCATATATCAGAGTACTGCGAAGTGTTAATATGGAGTCACATGATGAAGATGTCACACGTCCCCCCATTTATCAGAGTACTGCTGAGGGTTAATATGGAGTGTCACAGGGTCCTACTCCGATACCACACAATCAACAGAGCCAGCGAAGAGTGAACAATCCCAAGACCTTTATTTAGGCAAAAACACGAAAGATTCATATAATCCATCACACAAAGGATAAAATAGTCCAAAACATGAATGCAGCTCAGTAACAGGATAAAAGTCCAACAATCCAGCAGACAGGATAAAAAGTGGTCCATATGCTTCCCCTTCTCTCTGATGTGCTGTGTTCACCTCCTTCCACACCAGACTGATCTGTGTCTCCCCTCCCTGATATTTACAAGTCTTTCTCCTCATTCACAGGTCAGGAGGGGGGAAGTTCTCAGGGGCTCATTGTTTCAACAAGCTAGGTCAACATGTCATTAACATATTAGCAAACAACATTATTCACTGACCCTGTGGAGAGATAACAATACAGAACTGTGGGGAGAATATCAGATGGAAAATAACAACTCATCCTACAAGAGAACACCATGAAAATAAGTAAAATAGAAATATACACAAAATGATACCCACATAACATATCCCACCATCACATGGAGTCACATGATGGAGTTATCACACGTGTCCCCCCATATATCAGAGTACTATGGAGGGTTAATATGGAGTCACATGATGGAGATATCACACGTGTCCCCCCATATATCAGAGTACTGTGGAGGGTTAATATGGAGTCACATGATGGAGTTATCACACCTGTCCCCCCATATATCCGAGTACTGCGGAGGGTTAATATGGAGTAACATGATGGAAATATCACACCTGTCCCCCCATATATCCGAGTACTGCGGAGGGTTAATATGGAGTCACATGATGGAGATATCACACGTGTCCCCCCATATATCCGAGTACTGCGGAGGGTTAAGATGGAGTCACATGATGGAGGTATGCCACGTCCCCCCATATATCCGAGTACTGCGGAGGGTTAATATGGAGTCACAAGGTGGAGGTGTGCCACGTCCCCCCATATATCCGAGTACTGCGGAGGGTTAATATGGAGTCACATGATTGAAATTTCACACCTGTCCTGTTATGATCCCAGTGGTAGAGGATCTCTGGTATTCCGGCAAGATAGCAAAAACATAAATACTGCTCTAGGGAGGTGGAAACTGGGCTAACCGCATACCTGATCCTAACACACACAACTAGAAGCAGCCGGTGAACGTGCCTACGTTGGTTCTAGACGTCTCGAGCCAGCCGGAGTACTGACTACCCCTAGAGGGAAAATAAGACCTCACTTGCCTCCAGAGAAATTGAACCCCAAAGATATAGAAAGCCCCCAACAAATAATAACGGTGAGGCAAGAGGAAAACACAAACGTAGAGATGAACTAGATTCAGCAAAGTGAGGCCCACTAATCTAGATAGACAGAAAATAGATAGTGGACTATGCGGTCAGCAGAAAACCCTACAAAAACATCCACGCTGAACATTCAAGAACCCCCACATCGACTGACGGTGCGGAGGGAGAATATCAGCCCCCTAGAGCTTCCGGCGAGCCAGAAAATCAAATATTAAGCAAGCTGGACAAAGACACTGAAAAATGCAAACGATCCAAATTATACAAAACGGACTTAGCTTTTCTTGCATGAGACAGACTGAAAGGAATCCGGAGGAGACCATATAAGTCTAAATACAACGATGCCAGGCAAGAGACTGAGTCCGGAGGAGACTTAAATAGGGAACACCCGCTGCTTAACGACACAGCTGGAGCTCAGGCCTGCAACAAGACATGCCTAACACAATACCGTTAGTGACCACCAGAGGGAGCCCAGAAACACAGTTCACAACACTGTCCCCCATATATCCGAGTACTGCGGAGGGTTAATATGGAGTCACATGATGGAGATATCACACGTCCCCCATATATCAGAGTACTGCGGAGGGTTAATATTGAGTCACATGATGGAGTTATCACACGTGTCCCCCCATATATCCGAGTACTGCGGATGGTTAATATGGAGTCACATGATAGAAATATCACACGTGTCCCCCCATATATCCGAGTACTGCGGAGGGTTAATATGGATTCATATGATGGAAATATCACACGTCCCCCCATATATCCGTGTACTAAGGAGGGTTGATATGGAGTCACATGATGAGATATCACACGTGTCCCCCCATATATCAGAGTACTGTGGAGGGTTAATATGGAGTCACTTGATGGAAATATCACACGTCCCCCCATATATCAGCACTGCGAAGGGTTAATATGGAGTCACATGATGGAAATATCACACGTCCCCCCATATATCAGAGCACTGCGAAGCGTTTATATGGAGTCACATGATGGAGATATCACACACGTCCCCCCAAATATCAGAGTACTGCGGAGGGTTAATATGGAGTCACATGATGGAGATATCACACGTCCCCCCATATATCAGAGTACTGCGGAGGGTTAATATGGAGTCACATGATGGAAATATCACACGTGTCCCCCCATATATCAGAGTATTGTGGAGGGTTAATATGGAGTCACATGATGAGATATCACACGTCCCACCATATATCAGAGTACTGCGGAGGGTTAATATGGAGTCACATGATGGAAATATCACACGTCCCCCCATATATCAGTGTACTGCGGAGGGTTAATATGGAGTCACATGATGGAGATATCACACGTCCCCCCATATATCAGAGTACTGCGGAGGGTTAATATGGAGTCACATGATGGAAATATCACACGTGTCCCCCCATATATCAGAGTATTGTGGAGGGTTAATATGGAGTCACATGATGAGATATCACACGTCCCACCATATATCAGAGTACTGCGGAGGGTTAATATGGAGTCACATGATGGAAATATCACACGTCCCCCCATATATCAGTGTACTGCGGAGGGTTAATATGGAGTCACATGATGGAGATATCACACGTCCCCCCATATATCAGAGTACTGCGGAGGGTTAATATGGAGTCACATGATGGAAATATCACACGTGTCCCCCCATATATCAGAGTATTGTGGAGGGTTAATATGGAGTCACATGATGAGATATCACACGTCCCACCATATATCAGAGTACTGCGGAGGGTTAATATGGAGTCACATGATGGAGATATCACACGTCCCACGATAGATCAGAGTACTGCGGAGGGTTAATATGGAGTCACATGATGGAAATATCACGCGTCCCCCCATATATCAGAGTACGGTGGAGGGTTAATATGGAGTCACATGATGGAGATATCACACGTCCCCCCATATATCAGTACTGTGGAGGGTTAATATGGAGTCACATGATGGAGATATCACACGTCCCACCATAGATCAGAGTACTGCGGAGGGTTAATTTGGAGTCACATGATGGAGATATCACACGTTTCCCCCCATATATCCGAGTACTGCGGAGGCTTAATATGGAGTCACATGATGGAGATATCACACGTCCCCCCATAGATCAGAGTACTGTGGAGGGTTAATATGGAGTCACATGATGGAGATATCACACGTCCCACCATAGATCAGAGTACTGCGGAGGGTTAATTTGGAGTCACATGATGGAGATATCACACGTTTCCCCCCATATATCAGAGTACTGTGGAGGGTTAATATGGAGTCACATGATGGAGATATCACACGTCCCCCCATAGATCAGAGTACTGTGGAGGGTTAATATGGAGTCACATGATGGAGATATCACACGTCCCCCCATAGATCAGAGTACTGTGGAGGGTTAATATGGAGTCACATGATGGAGGTATCACACGTCCCACCATAGATCAGAGTACTGCGGAGGGTTAATATGGAGTCACATGATGGAAATATCACACGTCCCCCCATATATCAGAGTAAGTGGAGGATTAATATGGAGTCACATGATGGAGATATCACACGTCCCCCCATATATCAGAGTACTGTGGAGGGTTAATATGGAGTCACATGATGGAGATATCACACGTGTCCCCCCATATATCCGAGTACTGCGGAGGGTTAATATGAAGTCACATGATGGAGATATCACACGTCCCACCATAGATCAGAGTACTGCGGAGGGTTAATATGGCGTCACATGATGGAGATATCACACGTCCCACCATAGATCAGAGTACTGCGGAGGGTGAATTTGGAGTCACATGATGGAGATATTACACGTGTCCCCCCATATATCAGAGTACTGCGGAGGGTTAATATGGAGTCACATGATGGACATATCACACGTATCCCCCCATATATCAGAGTACTGTGGAGGGTTAATATGGAGTCACATGATGGAAATATCACACGTCCCCCCATATATCAGAGCACTGCGAAGCGTTAATATGGAGTCACATGATGGAGATATCACACGTCCCCCCATAGATCAGAGTACTGTGGAGGGTTAATATGGTATCACATGATGGAGATATCACACGTGTCCCCCCATATATCCGAGTACTGTTGAGGGTTAATATGAAGTCACATGATGGAGATATCACACGTGTCCCCCCATAGATCAGAGTACTGTGGAGGGTTAATATGGAGTCACATGATGGAGATATCACACGTCCCACCATAGATCCGAGTACTGCGGAGGGTTAATTTGGAGTCACTTGATGGAGATATCACACGTGTCCCCCCATATATCCGAGTACTGTGGAGGGTTAATATGGAGTCACATGATGAGATATCACACGTGTCCCCCCATATATCAGATTACTGTGGAGGGTTAATATGGAGTCACATGATGGAGATATCACACATCCCACCATAGATCCGAGTACTGCGGAGGGTGAATTTGGAGTCACATGATGAGATATCACACGTGTCCCCCCATATATCAGATTACTGCGGAGGGTTAATATGGAGTCACATGATGAGATATCACACGTGTCCCCCCATATATCAGATTACTGTGGAGGGTTAATATAGATTCACATGATGGAGATATCACACGTCCCACCATATATCATAGTACTGCAGAGGGTTAATATGGAGTCACATGATGGAGATATTACACGTGTCCCCCCATATATCAGTACTGTGGAGGGTTAATGTGGAGTCACATGATGGACATAACACACGTGTCCCCCCATATATCAGAGTACTGTGGAGGGTTAATATGGAGTCACATGATGGAGATATCACACGCGTCCCCCCATATATCAGAGTACTGCGGAGGGTTAATATGGAGTCACATGATGGAGATATCACACACGTCCCCCCATATATCAGAGTACTGCGGAGGGTTAATATGGAGTCACATGATGGAGATATCACACGTCCCCCCATATATCAGAGTACTGCGGAGGGTTAATATTGAGTCACATGATGGAGATATCACACGTCCCCCATATATCAGAGTACTGCGAAGGGTTAATATGGAGTCACATGATGGAGATATCACACATGTCCCCCCATATATCAGAGTACTGTGAAGGGTTAATATGGAGTCACATGATGGAGATATCACACGTCCCACCATAGATCAGAGTACTGCGGAGGGTTAATATGGAGTGTCACAGGGTCCTACTCCCATACCACACAATCAACAGAGCCAGCGAAGAGTGAACAATCCCAAGACCTTAATTAGGCAAAAACACGAAAGGTTCATATAATCCACCACACAAAGGATAAATTAGTCCAGAACACGAATGCAGTTCAGTAACAGGATAAAAATCCAACAATCCAGCAGACAGAGGATAAAAAATGGTCCATATGCTTCCCCTTCTCTCTGATGTGCTGTGTTCACCTCCTTCCACACCAGACTGATCTGTGTCTCCTGTTGTGAATTCCGTTCTTGAACTCCCTCCTGTGGTCATGAATGATACTTCGGCGAGTTCTGTCCGTGGACTCCCTCTGGTGGCTGTGAGTGGAACTGCTGGTTCTGAGGTTGCTTCTTCAGCTGCCCTCGTTTGCGGCTGGGTTGGCTTCTCTATTTAACTCCACTCAGATCGTTACTCCATACCAGCTGTCAATGTATTAGCACTGGTTCAGATCTCTCTCGGATCTTTCTGATGACCTGTCTACTCCAGCAGAAGCTAAGTCCCTGCTAGTTCATTTGTTGTTCATTGTGTACTGAATATATTTCTTAGTACTTGCTAAGTTCTAGTCCAGCTTGCTAACATGATATTGCCTTGCTAGCTGGAAGCTTTGGGTTGCAGAGTGGCACCTCCGCACCGTGAGTCGGTGCGGGGGTCTTTTTGCACACTCTGCGTGGCTTTTTGTAGTTTTTTGTGCTGACTACATAGATCTCTTTCCTATCCTCAGTCTATCTAGTAAGTCTGGCCTCCTTTGCTGAAACCTGTTTCATCCCTGTGTTTGTGACTTTCCTCTTAACTCACAGTTAATATATGTGGGGGGCTGCCTTTACCTTTGGGGAATTTTCTCTGAGGCAAGGTAAGGCTTATTTTCCTATCTTTAGGGGTAGTTAGCTCGTAGGCTGTGAAGAGGCGTCTAGGGAGAGTTAGGTACGCTCCACAGCTATTTCTAGTGTGTGTGTTATAGGATTAGGATTTGCAGTCAGCAGAGTTCCCACTTCCCAGAGCTCGTCCTGTCTTCTAGTTTAACCATCAGGTCATTCCAGGTGCACCTAACCACCAGGTCCATAACAGTACAGCTGGCCCACAAAGTGTTAATGCATCTCAATAGAGGGATAAGAGAAGTTCTGAGACCATTTTTTTTTCTCTGCAGTGTGTTTTGTCTTTCTTTTCCCCTTAACCTCTGGGTGGTTCAGGACTCAGGTGTAGATATGGACATTCAAGGTCTGTCCTCTTGTGTTGATCACCTCACTGCGAGGGTACAAAGCATTCAAGATTATGTAGTTCAGAATCCTATGTTAGAGCCTAGAATTCCAATTCCTGATTTGTTTTTTGGAGATAGATCAAAATTTCTGAATTTCAAAAATGATTGTAAACTGTTTCTTGCTTTGAAACCCCGCTCCTCTGGTGACCCCATTCAGCAAGTAAAAATCATTATTTCTTTGTTACGTGGCGACCCACAAGACTGGGCATTCTCCCTTGCGCCAGGAGATCCTGCATTGCTTAATGTAGATGCGTTTTTTCTGGCGCTTGGATTGCTTTATGACGAACCTAACTCTGTGGATCAGGCAGAGAAAATCTTGCTAGCTTTGTGTCAAGGTCAGGATGAAGCGGAGGTATATTGCCAGAAGTTTAGAAAGTGGTCTGTGCTTACTCAATGGAATGAGTGTGCCCTTGCAGCAATTTTCAGAAAAGTTCTTTCTGAAGCCCTTAAGGATGTTATGGTGGGGTTTCCCACGCCTGCTGGTCTGAATGAATCAATGTCCTTGGCCATTCAGATCGATCGGCGCTTGTGTGAACGCAAGGTTGTGCGCCATTTGGCGGTGTCCTCTGAGCAGAGGCCTGAGCCTATGCAATGTGATGGGACTTTGACCAGAGCTGAACGGCAAGAACACAGATGTCAGAATGGGCTGTGTTTTTACTGTGGTGACCCCACTCATGCTATCTCTGATTGTCCTAAGCGCACTAAGCGGTTCGCTAGGTCCGTCGCCATTGGTACTGTACAGCCTAAATTTCTTTTGTCCGTTACTCTGATTTGCTCTTTGTCGTCCTACTCTGTTATGGCATTTGTGGACTCAGGCGCTGCCCTGAATTTGATGGACTTAGAGTTTGCCAGGCGCTGTGGTTTTTTCTTGGAGCCCTTGCAGTATCCTATTCCATTAAGGGGAATTGATGCTACGCCTTTGGCCAAGAATAAGCCTCAGTACTGGACTCAATTGACCGTGTGCATGGCTCCTGTACATCAGGAAGATGTTCGCTTTTCTGTGTCCAGTTGGGGTTGTCAAGGGGTACATGGTGACGTTCCGTTGTCAATTTCTCCTTCTACTCCTTCTGAAGTCCCTGAGTTTTTGTCGGATTACCGAGATGTATTCGATGAGCCCAAATCCAGTGCCCTACCTCCTCATAGGGATTGTGATTGTGCTATTAATTTGATTCCTGGTAGTAAATTTCCTAAGGGACGACTTTTCAATTTATCTGTGCCGGAACACGCCGCTATGCAGAGTTATATAAAGGAGTCCTTGGAGAAAGGGCATATTCGCCCGTCGTCGTCACCGTTGGGAGCAGGGTTCTTTTTTGTGGCCAAGAAGGATGGTTCTCTGAGACCTTGTATAGATTACCGCCTTCTCAATAAAATCACGGTCAAATTTCAGTACCCTTTGCCTCTACTGTCTGATTTGTTTGCTCGGATTAAGGGGGCTAGTTGGTTCACCAAGATAGATCTTCGAGGGGCGTATAATCTGGTGCGTATTAAACAGGGCGATGAATGGAAAACAGCATTTAATACGCCCGAGGGCCATTTTGAGTACCTGGTGATGCCATTCGGGCTTTCTAATGCTCCATCTGTGTTTCAGTCCTTTATGCATGACATCTTCCGAAAGTATTTGGATAGATTCATTATTGTATATTTGGATGATATTTTGGTCTTTTCGGATGATTGGGAGTCTCATGTGAAGCAGGTCAGAATGGTGTTCCAGGTTCTTCGTGCTAATTCTTTGTTTGTGAAGGGGTCTAAATGTCTCTTCGGAGTTCAGAAGGTTTCCTTTTTGGGTTTCATTTTTTCCCCTTCTACTATCGAGATGGATCCTGTTAAAGTTCAGGCCATTTATGATTGGACTCAGCCTACATCTGTGAAGAGCCTTCAGAAATTCTTGGGCTTTGCTAATTTTTACCGTCGCTTCATCGCTAATTTTTCTAGTGTTAAACCGTTGACTGATTTGACCAAGAAAGGTGCTGATGTGGTGAATTGGTCCTCTGCGGCCGTTGAGGCTTTTCGGGAGTTGAAACGTCGTTTCTCTTCGGCCCCTGTGTTGTGTCAGCCAGATGTTTCGCTCCCTTTTCAGGTCGAGGTTGATGCTTCTGAGATTGGAGCAGGGGCTGTTTTGTCTCAAAGATCTTCTGATGGCTCTGTGATGAAGCCATGTGCTTTCTTTTCTAGAAAGTTTTTGCCTGCTGAGCGTAATTATGATGTTGGCAATCGGGAGTTGTTGGCCATGAAGTGGGCGTTCGAGGAGTGGCGACATTGGCTTGAGGGAGCCAAGCATCGCGTAGTGGTCTTAACAGATCACAAAAATCTGACTTATCTCGAGTCTGCTAAGCGGTTGAATCCTAGACAGGCTCGATGGTCGCTGTTTTTCTCCCGTTTCAATTTTGGTGGTTTCATACCTTCCGGGTTCTAAGAATGTGAAGGCCGATGCCCTTTCTAGGAGTTTTGTGCCTGATTCCCCGGGAGTTCCTGAGCCGGCTGGTATTCTCCAAGAGGGGGTAATTCTGTCTGCCATCTCACCTGATTTGCGGCGGGCGCTGCAGGAGTTTCAGGCTGATAGACCTGACCGTTGTCCAGCAGAAAAACTGTTTGTCCCTGATAGATGGACTAGTAGAGTTATCTCTGAGGTTCATTGTTCGGTGTTGGCTGGTCATCCTGGGATTTTTGGTACCAGAGATTTGGTGGCTAGGTCCTTTTGGTGGCCTTCCTTGTCGCGGGATGTGCGTTCTTTTGTGCAGTCTTGTGGGACTTGTGCTCGGGCCAAGCCCTGCTGTTCTCGTGCCAGTGGGTTACTTTTGCCCTTGCCAGTCCCGAAAAGGCCTTGGACGCATGTTTCCATGGATTTTATTTCAGATCTCCCTGTCTCTCAAAGGATGTCGGTCATCTGGGTGGTTTGTGATCGCTTCTCTAAGATGGTCCATTTGGTACCCTTGCCTAAATTACCTTCCTCCTCTGATTTGGTTCCACTATTTTTCCAGCATGTGGTTCGTTTGCATGGCATTCCGGAGAACATCGTGTCGGACAGAGGTTCCCAGTTTGTTTCAAGGTTTTGGCGGTCCTTTTGTGCTAAGATGGGCATTGATTTGTCTTTCTCTTCGGCTTTCCATCCTCAGACAAATGGCCAAACCGAACGAACTAATCAGACTTTGGAGACCTATCTGAGATGCTTTGTTTCTGCTGATCATGATGATTGGGTGACCTTCTTGCCATTGGCTGAGTTCGCCCTTAATAATCGGGCCAGTTCGGCTACCTTGGTTTCGCCTTTTTTTTTGTAATTCTGGTTTTCATCCTCGTTTTTCTTCAGGGCAGGTTGAGCCTTCGGACTGTCCTGGTGTGGATTCTGTGGTGGACAGGTTGCAGCAAATTTGGACTCATGTAGTGGACAATTTGACATTGTCCCAGGAGAAGGCTCAACGTTTCACCAACCACCGTCGCTGTGTTGGTCCCCGACTTCGTGTTGGGGATTTGGTTTGGTTGTCATCTCGTCATGTCCCTATGAAGGTTTCTTCTCCTAAGTTTAAGCTTCGTTTCATTGGTCCTTATAAGATTTCTGAAATTCTCAATCCTGTGTCGTTTCGCTTGGCCCTTCCAGCTTCTTTTGCCATCCATAATGTGTTCCATAGGTCGTTGACCCTCCTGCTCCGGTGTTGGTCGAGGGGGAGTTGGAGTATGTGGTGGAGAAGATTTTGGATTCTCGTATTTCGAGACGGAAACTTCAGTACCTGGTCAAATGGAAGGGCTATGGTCAGGAGGATAATTCCTGGGTTTTTGCCTCCGATGTCCATGCGCGCCGAGTTGGTTCGTGCCTTTCATTTTGCTCGTCCTGATCGGCCTGGGGGCTCTGGTGAGGGTTCGGTGACCCCTCCTCAAGGGGGGGGGGTACTGTTGTGAATTCCGTTCTTGAACTCCCTCCTGTGGTCATGAATGATACTTCGGCGAGTTCTGTCCGTGGACTCCCTCTGGTGGCTGTGAGTGGAACTGCTGGTTCTGAGGTTGCTTCTTCAGCTGCCCTCGTTTGCGGCTGGGTTGGCTTCTCTATTTAACTCCACTCAGATCGTTACTCCATACCAGCTGTCAATGTATTAGCACTGGTTCAGATCTCTCTCGGATCTTTCTGATGACCTGTCTACTCCAGCAGAAGCTAAGTCCCTGCTAGTTCATTTGTTGTTCATTGTGTACTGAATATATTTCTTAGTACTTGCTAAGTTCTAGTCCAGCTTGCTAACATGATATTGCCTTGCTAGCTGGTAGCTCTGGGTTGCAGACTGGCACCTCCGCACCGTGAGTCGGTGCGGGGGTCTTTTTGCACACTCTGCGTGGCTTTTTGTAGTTTTTTGTGCTGACCACATAGATCTCTTTCCTATCCTCAGTCTATCTAGTAAGTCTGGCCTCATTTGCTGAAACCTGTTTCATCCCTGTGTTTGTGACTTTCCTCTTAACTCACAGTTAATATATGTGGGGGGCTGCCTTTACCTTTGGGGAATTTTCTCTGAGGCAAGGTAAGGCTTATTTTCCTATCTTTAGGGGTAGTTAGCTCTTAGGCTGTGAAGAGGCGTCTAGGGAGAGTTAGGTACGCTCCACAGCTATTTCTAGTGTGTGTGTTATAGGATTAGGATTTGCGGTCAGCAGAGTTTCCACTTCCCAGAGCTCGTCCTGTCTTCTAGTTTAACCATCAGGTCATTCCAGGTGCACCTAACCACCAGGTCCATAACAGTCTCCCCTCCCTGATATTTACAAGTCTCCCTCCTCATTCACAGGTCTGGAGGGGGGAAGTTCTCAGGGGCTCATTGTTTCAACAAGCTAGGTCAACATGTCATTAACATATTAGCAAACAACATTATTCACTGACCCTGTAGAGAGATAACAATACAGAACTGTGGGGAGAATATCAGATGGAAAATAACAACTCATCCTACAAGAGAACACCATGAAAATAAGTAAAATAGAAATATACACAAACTGATACCCACATAACATATTCCACCATCACATGGAGTCACATGATGGAGTTATCACACGTGTCCCCCCATATATCAGAGTACTGTGGAGGGTTAATATGGAGTCACATGATGGAGTTATCACACCTGTCCCCCCATATATCCGAGTACTGCGGAGGGTTAATATGGAGTCACATGATGGAGTTATCACATGTGTCCCCCCATATATTCGAGTACTGCGGAGGGTTAATATGGAGTCACATGATGGAAATATCACACGTCACCCCATATATCAAAGTACTGCGGAGGGTTAATATGGAGTCACATGATGGAGGTATGCCACGTCCCCCCATATATCAGAGTACTGTGGAGGGTTAATATGGAGTCACATGATGGAGATATCACACGTCCCACGATAGATCCGAGTACTGCGGAGGGTTAATTTGGAGTCACATGATGAGATATCACACGTGTCCCCCATATATCAGATTACTGCGGAGGGTTAATATAGAGTCACATGATGGAGATATCACTGTCCCACCATAGATCAGAGTACTGCGGAGGGTTAATATGGAGTCACATAATGGAGATATCACACGTGTCCCGCCATATATCAGAGTACTGCAGAGGGTTACTATGGAGTCACATGATGGAGATATCACACACGTCCCCCCGTCCCCCCATATATCAGAGTTCTGCGAAGGGTTAATATGGAGTCACATGATGGACATATCACACATGTCCCCCCATATATCAGAGTACTGTGGAGGGTTACTATGGAGTCACATGATGGAGATATCACACATGTCCCCCCATATATCAGAATTCTGCGAAGGGTTAATATGGAGTCACATGATGGACATATCACACATGTCCCCCCATATATCAGAGTACTTCGAAGGGTTAATATGGAGTCACATGATGGAGATATCACACGTCCCACCATAGATCAGAGTACTGCGGAGGGTTAATATGGAGTGTCACAGGGTCCTACTCCCATACCACACAATCAACAGAGCCAGCGAAGAGTGAACAATCCCAAGACTTTTATTAGGCAAAAACACGAAAGGTTCATATAATCCACCACACAAAGGATAAAATAGTCCAGAACACGAATGCAGTTCAGTAACAGGATAAAAGTCCAACAATCCAGCAGACAGAGGATAAAAAATGGTCCATATGCTTCCCCTTCTCTCTGATGTGTTGTGTTCACCTCCTTCCACACCAGACTGATCTGTGTCTCCCCTCCCTGATATTTACAAGTCTCCCTCCTCATTCACAGGTCAGGAGGGGGAAGGTCTCAGGGGCTCATTGTCTCAACAAGCTAGGTCAACATGTCATTAGCATATTGGCAAACAACAGTATTCACTGACCCTGTGGAGAGATAACAATACAGAACTGTGGGGAGAATATCAGATGGCAAATAACAAAATGATACCCACATAACATATCCCACCATCACATGGAGTCACATGATGGAGTTATCACACGTGTCCCCCCATATATCAGAGTACTCTGGAGGGTTAATATGGAGTCACATGATGGAGTTATCACACCTGTCCCCCCATATATCCGAGTACTGCGGAGGGTTAATATGGAGTCACATGATGGAAATATCACACCTGTCCCCCCATATATCCGAGTACTGCGGAGGGTTAATATGGAGTCATATGATGGAGGTATGCCACGTCCCCCCATATATCAGAGTACTGCGGAGGGTTAATATGGAGTCACATGATGGAAATATCACACGTCCCCCAATATATCCGAGTACTAAGGAGGGTTGATATGGAGTCACATGATGAGATATCACACGTCCCACCATATATCAGAGTACTGCGGAGGGTTAATATGGAGTCACATGATGGAGTTATGACACATGTCCCCCCATATATCAGAGTACTGCGAAGGGTTAATATGGAGTCACATGATGGAGATATCACACGTGTCCCCCCATATATCAGAGTACTGCGGAGGGTTAATATGGAGTCACATGATGAGATATCACACGTGTCCCCCCATATATCCAAGTACTGCGAAGGGTTAATATGGAGTCACATGATGAGATATCACACATGTCCCCCCATATATCAGAGTACTGTGGAGGGTTAAAATGGAGTCACATGATGGAAATATCACACGTCCCCCCATATATCAGAGCACTGTGAAGGGTTAATATGTAGTCACATGATGGAGTTATCACACGTGTCCCCCCATATATCAGAGTACTGCGGAGGGTTAATATGGAATCACATGATGGAGATATCACACATGTCCCCCCATATATCAGAGCACTGCGAAGGGTTAATATGGAGTCAATGATGGAAATATCACACGTCCCCCCATATATCAGAGCACTGCGAAGGGTTAATATGGAGACACATGATGGGAGATATCACACACGTCCCCCCATATATCAGAGTACTGCGGAGGGTTAATATGGAGTCACATGATGGGAGATATCACACACGTCCCCCCATATATCAGAGTACTGTGGAGGGTTAATATGGAGTCACATGATGGAGACATCACACGTCCCCCCATGTATCCGAGTACTGCGAAGGGTTAATGTGGAGTCACATGATGGAAATATCACACGCCCCCCCATATATCCGAGTACTAAGGAGGGTTGATATGGAGTCACATGATAAGATATCACACGTCCCACCATATAGCCGAGTACTGCGAAGGGTTAATATGGAGTCACATGATGGAGATATCACACATGTCCCCCCATATATCAGAGTACTGTGGAGGATTAAAATGGAGTCACATGATGGAAATATCACATGTCCCCCCATATATCAGAGTACTGTGGAGGGTTAATATGGAGTCACATGATGGAGATATCACACATGTACCCCCATATATCAGAGTACTGCGGAGGGTTAATATGGAGTCACATGATGAGATATCACACGTGTCCCCCCATATATCAGAGTACTGTGGAGGGTTAATATGGAGTCACATGATGGAAATATCACCCACCCCCCCATATATCAGAGTACTGTGGAGGGTTAATATGGAGTCACATGATGGAAATATCACCCACCCCCCCATATATCAGATTACTGTGGAGGGGTAATATAGAGTCACATGCTGGAGATATCACATGTGTCCCCCCATATATCAGAGTACTGAGGAGTGTTAATATTGAGTCACATGATGGAGATATCACACGTCCCACCATAGATCCGAGTACTGCGGAGGGTTAATTTGGAGTCACATGATGAGATATCACACGTCCCCCCATATATCAGATTACTGCCGAGGGTTAATATGGAGTCACATGATGGAAATATCACGTGTCCCCCCATATATCCGAGTACTGCGAAGGGTTAATATGGAGTCACATGATGGAAATATCACCCCCCCCCATATATCAGAGTACTGTGGAGGGTTTATATGGAGTCACATGATGGGAATATCACGTGTCCCCCCATATATCGGAGTACTGCGGAGGGTTAATATGGAATCACATGATGGAAATATCACACGTCCCCCCATATATCAGAGCACTGCGAGGGGTTAATGTGGACTCACATGATGGAGATATCACACACGTCCCCCCATATATCAGAGTACTGCGGAGGGTTAATATGGAGTCACATGATGAGATATCACACGTGTCCCCCCATATATCAGAGTACTGCGGAGGGTTAATATGGAGTCACATGATGGATGTATCACACATGTCCCCCCATATATCAGAGTACTGCGGAGGGTTAATATGGAGTCACATGATGGATGTATCACACATGTCCCCCCATATATCAGAGTACTGTGGAGGGTTAATATGGAGTCACATGATGGAGATATCACACGTCCCCCCATATATATCAGAGTACTGTGGAGGGTTAATATGGAGTCACATGATGGAAATATCACACGTCCGCCCATATATCCGTGTACTGCGGAGGGTTAATATGGAGTCACATGATGGAAATATCACACATGTCCCCCCATATATCAGAGTACTGCGGAGGGTTAATATGGAGTCACATGATGGAAATATCACACGCCCCCCCATATATCAGAGTACTGTGGAGGGTTAATATGGAGTCACATGATGGAAATATCACACGCCCCCCCATATATCAGAGTACTGTGGAGGGTTAATATGGAGTCACATGATGGAAATATCACACGCCCCCCATATATCAGAGTACTATGGAAGTTTAATATGGAGTCACATGATGGAAATATCACCCCCCCCATATATCAGAGTACTGTGGAGGGTTAATATGGAGTCACATGATGGAAATATCACACGCCCCCTATATATCAGAGTACTGTGGAGGGTTAATATGGAGTCACATGATGGAAATATGACACGCCCCCCCATATATCAGAGTACTGTGGAGGGTTAATATGGAGTCACATGATGGAAATATCACAGCCCCCATATATCAGAGTACTGTGGAGGGTTAATATGGAGTCACATGATGGAAATATCACACGCCCCCCATATATCAGAGTACTGCGGAGGGTTAATTTGGAGTCACATGATGAGATATCACATGTGTCCCCCATATATCAGATTACTGCGGAGGGTTAATATGGAGTCATATGATGGAAATATCACCCCCCCCCCATATATCAGAGTACTGCGGAAAGTTAATATGGATTCACATGATGTGATATCACACGTCCCTCCATATATCAGAGTACTGTGGAGGGTTAATGTGGAGTCACATGATGGAAATATCACCCCCCCCCATATATCAGAGTACTGCGGAGGGTTAATATGGATTCACATGATGTGATATCACACGTCCCTCCATATATCAGAGTACTGTGGAGGGTTAATGTGGAGTCACATGATGGAAATATCACACGTCCCCCCATATATCAGAGTACTGCGGAGGGTTAATATGGATTCACATGATGTGATATCACACGTCCCTCCATATATCAGAGTACTGTGGAGGGTTAATGTGGAGTCACATGATGGAAATATCACACGTCCCCCCATATATCAGAGTACTGCGGAGGGTTAATATGGAGTCACATGATGGAAATATCACATGTCCCCCCATATATCAGAGTACTGCGGAGGGTTAATATGGATTCACATGATGTGATATCACACATCCCTCCATATATCAGAGTACTGTGGAGGGTTAATGTGGAGTCACATGATGGAAATATCACACGTCCCCCCATATATCAGAGTACTGCGGAGGGTTAATATGGAGTCACATGATGGAAATATCACACTCCCCCATATCTCAGAGTACTGTGGAGGGTTAATATGGAGTCACATGATGGAAATATCACACGCCCCCTATGTATCAGAGTACTGTGGAGGGTTAATATGGAGTCACATGATGGAAATATCACACGTCCCCCCATATATCAGAGTACTGTGGAGGGTTAATATGGAGTCACATGATGGAAATATCACAACCCCCATATATCAGAGTACTGTGGAGGATTAATATGGAGTCACATGATGGAAATATCACACGCCCCCCCCATATATCAGAGTACTGCGGAGGGTTAATTTGGAGTCACATGATGAGATATCACACATGTCCCCCCATATATCAGATTACTGCGGAGGGTTAATATGGAGTCATATGATGGAAATATCACCCCCCCTGTTATGGTTACCCCAATGACCAGGGGAATAAAAATACAAAACGGACTAGCTCTCGGGTGATGGAAACTAAGGTCGACCGTGACCTGAACCTGACCCAACACTTACAGTAGCCGGGGGATGTACCTACGATGCCCTAGACACCACGCGCCAGCCGGAGATCTAACTACCCCTATAAGAGGAATATACAGGCCTGCCTTACCTCCAGTGAGGAACCCCAAAAGATGATAGTAGGCCCCCACAGATATTGACGGTGAGTTCAGAGGAAATAACATACGTAGGATGAACAGCAGATTTAGCACAGTGAGGTCCGCTTACTAGATAGCAGAAGGACAGGAAAGTGTTACTTCACGGTCAACCTAAAAACACTATTCAAAAACACCATCCAGAAACTACTTTAAACTCCAGTGACAACTCATGCCACTGGAGTAGTAATTTTCTGTCCACAAGAGCTTCCAGCACTGAAAGGTCACATTGCAGATAGCTGGACAAAAATAGCAAAACAAGAAACAAAATTCAACTTAGCTGAACTGGGACTTGAAGCAGGTGAATGCAACAGAATGCTACTAGCACATTGTTGGCCGGCATATGACTAACAGCCAAGCAGCCTTAAATAGGAAACTCCCCTAGAGGGTGGCGACAGGTAATCAGAGATGGAAGAAGGCACATAAGAGACACTACCATAACAAACCACCGGGGGAGCCCACAAACCGAATTCACAACACCCCCCCATATATCAGAGTACTGCGGAGGGTTAATATGGATTCACATGATGTGATATCACACGTCCCTCCATATATCAGAGTACTGTGGAGGGTTAATGTGGAGTCACATGATGGAAATATCACACGTCCCCCCATATATCAGAGTACTGCGGAGGGTTAATATGGAGTCACATGATGGAAATATCACACGTCCCCCCATATATCACAGTACTGCGGAGGGTTAATATGGATTCACATGATGAGATATCACACGTGTCCCCCTGTCACGATATGGTATGAAATATCATAAGTTAGTTTCCTTGCTAGCATGCGGGGGCTAAACCCCCCCTCTCTCTGGTTCTCTTTGCTTCCCTGTGAGTTTCTGAATCTAAGGCAGTAGGGGGTTTTATGGCCATGCCATAAATTCCAGTCTCTGAAGGAAGTTACTCGCCCCCTCCCAACTGCTGTAGCTGGAACTGTTAGAGAAGATTCCGGAATCATGCAAGTCTTTTGTTCCATTTTTGTAAGATATTAGGCAGACGATGTAAGATAGGAAAACGGTAGATATATCTTCTTATTCTCCATCGGTGGATCTACGCATCACTCTAAACACGGGCGTCTAACTCCATCGGGTGAAGAAGTAGGGATTGCTCTGTAAATAATAGGACATATTTGATCTCATAAGAATGCTCACGTTAATCCGAGATGAATGCTGGTTTTGTTAGGACTATGACATGCTCGGTAGCGGAATTACAAGTCTTAGAAAATTTAGCTTATACTTAGTCAGAAGGTAAAGAGAGGAGGGTCTGGATAAGCCAGCCTTTCTGTGATGTCACTAGCTGCAGGTTTTAAGTTTGTGGCAGGATCCCCAGCTCAGTCTTCTTGTGATTTCCTGAGAGCCCTCAGCACGTCCAATGAGCTGGGACGTATGGTTGCCTGCAATGCAATGATCTGAGAATATGTGAGTGTTATCTTTTCTTCATTTAATCCTTTTATTTTCATAATTACCTTGTACATATTTGCAATTGTCTCACTTGTAACATCTTTGTAAAATATTTTTATAAAGCATTGCCTACATTTGGTGGGGTATATTATTTCATGCCAGTTCTTTCTCCCTGCTCTAAGAACGTACCCTAAGTCTCTTGAAGGGAAATTACGCTACTGTTTTGGGTTAGCTTCGGACCCGTTTAATCGAAGCTGGTGGCAGCGATACTGTGCAGGCTTTTGGGGGGTCACTGTAGCGACTGCGGCTTGATAATTATTGTTCCTGCCTGAGTCGGAATAGTTATCGCGTCGCTGCAGCGGGCCCAATAGCCAGTACATAGCAGGCAGCCTTTCTGGCGACTAATTACCCTAGGTGCAGTACCTAATCTGACCTGACAGAAAGGGGGGCTTCAGAGAGCTGCAAGGTTTAAGTGGAACTGTAAGCGGGATACACAAATCCCTGCAGTTCATGGTATATTGAAGAGCAGTGGGATACCTAAAATAAGCCCCTGCTGTAAACTAAGAGGTCAATAACCTGGTGTGTGGGTTTTTTTTTTTATCACATTGTGGCAGTGGAGGGATAACTAAGATAAGCCCCCCTGCACATGTGATAGCCGTCTGTTGGTCTAAAGTCACCCCTATCCGTGACCTATTGGTGGAAGTGGTCAGGAATCCCTGTGGATTTCGTGACAAACTGCTGGCCGCGGCAGAAAGTTCTTGCGAGAACTCTGCGCAAATAAGTTTGGGAGAACGAACTCAGTGCTTATTAGTTGTGAGACAATTGTGTACTGGTAATTATCCCATCCCCTTCTCTCCGTTTTTCTATCCTATCTTTTATTTGGCAACCATGGTTGTGCTGGGAGAAACCTTTTATGAACAGCAGACCAAAGACACCCTTGTGGCCTTGTGCAAGTCACAGCACATTGACTATGCAAACAAAAACAAAAGCCAACTGGTCGCAGTCCTGATGCAATGGGAAGCCGCTCTAGACCACTCACAGAGCCCAGAAGCCGCAGAAGCCGGCACCAGCGAACATGGTGCTGCAGCCGAGGTCCAACCACTGAATGCTCGCCCCGTTAGCAATCCGGGCGAATTGGACCCCCACCTGCAGGCGGCCTTGAATGAATTCCCCGCTGACGACCATGAGGGACGTCGACAGCTGATCCAGCAATACCAGGAGCGAGCCGAGACCCGAGCCGAGCGGGAGGCCCAAGCGGAGCGGGAGTACCGGCTGCAGATGGCCCAACTGCAAATGCAGAGGTCGTCCCAGTCCAGCCGTGAGCCCAGCAGTGCTCAGACACCAAAGCCCCGGCTGACCACTTTCCTGTTATGGAAAAGGATGGGGACTTGGACACTTTTCTGCGGGCCTTTGAGAAAGCCTGCAGACAGTACCGACTGCCTATAGATGAATGGGCACGATACCTGACACCAGGGCTGAGAGGCAAAGCTCTGGAGGCGTTTGCTGCACTCCCTCAAGAACAAGATGGTGACTATGAGGCCATCAAGCAGGCTCTGATAGCCAAGTATCAGCTTACACCCGAGGTGTACCGTAAAAAGTTTCGGACCCTCCAACGTGGCCCACACGACAGTTACAGTGATGTGGTGCATGGACTGGGGACCCACTTTGACCAGTGGACCCAAGGACTGTCAGTGACCACCTTTGCACAGCTGCGAGACCTGATGATCAAAGACCAGTTCTTCCATCTTTGCCCAGCTGAGGTGCGACAGTTCGTGATGGACAGAGAACCCAAAGACGTGACGAAAGCAGCGCAGATTGCCGATGCCTATGAGGCCAACCGTAGATCGGAAGTGCGGAAGCCAGTCACCTCCAGCTGGAGAGGGGGTAAGCCTGCATCCAACGCCAGTACCCCTGCCAGCCAACACACCAGAGGTCTTGTCCCCGTGGCCAACAGCACCAGACCTACCACCGAACTTCGCCAGTGTTACCACTGCAGGCAGCCTGGTCATATCAGTCCCCAGTGTCCAGTCAAGCAGAAGAACCTCCCAGCCAAGGCCCCAGGGCCTAATGCAGCAGTTCTTTTGGTGGGTGGTGTGGTTGGGAGGGTGTGTGACAACGTACAGCACGTCACTGTGGGAGGTCATGTTGCTACAGGCCTCAAGGACACTGGGGCTGAACGAACCCTCATCCGACCCGAACTGGCGGCCCCTGAAGAAATCATTCCGGAGAAAACCCTAACTGTCACTGGGATTGGGGGCATCAGCTGTCCCTTACCGATGGCCCGGGTTTATATTGATTGGGGTGCTGGGAGCGGGGTGAAGGAAGTGGGGCTGTCTGATAATTTGCCCACTGATGTTTTGTTGGGGACTGATTTGGGGAGGTTGGTGGCACACTTCGTCATTGACACCCCTCCCCAATCTACTAATGAGGGTAACGTTAACCCTGACAATGATGATGATGATGATGATGGGAAATCGCATGTGTTACCTGACCATGCTTTATCTTGTAATGATGCATCTATAACCATTTTTTCCCTAGGATTGATTGTGAAAATGTTGTACCTGTGCCAACTGAACCTGATAATGATGTTTCTGTAAAAGTTGATGTGTCCGTAGGTACAGGAGTGCTCAGCCACGTCGCTCTGCGGAGTGAGACGGCTGAGGAACCCCTAGCAGGGGCAAGTGTCGGTGCTACAGGAAATGGGGAGATTCATGGGAACCGTGAGGAAGGTGATGCCATGCAATTGACCAGTGCCACCGAGGAAGGTAACTGGCCCATAAGTAGCAATGCTCCTGAGGTAATGGAGGTGGATGGGGAGGTAGAGCCCATAGCAGCGTCGGCTGATGGGTCTGTAGAAACCCCCGGGGAGACAGCCTACGTAGCTGCTGTCACCCGCAGTCAGAGTGTCCGGAACGCAGATAACTGTCTGCCTCCCGGACCCTCCTCAGTCATCAGTGTGACTGAACCAGAGGTGGACCCAGAGCAGGTCCCAGAGGGCTCCCGTGGGGAAGGGACCCTGACGTCGCTTCTGGCTTCCCCTAGCCAGGAGTTTTAGGCCGCTCTGCACACAGATGCGAGCCTAGAGAGTTTGAGACAACTCGCCGGGACGCCATTCTCCGAGGCTGATAAGGAGAAGGTGTTCTGGGAACAGGGAAGGTTGTACCGGGAGACAGTACCCGGAGAATCACAAAAGGAGTGGTCGAGGGAAAGACAGCTGGTCGTCCCGCAGCAATTCCGGGGTGAGTTGTTACGGATTGCCCATGAGATCCCGCTAGCTGGACACTTGGGGATCAGCAAAATTAAGGCCCGGCTGTCTCAACACTTCTATTGGCCTAAGATGGGGACAGATGTGTCAAACTACTGCCGCTCCTGTGTCACCTGTCAAAGAGTGGGGAAGGCGGGGCCTGCTCTTAAGGCTCCCCTGATCCCTTTGCCAGTGATAGAGGAGCTTTTCCAGAGGATTGCGGTGGACATTGTGGGCCCGCTGGCCGTCTCCAGCAGCTCTGGAAAGCGATATATTCTTACTGTGGTAGACTACGCTACCCGGTACCCAGAGGCAGTAGCTCTGTCGTCAACTAGGGCAGATAAGGTGGCGGATGCCCTGTTGGCCATCTTTTCACGTGTAGGATTTCCCAGGGAAATGCTTACTGATCAAGGGACCCAATTTATGTCTCACCTAATGGAGGCTCTCTGTAAGAAAATGCAGGTGAAGCACCTGGTATCGAGTGCGTATCACCCACAGACCAATGGCTTGTGTGAACGCTTCAATGGTACCCTCAAACAGATGCTACGCATGCTGGTTGAGACCCAAGGGCGCGACTGGGAGCGGTACCTCCCACACCTGCTGTTCGCTTACCGAGAGGTTCCGCAGGCCTCGACGGGGTTCTCTCCCTTCGAGCTCCTGTACGGCAGGCGAGTCCGGGGACCCCTTGGGTTGGTAAGAGAATCCTGGGAAGAGTGGCCGAACCCTTCTGAAGTGTCCATAGTGGAGTATGTCATGCGCTTCCGTGACAAGATGCAGACCTTGACGCAGTTGGTGCATGACAACATGACGCAGGCTCAGGCTGATCAGAAGCACTGGTACGACCAGAACGCCCGGGAGCGGACCTACCACGTGGGTCAAAAGGTGTGGGTGCTGGTCCCCGTACCAACGGATAAGCTTCAGGCAGCCTGGGAGGGCCCGTACGTCGTCCACCAACAGCTCAACCCGGTCACCTACGTGGTCACGCTTGACCACGCTCGGGGTAGGCGAAAGGCCTTTCACATCAACATGAAGGCTCATCACGAACGTGAACCTTTCGTCCTACCGGTCTGCAGCGCACCCGAAGACGGGGAGGAAGACACCCTCCTGGACATGCTGGCCCAAGCCAAGGCCAATGGGTCCATTGAGGACGTGGAGGTAAGCGCCTCGCTAGATGAACCACAGCGGTTGCAGTTGCAAACCACACTGGAACCCTTCCGGGTCGTGTTCTCCAACCGGCCTGGAAGGACTGAGTTAGCCGTCCATGAGGTGGACACCGGGAATCACGCCCCACTACGGCGAACACCCTATCGAATCTCTGACCAGGTGCAGCAGATTATGCGCCAGGAGATCGATGAGATGTTACAGCTGGGGGTGATTCGACGGTCAAAGAGCGCGTGGGCCTCACCGGTAGTTCTCGTGCCAAAGAAGGACCGGACCACCCGGTTCTGCGTGGACTACAGGGGGCTCAACGCCATTAACGCCTCTGACGCGCACCCAATGCCGCGCATCGAGGAGCTGCTTGAGAAGTTAGCTGGCGCAAAATACCTGACAATAATGGATCTGAGTCGCAGATACTGGCAGATTCCCCTGAGCCCCGAGGCACAGGAGAAGTCTGCCTTTATCACACCCTTTGCACTGTACGAGTCCACGGTCATGCCCTTCGGCATGAAGAATGCCCCTGCCCCTTTCCAGCGGATGGTCAATCTCCTGCTTCAGGGACTGGAGAAGTACGCAGTGGCGTACTTGGATGACATTGCCATCTTCAGTCCCTCCTGGGGGGAACACCTGCAGCATCTCGAGGAGGTGCTCAGGCGAATTCACCGAGCAGGACTGACTATCAAGCCGGGAAAGTGCCAGATGGGCATGAGGGAGGTCCACTACCTGGGGCATCGGGTAGGCGGAGGCACCCTGAAACCGGAGCCTGAGAAAGTGGGCGCAATCGTGAACTGGCCCACTCCTGGGACCAAGAAACAGGTGATGTCCTTCCTGGGCACTGCAGGGTACTATAGGCGCTTTGTGCAGCACTATAGTAGCCTGGCAAAACCTTTGACGGACCTCACCAGGAAGAAGCTACCGCACATCATCAACTGGACAGATGGCTGTGAGGGGGCCTTCCAGGCGTTGAAAACAGCACTGTGCAACGCCCCTGTGTTGAAAGCAGTCGACAGCAGTCAACCGTTCTTGGTACAGACCGACGCCAGCGAGTTTGGCCTTGGTGCTGTGCTCAGCCAGGTTGACTCGGAGGACCAAGAGCACCCCGTGTTGTACCTGAGCCGGAAACTTTTGCCGAGGGAAGTGGCCTACTCCACCATCGAGAAGGAGTGCCTGGCCATAGTCTGGGCCCTGCAGCGCTTGCAGCCCTACTTGTACGGTCGCACCTTCACTGTGGTGACCGACCACGACCCTCTGCGCTGGCTAAGCACCATGTGTAAAACCAATGGCAGGTTGCTACGCTGGAGCCTTGCCCTTCAGCAATTTGACTTCACCATTAAACACAAAGCGGACAAAGAGCATGGGAATGCAGATGGATTCTCCCGCCAGGGTGAACCCACGGAGGTGCGCATGGAGGCATACCGAGAGGTTCTGCCGCCGTAGCGCACGCTAAAAGGGGGAGGTGTCACGATATGGTATGAAATATCATAAGTTAGTTTCCTTGCTAGCATGCGGGGGCTAAACCCCCCCTCTCTCTGGTTCTCTTTGCTTCCCTGTGAGTTTCTGAATCTAAGGCAGTAGGGGGTTTTATGGCCATGCCATAAATTCCAGTCTCTGAAGGAAGTTACTCGCCCCCTCCCAACTGCTGTAGCTGGAACTGTTAGAGAAGATTCCGGAATCATGCAAGTCTTTTGTTCCATTTTTGTAAGATATTAGGCAGACGATGTAAGATAGGAAAACGGTAGATATATCTTCTTATTCTCCATCGGTGGATCTACGCATCACTCTAAACACGGGCGTCTAACTGCATCGGGTGAAGAAGTAGGGATTGCTCTGTAAATAATAGGCCATATTTGATCTCATAAGAATGCTCACGTTAATCCGAGATGAATGCTGGTTTTGTTAGGACTATGACATGCTCGGTAGCGGAATTACAAGTCTTAGAAAATTTAGCTTATACTTAGTCAGAAGGTAAAGAGAGGAGGGTCTGGATAAGCCAGCCTTTCTGTGATGTCACTAGCTGCAGGTTTTAAGTTTGTGGCAGGATCCCCAGCTCAGTCTTCTTGTGATTTCCTGAGAGCCCTCAGCACGTCCAATGAGCTGGGACGTATGGTTGCCTGCAATGCAATGATCTGAGAATATGTGAGTGTTATCTTTTCTTCATTTAATCCTTTCATTTTCATAATTACCTTGTACATATTTGCAATTGTCTCACTTGTAACATCTTTGTAAAATATTTTTATAAAGCATTGCCTACTGTTATGACCCCAATGGTGAGGGTCTCAGAGGAACGTGGAAGTCTGCAGAATACAAAAATCCAGCTCATAGGGCAGTGGTAGCTGGGTTGACCATATATCTACTCCTAACGCCAACACTAGAAGTAGCCGGGGATCATTCCTACGTTGATTCTAGATGACACGCTCCAGCCGGAGAATCTAGCTACCCCTAGTAGAGGAAAACAAAAGACCTTTCTTGCCTCCAGAGAAGGGGACCCCAAAGCTGGATAGAAGCCCCCCACAAATAATAACGGTGAGGTAAGAGGAAATGACAAACACAGAAATGAACCAGGTTTAGCACAGAGAGGCCCGCTTACTGATAGCAGAATAAAGAAAGGTAACTTATATGGTCAACAAAAACCCTATCAAAATCCACACTGGAAATTCAAGAACCCCCGAACCGTCTAACGGTCCGGGGGGAGAACACCAGCCCCCTAGAGCTTCCAGCAAAGGTCAGGATATATATTTGGAACAAGCTGGACAAAAATACAAAACCAAAACAAAATAGCAAAAAGCAAAAAGCGGACTTAGCTGATATAACTGGAACCAGGATCAGTAGACAAGAGCACAGCAGACTAGCTATGATAACTACGTTGCCAGGCATTGAACTGAAGGTCCAGGGAGCTTAAATAGCAACACCCTTAACTAACGACCCAGGTGCGGATAAAAGGAATGACAGAAAAACCAGAGTCAAAAAACTAGTAACCACTAGAGGGAGCAAAAAGTAAATTCACAACAGTACCCCCCCCTTAGTGAGGGGTCACCGAACCCTCACCACGACCACCAGGGCGATCAGGATGAGCGGCATGAAAGGCACGAACTAAATCGGCCGCATGAACATCAGAGGCGACCACCCAGGAATTATCCTCCTGACCATAGCCCTTCCACTTGACCAGGTACTGAAGCCTCCGCCTGGAGAGGCGAGAATCCAAGATCTTCTCCACCACGTACTCCAACTCGCCCTCAACCAACACCGGAGCAGGAGGCTCAGCAGAAGGAACTATAGGCACAATGTACCGCCGCAACAAGGACCTATGAAATACATTGTGAATAGCAAACGACACAGGAAGATCCAGACGAAAAGATACAGGATTAAGGATTTCCAATATCTTGTAAGGCCCAATAAAACGAGGTTTAAATTTGGGAGAGGAGACCTTCATAGGAACAAAGCGGGAAGAAAGCCATACCAAATCCCCAACGCGTAGTCGGGGACCCACACCGCGGCGGCGGTTGGCAAAGCGCTGAGCCCTCTCCTGTGACAACTTCAAGTTGTCCACCACATGATTCCAGATCCGCTGCAACCTATCCACCACAGAATCCACCCCAGGACAGTCAGAAGGCTCCACATGACCCGAAGAAAAGCGAGGATGGAAACCAGAGTTGCAGAAAAAAGGCGAAACCAAGGTGGCGGAACTAGCCCGATTATTAAGGGCAAACTCAGCCAACGGCAAGAATGTCACCCAATCGTCCTGATCAGCAGAGACAAAACACCTCAAATAAGCCTCCAAAGTCTGATTGGTTCGCTCCGTCTGTCCATTAGTCTGAGGATGGAAAGCAGACGAAAACGACAAATCAATGCCCATCCTACTACAAAAGGATCGCCAGAATCTGGAAACGAACTGGGATCCTCTGTCTGACACAATATTCTCAGGGATGCCGTGCAAACGAACCACGTTCTGGAAAAACACAGGAACCAGATCGGAAGAGGAAGGCAGCTTAGGCAAAGGAACCAAATGGACCATCTTTGAGAAGCGATCACATATCACCCAGATAACGGACATGCCCTGGGATAGCGGAAGATCAGAAATGAAATCCATGGAGATATGTGTCCAAGGTCTCTTCGGGACAGGCAAGGGCAAGAGCAAACCGCTGGCACGAGAACAGCAAGGCTTAGCTCGAGCACAAGTCCCACAGGACTGCACAAATGACCGCACATCCCTTGACAAGGAAGGCCACCAAAAGGACCTGGCCACCAGATCTCTGGTGCCAAAAATTCCCGGGTGACCTGCCAACACCGAGGAATGAACCTCGGAAATGACTCTGCTGGTCCACTTATCCGGGACAAACAGTCTGTCAGGTGGACAAGACTCAGGCCTATCAGCCTGAAATCTCTGCAACACACGTCGCAGATCCGGAGAAATAGCTGACAAGATAACTCCATCTTTAAGAATACCAACAGGATCAGCGACTCCAGGAGCATCAGGCACAAAGCTCCTAGAAAGAGCATCGGCCTTCACATTCTTTGAACCTGGTAAATACGAGACAACAAAATCAAAGCGGGAGAAAAACAATGACCAGCGGGCCTGTCTCGGATTAAGGCATTTAGCAGACTCGAGATACATCAGATTTTTGTGATCAGTCAAGACCACCACACGATGCTTAGCACCCTCGAGCCAATGACGCCACTCCTCAAATGCCCATTTCATGGCCAACAACTCCCGATTGCCCACATCATAATTTCGCTCGGCAGGCGAAAACTTCCTAGAGAAAAAGGCACAAGGTTTCATAACAGAGCAACCAGGGCCTCTCTGCGACAAAACGGCCCCTGCTCCAATCTCTGAAGCATCCACCTCAACCTGAAAGGGAAGTGAGACATCGGGCTGGCACAAAACAGGCGCCGAAGTAAACCGGCGTTTCAACTCCTGGAAAGCCTCCACGGCAGCAGGAGCCCAGTTAGCTACATCGGAGCCCTTCTTGGTCATATCCGTCAAAGGTTTCACAATGCTAGAAAAATTAGCGATAAAACGACGGTAGAAGTTAGCGAAACCCAAGAACTTCTGTAGACTCTTAACTGACGAGGGCTGAGTCCAATCAAGAATAGCTCGGACCTTGACTGGGTCCATCTCCACAGCAGAAGGGGAAAAAATGAACCCCAAAAAGGGAACCTTCTGTACACCAAAGAGACACTTTGAGCCCTTGACAAACAAAGAATTTTCACGCAAAATTTTAAAGACCAACCTGACCTGCTCCACATGCGAATCCCAATTATCAGAAAAAACCAAAATATCATCCAGATAAACAATCAAAAATTTATCCAGATACTTCCGGAAAATGTCATGCATAAAGGACTGAAAAACTGAAGGCGCATTGGAGAGCCCAAAAGGCATCACCAAGTACTCAAAATGACCTTCGGGCGTATTGAATGCGGTTTTCCATTCATCACCTTGCTTAATGCGCACAAGGTTGTACGCACCACGAAGATCTATCTTGGTGAACCACTTGGCACCTTTAATCCGGGCAAACAAGTCAGACAACAGCGGTAAAGGATACTGAAATTTGACAGTGATCTTATTTAAAAGCCGATAATCAATACAAGGTCTCAAAGATCCGTCCTTTTTTGCCACAAAAAAGAATCCCGCACCAAGAGGGGAAGAAGACGGACGAATATGTCCTTTCTCTAGAGACTCCTTGATATATGAACGCATAGCGGTATGTTCAGGTACCGACAGATTAAACAGTCTTCCCTTAGGAAATTTACTGCCTGGGATCAAATCTATAGCACAGTCACAGTCCCTATGAGGAGGCAGTGCACTGGACTCAGACTCACTGAAGACATCCTGATAATCAGACAAATACTCCGGAACTTCCGAAGGCGTAGAAGAAGCAATAGACACAGGCAGGGAATCCCCATGAATACCACGACAGCCCCAACTTGAGACTGACATAGCCTTCCAGTCCAGGACTGGATTATGGGTCTGTAACCATGGCAGCCCTAAAACAACCAAATCATGCATTTTATGTAAAACCAGGAAACGTATCACCTCGCGGTGTTCAGGAGTCATGCACATGGTAACCTGTGTCCAATACTGCGGTTTATTTGCTGCCAATGGCGTAGCATCAATACCCCTAAGAGGAATAGGATTTTCTAATGGTTCAAGAGTAAAACCACAGTGCTTAGCAAATGACAGATCCATAAGACTCAGGGCAGCACCTGAATCTACAAACGCCATGACAGGAAAAGACGACAGTGAGCAAATCAAAGTTACAGACAGAATAAATTTAGGTTGCAAATTACCAACGGTGACAGGACTAACAACCTTAGCTATACGTTTAGAGCATGCTGAGATAACATGTGTAGAATCACCACAGTAGTAGCACAAGCCATTCCGGCGTCTATGAATTTTCCGCTCATTTCTAGTCAGGATTCTATCACATTGCATTAAATCAGGTGTCTGTTCAGACAACACCATGAGGGAATTTGCGATTTTTCTATCACATTGCACCGAATTAGGTGTCTGTTCAGACAACACCATGAGGGAATTTGCGGTTTTGCGCTCCCGCAACCGCCGGTCAATTTGAATAGCCAGTGCCATAGTATCATTCAGACCTGTGGGAATGGGAAAACCCACCATAACATTCTTAATGGCTTCAGAAAGGCCATTTCTAAAATTAGCGGCCAGTGCACACTCGTTCCAATGTGTCAGCACGGACCATTTCCGAAATTTTTGGCAGTACACTTCAGCCTCGTCCTGCCCCTGAGACATAGCCAGCAAGGCCTTTTCTGCCTGAATCTCAAGATTGGGTTCCTCATAAAGCAAACCGAGCGCCAGAAAAAACGCATTAATATCAGCCAATGCCGGATCTCCTGGCGCCAGCGAAAAAGCCCAATCCTGAGGGTCGCCCCGTAAGAACGAAATAACAATTTTTACTTGCTGAGCAGAGTCTCCAGATGAACAGGGTCTCAGGGACAAAAACAATTTACAATTATTCACAAAATTCCTAAACTTAAACCTGTCTCCGGAAAACAGTTCAGGAATCGGTATTTTAGGTTCTGACCTAGGATTACTGATAACATAGTCTTGTATGCCCTGCACACGAGTAGCCAGCTGGTCCACACTTGTAATCAAGGTCTGGACATTCATGTCTGCAGCAAGCATAGCCACTCTGAGGTAAAGGGGAAGAAGAAAAAAAAAAACTCAGAATCTTCTTTCTTATAATCCCTCTTCTGCAATGCATTAAACATTTAATACTGGCCTGGCAAACTGTTATGACCCCAATGGCGAGGGTCTCAGAGGAACGTGGAAGTCTGCAGAATACAAAAATCCAGCTCATAGGGCAGTGGTAGCTGGGTTGACCATATATCTACTCCTAACGCCAACACTAGAAGTAGCCGGGGATCATTCCTACGTTGATTCTAGATGACACGCTCCAGCCGGAGAATCTAGCTACCCCTAGTAGAGGAAAACAAAAGACCTTTCTTGCCTCCAGAGAAGGGGACCCCAAAGCTGGATAGAAGCCCCCCACAAATAATAACGGTGAGGTAAGAGGAAATGACAAACACAGAAATGAACCAGGTTTAGCACAGAGAGGCCCGCTTACTGATAGCAGAATAAAGAAAGGTAACTTATATGGTCAACAAAAACCCTATCAAAATCCACACTGGAAATTCAAGAACCCCCGAACCGTCTAACGGTCCGGGGGGAGAACACCAGCCCCCTAGAGCTTCCAGCAAAGGTCAGGATATATATTTGGAACAAGCTGGACAAAAATACAAAACCAAAACAAAATAGCAAAAAGCAAAAAGCGGACTTAGCTGATATAACTGGAACCAGGATCAGTAGACAAGAGCACAGCAGACTAGCTCTGATAACTACGTTGCCAGGCATTGAACTGAAGGTCCAGGGAGCTTAAATAGCAACACCCTTAACTAACGACCCAGGTGCGGATAAAAGGAATGACAGAAAAACCAGAGTCAAAAAACTAGTAACCACTAGAGGGAGCAAAAAGTAAATTCACAACAGCCTACATTTGGTGGGGTATATTACTTCATGCCAGTTCTTTCTCCCTGCTCTAAGAACATACCCTAAGTCTCTTGAAGGGAAATTACGCTACTGTTTTGGGTTAGCTTCGGACCCGTTTAATCGAAGCTGGTGGCAGCGATACTGTGCAGGCTTTTGGGGGTCACTGTAGCGACTGCGGCTTGATAATTATTGTTCCTGGCTGAGTGGGAGTAGTTATCGCATCGCTGCAGCGGGCCCAATAGCCAGTACATAGCAGGCAGCCTTTCTGGCGACTAATTACCCTAGGTGCAGTACCTAATCTGACCTGACAGAAAGGGGGGCGCCAGAGAGCTGCAAGGTTTAAGTGGAACTGTAAGTGGGATACACAAATCCCTGCAGTTCATGGTATATTGAAGAGCAGTGGGATACCTAAAATAAGCCCCTGCTGTAAACTAAGAAGTCAATAACCTGGTGTGTGGGTTTTTTTTTTTTTATCACATTGTGGCAGTGGAGGGATAACTAAGATAAGCCCCCCTGCACATGTGATAGCCGTCTGTTGGTCTAAAGTCACCCCTATCCATGACCTATTGGTGGCAGTGGTCAGGAATCCCTGTGGATTTCGTGACAAACTGCTGGCCGCGGCTAAGGGAACTTGACAGTCACGGTGTGAATCGTGACGAGTACTGCGGAGGGTTAATATAGATTCACATGATGAGATATCACACGTGTCCCCCCATATACCAGAGTACTGCGTAGGGTTAATATGGAGTCACATGATGGAGATATCACACGTCCCACCATACATCAGAGTACTGCGGAGGTTTAATATGGAGTCACATGATGGAGATATCACACGTGTCCCCCCATATTTCAGAGTACTGCGGAGGGTTACTATGGAGTCACATGATGGAGATATCACACATGTCCCCCATATATCAGAGTTCTGCGAAGGGTTAATATGGAGTCACATGATGGACATATCACACATGTCCCCCCATATATCAGAGTACTGCGGAGGGTTACTATGGAGTCACATGATGGAGATATCACACATGTCCCCCCATATATCAGAGTACTGTGGAGGGTTAATATGGAGTCACATGATGGAGATATCACACGTGTCCTCCCATAGATCAGAGTACTGTGGAGGGTTAATATGGAGTCACATGATGGAGATATCACACGTCCCACCATAGATCAGAGTACTGCGGAGGGTTAATATGGAGTCACATGATGGAGATATCGCACGTCCCCCCATATATCCGAATACTGCGGAGGGTTAATATGGAGTCACATGATGGAAATATCACACGCCCCCCATATATCAGAGTACTGCGGAGGGTTAATATGGAGTCACATGATGGAGATATCACACGTCCCACCATAGATCAGAGCACTGCGGAGGGTTAATATGGAGTCACATGATGGAGATATCACACGTGTCCCCCCATATATCAGAGTACTGCGGAGGGTTAATATGGAGTCACATGATGGAGATATCACACGTCCCCCCATATATCAGAGTACTGCGGAGGGTTAATATGGAGTCACATGATGGAGATATCACACGTGTCCCCCCATATATCAGAGTACTGCGGAGGGTTAATATGGAGTCACATGATGGAGATATCACACGTCCCCCCATATATCAGAGTTCTGCGAAGGGTTAATATGGAGTCACATGATGGACATATCACACGTGTCCCCCCATATATCAGAGTACTGTGGAGGGTTAATATGGAGTCACATGATGGAGATATCACACTTCCCCCCATATATCCGAATACTTCGGAGGGTTAATATGGAGTCACATGATGGAAATATCACACGCCCCCCCCCATATATCAGAGTACTGCGGAGGGTTAATATGGAGTCACATGATGGAAATATCACACGCCCCCCATATATCAGAGTACTGCGGAGGGTTAATATGGAGTCACATGATGGAGATATCACACGTTCCTCCATAGATCAGAGTACTGTGGAGGGTTAATATGGAGTCACATGATGGAGATATCACACGTGTCCCCCCATATATCAGAGTACTGTGGAGGGTTAATATGGAGTCACATGATGGAGATATCACACGTCCCCCCATATATCCGAATACTGCGGAGGGTTACTATGGAGTCACATGATGGAAATATCATACGCCCCCCATATATCAGAGTACTGCGGAGGGTTAATATGGAGTCACATGATGGAGATATCACACGTTCCTCCATAGATCAGAGTACTGCGGAGGTTTAATATGGAGTCACATGATGGGGATGTCACACGTGTCCCCCCATATTTCAGAGTACTGTGGAGGGTTAATATGGAGTCACATGATGGAGATATCACACATGTCCCCCCCATATATCAGAGTACTGCGGAGGGTTACTATGGAGTCACATGATGGAGATATCACACGTCCCACCATAGATCAGAGTACTGCGAAGGGTTAATATGGAGTCACATGATGGAGATATCACATGTGTCCCCCCATATATCAGAGTTCTGCGAAGGGTTAATATGGAGTCACATGATGGACATATCACACATGTCCCCCCATATATCAGTGTACTGCGGAGGGTTACTACAGAGTCACATGATGGAGATATCACACGTCCCACCATAGATCAGAGTACTGCGAAGGGTTAATATGGAGTCACATGATGGAGATATCACACGTGTCCCCCCATATATCAGAGTACTGCGGAGGGTTAATATGGAGTCACATGATGGAGATATCACACGTCCCCCCATATATCCGAATACTGCGGAGGGTTAATATGGAGTCACATGAAGGAAATATCACACATCCCCCCATATATCAGATTGGACAGGTTGTGGTATGATTGTTCCAATATGTCATACTTCTTGTAGATTGGTCTTCTTCTATACTTCAGCCTGAGGACATGGACGGGCTGTTCTGATGACCCCAGTGATGAGTCTCCTCCACCAGGCACGTTATAGCAGGGGGCTTATTGCTCACAATGGGGCAATATATAAGTGACAGTAATAAGTGTAAGATCCTCACTATTTCTATGGGGTGACAGTACTTGGCCAGGATTGCTTCTGGTCTCCGGAGATGTGTCTCAGACATGGAGGGGCTCCACTTCCTGGTGTTCCCTCAGACATGGAGGTGCTCCACTTCCTGGTGTTCCCTCAGTCTGAAGGCTCTTACTTGTTGCTCCTCAGAGATTTCTCTTTGTCCTTTCCGACTATTGTAGACCTGCGTCCGTCACAGGAGTTGATGAATATTTCATTAGCAGCAGGCCGTGCTCCGCAGGTCTCCTCCATAGTCCTGGATGCGTTGTGCTGCTCTGCCATATACTGCTGTTAGTAACATCAGAGAGATGAGGGTCATGGTGAGCGCTATGGGGGGCACTTACATTACCTCCTTGATGTTGCTTTGGTTCTACATCTTCAGTGGTGTGAGACATTTAGGATTAGTGGCGCCTGAGCGCTTCTCATCATATGAATTTGATAGAACTGCGGTCACGTCCGCTCCCTGAACCGTGCATTGTACCTTTCCCCTGGTATCGCTCAGCATTGCAGCTAATAGGTGTCATGTTGTAATCGGAGGGGAATTTTCTAGATGCAGCTGGTGACCTCAGGATAACGCTGCATGCATATCTGAAGCACTCTGCATGGCTGCTGGTGCAACAACAATGCTGCATGGCTGTCGGTACTATTACCATGCTGCATGGTTGCCAATACACTTCCCATGAGCAGGAATTTCTGTCTCCATGAAATCAGATGATCTATGATTACCAGTAACCTGTCTGTCTCTTTGTCTGGGGTTTCCTTTTTCTTCCTCTTCTCCCCTCCGTCACAGCTGTCCAGAGGACATGACAGAGGACATCGGCAGCAGGGGAGGGGCAGGAACTGCTACTTATTGCTCCCCATGGGTGAGTACCCAAGATGCACTATAGAATACATTTATATACAGGATATAATAATAATAATTTTATTTATATAGCGCCAACATATTCCGCAGCGCTTTACAACTTATAGAGGGGACTTGTACAGACAATAGACATTACAGCATAACAGAAATCACAGTTCAAAACAGATACCAGGAGGAATGAGGGCCCTGCTCGCAAGCTTACAATCTATGAGGAAAAGGGGAGACACGAGAGGTGGATGGTAACAATTGCTTTAGTTATTCGGACCAGCCATAGTGTAAGGCTCGGGTGTTCATGTAAAGCTGCATGGACCAGTTATCAGCCTAAGTATGCAGCAGTACAGACACAGAGGGCTATTAACTGCATAAAGTGTATGAGAGAACATGATGCGAGGAACCTGATTATGTTTTTTTTTTTTTTTTATTAATAGGCCACACAGGGATAGTTAGGTTAATGCATTGAGGCAGTAGGCCAGTCTGAACAAATTAGTTTTTAGGGCACGCTTAAAACTGGGGATTGGGGATTAATCGTATTAACCTAGGTAGTGCATTCCAAAGAATCGGCGCAGCACGTGTAAAGTCTTGGAGACGGGAGTGGGAGGTTCTGATTATTGAGGATGCTAACCTGAGGTCATTAGCGGAGCGGAGGGCACGGGTAGGGTGGTAGACTGAGACCAGAGAGGAGATGTAGGGTGGTGCTGAGCTATAGAGTGCTTTGTGGATGAGGGTAGTAGTTTTGTACTGGATTCTGGAGTGGATGGATAGCCAGTGTAATGACTGGCACAAGGTAGAGGCATCGGTGTAACGGTTGGTGAGGAATATGATCCTGGCAGCAGCATTCAGGACAGATTGGAGCGGGGAGAGTTTGGTAAGAGGGAGGCCGATTAGTAGAGAGTTACAATAGTCTAGACGAGAATGAATAAGTGAGACAGTAAGAGTTTTTGCAGAGTCGAAAGTAAGAAAAGGGCGAATTCTAGAAATGTTTTTGAGATGCAGATAAGAAGAGCGAGCCAGTGATCGGATGTGGGGGGTGAATGAAAGCTCGGAATCAAGGATGACCCCAAGGCAGCGGGCATATTGCTTTGGAGTAATGGTGGAACCGCACACGGAGATGGCAATGTCAGGCAAAGGTAGGTTAGTAGAGGGAGAGAACACGTGGAGTTCAGTTTTTGACAGGTTCCATTTCAGATAGAGGGAGGACATGATGTTAGAGACAGCGGTAAGACAATCACTGGTGTTTTCTAAAAAGGTCGGCGTGATACCAGGAGAAGAGGTGTATAATTGGGTGTCGTCAGCATAGAGATGGTACTGGAAACCAAATCTACTGATTGTTTGTCCAATAGGGGCAGTATACAAAGAGAAGAGGAGGGGGCCTAGGACTGATCCTTGAGGAACTCCCACAGTAAGGGGAAGGTGAGAGGATGAGGAACCAGCAAAACATACAGTGAAGGATCGGTCAGAGAGATAGGAGGAGAACCAAGGTGCCAGATCAGGTGGTGGCAGAAGAGGTCACAGTTCGTTGGCCAAGGAGTACAGGTGAGAGAGACACAACTCTAATCCAGCAGAGGCGGTGGAACACTGGCAAAGTTCAGGGAGAGGCATGGTGGACTCTCACAAGGAGTGCAAAGTTTGGGAAAATGCAGAGGGAGTACCTTGCTGACCGTACCAATGTCCAATGTACCCTTTAATTATTGTTTAGCAAAGCTGAACACAGAGCATGAACTGTCTCTCTCTATTGCGCATGTGCGCTGTACTCACGTTCATGGAGCGCATGGTGCCCCGCTCTCTGGGCACATGTCTCCTCGCTTTATTGGAGGGAGAAAACTCCTTCATAATACAGAGTACAACACCGCCCAAGCGTTCACACTGCTCCTCAGACTTTCTATGTGTGCAGTGACTGCCTGTAGGCAGAAGATGAGGATGGTAGTAGTAGTAGTTGGAGCATTTAACACAGTCATGAAGCAGCCATAACAACTTGAAAGAGAAGTAGTTTTAACGAGATACCACACTGTTCGATATTTGGCCTGCATTTTTTACTTTTTTAAACTAAAATAGTGTTCCGAACTCGGGTAACAGACAGCAAATACTGTGTAAAAAAGGCCTAAAATGCGCTAACTTGGAGCACGCACATATATGAGTCCTGTCACGGAAATAACACACTGCCAAATAGATGTTGTTTTTTTTTAAATGCAAAATAGTGCTGTATATAATTAGTGTATCAAACAGCAAAAAAAGTGGTCCACCGGCCAAAAATGCTCTAACTTGAAGCACAGAGATATATCAGGGCTGACACGGAAATACCACACTGGCAAATCTGTGGCTTTCAATTTTTTTAATGCTAAATAGCGCTGTATAGAATTTGAGTATCACACAGCCAAAAAATAAGTACACCGGCCTCCAATGTCCAAACTTGGAGCACAGAGATATATGACGGCTGTAATGGAAATACCACACTGGCAAATCTGTGGCCTTTCAATTTATTTTGATGCAAAATAGCGCTGTATAGAATTTGAGTATCACACAGCCAAAAAATAAGTACACCGGCCTCCAATGACCAAACATGGAGCACGCAGATATATGAGGCCTTTTTCCGTGAATTTAAAACATCATAAAAAAAAGGACACAAGGGTCGCACACACAACTATGCTACGTATGCCTGACAAACTAACTTTTCAACAGGCCTCAGTCTGATCGAACAGACTGTATATTTTTTTTGGGGGGGGGGAATTTTTGGAGAAACAAAAAGGTTTATAGACAGTAAATAAGCTGCTGCAGCAGCAGGCAGTTATGGAGCTTTGGGAAGGATGCAGTGGGACCAATGGACGCACGTACAGTGCCTGCAGGCCTTGTACTGATGTGGATATGCTTTGCCCTGCCTACCTAGCGCTGCAATATCGGGACCCATGAATTAGCCCTAAAAAAGGACTTTTGGTTTCTGAGGAGTTGTGGATGTAAGAGTTGCAGACCTACACTAACCCTAAAACCACGATTCTGACCCTATTTCGGCAGCAGCTCTCCCTACTCTCGTTGAAACAGGAACAGAATGCGGCGAGAGGTCTCCCAGGCTGCTTTCACACTAGCGTCGGCACGGGGCCGTCGCTATGCGTCGGCCCGACATGCCGACGCGCGTTGTGAAAATGATGCCAGACGTTGGCCTCGGAAGCAGTCTTACGACGCTTCCACTGCCCCATTGTAAGTTCTGGGGAGGAGGGGGCGGAGTTTCGGCCGCGCATGTGGGGTCGAAAATGGCAGACACGATGTGCAAAAAAAGTTACATGTAACTTTTTTTGTGCCGACGGTCCGCCAAAACACAACGCAACCGTCGCACGACGGTTGCGACGTGTGGCCATACGTCGCAATGCGTCGCTAATGTAAATCTATGGGGAAAAAACGCATCCTGCGGACAACTTTGCAAGATGCGTTTTTTCTCCCAAATGACGCATTGCGACGTACAGCAAACAACGCTAGTGTGAAAGTAGCCTTTTACTCGGGATGATGCTGTACGGCCCAGCAAATCACTGCACGACCACAACAAAGATGGCTGCGGCGTTTCATGGCCTGGCAGACAATCCCTGCACCGTGATTGGGTCTCTAAAATTTGCCCAAACTGCTGGGTGGAGACTGCAGTTACCGCCGAATAATACCGGAAATGCTCGCTGCTCGCCGAGTACGCTGAGCATAGCGATACTCGGGTGAGTAACGAGTAGTGGCGAACACGTTCGCTCATCACTAGTTATAAACTTCTGTGAAGAGCCTTGGGGTTCAAACTGCTCACCACACAGCTACATAAGTTCGTTAAAGGGTCTAGTTTCCAAAATGGGGTCACTTATTGGGGGTTTTCCAATGTATAGCCACATCAGGGGCTTTTCAAACGCGACATGGCATCCGCTCTCAATTCCAGGCAATTTTGCGTTCAAAAAGTCAAAAGGCGCTCCTTCCCTTCCGAGCCCTGCCATGCGCCCAAACAGTGGTTTTCCCCCACATATGGGGTATCGGCGTACTCAGGAGAAAATGCTCAACAACTTGAGTGGATCATTTTCTCCTTTTACCCTTGTGAAAATAAGCAAATTGTTGCCGAAAGATCATTTTTGTGACTAAAAAGTTAAATGTTCATTTTTTTCCTTCCACATTGCTTCAGCTCCTATGAAGCATCTGAAGGGTTAATAAACTTCTTGAATGTGGTTTTGAGTACCTTGAGGGGTGCAGTTTTTGGAGTGGTGTCACTTTGGGGTATTTTCTGTCATTTTGACCCCTCAAAGTGAATTCAAGTGTGAGGTCCCTATAAAGAATGGTTTCGGAAATTTTATTGAAAAAATGAAAAATCGCTGGTCAACTTTTAACCCTTATAAATTCCTGACATTAAAATATTTTGGTTCCAAAATTGAGCTGATGTAAAGTAGACATGTGGGAAATGTTATTTCTTAACTAATTTTTGTGACATATCTCTCTGATGTAAGGGCATAAAAATTCAAAGTTAAAAAATTGCTAAATTTTCAAAATTTTCGCCAAATTTCTGCTTTTTTCACAAATAAACGTAAGTCACATGAAAGAAATTTTACCTATATCAATGATCCAAGTTCACAGAACGGGACAATTGTGAATATAGCAAAAACTAGAGATATTTACAAACAGGCAGCAAATGTCCTGCTATCACATAAATGCTAGTATCTCAGATATACAGCAATCCAACCAAGTAATACAATCAAATTAGTGTTAATAGAGTCGCCATAGCGATAGCAGCACATTTGCTGCCTGTTTGTAAATATCTCTAGTTTTTGCTATATTCACAATTGTCCCGTTCTGTGAACTTGGATCATTGTTTGTACCCATGGATATAGTCACAATGTTATTTTAATCTATCTACTATATACTACATGGTAATATTATGTATACTCTATGTGAAAATTAATGACAGAATTTTCAATAAATGATGTGAGTTTGTAACCCTTTGGCCATTTTTGACTCTTGTTTCTCCTGTTTATTAGCATTGTAAGTTGAGTCGCCATCTTTATGCATATGGTATAATTAATAACTGATGTTTATTTATGTATATGTCTGTCAGCCATTCCAGTGTCAGTTGAATTCCAACCAGAGTACACCTCATTCTACTTCATGTGCTTGTGAGTGGGTGATCACCTGAACCAAATCTTATTTAACGTAGGAAAGTATAAAAAACCCTGCTGTGGTGTTCACAATCCTCCTGCAATAGGACAAGCTGGATGGCAAAACAAGTGCTAGTAACATCCCAAAAGTAATAGAAATGAAAAAAATAACTTTTAACCATGCCAAAGAAGTTGAAAAGTCTTGAGTGAGGAAAAGAAGGGTTCAATTCTGGCTTTACTAGCAGAGAGACACAGTGAGCGTCATGTTACCTCCATCCTTAAAATTTCTAAGATGGCAGTCCATTACAACAAGGTCAAGCAGCAGACATTGGGGACAGCAAAGCTAAAGATCGGCAGGGGGCGAAAACGACTCTCCGCTGACCGGGATGACCGTCATCTTATTCAAATGTCACTCAGCAACCGCAGGATGACATCAAGTGACCTACAAAAGGAATGGCAAATGGCAGCTGGGGTGAATTGAACGGATAAGAACAATTCGTAACAGGCTCCTAGAGGCAGGACTCAAGTCATGTAAAGCTAGAAAAAAGCCTTTCATCAATGAGAAGCAAAGGAGAGCCAGGCTGAAGTTTGCCAAAGACCATAAGGGTTGGACCATAGAGGAGTGGAGTAAGGTAATCTTCTCTGATGAGTCTAATTTTCAGCTATGCCCAACACTTGGTCATCTAGTAGTTAGACAGAGACCTGGAGAGGCGTACAAGCCACAGTGTCTTGCAACCACTGTGAAATTTAGTGGAGGATCGGTGATGATCTGGGGATTCTTCAGCAAGGCTGGAATTGGGCAGGTTAATCTTTGCAAAGGACGTATGAATCAAGCCGCATACAAGGTTATTCTGGAAAAACAGCTGATTCCTTCTGCTCAGGCAATGTTCCCCAACTCTGAGGACTGTTTTTTCCAGCAGTACAATGCGCCATGCCACACAGCTAGGTCATTCAAGGTGTGGATGAAGGACCACCACATCAAATCCCTGTCATGGCCGCCCAATCTCCAGACCTGAACCCCAATGAAAATCTCTGGAATGTAATCAAGAGGAAGATGGATAGTCACAAGCCATCAAACAAAGAATGGCTTACGTTTTTGTATCAGGAGTGGCATAAGGTCACCCAAAAGCAGTGTGAAAGACTGGTGGAAAGCATGCCAAGATGCATGAAAGCTGTGATAAAAAATCTTGGTTATTCCACAAAACATTAATTTCTGAACTTTTCCTGAGTTAAAACATTAGTATTGTTTCTAAATGATTATAAACTTGTTTTCTTTGCATTATTTGAGGTCTTGAAGCACTGTTTTTTTTATTATTTTGACCATTTTTCTTTGTCAGAAAAAAATACAAAATGTATTGCTTGTAAATTCGGGGACATGTTGTCAGTAGTTTATAGAATAAAATAACAATTTACATTTAACTCAAAAATATACCTATAATGAGAAAAATCAGACAAACTGAACATTTTGCAGTGGTCTCTTAATTTTTGAAAGAGCTGTATATGGCTACTTTCACACTAGCGTCGTGCACTGCACGTCGTTATGCGTCGTTTTGGAAAAAAAAAAGTGCTTGCAGGATGCGTTTTTTTTCTCCATTGACTTGCATTAGCGACGCATTGCCACACGTCGCAACCGTCGTGCGATGGTTGCGTCGGGTTGCGTCGGACCGTCGCCACCAAAAAACGTTGCTTGTAAAGTTTTTTGGTGCGTCGTTCCCGTCTTTTCCGGCCCCGCCTCCCCGCACCTCACAATGGGGCAGCGGATGCGTTGAAAAACAGCATCCGCTGCCCCCGTTGTGCGGCGCTTGCACAGTATGCGTCGGTGCGCTGCAACGTCGCATTGCGACGTGCAGTGCACGACGCTAATGTGAAAGTAGCCTAAGTAAAAACTAAAAAGTACACATATTTGGTATCGCCACGTTCGGAACAAGCCAACCTATAAAACGTTCATACTTGTTCACCACTTCAGTGAACACCTTAAAAAAAACACGGAGCAAAAACCTTTCCTTTTTAATCATGCTGCCAAACAAAAAGTAGAATAAAACGCGATCAAAAAGTCAAATCAAAATAAAAATGGTAGCCATGAAAACGTCATCTTGTCCCGCAAAAAGCAAGCTTACATACAGCTCCAACAGCGGAAAAATAAAAAAGTTAGGTAATCGTACTGAATAAAAATGCCTTATCAATTTACCACACATCATTAAAAAAACAAAAACAATTCCTGAATTCCTGGTGTTTGATCATTCTGTATCCCAAAAATCAGAATAGAAAGCGATCAAAAAATGTCATGTGGCTGAAAATGGTACCAATAAAAATGTCAACTCAACCCGCAAAAAACAAGCCCTCAGATGACTCTGTGGACCAAAATATGGAAAAATTATAGCTCTCAAAATATAGTGATGCAAAAACTTGTTTTTGCAATAAAAAGCGGCTTTTAGTGTGTGACAGCATCCAAATATAAAAACCCAATATCAATCTGGTATCGCTGTAATTGCACAGACCTGAAGAATAAAGTTATACCGCACAAGGAACATCATAAAAAATAAAACCAATTCTTCACATTGTTAGGGCTAGCGGAACGCACCAAATAATAAAGAGGTAGATATGAGGTGCGTTCGCAGCCCGGGGTCCACCGTGCAGAGATGGTACCTGCTGCTGAGTAATGGCGAATGGACACTTGCTCACACGTGGGTTAGACTTCACCCAGTGTGAATGGAAGCGAACTCTGTTGCTTCACAGAGTTGCCAAAATATGCTGCCCCCTGTTAGCAGTCACAGGGTGCAGCTGCAAGACACTAGTGAGATCCCTATGAATCACCCCCACTAAACTGGTGATTGGACTCGCTCTGATCCTCGGTGGCTTTTGAGCCCGCGCCTGTGGATGCCCCGAGTCAGATGCAGAGTCCAAGCAGGAATTCCCACCCTACACTGACAGGCTGTCAGGAAAGCCCACTGATTGCACAAGGTGCCGTACAGATGGGCACTGCAAAAAGGCACTGTAACGTGTGCTACGTGTGCAGGTAGCACTGTCGGGCGTTAGATAGCTTCCACCAGTCACGAGCAGTCAACAACACAAGGAATGGGAATGATTAAGGAGCTTTCATCCATCGACAGTCATTCATCTACACACACACGTTATACTAGCGCATGGCCATGCGGCCATGCGAACCTTTTATAGCGTAAGCTCTCCAGCACCTTCCTAGTGATCCAATAGGAGCTGCTACAGGACCTGAGCATGTGACCCCCGACCTCCAATGAGAGGTCGTCCCTTGGGCATGCTCAGTAGAGAAAAAGCACTAAGTCCAGGAGCGTCCGCTCACTGCTGATCAGTGCTGGTTACAATGGCTGGACCTGGAAGGGCAGCAGTAACCAAGCGCACAGTATCTGCCTAAGACAGATGCTGGGACCGACATCTCTGCTGAGCAGGCTCCACTGCGGCTGGAGAAGAATGGGAGACCACAGTGGACATGGTTCGAGATTCCCCCTGTGCAGCGGCGGGAACTTGACACCTAACACACATGTTGATTTTTTTCATTCTGCCACCCAAAGATCGCAGTAAGGCTCGGCGCACATTTATCCCGCTCACTGCGCTGAGCGCTTACACCTGGGTTTCCGTGTAAATCTCTGGAATAGGTGATTCAGACGGAACCCCCAGCGGAAGATTTGCCATAATGAGGCAGAAGGAGGTACTTTGGACGCCATAAGACCTGTGATCCGGCGGTGCCCGTCTTTTTAGTCATACATAAAAGCCAGTTTTGTGCACCTCTGAAAAGAAGGACACCGCTGAACAGAGGCCAGACGAAGTCCAGTGTAACTCTGCTGCCTCATTATAGTGAACTAGATGGTGGCCCGATTCTAACGCATTGGGTATTCTAGAATATTCTGACTGACTGAACATGTTCAGTAAACGTGAGTGAACTACGTGGCACTGTGACCGACAGAACTTGTTCAGTAAACGTAAGTGAACTACATCACATGGACTGACAGAATTTATTCAGTAAACGTGAGTGAACTATGTCGCACTGTGACTGACAGAACTTATTCAGTTAACGTGACTGAAATACGTGGCACTGTGACCGACAGAACTTGTTCAGTAAACGTGACTGAACTACGTGGCACTGCGACTGACAGAACTTGTTCAGTAAACGTGACTGAACTACATGGCACTGTGACTGACAGAACTTGTTCAGTAAACGTGACTGAACAACGTGACACTGTGACTGACAGAACTTGTTCAGTCAATGTGACTGAACTACGGCCGGACTGCGCCTGTCGCTGATTTGTCACGGGCGACCTGGGAGTTTCATTACAGACAAACAGAATTAGACGATTATATAGTAGATGGATCGGGGGTTTCATCTGTCATGTCACACAGAGATTTAGATAGAAACCCCAAAGTAGGTGCTCAGCATAGAGTGCCAGATAAATGTGATCCCAAATGTTATGTAAAATGTTCCCAATAAAAGCTTCAACTCATTACACGGAAAAAGCAAGTCCTCACTCAGGTCCGTCATCTGTTAATGGAAACATAGGGGGCTTCCACGTTACTACTAGTACAAAGGCTCTGGAAAAGCGTTATCGCTACTCACCCCCCTAAAAAAAATTCTGCGCTCCCAAAATCAAATGCCCCCTCCCTTCTGAGCCCCACAGTGTACCTAAACCAAATATATCATCCACATTTTTGGCATTTCTGTAGTGACAAGAGCCCGCCTAATTTATGGGTGCGTGTACAGACCCAGAGGGCTATTAAATGCATAAAGCTTATGAGAACATGAGGCGAGGAACCCGATTATGGTTTAATTTTTTTTTCTCTGAATGGGCCACACAAGGATAGTTACGTTAAAGCGTTGAGGCGGTAGGCCAGTCTGAACAAATGCTTTTTTAGGGCACGCTTAAATCTGGGGATTAATGGTATTAACCTGGGTAGTGCATTCCTAAGAATTGGCGCAGCACGTGAAAAGTCTTAGAGATGGGAGTGGGAGGTTCTGATTATTGAGGATGCTAACCTCAGGTCATTAGCAGAAAGGAGAGCACTGGTAGGGTGGTAGACTGAGACCAAGGAGGAGATGTAGGGTGGTGCTGAGCCATGGAGTGCTTTGTGGGTGAGGGTAATACGTTTGTACTGGATTCTGGAGTGGATGGATAACCAGTATAATGACTGGCACAAGTTAGAGGCATCAGTATAACAATTGGTGAGGAATATGATCCCGGCTGCAGCATTCAGGACAGATTGGAGAGGGGAGATTTTGGTAAGAGAGAGGCCAATTAGTAGAGAATTACAATAGTCCAGACAAGAATGAATAAGAGAAACAGTAAGAGTTTTTGCAGAGTCGAAAGTAAGAAAAGGTCGAATTCCAAAAATGTTTTTGAGGTTCAGATGACAAGAGCGAGCCAGTGATCGGATGTGGGGGGTGAATGAAAGCTCGGAATCAAGTATGACCCCAAGGCAGCGGGCATGTTGCTTGGGAATAATGGTGGAACCACACATGGAAATGGCAATGTCAGGCATAGGCACATTGGTAGAGGGAGGAAACACAAGGAGTTCAACCAAATCTACTGATTGTTTGTCCAATAGGGGTGGTATACAAAGAGAAGAGGAGGGGCCTAGGTCTGATCCTTGAAGAACCCCAACAGTAAGGCGAAGATGAGAGGAGGAGGAGCCAGCAAAAGATACAGTGAAAGAGCGGTTAGAGAGATAGGAGAACGGTGTCCTTGAGGCCGATGGAGTGTAGTATAGTGAGGAGGAGCTGTTGATCCACAGTGTTGAATGCTGCGGAGAGATCCAAGAGAATTGGCATGGAGTAGTGACCATTAGATTTAGCTGTTAGTAGATCATTAAAGACTTTAGTGAGGGCAGTTTCAGTAGAGTGTAAAGAGCGTAAACCAGATTTAAGAGGGTTGATAAGAGAGTTGTCTGTGAGATAGCGGATAAGACGGGAGTGGACCAGGAGTTCGAGGAGTTTAGAGATGAAGGGAAGATTAGAGACAGGTCTATAGTTAGCAGCACAGTTTTGCTCGAGGGATGGTTTTTTAAGTAATGGATGTATGCTGGCCTGCTTAAATGAGAAGGGAAAGATACCAGAAGAGAGAGAGAGGTTGAATATTTTTGTTAGGTGAGAGGTGACAGCAGGGGAAAGGGACTGGAGGAGATATGATGGAATAGGGTCACTGTTGCAAGTGGTCGGGCGAAAAGATGCAAGGAGCCTAATTACTTCTTCTGTGACTGGTTCAAAGTCAGAGAGTGAGCGAGTGTAGTAGGGGAGGGAGGAGAGTGCATGATATGAGGGGATTGGGAGATAATTTCCAGTCGGATATGGTCAATATTTTCTTTGAAGTAATTGGCCAGATCGTCAGCGCTTAGATCCATGATTGGGGCCTGCACTCTTGGGTTGAGTAGGGAATGAAAAGTGTCAAAGAGACTTTTAGGGTCATTGGACAGTGAGGTGATGAGGGTGTTGAAAAAGGTTTGTTTGGAGAGGTGAAGGGCAGAGTTGTATGTTTTAAGCATAATCTTATAGTGGATGAAATCTTCGGGTAGATTAGATTTTCTCCACAGACGTTCGATGCACCTGGAGCACTACTGCAGGAAACGTGTTTGCAGCATGTGCCACGGTTGTCGCCATCTGTGCCGAGTTGTTCTTTGTATAGGAGGTGCAATTTCATCCAGGGCACTTTGCAGGGTTTCATTGTAATGCTTTAGTGCAGAATCAGGACATGAGAGGGAGGAGATAGGGGTCAATAATGAGTGCACGTTCTTCATGAGTTTCTGGTTGTTAGTGGCCTGTATGTTTTTATAAGTGTGGAAAGTAAGGGTGACCTGAGTGGGATGGCAGTTCTTGATAAAGAATGAAAGAAGGTTGTGGTCAGAGAGCAGGAGAGGGGAGTTTGTGAAATCATCCACTGAGCAAAGCCGAGAGAAGACCCAGTTGAGGGAGTTTCCGTCTTCGTGTGTTGGAAAGTTAGTATGCTGTGAGAGGCCGAAAGAGGAGGTTAGAGATAAAAGGTGAGAAGCAGAGGTGGAGATGTGAAAAGCAATTGGGATTTTTAAATCACCCATGATAAGGGTGGGGATGTCACAGTAGAGAAAATGTGGAAGCCAAGTGGCAAAGTAATCCAGGAACTAATGAGAGAGGCTGGGAGGACGATACACCACCACCACTCGCATGGAGAAGGGGATGTAGAGTCTGACCGCATGGACCTCAAAAGAAGGGAAGACAAGTGAGGGTACTTGGGGGATAACCTGAACGGTACATTTGGGTGAAAGGAGCAGACCAATGCCTCCACCTGCTCTGTTGTCCAATCTTGGGGTATGAGAAAAGTGTAGTCCACCATATAAAAGAGCAGCAGCAGCGGTGGTGTCTGACTGCTGGAATCAGGTTTCAGTAAGAGCTAGAAGGTTAAGAGAATTAGAAAGGAAGAAGTCATGGATGAAGGGGAGTTTATTACACACTGAGCGAGAATTCAAAAGGGCACAATTGCAAGAGACAGAAGGCATGCAAGGTATACTAATAAGGTTAGAGGGGTTTCTGAGAGTAGCAGTTGGGAGGTTTGACTTGCTCTAACAAGGGGGGCCGGGGTTGGGAGAGATGTCTCCTGCGACTCGGAGAAGGAGGATAGAAAGACTGAGCAGATGGTTAAGTGATTTGTGAGAGTGTCTCGTGTGTTGGATGGTGGGACTGAATGGATCTGCGCTTTTTAGCAATGTGAACAGAGTGTGAGTGCTATACATAGGAGAGGAAAGGCTAGAGGGGCTGATATGGATGGAGTATAAAGAGTTAATGCAAGGGCGGTGAATGTGAGTGAATGCAGCAGCCAGGATATAGATTAGGCAAATGCATATGGTGAATATTTGTTGTATTTAAAATGTACAGGGTATAGATTTATTCCATTGTCTTACCTGTCTCCTGCCCTGTCTGTCAGTATTCCGGATTTTCCAAGTCACCTTGTGAATGATCTTGCCCTTTGTAAAGATGGAGTTTGCTGTTTTTGTCTGCCCTATTTCCTGTTCGTTTGTTTAAAACCCGGCTCAGGTGTCCGCTTCTTTGCTGGAGTATTCTGCTTCCGTTCCCCTTCAGCTCAGCTGCTTGTTCTAGTGTGCTTCTACCCGTGGCTCTGGACATTCTCTGCATATGTAATCTACACTCTAAGTTATCTTTAGTCCGTTGACTTTGGAACTTAACCCTTGGTTCACTCCTTCTGGTAAGAACTCTGTTTCTGAACTGTGTTTTTTAGCTAAGTTGCTGGACTGTGTTTTTGCTACTTAATCCTTCATTTACTCCCCCCGGTGGGAGCCGTTGGAAACAACACCAGTATAATACTTCAATGTGAACTTGTTTCTGGACTTACCCGTGTTCATGCCACACCTGGGATTAACCTGTGGACTTGTTCTGGACTTCCCTGTGTTTACTACATACCTGGATTTGACTCTTTCTGCACCGACAGTGTTTTGGATCTGCACCACGTCACCTGTCACACTCACCTTTTGATCCCCTTGCTGAGGACTCTGCTTTAAGAACTCTGCCGATTTACTGTATATGTTTCAAGGACTTGTTTCATTGCGGGTTATCAGTATACTGTTTTGGGTCTTATTGCTGTTGTACAAATACACTATTTGCACTAAAGAAACCCGTCTGTCTGTTCATTGCCCCACGCTACCAGAATTCTCGAGTTCCTACAATAGTATTACAGGATACTCCAGCAAACAGAGGATTCTGCTAGGGCAATGACTGAGACACGGGTAGACAAACTGTTTGCTATGATTAACTCCTTGCAGCAGGAGGTGGAGGCTGTACAAAATAAGATTAGAGAAATGGACTCTCGGGCTGGCCACAATGCACAGGTGTTTGGTCAGGCTCTCCAAGATTTGCGTACTTTGATAGAAGTTCAGGAGACCTCACCTGCTCGGCATACACCACCCACCAGTATGCCTAAATTACCTCCATTCCGGTTTAATGGTGACCGAAGTCAATTCCGCGGGTTTGTTAATCAGTGAATATTATTCTTTGATGTACATGCCTCCTACTATCAGTCTGATAGATCTAAGGTACTATGTATTATTATGTTGTTGACATCACGGGCACTGGCTTGGGCAAATCCTATGGTTGAAAGTCACGATATCCATCTGAATAATTTGGATGCTTTTCTGGCAGCTATGGCGCAAATGTTTGATGATCTAAACCGCCGTGCCTCAGCTGAAAAAGCCTTGCTTTCCTTACGCCAGGGGAAACGTTCAGTCATATAATATGTTACTGAATTTAAGAGGTTAATAGTGGATACCAACTGGGAAAACAATGCCTTATTGCCAATTTTTAAGAAAGGGTTGTCCAGCACAATCAAGGATGAGCTAGCTCGCTTAGAGTCTCCACAGGAGTTTGAATAATTTTTACAACACTGTGCGTATTGATATCCGCCTAACTGAACGCAGACAAGAGAAATGGGCAGCTTTAAATTGCATCACTAATTTTGCTCTTCCGTCTAGGGAAACTACCAGCAAGAACCCGTGGGAGGCTGAGGAGGTGCCTTTGCAAGTGTTCTCACTACAAAAATGTGAGAGTAATGAATGCCGTGAATATCGTTTTTGTGAGCGCTTATGTTTTTAATGCGGTCAATTGGATCATTTCCTCATTAATTGTCCTAAATGTCCCAGGCGGCCTAATAAGGTGTTGGCAGCATTAGGGGATTATGACAATACGGACACTGAGTCAGAGGTTTTGGAGACCAGTTTACATCTAGATGCTGTGGTTCCCCTAACAGTGATGTTGACTTCCACTAAAGATCAAGGGGAGAAATATTCACATTGTTCTCTCCCTATTCAGATTCAGTGGGAGAGACTGTGGATATCAAGTTCTGCTATGATAGTGCAGTGCCCCAGAGTCCTGGTTGCTGCAGTAATGTCGCTCTTCCACCAGGGGGAGTGATATTACGTCTTGTCACAATATGGTATGAAATATCATATAAGTTAGTTTCTCTGCCAGCACCCATAGGGTGGGCAGTGACCCCCCTTCACTATGTGTTCAGCCTGTCTTGTCAATGAGTGTACAAGTTTTATTGCTTCTAGCTGCAAATGCCTGACTTCAGCTGCCAAGCCTCAGCCCCCGCCAAGGTATTTACGACCGCCATTTCCTGCCGTGTAAGCTCTTGTCCAGCTATAACTGGATGAGAAACTTCCAGAATCATGAAAGTCTTTTGTTCTGTTTTTGTAAGATATTAGGCCAACCATGGGAGATAGGAACTCAAAAATATATCGTCATAATCACACTCGGAAGATCTACCCATCCCTCGAAACACGGGCTTCTAACTCCATCTAATAAAGAAGTAGGGATTTCTCTGCAAATATATATCCCAGATAGGACATATTTGATCTCATTAGAATGCTCACGTTAATCCGAGATGAATGCTGGGTTTGATATGACTATGACATGTTCTGGAGCGAAGTTACGGGCATCAGATATGTTTAATGCACAGTGAGTAACACTGACGAGGTAGGAGGGGTTGGAAAAGCCAGCCCTTTCTGTGAGGTCACAGGCTGTAGGTTTTAAGTGCTGGCCGGCGTCCAAGAGGGTCAGATTTGAGTTTTTACCTAAAGAGCCCAGAGTGCACGCCCTGATGCACTGGGATAGATGGAAAGTTCCCCTAGCCTGTTGCCTGCAATGCTTTGAACAACTGTAAGTGTTATTTCTCATGTTATTCCCTGTTTTTTTATAATTACCTTGTACATATTTGCAATTGTCTCATTTGTAACATCTTTGTAAAATATTTTGATAAAGCACTGCCTACATTTTGTGGGGTATATTATTTCATGCCAGTTCTTTCTCCATGCTCTAAAAACGTACCCTAAATCTCTGAAGGGAATTACGCTACTGTTTTGGGTTAGCTTCGGACCCGTGTAATCGAAGCTGGTGGCGGCACTACTGTGTGCAGGCCTTTGGGTGTTGTAGCGATTGCGGCTTGATAATTATTGTTCCTGCCTGAGCGGGAGTAGTTTATCGCGTCGCTGCAGCGTGCCCAATAGCCAGTACATAGCAGGCAGCCTTTCTGGCGACTAATTACCCTAGGTGCAGTACCTAACCTGACCTGATAGAAAGGGGGGTGCCAGAGAGCTGCAAGGTTTAAGTGGAACTGTAAGCGGGATACACAAGAATCCCTGCAGTTCGTGGTATATTGAAGAGCAATGGGATACCTAAAATAAGCCCCTGCTGTAAACTAAGAGGTCCCTAGCCTTGTGTGTGTTTTTCATCCCATTGTGGCAGTGGAGGGATAACTAAGATAAGCCCCCCTGCACATGTGATAACCGTCTGTTGGTCTAAAGTCACCCCAATCCGTGACATATTGGTGACAGTGGTCAGGAATCCCTGTCGATTTCGTGACAAACTGCTGGCCGCGGCTAAGGGATCTTGACAGTTACGGTGTGAATCGTGACACGTCTGATGGTACTAAAGGAGTTCACCTTGCCAGGTATCACAAGTCACGGGTAAAACTGGTGGGTTGGATAGGAAGTCAGTCAGAAGCTGCCTGGGTTTGATCCAGAGAGGACCTGTCAGGCAGACAGGGAGAAGGAGGAACATCTGAGCTGCAGACAGAGGGTCCCTGTCAGGGGTGGGATCCTGACAGAGGCCTAGCACAAGATAGAATGCTACGGAGCAGCGCCTGCCCCACGTGCGGCAGCATCCTAAGAAAGGACACGAAGCGAAGTGTATTGTGGAGAGTGAAAAACGAAGTCACAGCACAAGGAGATAATACCGGGAGGAGTTCTGCCCCAAGATCGGCAGCCTCCTTCTGAGGCGCGTAGCCGGTGGTCGGAACACCGAGGGAGTAATTGGCTCTACGCATTACTTCAGAGACCGGCAGGACAGTCAATTCCAAGTTGGCTGCCCGACCTTAATACCTAAGAAGACACGGTGACAAATTGTGGGGGTCGGAGCGTCTCTAGGGTCCCTACAAACAAGCCTCAGGCTATGCCAGTCATACTGGTTGTCCTATCCTAGCGGACCCCTAAGCAGCGTCGGTCACCCTGACCGAAGACCACAGGTGGCGTCACGAACACCAGACAAACTTCACCTTTAATTCGACGCCCCTCTGAAGGACCGCAGACCGAGTCGGGCCACCGTGACATCCCCAGAACCGAGAAGAGATAGACCCGGTGCCGAGTACCCCATTGCCCTTAACGTGGGGGCGCTCCAAATCTTGGCGTCACAAACAGGATCTACTTAAGCCTGAAAAATCGGGTCATGTGTGCCTAAGAACTGTGTCAGAACTGTATTGGAACTGTGATTTATTGCAAAGACTGTGTATTGCCATTTGCCGCCAAAATTCACGCCAAAACCACCGCCATTACAGCACCACGAGGAGCACAGAAGAAGAAGGGCGTGGAGTTGTGGGCGTGAACGAACTGAGCAGCGCGAAAAATAATGGCCACCCAGTCTAAATATCTCTGTACCTTGAGGACGTGTCCGTCAGCAGCCGAGATCCGCCTCCTGATCCTCAATGGCGGGCGGAGACAAAGAAAACGAAACCGCCCATGAAGGAGAGAGCGGGAAAAGGACCAGGAAGGAGTCAGCCACGTGGAGGATGCTATGACCAGCCGCCCGGAGCCAGAGCGTGGGGTCGGAGCAGAGGACTCCCCCAGCTACCCGGAGAGGCACAGCGACCAGGCCTCCACCGTTGCCGCTGACTTCCTGCAGATTGGAATGGAGGAGTTGATTGACCAGCTCCTGCAGATGCGGGTAACCACCAGGGCCGCATACCGGACGACACCTGCGGAGGATTCCTCAACACCGCCACCGCTCCCTACATCGCTACAGGAGACGCTGCCAACACCTTCGCTGATCCGCCGCCAGCAGAGCCAGCCGACATCGAGGACACCGCTGCGGCAGGTAAGAATGCCGACCCTGCCCTGGTGACCGAAGGACTGCTGATAGGCCCCGTAGCTGCGCTACCTGCTGCCCTGACTAAGACTAACTCTGAATTGACAAATCCTAACACTACCACCATGGTGTGCATCATTTCTACTACTGAACCTGCCACTAAAACTGACATTCGAACCAAGACTCCTAGTGACTTGACCACATTTGAAAGACAAACCGACTACATTGACACCGCATCAGACGAGGATATGGAACCAAAGCTTCCTCGGTCAAGAAGTGTTCATTACCGACTGATGTCTTGCAACCTGCTATTGGAATAAACCTCAGAAACCTGAAATTGTAAATAGTTAACTGTTCATTCCTTCCTTGCTTCTTTAAAATCCGTCCTGGGTTAATTCTTAAAGGGATCCCTTTGTTTACCCGGGATCCCTATTGTTTCAAGTTTGCACAAGTTTTCCTGCTTTTATACTAAAGAACATTGGAATCATGGACGGTGAATGATTCACAAACTGCTTCTGTAAATAGTTTGCACCTTCTTAAAGGTGCTTTCTACTGGTTTTACATAGGAGGCTTTTACAGAGACTGCCTCTTAACAGAAACTGCTATTAATTATGCTGTAAAATAACTGCTTTGCTTCACAGACCTGAAGAAAAACCCACTGGTGCGGCAGAATTCCGGGTCAGGATTACACGTCTTGTAGCCCACCCAAACCAACGTTTGGGGGTTCGTAACGGGTCCCTCATATTACATCACGTCATGTTGCCTTTAAAAAGACTTGGGAATTAATGATGTGATTATCTGCACTACCTCTGAAAAGACTTGGAGTTTCCTCTTAAAGGGAATGTTTAAAAGTGATAAAGTTGCTTTAAGAAGTTAGATAGTAATAATGTTTATACATAGTAATAGTATGTAGTTAGAAAGTTAGTGATAAGAAATGTTTAATTATGTACTTTAAATAAAATTGAGGACAAGAGAAAGTTGGAAGAAAGATACGGTCTAGCCTGTAGTGGGGGTGAAGCCTGTTCTGAATTTCAATAAAGTGAACCCGTAGGGGTTAGTGAGTCCTCTAGAGAGCCATAGATAGATGGTTAATAGACTTTGCACTTAAGGAAAATATTAATTTATTGTTGAGATAGCACTTAGTAGATAGAATACCTGTATGGGTAATTGGTTCTATAGAAAGATAATAACTGTTTCCAATCCGCTTATTGCACAATGTAAATATGTTCTTGTTTGTAACATTCAAGTGTCCTCACCTCCCATAAAGGGAAGCATTGTTATATTTACTTGTTTACAGCATTCCACAATTTTGTATGTCTTTTGCTAACATATATTGTTCTTCTCTTCCCAGTCCCGGAGTACTGGATTTAACGAGGGGGGGGGGGGGTGTGCAGCGCCCCAGAGTCCTGGTTGCTGCAGTAATGTCGCTCTTCCACCAGGGGGAGTGATATTATGCCTGATGGTACTAAAGGAGTTCACCTTGCCAGGTATCACAAGTCACACACTACACTTCACACTCCAGTCCAGTAAAACTGGTGGGTTGGATAGGAAGTCAGTCAGAAGCTGCCTGGGTTTGACCCAGAGAGGACCTGTCAGGCAGACAGGGGGAGAAGGAGGAACATCTGAGCTGCAGACAGAGGGTCCCTGTCAGGCGTGGGATCCTGACAGAGGCCTAGCACAAGATAGAATGCTACGGAGCTGCGCTTGCCCCACGTGCGGCAGCATCCTAAGAAAGGACACGAAGTGAAGTGTATTGTGGAGAGTGAGAAACGAAGTCACAGCACAAGGAGATAATACCGGGAGGAGTTCTGCCCCAAGATCGGCAGCCTCCTGAGGCGCGTAGCCGGTGGCCGGAACACCGAGGGAGTAATTGACTCTACGCATTACTTCAGAGACCGGCAGGACAGTCAATTCCAAGTTGGCTGCCCGACCTTAATACCTAAGAAGACACGGTGGCAAATTGGGGGGTCGGGGCGTCTCTAGGGTCCCTACAAACAAGCCCCAGGCTATCCCAGTCATACGGGTTGTCCTATCCATACCATCTGGGGGACAGAGAGAGAGAACATCAGAAACATCTACGAAAGTTGTGAGGACTATCCCGTGGTGCTCAGCAGGGAGGTACTACAACGCACAGGCGCTAGTAGGAAGGCTTCTGATTTCCACCTGATTAAGAGAACTCTGGATTTGCCTTCGGACCAGCCGGACTCTGCCTGCCCCGTGAAAGGTACTCTGGACTGTGGACGCTGAAGTCTTCAGTAAAAGGTAAAGAGACTGCAACCTTTGTGTCCTTGTTATTCATTGCGCCTTACAACGTCCACCATCACCACCTACACCTCTGGGAAGCCCTGGGGATATACTTCACCTGTGGGAAAGTATACCATCTAGCTGCCATTCCATCACCTCAGCGGACCCCTAAGCAGCGTCGGCGGTCACCCTGACCGAATACCCCAGGTGGCATCACGAACACCAGACAAACCACCTTTAATTGGACGCCCCTCAGGAGGGCCACGGACCGGGTCGGGCCACCGTGACAACCCCAGAACCGAGAAGAGATAGACCCGGTGCCGAGTACCCCATTGCCCTTAACGTGGGGGTGCTCCAATAGACTCTGGAGCAGGCGGGGATTTCATGGATTCTTTTGCCAGGGAACATAGTATTAAGACACAACTAAGGGCCTCACCAGTCACCATGGAAATGGTGGATGGTCCTCCATTAGTTTCCGGACCAGTAGACTGGGAGACGGTGCTTCTGAAGTGTAAGATGGAACCAGACCATCAGGAAACCCTTTCATTTATGTTAATATCTTCTCATTTTCCTGTAATTTTAGGAATTCCCTGGTTACGGTTGTCACGGGGGAGACTGGGTAGACTAAGGTTGGTTACCCGGGCCGCTGCGAAATCCCTCAGGCTAGGGAAACCCTGTCTGTCCCTTTCCCAGAAGTTACACTAAAGGTGTGCATGTCTGGGCCGCCAGGCCTGACCCTGACTCCTGTTTCAGCCCTAAGCTGAAACCACCACCCGCCACCCAGTGAAGGAACCACACACCAATCCCCACAGAAAGCACAGACAGGGAAAACTAAAAAACGCACCACGCCGCAGACACACTGGAATACACTATAATGTGCACAGGGCAAAACAAATACAAATAGGAAGGCGGAATATGACAAAGGATTATACACCACCAGATACGATATTCCTACAACAAGACCACCACTCCAGACCGGAATCACCAGGCATAAAGCGCAAGCTATAATCGGCGACGCCCAAAGTCCAGCGTGACTATTTAAAGGCCGTGGGCGTGACCCAGCCTCCAACCTGATTACCAGCTAGATTAACCCTGAGCAAGCTGGATAAAATCTAGCCGACGCCACTGAGCGTGTAGTGGACGTAAGTGGAATTACTGCTGTCTGACAGACACCCTAATGTGAACAGCGTCCGACATGACAGTACCCCGCCTTCTACGAGGGACCCCAGGGCCCTCACGACTTATAGGACCCAGCTTGTCCGGATGGCGGCGGTGAAACATACTGACCAGCCGGTCCGCATGTATGTCCGAGGCTGGTACCCAGGACCTCTCTTCCGGCCCATAACCACGCCAGTGTACCAGGTACTGTAATGTGCGGCGCACTACACGAGAGTCAACCACCTTGGAGACTTCAAACTCCAAATTGCCATCCACCAAGACGAGGTGGCATAGGCGCCGTGTCCACAGAACCCACCACCTTTTTTTAATAAAGATCTGTGGAACACGTTGTGTATTTTATATACCGTAGGGAGCACCAAACGGTAGGCTACCGGGTTAATGATGGCGGCAATTTCAAGGATGGAATCTTGAGTTTTATGTTTTTTGTGGACAACCACACCGTCACCCACACTCAGGTCCAGACCTGTCACATGTTTACTGTCAGCCACTCGTTTGTACCTTGCACCTACGTTTAGCAAGCGCTCTTTCACTCTCCTCCACACGGATGCCAGTTGTGCTCCTAACTGGTCCTCCTCCGGGATGCCAGTAGAGCCCCCCTGATGCAGAGTACAAAACTGAGGATGGAGCCCGTAAACACAAAAGAACTGGGACTCCCCAGACGATTCCTGATGATTATTTATAGCAAACTCAGCCAAAGGAAGGAACGTCGACCACTCCTCCTGATTGTCAGAAACAAAACAGCGTAAGTACTGCTCCAAATTCTGGTTCATACGCTCGGTCTGACCATTTGACTGAGGATGAAACGCAGAAGAATGCGACAACTTGATCCCCAGCCGTGAGCAAAAAGCTTTCCAAAATTTTGCCACAAACTGAGTACCCCTATCAGACACGATGTCAGATGGGACCCCGTGAAGTCTGACCACCTCCTGCACAAAAACCTGAGCCTGAGTCTTAGCGTTAGGCAACGAAGGCAAAGACACAAAGTGCGACATCTTTGAGAACCGATCAACAACCAGAATGACCGTGTTCCCAGCAGAGGAGGGCAAATCTGTGATAAAATCCATGGAAATCTCCGTCCATGGCCTCCTGGGTACCCCGAGAGGATGTAGTGTGCCAGCAGGACGAGAGCGGGACGTCTTAGCCCTAGCGCACGTGGTACATACTGATACGTAAGAGACCACGTCCTGTCGGATTTTGGGCCACCAAAACCGACGTGACACCAACTCCAAGGTACCCCTAACCCCTGGATGGCCAGCCAGGACAGCATCATGATGCTCACCCAACACCTTTAGGCGAAGATGGAGCGGTACAAACGATTTGTTAATGGGAAGCTCTGGTGGTACCTCCACCTGAGCCTCGGCAATCTCAGCCTCAACTTCGGTCATGAGAGCCGAGACCACTACACTCTTTTGGAGGATGGGTACCGGATCTTCCCGAGGTTCTCCCCCCGGAAAACACCTGGACAAAGCATCCGCCTTAGTGTTCTTAGACCCAGGTCGGTACGTAACAAAAAAGTTGAACCGCGTGAAAAACAATGCCCAGCGAGCCTGCCTGGGGGACAGACGCTTGGCTGACTCCAAATACAGCAGATTTTTATGGTCGGTGATAACTGTAACCTGATGGACCGACCCCTCCAAAAAGTGTCGCCATTCCCCAAAAGCCTACTTGATAGCCAACAACTCCCTGTTGCCGATATCGTAATTACTTTCGGCAGACAGCTTCTTGGGAAAAGTAGTCGCAAGGACGCAACTCGCCCAAGGATGAGCCTTGTGACAGCACCGCCCCCACTCCAACCTCAGATGCATCGACTTCCACGGTAAAAGGTTTTGATACGTCCAGTTGCACCAGAATGGGGGCCAAAGCAAAATTGTTCTTCAGAAATTCAAATGCGCGCATAGCAGCCTGAGGCCAGGCAGAGAAATTGGTACCCTTTTTCGTCATGTCAGTAAGCGGTTTAGCAATGGTAGAAAAATCTTTGATAAACTTTCTATAATAGTTGGTAAACCCAAGGAACCGCTGGAGTGCTTTTAGGTTATCAGGCCGTTCCCAATGCAGCACCGCTTGCACCTTAGCGGCGTCCATTTTAAACCCTAAAGCAGACACAATATAACCCAAGAAAGGCAACTCCTGAACCAAAAATACACATTTCTCAAGTTTTGCATAGAGCTTATTTTCCCTGAGAAGCTGTAACACCTGCCTCACATACTCTAAATGAGAATCACGGTCGCATGAATAAATGTCATCTAGGTACACAATAACGAATTTCCCCAGAACATGCGAGAATACATCATTTATGAAATGTTGAAATACAGCAGGCGCGTTTGTCAACCCAAATGGCATCACCAAATTTTCAAAATGACCCTCAGGAGTATTAAAAGCCATCTTCCACTCATCACCTTGATGGACTCTTATGAGGTTGTAAACCCCCCTGAGGTCAAGCTTGGAAAACCACTTAGCACCAGCCACCTGGTTGAACAAATCAGGTATCAGTGGCATAGGGTATGGATCACGAACCGTAATCTGGTTTAACTCCCTGAAATCCAGACACGGGCGTAGTCCGCCATCTTTCTTTTTAATGAAGAAGAACCCCGCTGCCACCGGCGAGGACGAAGGCCTGATGTGCCCTTTGCTCAAACTCTCAGCAATGTAATCTTTTAAAGCTTGCCTCTCAGGACCAGAGATGTTGAACATCCTTGCTTTTGGCAATTTAGCCCCGGGTTTAAAACTAATAGAACAGTCATAGGGGCGATGTGGTGGCAATTCTGAGCAACCCTTCTCTGAGAACACATCCGCGAAATCAAGCAGTGACTCAAAAATGCTTGGAGTCACAGCGGACACACATGTGGCCAGGCAATTCTCCTGGCAAAATCCGCTCCACTGAATTATGTCCTGAGTTTTCGAGTCAATAACCGGATTGTGCATAGATAACCATGGAAAACCCAGAACCATTTGTGCAGGAAGATTACTGAGCACCCTACATGTAACCTGCTCAGATTTAGGACCCCAATGTGAAGTTTAACCTCAGCCACAAACTCAGTAATCTCCCCCTGTGGGAGAGGGGTAGCATTGATGGTGACCACCCGGATAGGATGAGGCAATTTTTCGACCGTGAACCCGGCCGTGCGCGCAAACTCCTCAACAATGAGATCAGTGGCCGAACCACTATCCACAAAAACAGTGATTGGCAGCTCTCTGCCAGCGACCATAACTCTGGCAGGGAGCATACATTGAGAGACCACCATGGAGGATATGCATAAGCTCAGATTGGCCTCCTCCACACCCTCTGAGCTTAGTAGATTTCCGCCGTTGTGCTTTTTTTTAGAAAACAGGACAAGCATTAACATAATGCCCCTTTTTACCACAGCAAAAACAGAGTCCCTGCTTCCTGAGCGAGGGAGCTTGATGACGTGACACCCCTGCGATTTGCATAGGCTCCGTGGGCTCACCTGCAGCAACCTCACGTGCACCTACAACCTCCCCCATAGGCGGCGTCTCTAGCGCCCCCTGACGCAAACGGCGATCAATGCGGACAAGACTCAGGGCAGACTCTAGAGAAGCAGGAGTCTTATACATCAGAAGGGCTTGTTTAACCCTTCTCGAAACCCCACATACAAACTGACACCGCAGCGCCGGGTCATTCCATTGTGTGTCCACCGCCCAGCGGCGAAATTCAGAACAGTAATCCTTCGCCATTCGCTCCCCCTGGCAGAGAGCACGTATTTTAGATTCTGCTAGAGCCAATCTGTCAGGATCATCAAAAATGAGTCCAAGAGCAGAAAAAAAACTCTCTACTGAGTTAAATGCAGCTGAATCAGAAGGTAATGAAAACACCCATGCTTGGGGGTCTCCGTTCAGTAATGACAAAACCAAGCCCACACGCTGAGCCTCATTACCTGAGGAAAGAGGACGCATACGAAAATACAATTTGCAAGCTTCACGGAAAACAACAAATTTACTGCGTTCCCCAGCAAACCTCTCTGGTAAAGGGATTTTTGGCTCTGCAACTCTACCTGCAGCTTCCACTTGCACATTAGATACCACAAGACCCTGTTGCTGAACTGCCCCCTTCAATTCAGTGACCTGTAAGAACAGCGCCCTCAACTGGCGGTTTATGGAAGTCATGGGATCCATGACATACAAAAAAATATATATATATATTTTTTTTTCCTTTTGGGCCGATTATAATGTCACGGGGGAGACTGGGTAGACTAAGGTTGCTTACCCGGGCCCCTGCGAAATCCCTCAGGCTAGGGAAACCCTGTCTGTCCCTTTCCCAGAAGTTACACTAAAGGTGTGCATGTCTGGGCCGCCAGGCCTGACCCTGACTCCTGTTTCAGCCCTAAGCTGAAACCACCACCCGCCACCCAGTGAAGGAACCCCACACCAATCCCCACAGAAAGCACAGACAGGGAAAACTAAAAAACGCACCACGCCGCAGACACACAGGAATACACTATAATGTGCACAGGGCAAAACAAATACAAATAGGAAGGAGGAATATGACAAAGGATTATACACCACCAGATACGATATTCCTACAACAAGACCACCACTCCAGACCGGAATCACCAGGCATAAAGCGCAAGCTATAATCGGCGATGCCCAAAGTCCAGTGCGACTATTTAAAGGCCGTGGGCGTGACCCAGCCTCCAACCTGATTACCAGCTAGATTAACCCTGAGCAAGCTGGATAAAATCTAGCCGACGCCACTGAGCGTGTAGTGGACGTAAGTGGAATTACTGCTGTCTGACGGATGCCCTAGTGTGAACAGCGTCCGACATGACAACGGTCACAAAATCCAAACATCAATTGGGAAACCAAGGAGATATCCTTCCTCCCGAAGTGTAGCCCTACCATCAGTCCAATGGTAACGGCTCCAGTTACCCAGAATTTGGAGGAAACAATACAGGCATCTACTCTCCCACTGGTTTACCAGGAATTCTCGGACATTTGTGACAAGAGGAAGGCAGACCAACTCCCTCAACATAGACCATATGACTGCCCCATAGAACTGCTTCCTGGGGTAGTGATTCCTTTCAGCCATGTTTACCCGTTGGCAGCTCCAGAATTAAAGACATTACGAGAATATGAGAATTTAGCCAAGGGATTTATCCGACCATCTTTTTCACCAGCGGGAGCTCCCATATTCTTTGTAAAGAAGAAAGATGGGACTCTGAGACCTTGCATTCACTACTGGGAGCTAAATAAGGTAACCATTCATAACAGGTACCCATTGCCGCTAATTCCTGAATTGTTGGAGAGAGTTCGTCAAGCTAAAATATTGACCAAATTAGATGTTCACGGGGCATATAATTTACTCAGTATACGTCCCGGAGACGAATGGAAGACAGCTTTCAGATGCTGGTATGGACATTTTGAATATTTAGTGATGTCATTCGGACTCTGTAACGCTCCTGCTGCTTTCCAACACTTAGCCATTGATATTTTCTGGGATTTACTGGATCATTATGTAGTAATTTACCTGGATGACATCTTGATTTTCTCTGATTCCCTACAGGAACATCAGGAACATGTCAAGACCGTGCTCAGTCGTTTGAGAGATAATCATTTGTACATCAAACTCGAAATGTGTGAATTTCATTGCTCCAAAATTCAATTTTTAGGCTATTTTATTTCTCCCCAGGGATTGAATATGGAGTCCAGCAAGATCCAGGCGATCATAGATTGGCCGGTACCAGGAAACATTAAAGAGGTACAACGATTCATTGGTTTTGCTAACTTTTATAGACGCTTTGTCCGGAATTTTTCAGAAATTGTCCGTCCCATCACTCTCCTCACTAAGAAGGGGAAGAAGTTTGTATAGTCTTCACAAGCCCAGGGAGCCTTTGACCGCCTCAAGGTTTGTTTTGCCATGGCTCCGATATTGACGCACCCGGATCCTGCACTGCCTTTTGTCGTGGAGGTGGATTCTTCTGACTGTGCACTGGGAGCAATCCTCTCACAATGAACCGGAGACAAAGGTTTGCTGCACCCGTGTGCCTTCTTTTCTCACAGGTTGAACTATGATATTGCAGATAAGGAACTTTTGGCAATCATTTCCGCCTTTAAGGAATGGAGACACCATTTGCAGGGAGCAACTCAACAGGTAGTAGTGCTCACAGATCACCGTAATTTGGAATTCCTTAAGTCCGCCACATGTCTCTCTCCTCGACAAGCTAGATGGAGTTTGTTCTTGAACCAGTTTGATTTTATTATCTCGTACCGCCCAGGTTCCCGTAATGGGAAAGCCGATGCATTATCCTGAATCCACACAATGGACTCCGTGCCTGGGACCCCGTCTAAGACCATCTTGTCTGATGCCAATTTCATAGGAGTGCTTCAGGACCGGGACTTTTGGGAGGAGATCAAGTTGGCCTATGATGGTGACATATTTCTTGCTGCCCCACCTGACAATGTGAATCTTGTCTTTCAGAATGGTGTATGGCTTAGATATCGATGTATTTATGTCCCTGAGGCTGTGAGACTTCAAATTCTCAAATTGGTCCATGACTCTGTATTGGCTGGTCATCGGGGGGTACAGAAGACGCAGGAATTTTTAAGTCGTTTTTTCTGGTGGCCTACCTGCTTGAAAGATGTGAATGACTATGTCCGCTCTTGTGAGGTTTGTGCCCGGTACTAAGTTCCTTGTGTTTCACCTACTGTTCTTCTTAAGCCGCTACCGGTACCATCTCGCCCTTGGGGGTCTATTTCGATGGACTTTATTGTGGAGTTACCCACCTCTGGCGTAAAAATACTATTTTGGTGGTAGTGGACCATTTAACGAAGGCTGCTCATTTTATTCCCTGTACTGGTCTTCCCTCAGCTACAGAGACAGTGGATCTGGTTAACCAGAATGTTTTCCGGCTGCATAGGGTACCAGATGAGATTATTTCTGACCGGGGAATACAATTTACCTCTAGGTTTTGGAAAGGATTTTGTTCTGCGCTCCACATTAATGTTTGCTTGTCTTCTGCATACCATCCTCAGACCAACGGGCAGACCGAACGGACCAATCAAACCTTGGAGTAATATCTACGCTGTTACGTCAGTCATTTGCAGGATGATTGGCTGAAGCTACTTCCGTTAGCAGAATTTTCTTATAACAACTCACAGAGCAGTTCCACAAAGGTAACGCCTTTTTTCACCAATCTGGGATATCATCCAAATATTTTGCCTAGGTCTCCGGTTGCTACTTCGGTACCGGCAGTTCAAGACAGTGGCGGTGTTGCAACGAAATCTTGAAGTTTTGAAAGACTCCCTTACCGTAGCACAGGAGCGTTACAAGAAGTTGGCCGATAGATTCCGGAAACCAGCACCTTTGTATAAGGTAGGAGACTCGGTTTGGTTGTCCACCAAGAATCTAAGATTGGGTGTTCCTTCGCAGAAACTGGGACAGAAGTTCATCGGACCATTCAAAATCACTGGGATTATGAGCTCTGTTGCTTGTCGGCTGAAGCTACCGCGAACTCTAAAGGTACACCCAGTATTTCATGCTTCTTAATTAAAACCGGTTTCTCTTAACACATTTCAGGGATTTTTACCTCCTCCTCCACCAGTGTTGGTTGATGGCGAAGAACAATTTGTGGTACAGGACATTATTTATTCAAGACTTCATAGGAACCGGCTTCAGTATATAGTTAGATGGCAGGGTTACTCTCCTGAAAATGATTCTTGGGAACCAGTAAGTAACATCAATGCTCCCCTGAAGATTGCTCAGTTTCATCGTAGATACCCAGACAAGCCTGGTCCTGGATCATCCTGAGGCTGTTTCTAAGGGGGAGTAATGTCAGTATTCCAGGTTTTCCAAGTCACCTTGTGAATGAACTTGCCCTTTGTTAAGATGGAGTTTTGCTGTTTTTGTCTGCCCTATTTCCTGTTCGTTTGTTTAAAACCCTGCTCAGGTGTCAGCTTCTTTGCTGGAATATTCTGCTTCCGTTCCCCTTCAGCTCAGCTGCTTGTTCTACTGTGCTTCTGGACATTCTCTGCGTATGTAATCTACACTCTCTAAGTTATCTTTAGTCCGTTGACTTTGGAACTTTACCCTTGGTTCACACCTTCTGGTAAGAACTCTGTTTCTGAACTGTGTTTTTGAACTAAGTTGCTGGACTGTGTTTTTGCTACTTAATCCTTCATTTACTCCCCCCTGTTGGATCCGTTGGAAACAACACCAGTATAATACTTTAATGTGAACTTGTTTCTGGACTTACCTGTGTTCATGCCACACCTGGGATTAACCTGTGGACTTGTTCTGGACTACCCTGGGTTTACTACATACCTGGATTTGACTCTTTCTGCACCGACAGTGTTTTGGATCTGCACCACGTCACCTGTCACACTCACCTTTTGATCACCTTGCCGAGGACTCTGCTTTAAGAACTCTGCCAATTTACTGTATATGTTTCAAGGACTTGTTTCATTGCGGGTTATCAGTAGTGTTGAGCGATACCTTCCGATACTTGAAAGTATCGGTATTGGATAGTATCGGCCGATACCCGAAAAATATCGGATATCGCCGATACCGATACCCGATACCAATACAAGTCAATGGGACACAAGTATCGGAAGCTATCCTGGATGGTTCCCAGGGTCTGAAGGAGAGGAAACTCTCCTTCAGGCCCTAGGATCCATATTCATGTAAAAAATAAAGAATTAAAATAAAAAATATGGATATACTCACCCGTCCGGCGGCCCCTGGACCTTACCGATGTAACCGGCAGCCTCCGTTCCAAAGAATGAGGAGTTTAGGACCTTAGATGACGTGGCGGCTTGTGATTGGTCGCGTAACCACTCATGTGACCGCTCACGCGACCAACCCTAAACTCCTCATTCTTAGGAACGGAGGCTGCCGGTTACATCGGTAAGGTCCAGGGGCCTCCAGAGGGGTGAGTATATCCATATTTTTTATTTTAATTCTTTATTTTTTACATGAATATGGATCCCAGGGCCTGAAGGAGAGTCTCCTCTCCTCCAGACCCTGGGAACCATACACTGGGAACTTCCGATTCCGATTTCCGATATCACAAAAATATCGGAACTCGGTATCGGAATTCCGATACCGCAAGTATAGGCCGATACCCGATACTTGCGGTATCGGAATGCTCAACACTAGTTATCAGTATATTGTTTTGGGTGTTATTGCTGTTGTACAAATTAACTATTTGCACTAAAGAAACCCGTCTCTGTCTGTTCATTGCCCCACGCTACCAGAATCCTCAAGTTCCTAGAATAGTATTACACTAACTTCCATGTTATATCTGTCAGTACTTCGATAAATTTACTTAGATTAAATGTGCACAAATGCCCCCCTGCACAAATGCCTCCCCAGGCTATGTCTCAATATATATAGGAGGCTAGTTCTTAGATCTTACTTTTTTTTTCTCTCATTACCAATCAATTAAACTAAGTTGAGACAGCAGGACACAATAAATGTAGTGAAAAGATAAAAAAGTGTCCAGGCCTACATGGATCATATACCACTTTGAAAAGTTACTTGACCTCATAGCATAAGAGGACAAGCAGAGTAATTTGAAATAACTAAATAGCACTATATATGCAGCTAAGATGAACAACATTTGCAGGACGCATGCAGGAATTCAGTGCCGTAGCTTGAATTAGTTAAATACCTGTATGAAGAGAATAGAGATGCATGTTAGATTCATCCATGTTATAACTGCCAGTACTTTGATAAATGTACTTAGAATAAATGTGCATAAATTCCCCCCATCAACTGCGTCAATGGGGCTGGTTCTGTTTAATGCATAGTAGTCAGTGAATAATCTGCAAAGTAGAAAACTCACTAAATAACAGACAAATATATTCTAATCTTTGGGAGTGCTGAGTAAGACACACTCTATACTCTGATGCCCTATTCAGGTTGACTCAGGCACATATGTCATATGTTCATAAATATGTCCTCACTAAAATCTTCTATGCATAACCATTGATAATAATGTCATGCCCTGGTGAATATATAACAATCTAACAGTGAAGATGCTTAGAAAAGGGGAATGCCTCTGGTTCCAATTGTTGTGCATGGGAATTGCATAACTGAACTGACCTTAGTATTCAGTGGTAACAGCTGGTTCTGTATAATGCATAGCACAAAGGTGTATTAAAGGGAACCTCTCATGTCCCCAGACACTATTCATCTGCAGATATCGCATTAATCTGTAAGTTAATAGAGTTCCAAATCTGCCCGGCCACTACAGTGAAAGTTGGCCTACTGGGAGAAAATGAGCTTCATTCCTCCCAGCAGCCTCGGGCTTTCAGTCATAGAGGCGCGGCCGACATGTATTCAGTCACCACTCAGTACATAGTGAATAGTGGCTGTAACCGCCCCCAACACTGAGAGCCTGCTCAGCACTGTATCAGTACAAAACTGTCACGGACATGGTTTGTGGAACCGCTGTGCCACGGACCGTGGAGAACCTGGAGGGGCATGACTAAGCGAAAACCTAACTTCACTAGATCCTCTGATGGTGGGGTTAGACTTGGCTCCCAATGAACGCCAGGTGCCACTCCAGGACAGACCAATGGACGCGCAGCAGCTGGACCCAGAGGACAGACTGGAGGGAGCAGCTGGCAGAGTTTGATTTAGAATGCAGCAGTTCACATCCGAGTGCAGCAGAGATTGCACCAGAGTGCAGCAGACAGAGTTTGCACCAGAGTGCAGCAGACAGAGTTTAGACCAGAGTGCAGCAGACAGAGTCCAGCAGGCAGGATCTGCATCAGAGTGCAGCAGGCAGAATCTGCATCAGAGTGCAGCAGACAGAGTTTGCACCAGAGTGCAGCAGACAGTGCAGTGGTGCTAACCAAAACCTAACACCCCAGAACTAAGTATCAGCAAAGACACAGTTAATTCTCTAATTCTTAGAGGATCCCCAATCCCCGATGAAAGCTGTAATTACACTGAGCTTTTTCTGTTCTAGGAAACCACAATTGTAACCCTAGAGTTTTTGCTCAGTACTATCTTACACAGCACTTTAGTTTAGGGATTGCTTACCAGTAGTGTTGAGTGATACCGTCCGATACCGGCAAAGTATCGGATCTAATCCGATACCGATACCCGATACCAATACAAGTCAATGGGACACCAAGTATCGGACAATATCCTGTATGGTTCCCAGGGTCTGAAGGAGAGGAAACTCTCCTTCAGGCCCTGGGATCCATATCAATGTGTAAAAGAAAGAATTAAAATAAAAAATAGGGATATACTCACCCTCCGGCGCAGCCTGGACTTTACCGCCGTAACCGGGAGCCGTTGTACCTAAGAATGCGCGCTTGAAAGGCCTTAGATGAGGTCACTGCGCTCTGATTGGTCCGTAGCGGTCGCGTGACCGCTACGCGACCAATCACAAAGCAGTGACGTCACCTAAGGTCTTTCAAGCGCTTGAAATACCTTAGAAGACGTCCGCAGCTTCTGATTGGTCGCGTAGCGGTCGCGTGACCGCTACGCGACCAATCACAAAACCGTGACGTCACCTAAGGTATTTCAAGCGCTTGAAAGACCTTAGGTGATGTCATGACTGTCACCAATTGTCACGATCCCTTAGCCGTGGCCCGCAGTTTGTCACGAAAATCCACAGGGATTCCTGACCACTGCCACCATTAGGTCACGGATTGGGGTGACTTTAGACCAGCAGACGGCTATCACATGTGCAGGGGGCTTATCCTCGTTATCCCTCTACTGCCACAATGTGATAAAAAAACACACAATGCTATTGACCTCTTAGTTTACAGCAGGGGCTTATTTTAGGTATCCCACTGCTCTTCAATATACCATGAACTGCAGGGATTTGTGTATCCCGCTTACAGTTCCACTTAACACTTGCAGCTCTCTGGCGCCCCCCTTACTCTCAGGTCAGATTAGGTACTGCACCTAGGGTAATTAGTCGCCAGAAAGGCTGCCTGCTATGTACTGGCTATTGGGCGCGCTGCAGCGACGCGATAACTACTCCCACGCAGGCAGGAACAATAATTATCAAGCTGCAGTCGCTGAAACAACACCCCAAAAGTCTGCACACGATAAGCTGCCACCAGCTCCGATCAAACGGGTCCGGAGCTAACCCAAAACAGTAGCGTAATTTCCCTTCAAGAGACGGTATGTTTTTAGAGCAGGGAGGAAGAACTAGCATTAAATATTATACTCCAGAAAGGTTAGGCAGTGCTTTATCAAAATTATACAAAGATGTTACAAATGAGACAATTGCAAATATGTACAAGGTAATTATGAAAATAAAAGGATTAAAGGAAGAAAAGATAACTCACATGTTCTTAGTTCATATCAGTTCAGGCAAACACCATGCTAGTGGGAGGGGCTCCCAAAAATCCCAATGCATGAGGTACAGCTCTTCAGGTCAGACCCACATGTTCTTCCAGCAACAGACTCACTGCTAGAGTCCAGCCAAAACAGTTATAGCTTAGCCTGGTGACATCACCAAAAAGGCTGGCTATCCCAGTCCCTCCTCTCTCTGCATTCTGACTAAGTATAAGCTAAATCTTTCTAAGACTTGTAATTCCGCTGCTGAACATATCATAGTCCTGACAAACCCAGCATTCATCTCAGATTACCGTGGGCTTTCTAAGGAGATCAAATATGTCCTATTATTTACAGAGCAATCCCTACTTCTTCACCCGATGGAGTTAGACGCTGATGCTTAGAGTGATGGGTAGATCCTCCGAGTGTGATTATGACGATATATTTTTGTGTTCGTATTTTAAATCGTTTGCCTAATATCTTACAAAAATGGAACAAAGGACCGCATGGTTCTAGAGACTTAGAATCCAGTTCTTGCTGGAGGAAGCTTCTACCTGGTCATAAACATTCCTTTAGGCAATAAAACGTTTTTCCCCCATGTACATTGGCAAGGCAAGCTCAACTCTGAAGTAAAAGAGAAGGGGGGTTTCTTAGCCCACATCCTGGGCTGACAAGAGAAACTAAACTTATATGATATTTCATACCATATCGTGACAGGTGACGTCACTGCTTTGTGATTGGTCGCGTAGCGGTCACGCGACCGCTACGGACCAATCAGAGCGCAGTGACCTCATGTAAGGCCCTTCAAGCGCGCATTCTTAGGTACAACGGCTCCCGGTTACGGCGGTAAAGTCCAGGCTGCGTCGGAGAGGTGAGTATATCCCTATTTTTTATTTTAATTCTTTCTTTTACACATTGATATTAATCCCGATACCGATTCCCAATACAACAAAAGTATCGGATCTCGGTATCAGAATTCCGATACCGGCAAGTATCGGCCGATACCCGATACTTGCGGTATCGGAATGCTCAACACTACTTACCAGTTACCATCAGACACAAAGTCTGAGAAAGGAAATGGAGCCTAGACACTAGGCAAAAAGTAGCTGCTGATACAAGTACAATCAGTGTGGCGTAAGGCATCTCCATGGAGTACTACCCTTCTGTGCAAGAAAGTCTGTTTTCTTCTGTTATCACTGTTATCAGCCACGTCTTACCAGACTGTTGGTGCTTGTTCTCAGAAATGGTCTATTCTCCTTTCTGGAAATGATTCTAGGAATAAGCATGCAGCTTTTATACTAGGCTGTAGAAAATTGTTATTATAATTGTTATTTATTTTTAAAACAAAATTAGTTCCATTGTTCTGTACATGTGAAGAGGGTTACATACTGTAGACATAACATACAATCAAGCAAATTGATAGACTGTTACAGAGAAAAAGAGCCTGCTCTCCTGAACTTACAATCTACATGGTACTTGAAAGGAGACAGTAGGTTGGGGGTTGCCGCAGCTCCCGTGTTGCTGAGTTGGCAGCGGGGTTATTGCAGGCTGTAGACTTTCCTTAAGAGATGAGTTTTCAAGTTGAGACTGAAGATTCCAAATGTGGGAGACAATAGGATGTGTTGAGGAATTGAATTCCAGAGGATTGGGAAATGAAGATCATACAGAGAGAAGGAGGTTTTGTGAGGACCAAAGATTAGATGTGGGGAGGTATTAGAGGCAGCGAAGTTAAGGACAGACTGGAGAGGAGCGAGAGTTTACATCAGGAGGCCATAAAGGAGGATAGTGCAGTATTCAAGGCGGGAGGTGATACGAGAGCATATGCTTGATTTTTTATAGATTCAGGGTTAAGGAAAAGACAAATTTTGAAAAAAAAATTTTATATACACAGTGCCTTGCGAAAGTATTCGACTCTCTGGAACTTTTCAACCTTTTCCTACATGTCATGCTTCAAACATGAAGATACCAAATGTAAATTTTGGGTGAAGAATCAACAAGTGGAACACAATTGTGAAGTTGAACGAAATTTATTGGTTATTTTAAATTTTTGTGGAAATTCAAAAACTGAAAAGTGGGGCGTGCAATATTATTCGGCCCCTTTCCTTTCAGTGCAGAAGTTCATTGTGGATCTCTGAATGATCCAATGCTGTCCTAAAATCCTAATGATGATAAATATAATACACCTGGGTGTAATCAAGTCTCCATATAAATGCACCTGCTCTGTGATAGTCTCAGGGTTCTGTTTGAAGCACAGAGAGCATCATGAAGACCAAGGAACACAACAGGCAGGTCCGTGATAATGTGGTGGAGAAGTTTAAAGCCGGATTTGGATACAAAATGATTTCCAAAACTTTAAACATCCCAAGGAGCACTGTGCAAGCGATCATATTGAAATGGAAGGAGTTTCATACCACTGCAAATCTACCAAGACCTGGCTGTCCCTCTAAACTTTCATCTCAAATAAGGAAAAGACTGATCAGAGATGCAGCCAAGAGGCCCATGATCACTCTGGATGAACTGCAGAGATCTACAGCTGAGGTGGGACAGTCTGTCCATAGGACAACAATCAGTCGTACACTGCACAAATCTGGCCTTTATGGAAGAGTGGCAAGAAGAAAGCCATTTCTCAAAGATATCCATAAAAAGTGTTGTTTAAAGTTTGCAACAAGCCACCTGGGAGACGCACCAAACATGTGGAAGAAGTGCTCTGGTCAGATGAAACCAAAATCATACTTTTTGGCAACAATGCCAAATGATATGTTTGGTGTAAAGCAACACAGCTCATCACCCTGAGCACACCATCCCCACTGTCAGACATGAGAAAGGTCCACATCCTGGACTGAAACGTCACACATGGGCCAATAAACTACATTTATTTTTTCTATTGGAGTGCTGCCTTCATTTTTCTGGATAATAGCATGAGGTTTGGTTATACCTGGAAGGAGTTTTTGCACCCTTTGTTTTCTTTTGGTGCTGCTTTTTGTTTTCTTTTTCTACACTGTCAAACATGGTGGTGGCAGCATCATGGTTTGGGCCTGCTTTTCTTCAGCAGGGACAGGGAAGATGGTTAAAATTGATGGGAAGATGGATGGAGCCAAATACAGGACCATTCTTGAAGAAAACCTGTTGGAGTCTGCAAAAGACCTGAGACTGGGACGGAGATTTGTCTTCCAACAAGACAATGATCCCAAACATAAAGCAAAATCTACAATGGAATGGTTCACAAATAAACGTATCCAGGTGTTAGAATGACCAAGTCCAGACCTCAATCCAATCGAGAATCTGTGGAAAGAGCTGAAAACTGCTGTTCACAAACTATCTCCATCAAACCTCACTGAGCTCGAGCTGTTTGCCAAGGAAGAATGGGCAAGAATTTCAGTCTCTCCATGTACAAAACTGATAGAGACATACCCCAAGAGACTTGTAATCACAGCAAAAGGTGGTGCAACAAAGTATTACTGTAAGTTAAAGGGGCCGAATAATATCGCACACCCCACTTTACAGTTTTTGAATTTCCACCACAACTTCACAATTGTGTTCCACTTGTTGTTGATTCTTCACCAAAAATTTACATTTGGTATATTTATGTTTGAAGCATGATATGTGGGAAAAGGTTGAAAAGTTCCAGGGGGCCGAATACTTTCGCAAGGCACTGTAAAACTGTCTTAATTGAACAATAAACAAAGGGTACATAGATTATTCAGAAGCATTAGAAAAGATTTGACAAATAGTTTTACAGTACTTTGAACATTAGACAGTGTATTATAACTATGACCAAATTCTCCTTACCCCCCCCCCCCCCCCCTCCCGGGCATACATCCACATTTTCATAGCACAATATCAATCAAGCCCAATAAGAATTCTGCCGTCAATTTCCTCTCTCATGTACCAGTCTGTAAATTGAAAGCAACCATGAATCGCCTGGCGTATAGATAATGTCTGGGCATTAATAAAAGAAGACCATGTAAGGAAAAACTGTTCAGTGTATTTTTCTTTATTCAATATGGACTCTATCCAGTCCATCTTGAAGAGAGAGGCTGTGTCACGGTTTCACCCCTCAGGGTGTCTGGGATGCAGTTACTGACAGTTCGGCCATCCCATCTGATACAGGGAGCATGCTGAAGCTGTCAGTGCTTTGATTGACAGCATGGCCATCCAGTCTGGTTCAGGGGTGTGCTGATCTGTCAGTGTGTTTATTGACAGGTCGACTAGCCAATCTGTGACTGGGAGGCGTCGGCTGTCTCAGGTGTTCACTATCCCGGTAAATTGCATGCCTACTTAACTGAGCAGCTTCTCCTAGACCACTGCCAGATGTACATTCTTCTTGTAAGGTTTGTGCATTGTGCTCCCTGTGCCTTGAGTTCTGTTTGCTTGATCTGTTGCCTGACTGTGGACTTCCTTCTGACCATCCGCTTATTTAACCCCTTCAGTTCTGGAATGTTACCTGACTATGCATTTGTCTCTTCTTTCTGTTTATGATGTACCCTCCTGACTTCTGACCTTGGACTCCCTGACCACTCTGACTCACAGCTTAGCTGTGAGAAGTGACTAGCATCACAGGCTACCTTCGTAGTAATTGAGTTTAAAGAAGGAGTGTTATCTTGTGCCCATAAATGAAGAATACTTTTGCTGGTGGCTGCCGCTCAGATGAATAAAATGCGGCGCTGCTGAACAGAAAGCCTCACCAACTGATCTTGTGGGAGAATGTGTTAGGTGTCGAGTTCCTGCTGCTGCACAGGGGGAATCTAGAACCATGTCCTCTGCAGTCTCCCATTCTTCCCCAGCCACAGTGGAGTCTGCTCAGTCGAGACGTCGGTCCCAGCATCTGGCTCAAGCTGATACTGTGTGGCTGGTTACAGCTGCTGCCCCAGGTTCAGCCTTTGTAACCAGCATTAATCAGCGGTGAGCAGACGTTCCAAGTCCTGCTTTTCATCTACTGAGCATGCCCGTGGGACGACCTCTCATTGGAGGTCGGAGGTCACATGCTCAGGTCCTGTAGTGGCTCTGATTGGACCACTAGGAAGATACCGGAAGGCTACATCTATAAAAGGCTCGCATGGCCGCTCGGCCATGCGCTAGTATAAACCTGTAATCGTGTGTGTGTGGTTGTATGCCTGTTCTGGTGATTGCTCCTTAATCATTCCCATTCTTAGAGTTGTTTTAAGTTTGCGAATGTTGGAGCTACCTAGCGCCTGACAGTGCTATCCTTAACACAAGAGCACGATCCTTACTGCACCTAATCAGCAGTGCGGCGCTGTATGCACTGTGCAGTAATCTTTAATTAGTCCTGACAACCGGTCAGTGTAGGGTGGGAACTCCCGCTTGATCTCAGCATCTGACTCAGGGCGTCCTCAGGCGCGAGCTAAAAAAGCCACCGAGGGTCAGAGGAGGATCAATCACCAGCATAGTGGGGGTGAATTTCAGAGATCCCACTAGCGTCCATCTGCTGCACCCTGTAACTGCATTACAAAGTAGGTAAAACTGGAGAGTGGTCCGAAATAACCGATGGGAGGATATCAACAGTTTTTAAGAAGGAAAGAAGAGGGGCAGAGATTAACCAATAATCAATACGAGTATGAACGTCATATACTCTAGAATAAAAGGTGTATTCTCTCTCCGTAGGGTAGAAATTGCTCCAGTTGAAGAATGAGATGCAGGCAGAGGTGTAGATCTATCAAGGAAGATGTCATGAAGGGTATTTAAACCTCCACCCAATAATATATTAGTGGGAAGCCAACATGAACAACTTCCAAGAGTCTAGAAAAAAAGGAAAGATTGGCAACATTAATGTGTCAATATTCCCGCTGTTCAATAAGGACTCTGACTAGTAAATATCATCCCGACTTATCTCTCACTACATCTTGTATAGAGTATTCGAGGTCCTTATGAAACAAAATGGCCACCCCACGACTCTGCCATAAAAAGGAAACCTCCAAGCACTCCAAATAATGTCTATTACGGAGTGTTGGGTGACCTCTGCAAAGCCAGTGAGTTTCTTGTAAAAAGACAATATGCGGGTGTAAGCGGATAATGTGGTCTAACATCTTTCTGTGCTTTACCGGCGAATCAAGACCAGCCACATTCCAGGATAAAAGTTTGAGAGTATTAATATGAGAAGCTATATCATCAAAGGTAGCCATGGTAGCCTATCCCACATGGAGGCCAAAAAGTACAAATAGTAAAAAAAAAAAAAGACAAATGGTCAAAGGTCCGTCTCATCAAGCAAACCTTAATACCCAAATTAACCAAAAAGACTGAATACAGAGTGTTACCGAGGAAGGGGAACCCACCACCACCCCCAAATTATCCTGACTAATAGCATCCCTTAGAAAGGAAATTTACAAGATAAGAACAAATATTGTGCAATACTAAAAAAAAGCCTAGGTAATAAGTGTGCAGATAGACCACATCAACACCCAGGTCCCAGTGCTTAAAGGTAATAAAACATATGACCACAAACCAAAGTCAAGTAACCAGAGAGGATGCCTGGGAGGAATGCTCTATTTCCTTAGAGGCTTTATCAGGATCATCAAACAACACCAACTTTCCGTGAAGCACCACCCGGAGGCGTGCAGAATATAGAAGGGCAAAAAGTGTGCCCCTGTCATGTAACAGTCTACAAACTGATGAGAAATCTTGGCGCTTGGAAGCCACCAAAGCGGAGAAGTCCTGAAACATGAGAAGGGAGTGACCTTCATACTTCAACGAGGAGGCGGCTTGAAAGTCCCGGAGTAGTTGTATTTTGAGTTAGGGTTAGTTCCTGGTAGTTGAGCAACTTAAAAATAACAGGGCATGGGTGGACTTTTGGATCAGAACGCTCAGGTCCAGTCCTGTGGACTCGGTCCACTGCCATGGAGCCAGGCAGGTCAGACAAATTAAGTGCCCCCGGGAGCCAGGAGGAAGTAAAGTGATGAAGGTCTTTCACTGACTCAGGTACGCCAATGATCCGGAGATTGTTTCGATAACTGATTCTCCAAGTCATCAAATTTTTCCTGGAGCTGCTCTATTGCATGGTCTCTGTCTTTTACTTGAGCAGCGTAGGAATGTATAGTATCCTCCAAATCGGAAATCTGCTGCTCTGACACTGAAATTTTATTGGTGTGTTCTGTCAACTGGGATGTGATTGTTTCCAGCAAGGACTGGAAAGACTGAAGTCTGGCATCATTCACCCGCATGAGTTTGATCGTAATAGAAGCGGCAATGGCTTGCAGAGGTTCCTCAGACATGGCAGTATTAGAGTCTAGTGTTTTAGGAGGAGATTTGGCAAACTGAGCTCTGTTTTTAACAGATTTAGAGTTACCAGAGTTCACAAATTTATCCATGGGAGATAGAGAGGAGTATGTAGTCAAAAGGTATGCATGTAAAAAGAGAGGGGGATACTACAACTGAGATTTAGCTGAAGCAGCTTACATAGTCTATATAATAGGTTTAGACAACAGAGAAAGCCAGGTAGGAATAGATCCAAATTGTTTAGTAAATATGAACAATTGATTAGGGCCCAGCAACAAACAGACACAAATACATTCCAGGTAGGGCCGGGGTCAACCACATTATGGAAGGCGAGCCCCAATGGAAGGGGCTTTATCCGTAATTTATCCTAGTACATATAGGTAGGCGCCATTATAAAAAAGCAGTAATCACTGAATAGAGTTGACCTCCGGAAATAACAGATAGAAAGTTCACATCAGTAGCAGGCTCAGAAGGCAGTGATGTTGGTTCAAGGTGTTATGGAGCCTCAGAGAGATGAAGAAAACTTCAAATGGCAGCAGGGGCAGTAATGAGGTAGGAAAAATGCTAACCCAGGGGCTGTACCCACTTTGTGGATATTGAAGGTATATTAGCCAAAAAAGAGGGCCGTTAAATGAATCTCTGGTACAAACTAGACCTTCTGCTAAGATCGTAGGAACAGATTCTGCTCTGGTGTGCCACCTTCAGGAAGGGTGAAAATGAGCTGGTGACAGTTCCACTAGTGATCAGAAGTGAGTGGGGTATATTTTCGTCACCATCATCGCCTGATGGCTGTGCTATGAGCTGGGGATAGGGAACTATTTTAATGAGCCTGGAAATATTTTTGAAATGCGGACGTCAGGATAATTTTAAGGGCTTAGATGAGAGGTTCGTAGGACAGAACAGAATCATGGTTTACACAACAGGCAGTGGACTCATGGTACAGAGGAAATTGTGTTGTCATTTGTCACGATTCACACCATGACTATCCAGATCCCTTAGCCGCGGCCAGCAGTTTGTCACGAAATCCACAGGGATTCCTGACCACTGCCACCAATATGTCACGGATTGGGGTGACTTTAGACCAACAGACGGCTATCACATGTGCAGGGGCTTATCTTAGTTATCCCTCCACTGCCACAATGTGATGAAAAAACACACACAAGTTTATTTACCTCTTAGGTTACAGCAGGGGCTTATTTTAGGCATCCCACTGCTCTTCAATATACCATGAACTGCAGGGATTTGTGTATCCCGCTTACAGTTCCACTTAAACCTTGCAGCTCTCTGGCGCCCCCTTACCGTCAGGTCAGATTAGGTACTGCACCTGGGTAATTAGTCGCCAGAAATGCTGCCTGCTTTGTACTGGCTATTTGGCACGCTGCAGCGAGGCGATATAACTACTCCCGCTCAGGCAGGAACAATAATTATCAAGCCGCAGTCGCTGAAACAACCCCCAAAAGCCTGCACAGTACACGGTATCACTGCCACCAGCCTCGATTAAACGGGTCCGAAGCTAACCCCAAAACAGTAGCGTAATTTCCCTTCAAGAGACTTAGGGTACGTTTTTAGAGCAGGGAGAAAGAACTGGCATGAAATGATATACCCCACAAAATGTAGACAGTGCTTTATCAAAATATTTTACAAGGATGTTACAAATGAGACAATTGCAAATATGTACAAGGTAATTATGAAAATAAAAGGATTAAATGAAGAAAAGATGACACTCACATTTCTCAGATCATTGCATTGCAGGCAACCATACGTCCCAGCTCATTGGACGTGCTCAGGTCTGTCCAGGAAAAACTCAAAATCTGCCTCCTGAAAGTCTCCCAGCAACTTAAAACCTGCAGTCTGTGACCTCACAGAAAGGGCTGGCTTTTCCAACCCCTCCTACTTCTTCAGTATTATCACTGGGCATTAAATATATCTGATGCCCGTAACTTCGCTACAGAACATATCATAATCGTACCATACCCAGCATTCATCTCGTATTATCGCTGGCATTCTAGTGAGATTAAATATGTCCTATTATTTACAGAGCAATCCCTACTTCTTCACCCGATGGAGTTAGACGTCTGTGTTTAGAGTGATGGGTAGATGCTTCGATGGAGATCAAGGATATGTATTTATCATTCTCCTATCTTACATCGTCTGCCTAATATCTTACAAAAATGGAACAAAGGACCGCATGGTTCTAGAAGTTTCTAATCCAGTTAAGCTGAGCACTTTCTACTACAGGAAATGTTGGTCGTAAATACCTTTCGTCAATAAAACTCTCTTCCCCCATGTACATTGACAAGGCAGCTCTTGGCTGAGTGAAAGGGAAGGGGGGGGGGTTTAGCCCACAGCTTGCTAGCAAGAGAAACTACTTATATGATATTTCATACCATATCGTGACACCTCCCCCTTTTGGCGTGCGCTACGGCGGCAGGACCTCTTGGTATGCCTCCATGCGCACCTCCGTGGGTTCACCCTGGCGGGAGAGTCCATCTGCATTCCCATGCTCCCTGCCCGCTTTGTGTTCAATGGTGAAGTCAAATTGCTGAAGGGCAAGGCTCCAGCGTAGCAACCTGCCGTTGGTTCCACACATGGTGCTTAGCCAGCGCAGAGGGTTGTGGTCGGTCACCACAGTGAAGGTGCGACCGTACAAGTAGGGCTGCAAGCGCTGCAGGGCCCAGACTATGGCCAGGCACTCCTTCTCAATGGTGCAGTAGGCCACTTCCCTCGGCAAAAGTTTCCGGCTCAGGTACAACACGGGGTGCTCTTGGTCCTCCGAGTCAACCTGGCTGAGCACAGCACCAAGGCCAAACTCGCTGGCGTCGGTCTGTACCAAGAACGGTTGACTGCTGTTGACTGCTTTCAACACAGGGGCATTGCACAGTGCTGTTTTCAACGCCTGGAAGGCCCCCTCACAGCCATCTGTCCAGTTGACGATGTGGGGTAGCTTCTTCCTGGTGAGGTCCGTCAAAGGTTTTGCCAGGCTACTGTAGTGCTGCACAAAGCGCCTATAGTACCCTGCAGTGCCCAGGAAGGACATCACCTGTTTCTTGGTCCCAGGAGTGGGCCAGTTCACGATCACGCCCACTTTGTCAGGCTCCGGTTTCAGGGTGCCTCCTCCTACCCGGTGCCCCAGGTAGTGGACCTCCCTCATGCCCATCTGGCACTTTCCCGGCTTGATAGTCAGTCCTGCTCGGTGAATTCGCCTGAGCACCTCCTCGAGATGCTGCAGGTGTTCATCCCAGGAGGGACTGAAGATGGCAATGTCATCTAAGTACGCCACAGCGTACTTCTCCAGTCCCTGAAGCAGGAGGTTGACCATCCGCTGGAAAGTGGCAGGGGCATTCTTCATGCCGAAGGGCATGACCGTGGACTCGTACAGTCCAAAGGAGGACTTCTCCTGTGCCTCGGGGCTCAGGGGAATCTGCCAGTATCCGCGACTCAGATCCATTATTGTCAGGTATTTTGCGCCAGCTAACTTCTCAAGCAGCTCCTCGATGCGCGGCATTGGGTGCGCATCAGAGGCTGTAATGGCGTTGAGCCCCCTGTAGTCCACGCAGAACCGGGTGGTCCTTCTTTGGCACGAGCACTACAGGTGAGGCCCACGCGCTCTTTGACCGTCGAATCACCCCCAGCTGTAACATCTCATCGATCTCCTGGCGCATAATCTGCTGCACCTGGTCAGAGATTCGATAGGGTGTTCGCCGTAGTGGGGCGTGATTCCCGGTGTCCACCTCGTGGACGGCTATCTCAGTCCTTCCAGGCCGGTTGGAGAACACGACCCGGAAGGGTTCCAGTGTGGTTTGCAACTGCAACCGCTGTGGTTCATCTAGCGAGGCGCTTACCTCCACGTCCTCAATGGACCCACGGGCCTTGGCTTGGGCCAGCATGTCCAGGAGGGTGTCCTCCTCCCCTTCGGGTGCGCTGCAGACCGGTAGGACGAAAGGTTCACGTTCGTTATGAGCCTTCATCATGTTGACGTGAAAGGCCTTTCGCCTACCCCGAGCGTGGTCAAGTGTGACCGCGTAGGTGACCGGGTTGAGCTGTTGGTGGACGACGTAGGGCCCTCCCAGGCTGCCTGAAGCTTATCCGTTGGTACGGGAACCAGCACCCACACCTTTTGACCCACATGGTAGGTCCGCTCCTGGGCGTTCTGGTCGTACCAGTGCTTTTGATCAGCCTGAGCCTGCGTCATGTTGTCATGCACCAACTGCGTCAAGGTCTGCATCTTGTCACGGAAGCGCATTACATGCTCCACTATGGACACTTCAGAAGGGTTTGGCTCCTCTTCCCAGGATTCTCTTACCAACCCAAGGGGTCCCCGGACTCGCCTGCCGTACAGGAGCTCGAAGGGGGAGAACCCCGTCGAGGCCTGTGGAACCTCTCGGTAAGCGAATAGCAGGTGTGGGAGGTACCGCTCCCAGTCGCGCCCTTGTGTCTCAACCAGCATGCGTAGCATCTGTTTGAGGGTACCATTGAAGCGTTCACACAAGCCATTGGTCTGTGGGTGATACGCACTCGATACCAGGTGCTTCACCTGCATTTTCTTACAGAGAGCCTCCATTAGGTGAGACATAAATTGGGTCCCTTGATCAGTAAGCATTTCTCTGGGAAATCCTACCCGTGCAAAGATAGCCAACAGGGCATCCGCCACCTTATCTGCCCTAGTTGAAGACAGAGCTACTGCCTCTGGGTACCGGGTAGCGTAGTCTACCACAGTAAGAATAAATCGCTTTCCAGAGCTGCTGGGGACGGCCAGCGGGCCCACAAGGTCCACCGCAATCCTCTGGAAAGGCTCCTCTATCACTGGCAAAGGGATCAGGGGAGCCTTAAGAGCAGGCCCCGCCTTCCCCACTCTTTGACAGGCGACACAGGAGCGGCAGTAGTTTGACACATCTGTCCCCATCTTAGGCCAATAGAAGTGTTGAGACAGCCGGGCCTTAGTTTTGCTGATCCCCAAGTGTCCAGCTAGCGGGATCTCATGGGCAATCCGTAACAACTCACCCCGGAATTGCTGCGGGACGACCAGCTGTCTTTCCCTCAACCACTCCTTGTGTGATTCTCCGGGTACTGTCTCCCGGTACAACCTTCCCTGTTCCCAGAACACCTTCTCCTTATCAGTCTCGGAGAATGGCGTCCCGGCGAGTTGTCTCAAACTCTCTAGGCTCGCATCTGTGTGCAGAGCGGCCTGAAACTCCTGGCTAGGGGAAGCCAGAAGCGACGTCAGGGTCCCTTCCCCACGGGAGCCCTCTGGGACCTGCTCTGGGTCCACCTCTGGTTCAGTCATACTGATGACTGAGGAGGGTCCGGAAGGCAAACCGGTATCTGCGTTCCGGGCACTCTGACTGCGGGTGACAGCAGCTACGTAGGCTGTCTCCCCGGGGGTTTCTACAGACCCATCAGCCGATGCTGCTGTGGGCTCTACCTCCCCATCCACCCCCATTACCTCAGGAGCATTGCTACTTATGGGCCAGTTACCTTCCTCGGTGGCACTGGTCAATTGCATGGCATCACCTTGCTCACGGTTCCCATGTATCTCCCCATTTCTTGTAGCACCGACACTTGCCCCTGCTAGGGGTTCCTCAGCTGTCTCACTCCGCAGAGCGACGTGGCTGAGCACTCCTGTACCTATGGACATATCAACTTTCACAGAAACATCATTATCAGATACAGTTGGCACAGGTACAACATTTCCACCATCAATCCTAGGGAAAAAATGGTTATCAGATGCAACATTACAAGATAAAGCATGGTCAGGTAACACATGCGATTTCCCATCATCATCATCATCATCAGGGTTTTCCCCGGAATGATTTCTTCAGGGGCCGCCAGTTCGGGTCGGATGAGGGTTCGTTCAGCCCCGGTGTCCTTGAGGCCTGTAGCAACATGTCCTCCCACAATGACGTGCTGTACGTTGTCACACCCCCTCCCAACCACACCACCCACCAAAAGAACTGCTGCATTCGGCCCTGAGGCCTTGGCTGGGGGGTTCTTCTGCTTGGTTGGACAGAAGGTACTGATATGACCAGTCTGCCTGCAGTGGTAACACTGGCGAAGTTCGGTGGTAGGTCTGGGGCTGTTGGCCACGGGGACAGGACCTCTGGTGTGTTGGCTGGCAGGGGTACTGGCGTTGGATGCAGGCTTACCCCCTCTCCAGGTGGAGGTGACTGGCTTCCGCACTTCCGATCTACGGTTGGCCTCATAGGCATCGGCAATCTGCGCTGCTTTCGTCACGTCTTTGGGTTCTCTGTCCATCACGAACTGTCGCACCTCAGTTGATGGAAGATGGAAGAACTGGTCTTTGATCATCAGGTCTCGCAGCTGTGCAAAGGTGGTCACTGACAGTCCTTGGGTAAACTGGTCAAAGTGGGTCCCCAGTCCATGCACCACATCACTGTAACTGTCGTGTGGGCCACGTTGGAGGGTCCGAAACTTTTTACGGTACACCTCGGGTGTAAGCTGGTACTTGGCTATCAGAGCCTGCTTGATGGCCTCATAGTCACCATCTTGTTCTTGAGGGAGGGCAGCAAACGCCTCCAGAGCTTTTCCTCTCAGCCCTGGTGTCAGGTATCGTGCCCATTCTTGTGTAGGCAGCTGGTACTGTCTGCAGGCTTTCTCAAAGGCCCGCGGAAAAGTGTCCAAGTCCCCTTCCTTTTCCATAACAGGAAAGTGGTCGGGCCGGGGCTTCGGTATCTGAGCGCTGCTGGGCTCACGGCTGGACTGGGACGACCTCTGCATTTGCAGTTGGGCCATCTGCAGCCGGTACTCCCGCTCCGCTTGGGCCTCCCGCTCGGCTCGCGCCTCGGCTCGCTCCTGGTATTGCTGGATCAGCTGTCGACGTCCCTCATGGTCGTCAGCGGGGAATTCTTTCAAGGACGCCTGCAGGTGGGGATCCAATTCGCCCGGATTGCTAACGGGGCGAGCATTCAGTGGTTGGACCTCTGCTGCAGCACCATGTTCGCTGGTGCTGGCATCTGCGGCTTCTGCGCTCTGTGAGTGGTCTAGAGCGGCTTCCCATTGCATCAGGGCTGCGACCAGTTCGCTTTTGTTTTTGCTTGCATAGTCAATGTGCTGTGACTTGCATAAGGCAACAAGGGTGTCTCTGGTCTGCTGTTCATAAAAGGCTTCTCCCAGCCCAACCATGGTTGCCAAATAAAAGATAGGATAGAAAAATGAAGAAAAAGGGAGGGGATAATTACTAGTACACAATTGTCTCACAACTAATAAGCACTGAGTTCGTTCTCCCAAACTTATTTGCGCAGAGTTCTCGCAAGAACTTTCTGCAAGTTTTTAGTGAGAGGAATGATTGCTCAAACCAAATCACTAATGCTCTAATATCCCACCGCCTTGCCACCAATTGTCACGATTCACACCGTGACTGTCCAGATCCCTTAGCCGCGGCCAGCAGTTTGTCACGAAATCCACAGGGATTCCTGACCACTGCCACCAATATGTCACGGATTGGGGTGACTTTAGACCAACAGACGGCTATCACATGTGCAGGGGCTTATCTTAGTTATCCCTCCACTGCCACAATGTGATGAAAAAACACACACAAGTTTATTTACCTCTTAGGTTACAGCAGGGGCTTATTTTAGGCATCCCACTGCTCTTCAATATACAATGAACTGCAGGGATTTGTGTATCCTGCTTACAGTTCCACTTAAACCTTGCAGCTCTCTGGCGCCCCCTTACCGTCAGGTCAGATTAGGTACTGCACCTGGGTAATTAGTCGCCAGAAATGCTGCCTGCTTTGTACTGGCTATTGGGCACGCTGCAGCGAGGCGATATAACTACTCCCGCTCAGGCAGGAACAATAATTATCAAGCCGCAGTCGCTGAAACAACCCCCAAAAGCATGCACTGTACACGGTATCACTGCCACCAGCCTCGATTAAACGGGTCCGAAGCTAACCCCAAAACAGTAGCGTAATTTCCCTTCAAGAGACTTAGGGTACGTTTTTAGAGCAGGGAGAAAGAACTGGCATGAAATGATATACCCCACAAAATGTAGACAGTGCTTTATCAAAATATTTTACAAGGATGTTACAAATGAGACAATTGCAAATATGTACAAGGTAATTATGAAAATAAAAGGATTAAATGAAGAAAAGATAACACTCACATTTCTCAGATCATTGCATTGCAGGCAACCATACGTCCCAGCTCATTGGACGTGCTCAGGTCTGTCCAGGAAAAACTCAAAATCTGCCTCCTGAAAGTCTCCCAGCAACTTAAAACCTGAAGTCTGTGACCTCACAGAAAGGGCTGGCTTTTCCAACCCCTCCTACTTCTTCAGTATTACTCACTGGGCATTAAATATATCTGATGCCCGTAAGTTCGCTACAGAACATATCATAATCGTACCATACCCAGCATTCATCTCGTATTATCGCTGGCATTCTAGTGAGATCAAATATGTCCTATTATTTACAGAGCAATCCCTACTTCTTCACCCGATGGAGTTAGACGTCTGTGTTTAGAGTGATGGGTAGATGCTTCGATGGAGATCAAGGATATGTATTTATCATTCTCCTATCTTACATCGTCTGCCTAATATCTTACAAAAATGGAACAAAGGACCGCATGGTTCTAGAAGTTTCTAATCCAGTTAAGCTGAGCACTTTCTACTACAGGAAATGCCGGTCGTAAATACCTTTCGTCAATAAAACTCTCTTCCCCTATGTACATTGACAAGGCAGCTCTTGGCTGAGTGAAAGGGAAGGGGGGATTTTTTAGCCCACAGCTTGCTAGCAAGAGAAACTACTTATATGATATTTCATACCATATCGTGACATCATTTATTTCAATAAATCTGGTAGGGGTGAGTGAGATGAAGTAAAGATGATGAGTATGTATTTGTCCACATTGAGTTTTTAAAATCATTATAGATAGGAGGAGGATGCGGATGATATACACTCTGGGATTCTGGACAGCTGAGAGATAACATCTGGGTAAGAGAAGTAGATTTAAGTGGCATCAGCATAAGGATGGTACTGGAAGGCCAGCCATGCAGCTTTGAGTTATTGCAGGTAAAAGTTGTGGATTGAAAAGAACGGAGGTAGTATTTGAATGGGAGACTCTAAGGCTATGTGCCCACATTGCTGAACCTAAGCAGAATTTTCCTCATCAAAACCGGACTCCCATGCCAGGAAATCCGCTCTCGTTTTTCTAGCATTTTTTTCGCTTTTTTTGCGTATTTATCGCATTTTTCTCGTGTTTTTCATACTTTTTTTTCCATGCTTCCCAATACAATTATATAGCGGCAAAATCGCTGCGATTCCGCAAAATTAATGAACATGCTGCATTTTTTATCGCAATGCATTTCCGCTGCGGAAAAAAACGCAGCATGGGCACAACAGTTGCGAAATGCCATTAAAAATAATGGGATGCATTTTGTAAGCTTTTTTAAGCATTTCGAAACTGCACCTTTCAAGGTGTTCAAAACCACATACAAGAAGTATATTAATAGGGATGAGCGAATATACTCGTTACTCGAGATTTCCCGAGCACGCTCGGGTTTCCTCCGAGTATTTTTTAGTGCCCAGAGATTTAGGTGTCATCGCCGCAGCTGAATGATTTACATCTGTTAGCCAGCATAAGTACATGTGGGGGTTCCCTGGTTGCTAGGGAATCCCCACATGTAATCAAGCTGGCTAAGAGATGTAAATTATTCAGCTGCGGTGATGAAAACGAAATCTCCGAGCACTAAAGAATACTCGTAGGACATCCGAGCATGCTCGGGAAATCTCGAGTAATGAGTATACTCGCTCATCACTATTTATTAACCCTTCAGGTGCTTCACAGGAATTAATGGAATATGGAGGGAGAAACATGAACATTTAACTTTTTGTCACAGAAATTTTACTTTAGACCCAATTTTTTTATTTTTACAAAGAAACAGGAGAAAGTTGATTCCAAAATTTGTTGTGCAAATTCTCCTGAGTACTCCGATACCTAATATGTGGACGAAAACTACTGTTTAGATGCACAGCAGGGCTTGAAAGGGAAGGAGCGCAATTTGATTTTTTGAATGTAAAATTTGCTGGAATAAATAGTGAATGCCATGTTGCATTTGGAGAGCCCCTTATGTGCCTAAACATTGGAAACCACGCCCAAGTGATGTTATTGAACCCCAGGTGCTTTACAGAAGTTTATATCGTTGAGCCATGAAAAAAAATCATATTTTCACACAAAAATGATTTTTAGCTCCAAATTGTGCATTTTCATAAGGGTAGCAGGAGAAATTGCACCATATAATTTATTGTGCAATTTTACCAAAGTATGCTGATACCTAATATGTGGAGGAAAACTACTGTTTGGGAGCACAGTAGGGCTTGGAAGGGAAAGGATCACCAATTGACTTTTTGGTAAAAAATTTTTTGCTGGTTTGGCATACACCATGTCACGTTTGCAGAGCCCTAAACAGTGGAAACCCACCACAAGTGACACCATTTTGGAAACTCAACCCCCCCAGGGACCTTATCTAGATGTGTGGTGAGCACCTTGAACCCCCAGGTCCTTCAAAGAAGTTTATAACATAAAGCCATGAAAACAAAAAAAAAAATCAAAATTTGACATAAAAAATGTTCTTTTAGCACCATTTTTTTAAATTTTCACAAGGGTTACAGGATAAAATGGATGCCAAAATTTGTTGTGCAATTTCTCAAAAGTACATAGATACCCCAAATGTGGGGACAAAATACTGTTTGGGCACACAGCAGGGCTCAGAAAGGCAGTTGTGATGTTTGGGAACTCAGATTTTGATGGAATGGTCTGCAGTGGTTATGTCATATTTGGAGAGTCCCTGCTGTGTCTAAATAGTGGAAAACCCTCACTAGTGACCGCATTTTGAAAATTAGACTCCTCAAGGAATTTAAATAGATGTGTGGTGAGCAGCTTGAACCCACAAGTGCTTCACAGAATGTTACAACGTTGATCTATGAAAATGAAAAAAATATGTTTCCTACAAAAATGTTATTTTAGCCCCAATTTTTTTTTCATGTTCACAAGGATCGGAGAAAATAGACCCCACTTTTTTTGTGTAATTTCTTCTGAGCATGCTGATATCCCATATGTGGTTGAAAATTACTTTAGAGTCACTTTTCAAACTTCAGACTGTAAGAAGTGCCATATTGGAGTTCAGATTTTGCTGGACTAGTTTGAGGGTGCCATGTCACATTGGTAGAGCTCCTGAGGTGCCAGAACAGCAGAACTCCCATAAGTGACCCCATTTTACAAGCTACACCTATCATTTAATTCATCTAGGGGTGCAGTGATCATATTGACTCCACAGGTGGGTCACAAAATCTTTTACCATTGGGCAGTGAATTAAAAAGTAATTAAATGTTTACCACCAAAAAATTTTTTAGCCCCAGATTTTACATTTTCCCACTGGGAAATGGGTAAAAATGACACTGGTAACACTGGTATCCATGTCACATCACACTGGTAACACTGGTATCCATGTCACATTACACAGATAACCATGTCACATCACACTGCTAACTGTCATGATCTCTGCAGGCAGAGATCATAGCAAGCCTATAGAGGGACAAGCTCTCGGAAGATGGAACTATACTGACCATGAACTAAGCCTGCCGCGCAACTAGAAATAGCCAGGTAGCATTTCCTATTTATCGCTAGATGCCCAGCTCTGGCCTAAGACCTAAATAGCTAGCAGAGGGAAATATAAGACCTGGCTCACCTCTAGAGAAATATTCCAAAGAAGACAGTAGCCCCCCACATATAATGACGGTGAGTTCAGATGAAACAACAAACGCAGCAGGAAAATAGTCTTAGCAAATTTGAGGTCCGCTTACTAGATAGTAGAAGACAGATAGTATACTTTCATGGTCAGCAGAAAAACACTAACAAAACACCATCCAGAGATTACCTTAAACTCTGGCATTAACTCATAACGCCAGAGTAGCAATCCCTGATCAACGAGAGCTTTCCAGACACAGTAACAAAACTTCAGCTGTGAACTGGAACAAATAGGCAAAACAAAACATGGACAAAAGTCCAACTTATCTAGTAGTAGTCTAGAAGCAGGAACAAGCACTGAGAGGCATCAGATAACATTGTTGACCGGCAAGAAACCACCAGAGAAATGAGCTTAAATAGCGACACCCACTACTGATGGAACCAGGTGAAACAGGAAAGAGGATGACAAGTCCAATTCCACAAGCGGCCACCGGGGGAGCCCAGAATCCAAATTCACAACAGTACCCCCCCCTCAAGGAGGGGGCACCGAACCCTCACCAGATCCACCAGGGCGACCAGGATGAGCCCTATGGAAGGCACGAACAAGATCAGAAGCATGAACATCAGATGCATTGACCCAAGAATTATCCTCCTGGCCGTAACCCTTCCAGTTGACCAGATACTGGAGTCTCCGTCTGGAAACACGAGAGTCCAAAATTTTCTCCACAACGTACTCCAACTCACCCTCAACCAACACCGGAGCAGGAGGCTCAACTGAAGGTACCACAGGTACCTCATACCTGCGCAATAACGACCGATGAAAAACGTTATGAATGGAAAAGGACGCAGGGAGGTCCAAACGGAAAGAAACAGGATTAAGAATCTCCAATATTCTATAAGGGCCGATGAACCGAGGTTTAAACTTAGGAGAAGAGACCCTCATAGGGACAAAACGAGAAGACAACCACACCAAATCTCCAACACAAAGCCGAGAACCAACACGACGATGACGGTTGGCAAAACGCTGAGTCTTCTCCTGGGACAACTTCAAATTGTCCATAACCTGCCCCCAGATGTGATGCAATCTCTCCACCACCGCATCCACTCCAGGACAATCCGAGGATTCCACCTGACCGGAGGAAAATCGAGGGTGAAACCCCGAATTACAGAAAAACGGGGACACCAAGGTGGAAGAGCTGGCCCGATTATTGAGGGCGAACTCTGCTAATGGCAAAAAAGCAACCCAATCATCCTGGTCAGCAGAGACAAAACACCTCAGATATGTCTCCAGGGTCTGATTAGTCCGCTCGGTCTGGCCATTAGTCTGAGGGTGAAAAGCAGATGAAAAAGACAAATCTATGCCCATCCTAGCACAGAATGCCCGCCAAAATCTAGACACAAATTGGGTACCTCTGTCAGAAACAATATTCTCAGGAATACCGTGCAATCGGACAACATTCTGAAAAAACAGAGGAACCAACTCAGAAGAAGAAGGCAACTTGGGCAGAGGAACCAAATGGACCATTTTAGAGAAACGGTCACAGACCACCCAGATGACAGACATCTTCTGGGAAACAGGCAGATCTGAAATAAAATCCATCGAGATGTGTGTCCAAGGCCTCTTAGGAATAGGCAAGGGCAACAGCAGTCCGCTAGCCCGAGAACTACAAGACTTGGCCCGAGCACAAACGTCACATGACTGCACAAAGACTCGCACATCTCGTGACAGGGAAGGCCACCAGAAGGATCTTGCCACCAAATCCCTGGTACCAAAAATTCCGGGATGACCTGCCAATGCAGAAGAATGTACCTCAGAGATGACTCTGCTGGTCCAATCATCCGGAACAAACAGTCTATCAGGCGGACAACGATCCGGTCTATCCGCCTGAAACTCTTGCAAGGACCGCCGCAGATCAGGAGAAACGGCCGACAAAATTACTCCCTCCCTAAGGATACCTGTGGGTTCAGAATTACCAGGAGAGTCCGGGTCAAAACTCCTAGAAAGGGCATCTGCCTTAACATTCTTAGAACCCGGTAGGTATGACACCACAAAATTAAAGCGAGAAAAAAATAAAGACCAGCGCGCCTGTCTAGGATTCAGGCGTCTGGCAGTCTCAAGATAAATCAAATTTTTGTGGTCAGTCAATACCACCACCTGATGCCTAGCCCCCTCGAGCCAATGGCGCCACTCCTCAAACGCCCACTTCATGGCCAAAAGCTCCCGATTCCCAACATCATAATTCCGCTCTGCGGGCGAAAATTTGCGAGAAAAGAAGGCACAAGGCCTAATGACGGAGCAGTCGGAACCTTTCTGCGACAACACTGCCCCAGCTCCGATCTCCGAAGCGTCAACCTCAACCTGAAAAGGCAGATTCACATCAGGCTGACGCAACACAGGGGCAGAGGCAAAACGGCGCTTAAGCTCCTGAAAGGCCTCTACAGCATGAGGGGACCAATTAGCAACATCAGCGCCTTGTCTGGTCAAATCAGTCAGTGGTTTAACGACATCCGAAAAACCAGCAATAAATCGGCGGTAAAAGTTGGCAAAGCCCAAAAATCTCTGAAGACCCTTAAGAGAGGAGGGCTGAGTCCAGTCACAAATAGCTTGCACCTTGACGGGATCCATCTCAATGGAAGAGGGAGAAAAAATATACCCCAAAAAGGAAATTTTCTGGACCCCAAAAACGCACTTAGACCCCTTCACACATAAAGAATTAGACCGCAGAACCTGAAAAACTCTCCTGACCTGCTGGACATGAGAGTCCCAGTCATCAGAAAAAATCAGAATATCATCCAGATATATTATCATAAATTTATCCAGAAAATCGCGGAAAATATCATGCATAAAAGACTGGAAAACTGAAGGGGCATTAGAAAGACCGAAAGGCATGACCAAATACTCAAAGTGGCCCTCGGGCGTATTAAATGCGGTCTTCCACTCATCCCCCTGCCTGATCCGCACCAAATTATACGCCCCACGAAGATCAATTTTAGAGAACCACTTAGCACCCTCTATACGAGCAAACAAATCAGTAAGCAATGGCAATGGGTATTGATACTTAACAGTGATCTTATTCAGAAGCCGATAATCAATACATGGTCTCAAAGAGCCGTCTTTTTTTGAGACAAAGAAAAACCCAGCTCCCAAGGGAGAAGAAGATGGACGAATATGTCCCTTTTCCAAAGACTCCTTTATATATTCCCGCATAGCAGCATGTTCCGGCACAGACAGATTAAACAAACGACCTTTGGGATATTTACAACCCGGTATCAAATCTATGGCACAATCGCACTCACGGTGCGGAGGTAACGACCCAAGCTTGGGTTCGTCAAAGACGTCTTGATAATCAGAGAGGAACTCAGGGACTTCAGAGGGAATGGACGACGAAATAGAAACCAAAGGTGAGTCCCCATGAATACCCTTACATCCCCAGCTCAACACAGACATTGCTCTCCAGTCCAAGACTGGGTTGTGAGACTGCAACCATGGCAATCCCAGTACCAAATCGTCATGTAAATTATACAGCACCAGGAAACGAATAATCTCCTGGTGATCCGGATTGATACGCATGGTTACTTGTGTCCAGTATTGTGGTTTATTATTAGCCAATGGGGTGGAGTCAATCCCCTTCAGAGGAATAAGAGTCTCCAAAGGCTCTAAATCAAAACCACAACGATTGGCAAAGGACCAATCCATAAGACTCAGAGCGGCGCCAGAGTCAACATAGGCGTCCGTGGCAATGGATGACAAAGAGCAAATCAGGGTTACAGACAAAATAAACTTAGACTGAATGGTGCCAATGGAAACAGACTTATCAAGCTTCTTTGTACGCCTAGAGCATGCTGATATAACATGAGTAGAATCCCCACAATAGAAACACAATCCATTCTTCCGTCTAAAATTCTGTCGCTCGCTCCTGGACAGAATTCTATCACACTGCATACTTTCTGGCGTCTTTTCCATAGACACCGCCAGATGGTGCACCGGTTTGCGCTCCCGCAGACGCCTATCAATCTGAATAGCCATTGTCATGGACTCATTCAGACCTGCAGGCACAGGGAACCCCACCATAACATCCTTAACGGCATCAGAGAGACCTTCTCTGAAAGTTGCCGCCAAGGCGCACTCATTCCACTGAGTAAGCACAGACCATTTACGGAATTTTTGGCAGAAAACTTCAGCTTCGTCTTGCCCCTGAGATAGTGCCATCAAAGTTTTTTCTGCCTGAAGTTCCAAATGAGGTTCCTCATAAAGCAAGCCCAAGGCCAGAAAAAACGCATCCACATCGCGTAACGCAGGATCCCCTGCTGGCAATGAGAAGGCCCAATCTTGAGGGTCACCCCTGAGCAAGGAAATCACAATCCTAACCTGCTGAGCAGGGTCTCCAGCTGAACGAGACTTCAGGGACAAATAAAGCTTACAATTATTTCGGAAATTCTGGAAGCTAGCTCTATTCCCTGTGAAGAACTCCGGCAAAGGAATTCTCGGCTCAGATACCGGAGCATGTACCACAAAATCTTGTAAATTTTGTACTTTCGTGATGAGATTATTCAAACCCGCAGTTACACTCTGGAGATCCATTATTGTCAGGTGCACACAGAGCCATACAGAGATTAGGAGGAGAAAGAGAAAAAAGACTGCAGCAAGGCAGACTGGAGGAAAAAAAAAAAAAAATTCCAGCAGACTTCTTATAACTCTCCTTTCTCAACCTGGGTCTTTAACACTTTATTGGCCGGTCAAACTGTCATGATCTCTGCAGGCAGAGATCATAGCAAGCCTATAGAGGGACAAGCTCTCGGAAGATGGAACTATACTGACCATGAACTAAGCCTGCCGCGCAACTAGAAATAGCCAGGTAGCATTTCCTATTTATCGCTAGATGCCCAGCTCTGGCCTAATAAATAGCTAGCAGAGGGAAATATAAGACCTGGCTCACCTCTAGAGAAATATTCCAAAGAAGACAGTAGCCCCCCACATATAATGACGGTGAGTTCAGATGAAACAACAAACGCAGCAGGAAAATAGTCTTAGCAAATTTGAGGTCCGCTTACTAGATAGTAGAAGACAGATAGTATACTTTCATGGTCAGCAGAAAAACACTAACAAAACACCATCCAGAGATTACCTTAAACTCTGGCATTAACTCATAACGCCAGAGTAGCAATCCCTGATCAACGAGAGCTTTCCAGACACAGTAACAAAACTTCAGCTGTGAACTGGAACAAATAGGCAAAACAAAACATGGACAAAAGTCCAACTTATCTAGTAGTAGTCTAGAAGCAGGAACAAGCACTGAGAGGCATCAGATAACATTGTTGACCGGCAAGAAACCACCAGAGAAATGAGCTTAAATAGCGACACCCACTACTGATGGAACCAGGTGAAACAGGAAAGAGGATGACAAGTCCAATTCCACAAGCGGCCACCGGGGGAGCCCAGAATCCAAATTCACAACAGCTAACCATGTCACATCACACTGGTAACCATGTCACATCACACTGGAAACCATGTCACATCAAACTGGAAACCATGTCACATCACACTGGTAACACTGGTATCCATGTCACATAACACTAGTAACACTGGTATCCATGTCACATCACACTGGTAACCATGTCACATCACACTGACAACCATGTCACATCACACTGGGAACCATGTCACATCACATTGGCAACACTGAGAACCATGTAACATCACACTGGGCACCATGTCACATCACACTAGTAACCATGTCATATCACACTGGCAACACTGGGAACCATGGCACATCACACTGGGAACCATGGCACATCACACTGGTAACAATGGGAACCATGGCACATCACACTGGTAACCATTACACATCACATTGGTAACTCCCCCTTATATTTAAAATAATCTCTGGGGGCAGAGTTACCTCTGTGCACCATCCACCCCAGAACCCGAAAGAGGTCACTTACATAAAGTGATAAAAGATGATTTCTCAGCAACAACACAGCTGATATGTGTCACGGCCTCGGATACTTTCCCTGTTTCTCCCATCCCTCGGCGCACTCCCGACTCGGTCCCTCACCGCTCCTCGTCTGTCTTCTCTGGATCGCGGCGCGTCATCACTTTGCGCATGCGTGGTCACACCTCCTCCGCTGCTGGGTTCCCTGGGAGGTCGCGACCCAATGGCTCCGCCCCAACATGGCGGCACCCATTTGGCATTTCTTCTCAGAATCTTCCTAGGTAAGACGCCTGTTCTTCTATGGTTTTATGCTGCATTTCTTGCCAGCGCTCTCTTTAATCCTCAGGCCCCCTGTGTTTCTGCCATGCCTGCCCTATGTCTCTGCCGTGCCTGCTCTGTGTCTCTGTCATACTTGCTCGGTGCCTCAGCCGCACCAGTCCTGTGTCTCTGCTGTGCCTGTGCTGTGTCTCTGCGGTGCCACTCTTGTGTCTCAGCTGTGCTTGTCTGGCATCTAGTCTTGTCTCCCAGTCTCTATTATTTTTTGTCTCCTTTTTTGCAGCATCGTATTGACCTTGGTCCGGTTCCCGGATTCCCATCATCTTCCATATTCCCAGATTTCCCTGCCTCTGTCCTTTCCCTTCAGTTCTCAGTCTCTTTTCTTCTCCTACTTGCAGTCGCCCCTTTGGCTCTAACAGTTGTGTCTCCATCCCCCTTGGGCCTGCCCCTAACGCTCCCTGTATAGGGGGTGGTTCCATCTGGCCCGCTCGCCCTCGGGGCTCTAGAACCACGACCCAGAGCCACGACTCTCGGGCTCTTTCTGAATCCTAATAGTAAGCACAGGCATGGACCCCGCTGAAGCTTCTGCCACCCAGAAAGAGCTGGTCTTTGTACGGGAGAATCAGACCCGTATCATGTCCTTCATGAAAACGATGGACACCCGACTCTCCTCGCTTCAGTCTTCGGATCCTGGGAATGCTTCTCAGCTAGCTGGCCTACAGCAGCAGTTGGCTCAGCAGCGTGACACCCAGGCTCATATTCTTAGTTATATGGCTTTGGTGGACGACCTTTTGCTCTCTTTACAGTTGGTCGCTTCTACATCTGCCTCAGTTTCTGCCCCACACCCTCCTCCCCGTTTGGCTAAACCACCTCGGTACAATGGTCATCCCAAACTGTGTCGAGGTATTCTGAATCAATGTCGCCTCCATTTTGAACTTTTTCCCCAGCAATACCCTACTGATCAGGCAAAAGTAGCCTTTTTGATTTCCCATCTGGAGGGGGACACCTTGGCATAAGTTAATCCTCTCTGGGAGCGAGATGATCCCGTGGTCTCCTGTTGTGAATTTACTTTTTGCTCCCTCTAGTGGTTACTAGTTTTTTGACTCTGGTTTTTCTGTCATTCCTTTTATCCGCACCTGGGTCGTTAGTTAAGGGTGTTGCTATTTAAGCTCCCTGGACCTTCAGTTCAATGCCTGGCAACGTAGTTATCAGAGCTAGTCTGCTGTGCTCTTGTCTACTGATCCTGGTTCCAGTTATATCAGCTAAGTCCGCTTTTTGCTTTTTGCTATTTTGTTTTGGTTTTGTATTTTTGTCCAGCTTGTTCCAAATATATATCCTGACCTTTGCTGGAAGCTCTAGGGGGCTGGTGTTCTCCCCCCGGACCGTTAGACGGTTCGGGGGTTCTTGAATTTCCAGTGTGGATTTTGATAGGGTTTTTGTTGACCATATAAGTTACCTTTCTTTATTCTGCTATCAGTAAGCGGGCCTCTCTGTGCTAAACCTGGTTCATTTCTGTGTTTGTCATTTCCTCTTACCTCACCGTTATTATTTGTGGGGGGCTTCTATCCAGCTTTGGGGTCCCCTTCTCTGGAGGCAAGAAAGGTCTTTTGTTTTCCTCTACTAGGGGTAGCTAGATTCTCCGGCTGGAGCGTGTCATCTAGAATCAACGTAGGAATGATCCCCGGCTACTTCTAGTGTTGGCGTTAGGAGTAGATATATGGTCAACCCAGCTACCACTGCCCTATGAGCTGGATTTTTGTATTCTGCAGACTTCCACGTTCCTCTGAGACCCTCGCCATTGGGGTCATAACAGTTTGCCAGGCCAGTATTAAATGTTTAATGCATTGCAGAAGAGGGATTATAAGAAAGAAGATTCTGAGTTTTTTTTTTTTTTTTCTTCTTCCCCTTTACCTCAGAGTGGCTATGCTTGCTGCAGACATGAATGTCCAGACCTTGATTACAAGTGTGGACCAGCTGGCTACTCGTGTGCAGGGCATACAAGACTATGTTATCAGTAATCCTAGGTCAGAACCTAAAATACCGATTCCTGAACTGTTTTCCGGAGACAGGTTTAAGTTTAGGAATTTTGTGAATAATTGTAAATTGTTTTTGTCCCTGAGACCCTGTTCATCTGGAGACTCTGCTCAGCAAGTAAAAATTGTTATTTCGTTCTTACGGGGCGACCCTCAGGATTGGGCTTTTTCGCTGGCGCCAGGAGATCCGGCATTGGCTGATATTAATGCGTTTTTTCTGGCGCTCGGTTTACTTTATGAGGAACCCAATCTTGAGATTCAGGCAGAAAAGGCCTTGCTGGCTATGTCTCAGGGGCAGGACGAGGCTGAAGTGTACTGCCAAAAATTTCGGAAATGGTCCGTGCTGACACATTGGAACGAGTGTGCACTGGCCGCTAATTTTAGAAATGGCCTTTCTGAAGCCATTAAGAATGTTATGGTGGGTTTTCCCATTCCCACAGGTCTGAATGATACTATGGCACTGGCTATTCAAATTGACCGGCGGTTGCGGGAGCGCAAAACCGCAAATTCCCTCATGGTGTTGTCTGAACAGACACCTAATTCGGTGCAATGTGATAGAAAAATCGCAAATTCCCTCATGGTGTTGTCTGAACAGACACCTGATTTAATGCAATGTGATAGAATCCTGACTAGAAATGAGCGGAAAATTCATAGACGCCGGAATGGCTTGTGCTACTACTGTGGTGATTCTACACATATTATCTCAGCATGCTCTAAACGTATAGCTAAGGTTGTTAGTCCTGTCACCGTTGGTAATTTGCAACCTAAATTTATTCTGTCTGTAACTTTGATTTGCTCACTGTCGTCTTTTCCTGTCATGGCGTTTGTAGATTCAGGTGCTGCCCTGAGTCTTATGGATCTGTCATTTGCTAAGCACTGTGGTTTTACTCTTGAACCATTAGAAAATCCTATTCCTCTTAGGGGTATTGATGCTACGCCATTGGCAGCAAATAAACCGCAGTATTGGACACAGGTTACCATGTGCATGACTCCTGAACACCGCGAGGTGATACGTTTCCTGGTTTTACATAAAATGCATGATTTGGTTGTTTTAGGGCTGCCATGGTTACAGACCCATAATCCAGTCCTGGACTGGAAGGCTATGTCAGTCTCAAGTTGGGGCTGTCGTGGTATTCATGGGGATTCCCTGCCTGTGTCTATTGCTTCTTCTACGCCTTCGGAAGTTCCGGAGTATTTGTCTGATTATCAGGATGTCTTCAGTGAGTCTGAGTCCAGTGCACTGCCTCCTCATAGGGACTGTGACTGTGCTATAGATTTGATCCCAGGCAGTAAATTTCCTAAGGGAAGACTGTTTAATCTGTCGGTACCTGAACATACCGCTATGCGTTCATATATCAAGGAGTCTCTAGAGAAAGGACATATTCGTCCGTCTTCTTCCCCTCTTGGTGCGGGATTCTTTTTTGTGGCAAAAAAGGACGGATCTTTGAGACCTTGTATTGATTATCGGCTTTTAAATAAGATCACTGTCAAATTTCAGTATCCTTTACCGCTGTTGTCTGACTTGTTTGCCCGGATTAAAGGTGCCAAGTGGTTCACCAAGATAGATCTTCGTGGTGCGTACAACCTTGTGCGCATTAAGCAAGGTGATGAATGGAAAACCGCATTCAATACGCCCGAAGGTCATTTTGAGTACTTGGTGATGCCTTTTGGGCTCTCCAATGCGCCTTCAGTTTTTCAGTCCTTTATGCATGACATTTTCCGGAAGTATCTGGATAAATTTTTGATTGTTTATCTGGATGATATTTTGGTTTTTTCTGATAATTGGGATTCGCATGTGGAGCAGGTCAGGTTGGTCTTTAAAATTTTGCGTGAAAATTCTTTGTTTGTCAAGGGCTCAAAGTGTCTCTTTGGTGTACAGAAGGTTCCCTTTTTGGGGTTCATTTTTTCCCCTTCTGCTGTGGAGATGGACCCAGTCAAGGTCCGAGCTATTCTTGATTGGACTCAGCCCTCGTCAGTTAAGAGTCTACAGAAGTTCTTGGGTTTCGCTAACTTCTACCGTCGTTTTATCGCTAATTTTTCTAGCATTGTGAAACCTTTGACGGATATGACCAAGAAGGGCTCCGATGTAGCTAACTGGGCTCCTGCTGCCGTGGAGGCTTTCCAGGAGTTGAAACGCCGGTTTACTTCGGCGCCTGTTTTGTGCCAGCCCGATGTCTCACTTCCCTTTCAGGTTGAGGTGGATGCTTCAGAGATTGGAGCAGGGGCCGTTTTGTCGCAGAGAGGCCCTGGTTGCTCTGTTATGAAACCTTGTGCCTTTTTCTCTAGGAAGTTTTCGCCTGCCGAGCGAAATTATGATGTGGGCAATCGGGAGTTGTTGGCCATGAAATGGGCATTTGAGGAGTGGCGTCATTGGCTCGAGGGTGCTAAGCATCGTGTGGTGGTCTTGACTGATCACAAAAATCTGATGTATCTCGAGTCTGCTAAATGCCTTAATCCGAGACAGGCCCGCTGGTCATTGTTTTTCTCCCGCTTTGATTTTGTTGTCTCGTATTTACCAGGTTCAAAGAATGTGAAGGCCGATGCTCTTTCTAGGAGCTTTGTGCCTGATGCTCCTGGAGTCGCTGATCCTGTTGGTATTCTTAAAGATGGAGTTATCTTGTCAGCTATTTCTCCGGATCTGCGACGTGTGTTGCAGAGATTTCAGGCTGATAGGCCTGAGTCTTGTCCACCTGACAGACTGTTTGTCCCGGATAAGTGGACCAGCAGAGTCATTTCCGAGGTTCATTCCTCGGTGTTGGCAGGTCACCCGGGAATTTTTGGCACCAGAGATCTGGTGGCCAGGTCCTTTTGGTGGCCTTCCTTGTCAAGGGATGTGCGGTCATTTGTGCAGTCCTGTGGGACTTGTGCTCGAGCTAAGCCTTGCTGTTCTCGTGCCAGCGGTTTGCTCTTGCCCTTGCCTGTCCCGAAGAGACCTTGGACACATATCTCCATGGATTTCATTTCTGATCTTCCGCTATCCCAGGGCATGTCCGTTATCTGGGTGATATGTGATCGCTTCTCAAAGATGGTCCATTTGGTTCCTTTGCCTAAGCTGCCTTCCTCTTCCGATCTGGTTCCTGTGTTTTTCCAGAACGTGGTTCGTTTGCACGGCATCCCTGAGAATATTGTGTCAGACAGAGGATCCCAGTTCGTTTCCAGATTCTGGCGATCCTTTTGTAGTAGGATGGGCATTGATTTGTCGTTTTCGTCTGCTTTCCATCCTCAGACTAATGGACAGACGGAGCGAACCAATCAGACTTTGGAGGCTTATTTGAGGTGTTTTGTCTCTGCTGATCAGGACGATTGGGTGACATTCTTGCCGTTGGCTGAGTTTGCCCTTAATAATCGGGCTAGTTCCGCCACCTTGGTTTCGCCTTTTTTCTGCAACTCTGGTTTCCATCCTCGCTTTTCTTCGGGTCATGTGGAGCCTTCTGACTGTCCTGGGGTGGATTCTGTGGTGGATAGGTTGCAGCGGATCTGGAATCATGTGGTGGACAACTTGAAGTTGTCACAGGAGAGGGCTCAGCGCTTTGCCAACCGCCGCCGCGGTGTGGGTCCCCGACTACGCGTTGGGGATTTGGTATGGCTTTCTTCCCGCTTTGTTCCTATGAAGGTCTCCTCTCCCAAATTTAAACCTCGTTTTATTGGGCCTTACAAGATATTGGAAATCCTTAATCCTGTATCTTTTCGTCTGGATCTTCCTGTGTCGTTTGCTATTCACAATGTATTTCATAGGTCCTTGTTGCGGCGGTACATTGTGCCTATAGTTCCTTCTGCTGAGCCTCCTGCTCCGGTGTTGGTTGAGGGCGAGTTGGAGTACGTGGTGGAGAAGATCTTGGATTCTCGCCTCTCCAGGCGGAGGCTTCAGTACCTGGTCAAGTGGAAGGGCTATGGTCAGGAGGATAATTCCTGGGTGGTCGCCTCTGATGTTCATGCGGCCGATTTAGTTCGTGCCTTTCATGCCGCTCATCCTGATCGCCCTGGTGGTCGTGGTGAGGGTTCGGTGACCCCTCACTAAGGGGGGGGTACTGTTGTGAATTTACTTTTTGCTCCCTCTAGTGGTTACTAGTTTTTTGACTCTGGTTTTTCTGTCATTCCTTTTATCCGCACCTGGGTCGTTAGTTAAGGGTGTTGCTATTTAAGCTCCCTGGACCTTCAGTTCAATGCCTGGCAACGTAGTTATCAGAGCTAGTCTGCTGTGCTCTTGTCTACTGATCCTGGTTCCAGTTATATCAGCTAAGTCCGCTTTTTGCTTTTTGCTATTTTGTTTTGGTTTTGTATTTTTGTCCAGCTTGTTCCAAATATATATCCTGACCTTTGCTGGAAGCTCTAGGGGGCTGGTGTTCTCCCCCCGGACCGTTAGACGGTTCGGGGGTTCTTGAATTTCCAGTGTGGATTTTGATAGGGTTTTTGTTGACCATATAAGTTACCTTTCTTTATTCTGCTATCAGTAAGCGGGCCTCTCTGTGCTAAACCTGGTTCATTTCTGTGTTTGTCATTTCCTCTTACCTCACCGTTATTATTTGTGGGGGGCTTCTATCCAGCTTTGGGGTCCCCTTCTCTGGAGGCAAGAAAGGTCTTTTGTTTTCCTCTACTAGGGGTAGCTAGATTCTCCGGCTGGAGCGTGTCATCTAGAATCAACGTAGGAATGATCCCCGGCTACTTCTAGTGTTGGCGTTAGGAGTAGATATATGGTCAACCCAGCTACCACTGCCCTATGAGCTGGATTTTTGTATTCTGCAGACTTCCACGTTCCTCTGAGACCCTCGCCATTGGGGTCATAACAGTCTCCCAGTTGTCTGTATTTTTGGAGACTTTTCATCGGGTTTTCAATGAACCGGGACGTCTAGCCTCTACTACTGAGGCTCTCTTTAACCTCCACCAAGGGTCCCTAACTGTAGGCCAGTACGCTATCCAGTTTCGTACTCTGTCATCTGATTTAGGCTGGAGTAATGAAGCTTTGGTGGGTGGCTTCTGACAGGGTCTCTCCGGGCATATAAAGAACGAGCTTGCAGGTCGTGACACACCCAACTGTCTTGGAGGATTTGATTTCCCTGGCTACCTGTATTTAACTTCATTTCCAGGAGCGTGCTGGGGAGAGGAGACTTCTTCGCCCTTCACCTTCCACTCGTAAACCACCCAGTCCTAGACCCAGAACGTCCTCCATGGCGTCTGCTCCTGAACCAATGCAAGTCGACCGTCTCAGGATGTCAGAACAATGACGTAAGGAAAGACACACTCAAGGGCTTTGCTTTTATTGCAGGAGTGCCTCCCATGTGCTGCAAGCTTGTCCTGAATGTTCGGAATACTTCTCCGCGTAGGTCAGGTAAGAGAGGCCTCCCTAGGTGTATGTGATACCTCTCTACCTCTTACTTTATCTGTCTTATTGCACATTGGTGGTAAAGATTTTTCACTAGCCGCTTATGTAGATTTGGGCGCTGTGGGGAATTTTATTAGGCTCGAAGAAGTCATTAAATTTTCTGTTCATGTGAGGACCTTGGAAAATCCCCGAATCCTCGCATCCGTAGATGGTAAACCTTTACAGGAGACCATTACTCAAGTTACACACAAGGTGGAGCTTTAAGTAGGGGCTTTGCATAGGGAGAAAATTGCATTTTATGTTTTAGCCGGTCTTTCTCATCCTATACTTCTTGGTCTTCCTTGGTTGCGGATTCACGAGCCCACTTTAGATTGGCATAATGGTAATATTTTGCGCTGGGGAGAGTTCTGCCGGGAACGCTGTCTGCTGCCGGTGCATCCAGTAGCTGCTCCTTCTCTTCTTTCTCCTCCGGATTGCCCTGTGTCTACAGTACTTTCTAGGATGTCTTCATCAAAAGGGAGGCTGAGAGTCTTCCTCCGCACCGACTCTACGACTGCCCCATTGATCTTGTTCCTGGAGCTACTCCTAGAGGAAGGATTTACCCCCTCTGCCTACAGAGACACAAGCCATGTCAGAGTATGTTCAAGAGAATCTTGCCAAGGGTTTCATTTGGAAGTCCTCTTCTCCTGCCGGAGCAGGCTTCTTCTTCGTAAAGAAAAAGGATGGCTCTCTTCGTCCTTGTATTGATTACAGAGGCCTAAACAACATTACGGTGAAGAAGAAATACCCGCTGCCACTTATTCCTGAGCTCTTCGATCGCTTGAGGGGAGCACTGATATTTACCAAGTTTGATCTGCGTGGAGCTTATAATCTAGTTCAAATTCCTGCTGGGGATGAGTGGAAGACCGCATTCAACACTCGTGATGGTCACTATGAGTATTTAGTTATGCCGTTTGGCCTCTGCAACGCTCCTGCGGTATTCCAAGAGTTCGTAAATGATGTATTCCGGGATCTCCTCTACTCCAGTGTCGTGGTTTATCTAGACGATATTCTCTTATTTTCTCCAAATCTTTCCACCCATAGATGAGACGTTGTCAAGTTTTGCAACGACTAAGGGAGAATCGTCTTTTTGCTAAGATCGAGAAGCGCGTCTTCTAGCAGTCCTCTCTGCCCTTCCTTGGTTACATTGTCTCGAAGTCCGGTCTGGAGATGGATCCCGAGAAGGTATCTGCTGTTCTTAACTGGCCTCGTCCTCTTGGAATAAAAGCAATTCAACGTTTTGATGGCTTTGCCAGTTACTATAGACAGTTCATCTCTCATTTTTCTTCGATTGCCAAGCCAATTTCTGCTCTTGTTTGCAAAGGAGTCAAGTCCAGTCGTTGGTCCTCTGAAGCTGAAAATGCTTTTCAGACTCTGAAGCAAAAGTTTGCTGCGGCTCCTGTGCTTCATCGCCCAAATGCGAATAGGCCATTTATCCTCGAGGTTGACGCATCATCCATTGGAGTTGGTGCTGTCCTTTTGCAAAGATCTAACTCTAGCCACTTATTTACTTGTGGCTTCTTCTCCAAAGCCTTCACTTCTCCTGAACAAAATTATTCCATTGGAGATAAGGAATTACTGGCTATTAAGTTAGCTTTAGAGGAGTGGTGTTATATTCTTGAAGGATCCGTTCATCCTTTCATCATATACACGGACCACAAGAATTTTGCCTATCTTCAGTCTGCTTAAAGGCTCAATCCACGGCAAGCTAAGTGGTCTTTGTTTTTCGGACGGTTTGACTTTGAACTTCATTTTCGACCCAGTAATAAGAACGTCAAGGCGGATGCGCTTTCCAGATCTTTTCTGCCCATGGATGTTGAGGAGAGTCCGGCACATATCATCGATCCAGCTAGAATCATCGCTCTAGCCCCCCTGAGGGTGATCTCTAAACCACCTGGCAAGACGTTGGTTTTGGATCATGACAGAGAGAGAGTTTTGCGCTGGTGACATTCCTCCAAGATTGCAGGACATGTTGGAGTCAAGAAGACACTCTCTCTTATCTCTCGCCATTATTATTATGCCCTTAATCTGGTAGACTGGGACAATATCCTCAGAAATAAGAATACAGATAATAAATGGAAAATGTTTAAGAACATCCTAAATAGGCACTGTAAGCGGTTTATACCTTGTGGGAATAAAAGGACTAGAAATAGGAAAAACCCAATGTGGCTAAACAAAGAAGTAAGACAGGCAATTAACAGTAAAAAGAAAGCATTTGCACTACTAAAGCAGGATGGCACCATTGAAGCTCTAAAAAACTATAGGGAGAAAAATACTTTATCTGAAAAACTAATTAAAGCTGCCAAAAAGGAAACAGAGAAGCACATTGCTAAGGAGTGTAAAACTAATCCCAAAATGTTCTTCAACTATATCAATAGTAAAAGAATAAAAACTGAAAATGTAGGCCCCTTAAAAAATAGTGAGGAAAGAATGGTTGTAGATGACGAGGAAAAGGCTAACATATTAAACACCTTCTTCTCCACGGTATTCACGGTGGAAAATGAAATGCTAGGTGAAATCCCAAGAAACAATGAAAACCCTATATTAAGGGTCACCAATCTAACCCAAGAAGAGGTGCGAAACCGGCTAAATAAGATTAAAATAGATAAATCTCCGGGTCTGGATGGCATACACCCACGAGTACTAAGAGAACTAAGTAATGTAATAGATAAACCATTATTTCTTATTTTTAGGGACTCTATAGCGACAGGGTCTGTTCCGCAGGACTGGCGCATAGCAAATGTGGTGCCAATATTCAAAAAGGGCTCTAAAAGTGAACCTGGAAATTATAGGCCAGTAAGTCTAACCTCTACTGTTGGTAAAATATTTGAAGGGTTTCTGAAGGATGTTATTCTGGATTATCTCAATGAGAATAACTGTTTAACTCCATATCAGCATGGGTTTATGAGAAATCGCTCCTGTCAAACCAATCTAATCAGTTTTTATGAAGAGGTAAGCTATAGGCTAGACCACGGTGAGTCATTGGACGTGGTATATCTCGATTTTTCCAAAGCGTTTGATACCGTGCCGCACAAGAGGTTGGTACACAAAATGAGAATGCTTGGTCTGGGGGAAAATGTGTGTAAATGGGTTAGTAACTGGCTTAGTGATAGAAAGCAGAGGGTGGTTATAAATGGTATAGTCTCTAACTGGGTCGCTGTGACCAGTGGGGTACCGCAGGGGTCGGTATTGGGACCTGTTCTCTTCAACATATTCATTAATGATCTGGTAGAAGGATTACACAGTAAAATATTGATATTTGCAGATGATACAAAACTATGTAAAGCAGTTAATACAAGAGAAGATAGTATTCTGCTACAGATGGATCTGGATAAGTTGGAAACTTGGGCTGAAAGGTGGCAGATGAGGTTTAACAATGATAAATGTAAGGTTATACACATGGGAAGAAGGAATCAATATCACCATTACACACTGAACGGGAAACCACTGGGTAAATCTGACAGGGAGAAGGACTTGGGGATCCTAGTTAATGATAAACTTACCTGGAGCAGCCAGTGCCAGGCAGCAGCTGCCAAGGCAAACAGGATCATGGGGTGCATTAAAAGAGGTCTGGATACACATGATGAGAGCATTATACTGCCTCTGTACAAATCCCTAGTTAGACCGCACATGGAGTACTGTGTCCAGTTTTGGGCACCAGTGCTCAGGAAGGATATAATGGAACTAGAGAGAGTACAAAGGAGGGCAACAAAGTTAATAAAGGGGATGGGAGAACTACAATACCCAGATAGATTAGCGAAATTAGGATTATTTAGTCTAGAAAAAAGACGACTGAGGGGCGATCTAATAACCATGTATAAGTATATAAGGGGCCAATACAAATATCTCGCTGAGGATCTGTTTATGCCAAGGAAGGTGACGGGCACAAGGGGGCATTCTTTGCGTCTGGAGGAGAGAAGGTTTTTCCACCAACATAGAAGAGGATTCTTTACTGTTAGGGCAGTGAGAATCTGGAATTGCTTGCCTGAGGAGGTGGTGATGGCGAACTCAGTCGAGGGGTTCAAGAGAGGCCTGGATGTCTTCCTGGAGCAGAACAATATTGTATCATACAATTATTAGGTTCTGTAGAAGGATGTAGATCTGGGGATTTATTATGATGGAATATAGGAATATAGGCTGAACTGGAAGGACAAATGTCTTTTTTCGGCCTTACTAACTATGTTACTATGTTACTATATTATTGGTGGCCGTCCCTTCCTCTAGACATCTCGGAGTTCATTGATTCTTGTCCATCTTGTGCCAAAAACAAGGTCCCCAGATAACTACTGTCCGGACTTCTGCATCCACTGCCTGTGCCTTCTGTCCCTTGGAGCCATATTGCTATGGAGTTCGTTACTGATTTGCCTCGTTCTTCGAATTGTACTGTCATCTTGGTAATCGTGGATCGGTTCTCCAAGACGGCCCACTTTGTTGCTTTGCCAGGACTGCCATCCGCTCCTGAGTTGGCAAGAATCTTTTTACATCATGTCTTCCGATTCCGACTTCATCGCTTCCCACAACATATCGTGTCTGACCGAGGGGTACAATTCACTTCCCGTTTTTGGAAAGCTCTTTGCGGATTAACGAAGATCAACCTGGACTTCTCTTCCGCTTATCATCCACAATCCAACGGCCAAGTGGAACGAGTCAATCAAGTTCTGACTTCCTACCTTCGGCATTTCTCCAATGCTCACCAGGATGATAGGGTCTCTCTTCTCCCATGGGCCGAATTCGCTTATAACAATCACCCCAGTGAATCTTCTTCCAAGTCTCCCTTCTTTGTAGTCTTTGGGCAACATCCTAGTGTTCCTCTTCCTGTACCGGCAGCGGATTTCTTGTCATTGGAATTCTCTAAAGTCTGGAGGGAGACTAAAGAGGCTCTTGAAAGGGCTAGTTGCAGAATGAAGAGGTATGCCAATAAGAAGCGCCTGGATGCTCCTCCATATTGTCCCTGTGATAAGGTTTGGCTCTCTTCAGTTTATATCAAAGTTAAGATTCCCTCTCACAAGTTAGGTCCTCGTTACATTGGTCCCTTTCAGATCTTAAGTCGCATCAATGATGTATCCTAAATATTGAGATTACCTGCTTCGCTACGAATCTCCAATGCCTTCTATGTGTCACTTCTCAAACCCACAGTGTTTAATCATTTTCACTCTTCTCCCTCTTATTCTCCTCAACCCAGCACTTCTGATAGTGTCTTTAATGTAAAAGATATTCTTGCCAAAAAGACTATTAGGGGGAGAACCTTTTCTCAATTGATTGTGAGGGATTTGGTCCTGAGGAGAGATCGTGGGAGCCCCGAGAGAACATCAATGCTCCTCTTATCATGAGGCGATTCCTCTCTAGCACTAAAAAGAGGAGGCGTAAGAGGGGGGTACTGTCACAGCCTCGGATACTTACCTTCCTTCTCCCATCCCTCGTTCGCAGTCCCGACTCGGTCCCTCACCACTCCTCGTCTGTCTTCTCCGGATCTTGGCGCGTCGTCACTTCGTGCATGCGCTGTCATGCCTCCTCCGCCGCTGGGTTCCCTGGGAGGTCGCGACCCGATGGCTCCGCCCCAACATGGCGGCGCCCATTGGGTATTTCTTCTCGGCGTCTTCCTAGGTAAAACACCTGTGCTTCTATGGTTTTACGCTGCATTTCTTGCCAGCGCTCTCTTTAGTCCTCAGGCCCCCTGTGTTTCTGCTGTGCCTGCCCTGTGTCTCTGTTGTGTTTGCCTGGTGTCTCAGCAGCACCAGTCCTGTATCTCTGCTGTGCCTGTCCTGTGTCTTTGAAGGAACAGATGAATGACCTCGGGGAGACCAAAACATCCAACACTGCGGAGACACCATCACGTGTTTCTCAACGCAGTGATCCAGAACACTGCCCCCATCCCTTATGGGAAATATGCAAACGCATGTAAAGTAAGCTGCGGAGACACCATCACGTGTTTCTCAACGCAAGCAATGAATAGCCAGGCCTTTCTCCGGGATCTTACTTTACATGCGTTTGCATATTTCCCATAAGGGATGGGGGCAGTGTTCTGAATCACTGCGTTGAGAAACACGTGATGGTGTCTCCGCAGTGTTGGATGTTTTGGTCTCCCCGAGGTCATTCATCTGTTCCTTCATAGCCTTTCACCAGGCACTGCTCCTAATAGCCAGTTTCCTACTCCACACTGATGAGGGGCAAACACCCCGAATCAGCTGTCTGTGGGTAGGAGTGCCTCTCGGCCTTTTGGCTGCGATCTTGTGTCGCAGTCAGAGGGTGCGAGTGTTTCTTTGCAGCGTGCTGCTAATTTTCGTCTGCGATATTCGTATCGGCAGTGAAGACTGAAGATGTTTGTCAAGAATACGATTCGTTTGGTCGTGGAGGATGGTGCCAAAAACAACGTGGTGTATGTGGTTCGTGACCTGCTGGAGGGAAAGGCTGGAGCTCATCGGACTGACATTTTCAGTGTGAATGAATTTCACAACCAAGGTATATATGACGTAACCTTTGTGAGTGAGCCTTGCTGTCTAACTGTCTTCGAGTGGTTAAGAAGCCATGATGGTGACCCCTGCCTGGGGGGAGTGCGGGTGGAGCCTTTGTTTGGGCTCATGGAGAAAGTAGTGACTGTAACCGTGTACAATCCTTACACAGAAGTAAGGCTGCTGGAGCAGTTCCTGGCTCGGTACTGCGAATATGTAAAAAGTGGAGAGAAACAGAGAAATTGTTTGGGCATTTTTAATTGTAAATATGTGTTTCGTGTGAAACTGAGGAAAGACCCAAGCTGTTTGGGAGGCTTTACCCATCCCCCGGCGAACTTTTCAGTGGCGGGTCATAGGGGCTTTCTGTCGTATGCAGGGCAGCCTCTATACTGCAGGAAGTGTTTTCAATTTGGGCACTTACAGAACACATGTGAGAAGAGCATGGTTTGTCGTAACTGCAAGCAAGAAGGCCATACAGCGGCTCAGTGTCCGATGCCACGTGAATGTGACCAGTGTGGTAATACAGGGCACCTGTATAAGGACTGTCCATATGGTGTGCCAAGGAGGCCAACTAGAGAGGAGGAGAGGCGGGAGGAGGAAGAAAAGAAACGTAGGGAGGAGCGGAGGCAGGAGGAGGAAAAAAAGAGAGAGGAGGAGGTTAAGAAACGGGAGGAGGAGAGGAAGCGGGAGGAAAGCGAGGCATCTGCGCAGCAAAGCGCTGAGGTAATTCCGCCCTCCATGGTTGAGAGACGGCGGGATAGACGGCAGGAGGACAAGGAGGCTGAAAGGAGGAAGGAGGAGCTAGAGGACAAGTTATTCTGGAGAGCTGCAAAGCAAGAAGAGCGTGCTATGGTTAAAAATAAAAAGAAAAAAAAGGAGGCCCCAGTTACCAAAAATGAGGAGTTGGGTGGTTTGATGGATTTTGACACTTCTGGGGCGGAGGAGATGGCTGCGTCATTGATTGTTGATTCTGATCCAGAAAGCATTGGCGTTTTTTCCTCAGAAGAGGAGCCTGGAGGTCGAAAGTGTCCCAGGGAGGGTGGTGGGGAAATCTGTGATGAAGGTGGAGGGCCCCAGAGGAAGGCTGGGCAGAAGAAGGCGCGTGTGGAGGAGTGTATGGAGGTCAGCGGCTCTGAAAGCTGCTCAGCGCAGATGGTGGAGGAGGACAGTGGCGGTGCTGTGTAGATATGTGCTATTATTTCAGTAGCTAGGTGATTTTGTATATAGCATTTGCCTTTAAATTTTTTTTTTTTTTTTTTTTTTGGTTTGTTTTTCATGTAAGTTGAGTAATGTCATGTTCGTAGGTTGTTTTTTTTAGTATTTTTTTGTGTATGTGATGGGTTTTGTACTCATATCACAAAATGTGAGGGTCTTTAAAAGCAGGTGGCGGCGGGCAGCCATTTTGGATTTTTTTGCAACCCAGAATGCAGGAATTTTTTGTCTGCAGGAGTGTGGGATTGTGGATAGTGTGAAGGGGAGTGAATGGCCTCATGGTGCGTCTGTGTGGTCAGGGAGTGCCTGTAATAAAAATGATGGTGTGGGTTTTTTGGTGAAGGGAAATGATGTGAGTTTGTGTGACTATATGGTGATTGAGGTTGGAAGGTGTGTGTTGGCTAATTTTGAGTTTAGAAATGTTCGTTTTTGCGTTATTAATGTATATGCGCCTGTGGATAAACAGGAGCGTAGAGTTTTATTTGAAAAAATTAACTTTTTTATTCCAGGAAGAGTGCCTGTTGTGATAGTGGGTGATATGAACTGTGATGTGGGAAGTGTGAATGTGGATGCGTCAGGGAAAGTGTTAATGGATATGGTGAGTGATTTTGGTTTAAAAGATATGCAGCGGGCATGCAAGATAACTCCGTTGTTAAATACGTTTTTTTCTGACAGTGGGAGGGTGGAGTCTAGATTGGACTATTGTTTTGTTTCAAAAAATCTGATTCCTGTTAGTTATGCACAGGAGAGGGTGTTTTTTTCGGATCATGTGTGTATGAAGTGTGAATTGGATTTGCATGTTAATGAGGTGACTGGGAAAGGTGTGTGGAAGTTGAATGTGAGTTTGCTGGAAGGAGGGGGGGTGAGAGAGGAGTATGAAAGACATTATGCAGAGTGGTGTGGGTGCAGGAGTGATTTCAGAAATGTGTGTGAATGGTGGGATTGGGTTAAATGGAAAACCAAGAGTTTTTTTAAAAAACTCGGGTACAAGTGTGCGGCTGCAAAGAGAGAAAGGTTTGTTTTTTTAAATGCAAGACTGAGTTTGTTGTATAAGTTGAGGGCGGGAGGGATGGATGTGAGTGAAGATTTAGTGAAAGTGAAAAAAGAAGTGAATGATTTTTTGTTAGAAAGAGGGAGGAGTATTGTGTATAGGGCCAAATTAGAGAATTTGGAGAAGAATGAGAAGTGTTCGCGGTTTTTCTTTAAGAAAGTTTTTGGGAAGAGACAGAGTATGAGTGTTTTGAATGGGATGGATGGAAATGAAGTTAGTGGCGCGGACTTGTGTGAGGAAGTGGCAAAGTTTTATGATGATTTGTATGCTGTGAAATGGAGGGATGAAGGTTTGGAGGGTGAGGTGTTGAGTGTTTTGGAAAATAGTTTGAATAGGATAGAAAGGGAAAGTTTGATGGGTGAGGTGACGGGTGAAGAAGTATGGAAGGTGGTGTGCAGTATGGCGCTGAATAAAACACCGGGGGAGGATGGTTTACCGGTGGAATTTTATCGTGTGATGTGGGATGTGATTGGGAAGGATTTTGTGGATGTATGTAAGTATATGTGGGCGAACGCAGAGGTGGCAAATGGTATGCGTGCAGGGGTGGTTGTGTTATTGCCAAAAAAAGGTGATTTGAAAAATCTAAAAAATTGGAGGCCGATCACATTGCTGAACTGTGATTATAAGATTTATGCGAAACTTTTGGCTAACAGGATGCGTGGCGTGGTTGGGAGTGTGGTGGGTGAGGAGCAATGTTGTGCGGTACCTGGAAGACGAATACATGGAAGTTTGTGTATGTTGAGAGATTGTTTGTGGGACTGCATGAATCGTAAGAAAGGGGTGTATGTGTTGAGTTTGGATTTTGAGAAGGCGTATGATAGATTGGCGCATGGTTTTTTGTTTAGTGTGTTGGTGAAGATGGGTTTTCCTTCTGAGTTTGTTGAGAGAGTGAGAAGTTTGTATAAGAATATTTACAGTTGTGTGTTGTTGAATGGAAATGTGGGGAGGAGAGTAAATGTATTTTCGGGTGTTCGGCAGGGGTGTCCTTTGTCCCCTATCATTTTTATTTGCGCAATTGAGCCTTTGTTATGTTTGTTAAGAAAAGATAAGGTGATTCGGGGTGTGCAAGTACCCGGGGGTGGGGGGAGAGAATGGAAGATGAGTGGCTATATGGATGATGTGTGTGTGCTGTGTGATTCAGAGTGTTCGGTACGGCGTGTGAAGTTGTTGGTTTCTATTTTTTGTGGAGCATCTGCTTTTAAAGTGAATTGGGAGAAGAGTGAGTGTAAGAATTTTGGGGGAAGGAGTCTGAGCGATGATGTTGGAGTGAATGTGGTGAGTGGATCGATAAAGGTTTTGGGTGTGAAATTTTCAGAGAAATTGGATGGAGAGGAAAGCTGGGTGGATGTGCGAGAGAGAGTGGAGCGTAAGTTAAATTTTTGGAGTTTGAGGGATCTTACGTTTTTTGGTAAAATTTTAGTTATTAAGAGTGTTGTGTTACCTATTTTTTTGTATGTTGCGATGGTGTTTCCACCAAGCCACATGTGTATTAGAAGATTAAATAGGGTTTTGTTTGTCTTTTTTTGGGGTTCATGTATGGAGCGTGCGAGGAGAGAGATTGTTATGAAGAGTTTGGATAAGGGGGGACTGGGTTTCCCAAATTTGAATGTTTTTTTCGGCGTGAATATTATGGTGTTTGTACTAGGTGTGATTAGGATGGATGGGAAGTATGCATGTATGTGCAGGTTTTTGTTTGGAAATTTCTTGTTTCGTTTGAAATGGCGTGAAAGAGATCTTAGGAGCCCAGTGGCTTTTGAGGTTCCTGTGTGGTATGTGTGGGTTTACAAATTTCTAGTGAAGTATGAACTTTGTGATGTGGATGTGAGATTGTTAGAAAAGAAGAAAGCTGTATATAAGATGATTGAGTGTAGAGAGATGGAATGTGACATTATTGTAGGACGAGCCCATAGGCTGTTCTTGCCAGATTTTAAAATGGTAAGAGGGGATGATGTGCAGAAAGTATGGAAGAAGGTACGTGTGAATGGTATGACAAATAGGCAGAGTGAGATTGTATGGCAGTCATTGCATGGGGTGTTGCCAGTGAGGGAGTTTCTGAAAAATCGGGGTTTAGTGAGGAGTGAGAGGTGTCCGAGGAGTGGATGTGGTGGGAGTGAGAGTGTGGTGCATTTGTTTTGGAATTGTCAGTATGCTAGAAGTGTGATTGCAGGTCTGGGTCGTTTGTGTAAGGAGCTGTGTGAGGTGAATCTGTTGTCTTTTGAGCTCTTTATGTTTGGATTGGGTATGTGTGGGGAGAAGGAGAGAGTATTGTGGTTGATGATGGCATGTATAAAAGAGGTTTTGTGGGATGTGAGGAATGTGTATGTGTTTAAAAGGAAGGATATTGAGGTTAAAAACTGTATAAAAATTATTTTGGGAAAATTGTATTTTTGCTTTGTGTGTGATCAGAGGAGGAGAGGGGAGGTGGATGCAGAGGGAATTTGGAAGACTAAAAAGTGGAAACATTTTGTTAATGTATCTTGAAGTGGTTTTTGGTTGTTAATTAAAACATTTTTTGTGTGTTTTCCAATGATGATGGGAATGGCGGTGGCACTAAGTGTGTGGCACGCTGTTTTGGGAGATGAGTTCCTTATAGTTTTGGTTACCTGACTGTGGAACTTCCCATCTGAGGGGAAAAAAAAAAAAAAAAAAAAAGCTGTTTGTGGATGGAAGACTAAAAAGTGGAAACATTTTGTTAATGTATCTTGAAGTGGTTTTTGGTTGTTAATTAAAACATTTTTTGTGTGTTTTCCAATGATGATGGGAATGGCGGTGGCACTAAGTGTGTGGCACGCTGTTTTGGGAGATGAGTTCCTTATAGTTTTGGTTACCTGACTGTGGAACTTCCCATCTGAGGGGAAAAAAAAAAAAAAAAAAAAAAAGCTGTTTGTGGATGGATACCATGCTTGGCATAGGTGGTCTTCCTTTATTGGATATTCTCCTTTATTGGATGCTGCCCTTCCCGTGGTTGTTCCTTCCCGGAGAAAGGCCTGGCTATTCATTGCTTGCATTGAGAAACACGTGATGGTGTCTCCGCAGCTTACTTTACATGCGTTTGCATATTTCCCATAAGGGATGGGGGCAGTGTTCTGGATCACTGTGTTGAGAAACACGTGATGGTGTCTCCGCAGTGTTGGATGTTTTGGTCTCCCCGAGGTCATTCATCTGTTCCTTCATAGCCTTTCACCAGGCACTGCTCCTAATAGCCAGTTTCCTACTCCACACTGATCAGGGGCAAAAACCCCAAAACAGCTGTTTGTGGATGGATACCATGCTTGGCATAGGTGGTCTTCCTTTATTGGATATTCTCCTTTATTGGATGCTGCCCTTCCCGTGGTTGTTCCTTCCCGGAGAAAGGCCTGGCTATTCATTGCTTGCGTTGAGAAACACGTGATGGTGTCTCCGCAGCTTACTTTACATGTCCTGTGTCTTTGACATGCCTGCCCGGTGCCTCAGCCGCACCAGTCCTGTGTCTCTGCTGTGCCTGTCCTGTGTCTCTGCGGTGCCACTCCTGTGTCTCAGCCATGCCTGTCTGGCATCTAGTCTTGTCTCTATTATTTTTTGTCTCCTTTTTTGTAGCATCGTATTGACCTTGGTCTGGTTCCTGCATTCCCATCATCTTCCATATTCCCAGATTTCCCTGCCTCTGTCCTTTCCCTTCAGTCCCCAGTCTCTTTTCTTCTCCTACTTGCAGTTGCCCCTTTGTCTCTAGCAGTTGTGTCTCCATCCCCCTTGGGCCTGCCCCTAATGCTCCCTGTATAGGGGGTGGTTCCATCTGGCCCGCTCACCCTCGAGGGCTCTAGAGCCACGACCCAGAGGGTTCACTCTCAGGTTCTTTCTGAATCCTAATAATATGAGACACATAGGGAGGACTGTTTACACTGTCTATAGCCTGTATGGCCATATTAATTTACGTAGTTTACGTAGGTCAAGTGTGGTGACATATTCCATTTAAAATAGATCTCTTTGGCCACAATGACCAATGGTATGTATAGGGAAAAAGGGCACAGAATTTCCCCCCCCAAAAAAACATCTCACTAACCATTAAGCATGGGAGGGGATCAATCATGCTTTAAGATTGTGTTACAGCGAATGGTTCAGGGAACAATTTACGGGGGGAGGGGGAGAATGAATTCATTGAAATTTCAACAAATTCTTGATGCAAACATAACACCGTCTGCAAAAAAGTTGAAGGTGAAAAGAGGAAGAGGGTGGCTTCTACAAATGAATAATGATCCTAAACACACATCACAATCCACAATAGATGACCTCAGAAGGCGCAAGCTGAAGGTTTTACAATGGCCCTCACAGTCCCCCAATCTGAACATCATTGAAAATCTGTGGATAGACCTCAAAATAGCAGAGGATGGAAGACGACCCGGGAATCTCACAGAAGTGGAGGAATTCTCCAAGGAAGAATAGAAGGAAATCCCTCAAAGAAGAATAGAAAGACTCTTATCTGACAACGAAAAGCGTTTACAAGCTGCAATACTTTACTTTCAAAAGGGGTGTGCTACTAGGTGATAACCATGCAGATGCAGGGTGACCAAACTTTTGCATGGGTCTATGATCTTTTTTGTAATTTTTAAAAGGTAAATTATGAAAAAAAAATGTCCCTAAATTACAAAGGAAATATCATCTGTAACTTTAGGCCTTTTAGAGATCATTTCATTTTCAACTTGTTTAACTGTTCACAATAACAGCAATTTTGACCAGGGTTGCACATGACACTTTCTGAACTTATTATTATTATACAATTTTATAGCGCCATCTATTCTATGGCACTTTACATGTGAAAGGGGCAAATATAGATAAGTACTTATGAGACATATTTCTTGTTTACAAAATTACAGTGTAAATGTAATGTGAATGTTGTGGCAGCTGGTAATGAAAGAAAGTGTATAAGGCAGAATACAGGTACTGCAGCAGACATGTGGCTCTGAATCCCTTACTATTCAGCATGGACTCTAAGGGCCAAACATTCCATATCCAAACTGCATGTTGGATTCAAAACCCAGGGAACTGTTACAGCTTTCCTCACAACCTGTGTTGGATAAGAAATAAGGGAAGGAAATGTTTTAGTTAAATTCCTGAGGTTGAGAAGAAAAATTATAATTAAGAAATGGAACGACTGCAAATGCTTCATTAGCTAAAATTGTCTCAGGAGTAGGTGCAGGAGGGTGCAGTAGGTGTTAGCCGTGTGCATTGTAAAGTAATCGCTTACATATAGGGCTGGCTGGGCAAACACACACAGATATTTCAGCTGGTCCATTGGAGAAGAAGTCTCTTAGTTAACTCACCGGTGTGGGGCTCATGGATGTAGTTGTCAAGTATTTCACCAGTGAGACTCTTGTTCATAGTTTATTCTCTTTTCATACTTCTATATCAATCCGTTCAATAGGTCATGTGTATTCAGGATCCTACTCCAGGCTCTGAGTCTGAGCTAATCCATGGGATCAGAGATTGCAAGCTTATTTTTTTCAGTGGATTGTAAGTTAGAGATTGTTGTAGATGGTTGAGCGCAGTCCTACGAAGAAGTTATCAGGGTTACAAAACATGAACTGTATAAACTCTAATGTTCTCGAGCGATCTACTCATGTTCACACTCTTCTGCTTTTGTTTTACAGTATGTTGCATTTGCCTCACTGTTCTTCATTCTGGTTTCCATCACCACCTTCTGCCTCGAGACTCATGAACGATTTAACCCCATCGTGAACAAGACCGAGACTGAAATAATTGGGAATGAAACTCATCAGCGATTTTATGTTGCTTCAGAGACTGAAGCCTTCCTGACTTACATCGAAGGCGTCTGCGTGGTGTGGTTTACATTCGAGTTCTTGATGAGGATCACATTCTGTCCTAATAAGGTGGAATTTATAAGAAACACTTTAAACATCATTGACTTTGTGGCCATTCTACCTTTCTATCTTGAAGTTGGACTTAGCGGCCTGTCTTCCAAAGCTGCTAAGGATGTCTTGGGCTTCTTAAGAGTTGTACGATTTGTGCGAATTCTTCGAATCTTCAAGCTGACCAGACATTTTGTTGGTCTAAGGGTTCTTGGGCATACTCTTCGTGCTAGTACAAATGAATTCCTGCTGCTCATAATATTCTTGGCATTGGGAGTGTTAATTTTTGCCACAATGATCTATTATGCTGAGAGAATAGGTGCTAATCCAAATGATCCTAGTGCCAGTGAACATACTCACTTCAAAAATATCCCTATCGGCTTCTGGTGGGCTGTTGTCACCATGACCACACTTGGCTACGGAGACATGTATCCTCAGACATGGTCTGGCATGCTGGTGGGAGCATTATGCGCTCTTGCTGGCGTGCTGACTATTGCTATGCCTGTACCTGTCATTGTGAACAATTTTGGAATGTATTATTCCTTAGCTATGGCTAAGCAGAAGCTACCAAAGAAAAAAAAGAAGCATATTCCACGCCCTCCACAAGTGGGATCACCAAATTATTGTAAATCTATTGTAAATTCTCCACATCACAGCACTCAAAGCGACACTTGCCCACTCGCACAAGAAGAAATTTTAAAAATGAACAGAGCAGGTAGGAAACCCCTTAGAGGAATGTCTATCTGATCATCATCCATTCCTTGCAGAGAATCCTGTTAAACTAAATGTCTTATCTACAAAATGCTTAGGGCATTTATCCATTGATGGTCCCATAGCGCACATTCTGCGGTGCATGAGGAGGAAGTTACAAGTGAGATGAGCCAGGATTAGGGCAGATAACCCTTATTTTCCATAGTAAGAGAGATTCCCATCCTTTGGTGGAGATCACTAAACGTTTGGATGAGAACAGAAATGCTGCATAAGAGCTTCCTGGACTATAAATCTTATATGTCTCACTAATACAGCAATGGAGTCAGCTCGTATGGTAGAGCTGATTAGCTGGTTTGTAATTTTGATGAATCTAATTCTGCATGATTTAGTCTTCAGTTCTATAGATATAAAAAACAAAAACTCGCAAAAGTGTTTTGCGATAAAAAGGAAACTGTTAGAAAACCTAAAGTGAAGTTGATGGGAGAGCTAAAGTCAAGGAGTTTTTAGTTGAATTTACATGAGCAGAACAACTTTTTATTAGCATCAAGGGATAGTGCTCTAGGAATTGTACCTGCCAGTATGTAAGAGCATCTCTTCTCCACTCAGTCTTAGGACAATACTTATCGGAGAAACTTTCTGGATTACGTGAGGAGGGTGAATATGTAGAGCAGTACTGGTTGACAAAGCATCACTATGTGACAATCTGAACCATGCCAACAGTATCCCTAGGGTGCGCTGGACACAGGACCGAATCCCATGGCTTGTGGTTCCTCTTGGATTTCTCAGTTTTATGAGATGTTTTCTGCATCTAACACTGGGGCTTTGATGATTTCACCCCTTTCTCTACCTCTACCCATGGAATATTAGTGCCATTAATATGCCAGGGTACAAATTGATCAGATAATTATATAGTGACCAATACAATCTTGAAATATTCCAGAAACATTTTTGCATTGTTCATGATAATCATTTGTATTTTGGTGTTTATATATTGACGACTTGAGACCATTTCAGAGTTAAATAATTCACCAGCAAAATCCCTTTCCTTAACAAAGCTTGAATGGCCAGTAAATGATGAAAAGACAGTAAGCCAAAAATCCTGGGGTGAGGTGTCATTGTGCAGTCGTTCACACTGTAGAACCTCGTAGTTGCATGCTGTCCGTAATGTGAGAAAAACAAAGAACATGAAGAACTTCTAGTTCTTCTATGAATGGTTTCCAGCACCTCCTGGGTGGACACCAGAAGAACAGATAGAAGCGCAACTGGCTTATGGGGACTTTGGGTAAATCTTTGTTTTTCTAACATCATGTAATGTCACCCCTGTGAACATGTTGTTACCAGATCTGTTTATTAATCACAATTTTGGGCTCATTGCAATCATTTTACAAGACGGTGGAGGAAATCAATATTACTGATATTAAACCGCAGGAGTCCTCATATCACAGAATAAACTGCAGCAGTCCTTATTTCACAGAATAAACTGCAGCACTCCTTATATCACAGAATAAACTGCAGCAGTCCTCAAATCACAGAATAAGCTGCGGCACTCCTCATATCACAGATTAAACTGCAGCAGTCCTCATATTATAGAATAAACTGCAGCAGTCCTCATATCACAGAATAAACTGCAGCACTCATCATATCATAAAATAAACTGCAGCACTCATCATATCATAAAATAAACTGCAGCACTCCTCATATCACAGAATAAACTGCAGCACTCCTCATATCACAGAATAAACTGCAGCACTCATCATATCATAAAATAAACTGCAGCACTCCTCATATTACAGAATAAACTGCAGCACTCCTTATATCACAGAATAAACTGCAGCACTCATCATATCATAAAATAAACTGCAGCAGTCCTCATATTATAGAATAAACTGCAGCACTCCTCATATCACAGAATAAACTGCAGCACTCATCATATCATAAAATAAACTGCAGCAGTCCTCATATTATAGAATAAACTGCAGCACTCCTTATATCACAGAATAAACTGCAGCACTCCTCATATCACAGATTAAACTGCAGCAGTCCTCATATTATAGAATAAACTGCAGCACTCCTCATATTACAGAATAAACTGCAGCAGTCCTCATATTATAGAATAAACTGCAGCACTCCTCATATCACAGAATAAACTGCAGCACTCCTCATATCACAGATTAAACTACAGCACTCCTCATATCACAGATTAAACTGCAGCACTCCTCATATCACAGAATAAGCTGTGGCACTCCTCATTATTGATGAGTGAGCACTAAAATGCTCTGGTCGAGCATATTGGAATACTCGGGTACTCGACCCGAGGAACAAGCCCAATGTTAGACCTTTTAAGGTCAAAACATCTGAAAATGATGGAAACACTGCTCAAATGACATGGGAATATCATGGGGATCGCCCCTGGAAGCATTTCTGACTCCAAGGTCACAGCTGTAAGCAATGTTGTCCGAGTTTCACACCATTTTTACAGGTGCACCAAAAAAAATACAAAAACGAAACCAAAATTGATTTTGTTTGGAAATATGTTAAGGTAAATCCTTTCCAGGGTAATTACTTGTATATAAGGCAAAATAATTAACCCCAGACCAAAATGTTCCTCCACCACTTGGGCTATGTTCACACTGTGTTTTTGATACGTTTTTCAACTTTAACATTTCTTTCATCCAAAATCCAAGAAGTATTGTTTCTCCTTGCGCAGAGTGACATGATAACCATGTCGAGGTGAGGAGACTTAAAGCCTCAATGCTCCTGTGGGAAATATGCAAATTGTCTCTGTGTTTCGGGGTACTGCCCCTCATCAGTGCAAAGTGGAGATCTGGTTTGGCTGATTGAGAGGCGTCTGACCGGGATCCAAGAAGTATCGTTTCTCCTTGCGGAGAGTGACATGATAAGCATGTCGAGGTGAATAGACTTAAAGCCGCACCAAACAAATGCATTCACTGGGAAATGTCATTGTAACATTTAACAACCCTAGTGGCCATAAGGTGTGTGACACTTAGGGATACTCATCTTGTTTCATTTATGAAGGAGGGACTCTTAAAGTCACAATACCTATTTTTAGAGGGGCATCAAGCAGCATTAATATACTTAAAGGGCCATTATTAAGTAGTGGGTCTCCTATGCTGTTATTGCCTATGCAGTGAGTGGCTGGGCTGCCAACAATTACAATGCACCACAATACCTGTTTCACGAGAGGTACAGGAGGGCTTCCTGAAAAAATGTTGCATTGAATGCAAGGCCTGCCCTGCTATCAAGTTATATGCACCCCAATAAGCTTTTGAACCCAGGCACTGGATGGCCACAGGAAAACCCATTTCACATTCTTCAGTTGGTCCTACCATACTGTTTTCTTATGTATTACCTGCAAGGCCTGCCCTGCTATCAAGTCATATGCACCCCAATAAGCCTTTGAACCCAGGTACTGGATGGTCACAGGAAAACCCACTTCACATTCTTTAGTTGGTCCTGCCATACTGTTTCCTTATGCATTGAATGCAAGTTCCGCCTTGACCCAAATTTGCATGTGCCCCAATACACTTTGGAAGAAACATGGAGGAGGGCCTCATAAAAAAACTGTCACATTACAAAGGAGCTTGTCTCCTAGACTTGTAATGCCCATTCACTAAGTGTATGTGCTGACAAACATTTCCCCATGGGGGTTACATTTAAAAAAAATTATTTATGGGTATCATAGACGCCCTTGGCCAAAAATTGAATGGCTGTAGCGGCACAGAACATGTTCACCATGGTGTTCTAGTGGAGAAGAATGATGATATGTGGAGGAAGTCATTATTAAAAACTAAGCACAATGTTAAGGAGCGTGTCTCCTAGACTTGTAATGCTCATACACTAAAGGCACCGTCACACTCAGCAACTTTGCAACGAGAATGACAACGATCCGTGACGTTGCAGCGTCCTGGATAGCGATCTTGTTGTGTTTGACACGCAGCAGCGATCTGGATCCCGCTGTGATATCGCTGGTCGGAGCTAGAAGTCCAGAACTTTATTTCGTTGCAGGTCGGCGTGTATCGACATGTTTGACATCAAAAGCAACGACGCTAACAATGGATGTAATGGAGCTAACAACCAGCGAGAACGAGAAGTGAGTCGCCGTTACGTCACTGGATCGCTTCTGCATCGTTCTGGAGCTGCTGTGTTTGACGTCTCTACAGCGACCTAAACAGCGACGCTCCAGCGATCGGCTCGTTGTCTATATCGCTGCAGCGTCGCTGAGTGTGACGGTACCTTAAGTGTGTGGGCTGACAAACATTTCCCCATGGGGGATACATTTGTAAACAAATATTTAATTGGGATCACAGACACCCTTGCCCAAAAACTGACTGTCTGTAGCAGCATGGAACACGTGAACCCTGGTGATCTAGAGGTAGAAAATGATGAGAGGTGGAGGAAGGCTTCATTAAAAACTAGACCCAATGATAAGGAGGGGGCACCAAAGTGCATGGGCTGAGAAACATTTGACCATGAGGGGTACGTTTTTAAAAAATCTTTTATGGACATCATAGACAGACTTGGCAAAAATTGTACTGCCTGTAGCATCACAGAACACGTTAAGGGTGGTGATCTAGTGGTGGAGAATGAGGAGACATTGCTGAATATGAAAGACAAATGGTTAGCACTCGACTTTTTGTAAAACAGTGCTATTGAAGTTAACCAAAGATCCCATAGGCATAAGTTCAGAAAAAAAATCACTGCACATGTACAAGAAAAATAATGCTTCAGGTGAGTATTTATTTGATGCTGATAGGTGAAGCGACAATTTAAAGACTTTTCGGCCAATTAATGACCTTTATCATATAGTCGCCTTTTCAAATAAGCATCATAGGAAAACCAGGTAAGGCGTGTCACCGCAATGAAATATGTCATAGAGCATATTAAGCCCCTGTGAAGTCAATGCCCAGTGTAAGCAATGGATTCAGGAGGAGCCGGACTCCAGGGAATACAGGCTTGAGTCAGTGGTGGTGCAGTGGAGGATGCAGGCACGCTTGTGTCTTTGCAGTGAAGGGCCGCCGCCATCAGGTTGCAGAAAGCTTCTGTCTCAACGAGAATAAAAGGCAACATTTCGAGCGCAAGCAGAAGAGAAATGTTAGAATTTAGGACTGTGGCCTGTGGGGCATTGGCTGGGTATTTCTGCTTGCATTCCAATGACTGGGGTATAGACAACTGAAGGCTGCTGGGACAAGGACGTGGACAGGCTTGGTGATGGTGCTGCTTCACTGTGGGCAACAACAGGTGGAGGGCTAGAGGCATCTTCACATGCACGGTGGACTGGGGATTGGCTTCTGGGCAAAACAGAGGAGCCTGGGGGTCGGCCCACAAAGTTGGGTGATTTGCTGCCATGTGCCTGATCATGCTGGTGGTGGTCAGGCTGGTAGTTTTGCTACCCCTGCTGATGCGGGCATGGCAGGTGCTGCAAATGGCCTGTTTGGGGTTATCGGCAGAGTCTTTAAAAAATAACCAGACTCGGGAAGATCTAACAGTTGGAATGGCAACTTCCCTCATGTTGGTGTTACGGGGAACGAACGCATGCATTCTGTCTATGGCCACCACACTGCTTCTTCCTGCCTGTTGGGGTGAAATGCCTCCTTCCCCATGTGTGCTGCTGTCCTCGCTCTGCATGTCCTCCTGCCAGGTTGGGTCAGTCACTATGTCATCCACCACCTCGTCTTCCACCCTGCTCCTCCTGACTTTCTGGTAATTGTGTCTCATCATCGTCCACCTCTTGTGACACTTTCCCACTATCGCCTTTGTGTGACCGTGCCTGGTCATAGCTTTGGGCATCGCTACATGCAATCTCATCTGGCCCCACTTCAAGTTGACCAGCCGAGAGTACGGAATCTTGAAAGGGAAAACTGAACAGCTCTTCCGAGTGTCAAGTGTGGGATCAGTTATCTCATGGCACTCGGCATGGTGGGAGGAAGGAGGATCAGGGTGAGGAATATCCAGTCCACACTCACGGCTACTCAGACTTGACCGTGTGGAAGATATAGTGGTGGTGTCTAAGTGACTGGAAGCATTATCCGCTATCCAACCAACAACCGTTTCACACTGCTTTGGCTTCAATAGTGGTGTGCTGCGATCCCCTAGAAACTGGGACAGGAAGGTTGGGCCAGAAGATGTGGGTGTTTGTTGTGGCCCACTTTCAGCTTGGCCACGGCCTCGTCATCTGCATGCACCATCAGCATCATGTCCACTTCCCTGTCCCTTGCCCCTTGCCTTGCCCATTTTAAATGGACTACTGAACTATTTCAAAAGCTCAACACAACTGTATTTATTTGGAGCAAAATTATATCTGATCAGTATGCCTTCAAAGCTACGATTTTTCCGAAGCTGTGAAGCTACGATTTTTCCACCACCGATACACCAGGCCACAGCCACAGATAACAGACTGTCTAATTTTTTTTTCTCTTGTATGTGAAATTTGGCAAAAAATTAAAAATGAGTACAACTATAGCAGACAGAACTATGAAACTTATGCCTTCAAAGCTACGATTTTTCCACCACAAATACACCAGGCCTCAGCCTGACATAACAGACTGTATAAAATATTTTTTTGGGAGGTGAATTTTTATTATTATTTTTTTTTAAAGGAGACCAACGCTAGCTCACAGAACTATGATATAATTTTTTAATTTTTTTTTGGGGGGGGGTTGGAAAATTTTTTAAAATAACGAAAAAAGAGTGGAACAAGGCTAGCAGACAGAACTATGAAACTTATGCCTGAGAAGCTACAAATTTTCCACCACCGATACACCAGGCCGCAGCCACAGATAACAGACTGTCTTTTTTTCTCTTGTATGTGAAATTTGGCAAAAAATTAAAAATGATTACAACAACACTAGCGGACAGAACAATGAAAATTATGCCTGCGAAGCTATGATTTTTCCACCACCGATACACCAGGCCTTAGCCTGACATAACAGACTGTATAATTTTTGTTTTGTTTTTTGGATAATTAAAAAAAAAAAGTGGAATAAGGCTAGCAGACAGAACTATGAAAATGTGCCTGCAAAGCTACGATTCTTCCACCACAGATACAACAGGCCTCAGCCTGACATAACAGACTGTATAATTTTTGGGAGGGGTTTTTGAGAATTTTTAAAATAACAAAAAAAGAGTGGAACAAGGCTAGCAGACAGAACTATAAAACTTATGTCTGCGAAGCTACGATTTTTCCACCACCGATACACCAAGCCGCAGCCACAGATAACAGACTGTCTAATTTCTTTATCTCTTGTATGTAAAATTTGGCAAAAAATTAAAAATGAGTACAACGCTAGCAGACAAAACTATTAAACTTATGCCTGCGAAGCTGTGATTTTTCCACCACCGATACACCAGGCCACAGCCACAGATAACAGACTGTCTAATTTATTTATCTCTTGTATGTAAAATTTGGCAAAAAATTAAAAATGAGTACAACAACACTAGCAGACAGAACTATGAAACTTATGCCTGCGAAGCTGCGATTTTTCTACCACCGATACACCAGGCCTCAGCCTGACATAACAGACTGTATAATTTTTTTTCATTGTTTGGATAATTAAAAAAAAAAAAAGTGGAACAAGGCTAGCAGACAGAACTATGAAACTTGTGCCTGCGAAGCTATGATTTTTCCACCACAGATACAACAGGCCTCAGCCTGACATAACAAACTGTATAACTTTTTTGGGGTGGGGTTGGAGAATTTTAAAATAAAAAAAAAAGAGTGGAACAAGGCTAGCAGACAGAACTATGAAACTTATGCCTGCAATGCTACGATTTTTCCACCACCGATACACCTTCCGTCAGCCTCAGATAACAGACTGATGTAAATGTGGCCTTGATTTTTTAGGCACAACTAAATTGTGTCAACAAGTTGGCTATGACACAAAAAAAAAAAAAGATTTTTTGGCGCATTCACATCTGGTGTCTGGGACAAAAAAAAAGGTAGATTTGCACGTTCTTAGATTTAAATAACCTGGCTGTAGTAGACAGCGTGAACAAGCAAATAAATGTTAAAATAAGGGGGCTATGGATTGCTTTAGAATAAAAGGAGCAGGTATCAGGTGAAAAAAAAAAAGCCACAGAAAACTGCAGCTAGATATATGTTAAACAAGCAGCAGACAGTAATGGAGCTTTTGGAGGTATGCAGTGAGAGCTATGCACGCACATACAGTGCCTGAAGGCCTTGCACTGATGTGGACATGCGCACATAGACTCCCCTGCCTACCTAGCTCTGCAATCAGGGGACCCCCGATTTAGCCGTAAGAAGGACTGTTGGTTTCTCAGGAGTTGTGGACTGAACAGTTGCAGACCTACACTAACTCTTAGGCCTGTCTCACACGTCCAGATAATTCCGGTACCGGAGTTATCCGTGTCCGTGTGCTCGTGTGCTCACGTGGCACATCAGTGTGGTACACGTGCGGCAGCCGTGTACCGCCCGTGTGCCGACTGAGGACCACAGGGACCGTGCAGGAGACAGCGCTAGAGTTAAGCGCTGTCCCCCCTGCATGTGGTGCTGAAGCCGCCATTCATTCCTTCTCCCCAGCAGCATTCGCTGGAGAGAAGGAATGAAAAATCATGTTTTTTTTTATTTTTTTTGTTTTTAAAATAAAGTTCCTGGTCAGCTCCCGCCTCCCACCCCCTGTGCGCCCGCCCACTGGTATTAAAATACTCACCCAGCTCCCGCGATGCTTCCTCTCAGCGCCGCAGCTTGTCCTGTGTGAGCGGTCACGTGGTGCCGCTCATTACAGTGATGAATATGCGGCTCCACCCCTATGTGCGGCCAGCCAATCACTGTAATACCTCAACAATGATGGCTGCGGCATTACAGTGCATGGCTGACAATCCTTGTACTGTCATTGGCACTCTAAAGAGCGCCAGAATTGCAGGGAGGAGACCTGAGCTCACGCCGAATAATCCCAGAAATACTCAGTGCTCACCGAGTATACAGAGCATAGTGATACTCGGGCGAGTTGCAAGTATTGGCGAGCACGTTTGCTCATCACTACTCCTCATATCACAGAATAAACTGCAGCAGTCCTCATATCGCTAAATAAACTGCAGCAATCCTCATCACAGAATAAACTGCACCATTCCTCATATCACAGAATAAACTGCAGCAGTCCTGATATCACAGAATAAACTGCAGCACTCTTCATGTTGCAGAATAAACTGCAGCACTCTTGATATCACAGATTAAACTGCAGCAGTCCTCATATCACAGAATAAAATGCAGCATTCCTGATATCACAGAATAAACTGCAGCACTCCTCATATCACAGAATATACTGCAGCATTCCTCATATCACAGAATAAACTGCAGCACTCATATCACAGAATAAACTGCAGCATTCCTCATATCACAAAATAAACTGCAGCACTCCTCATATCACAGAATAAACTGCAGCATTTATCATATCACAAAATAAACTGCAGCATTTCTCATATCACAGAATAAACTGCAGCAGTCCTCTCATATCACAGAATAAACTGCAGCACTCATATCACAGAATAATCTGCAGCACTCCTCATATCACAGAATAAATTGCAGCATTCCTGAAATCACAGAATAAACTGCAGCACTCCTTATATCACAGAATAAACTGCAGCACTCCTCATATCACAGAATAAACTGCAGCAGTCCTCATATCACAGAGTAAACTGCAGCACTCCTCATGTCACAATAATCTGCAGCACTCCTCATATTGCAGAATAAACTGCAGCAGTCTTCATATCACAGAATAAACTGCAGCACTCATATCACAGAATAATCTGCAGCACTCCTCATATCACAGAATAAACTGCAGCATTCCTGATATCACAGAATAAACTGAGGCACTCCTCATATCACAGAATAAACTGCAGCATTCCTCATATCACAGAATAAACTGCAGCACTCATATCACAGAATAATCTGCAGCACTCTTCATATCACAGAATAAACTGCAGCATTCCTGATATCACAGAATAAACTGAGGCACTCCTCATATCACAGAATAAACTGCAGCATTCCTCATATCACAGAATAAACTGTAGCATTCCTCATATCACAGAATAAACTGCAGCATTCCTCATATCACAGAATAAACTGCAGAATTCTTCATATCACAGAATAAACTGAGGCACTCCTCATATCACAGAATAAACTGCAGCATTCCTCATATCACAGAATAAACTGCAGCATTCCTCATATCACAGAATAAACTGCAGCATTCCTCATATCACAGAATAAACTGTAGCATTCCTCATATCACAGAATAAACTGCAGCAGTCCCCATATCACAGAATAAAGTGCAGCATTTCTCATATCACAGAATAAACTGCAGCAATCCTCATATCGCAGAATAAACTACAGCACTCCTCATATCACAGAATAAACTGCAGCACTCCTCATATCACAGAATAAACTGCAGCATTCCTCATATCACAGAATAAACTGCAGCACTACTCATATCACAGAATAAACTGCAGAATTATTCATATCACAGAATAAACTGCAGCACTACTCATATCACAGAATAAACTGCAGCATTCCTCATATTACAGAATAAACTGCAGCACTCCTCATATCACAGAATAAACAGCAGCATTCCTCATATCACAGAATAAACTGCAGCAGTCCTCATATCACAGAATAAACTGCAGCACTCATCATATCACAGAATAAACTGTAGCATTTCTCATATCACAGAATAAACTGTAGCAGACCTCATATTTTAGAATAAACTGGAGCAGACCTCATATCACAGAATAAACTGGAGCAGACCTCATATCACAGAATAAACTGCAGCACTCCTCATATCATAATAATCTGCAGCACTCATCGCAGAATAAACTGCAGCAGTCCTCATCACAGAATAAACTTCAGCACTCATCATATCACAGAATAAACTGTAGCATTTCTCATATAACAGAATAAACTGTAGAAGACCTCATATTTTAGAATAAACTGGAGCAGACCTCATATCACTGAATAAACTGCAGCACTCCTCATATCACAGAATAAACTGCAGCATTCCTCATATCACAGAATAAACTGCAGCACTCCTCCTATCACAGAATAAACTGCAGCATTCCTGCTATCACAGAATAAACTGCTGCACTCCTCGTATCACAGAATAAACTGCAGCAGTCCTCATATCACAGAATAAACTGCAGCATTCCTCATATCACAGAATAAACTGCAGCACTCCTCATATCACAGAATAAACTGCAGCAGTCCTCATATCACAGAGTAAACTGCAGCACTCCTCATGTCACAATAATCTGCAGCACTCCTCATATTGCAGAATAAACTGCAGCAGTCTTCATATCAGAATAAACTGCAGCATTTCTCATATCACAGAATAAACTGCAGCACTCCTCATATCACAGAATAAACTGCAGCACTCTTGATATCACAGAAAAAACTGCAGCCCTCCTCATATCACAATAATCTGCAGCAGTCCTCATATCACAGAATAAACTGCAGCAGTCCTCATATCACAGAATAAACTACAGCTTTCCTGATATCACAGAATAAACGGCAGCTGTCGTAGTATCACAGAATAAACTGCAGCGTTCCTCATATCATAGAATAAACTGGAGCAGACCTCATATTTTAGAATAAACTGGAGCAGCCCTCATATCACAGAATAAACTGCAGCATTCCTCATATCACAGAATAAACTGGAGCAGACCTCATATCACAGAATAAACTGGAACAGACCTCATATCACAGAACAAACTGCAGCAGCCCTCATATCATAGAATAAAGTGCACTGGTCCTCATATCACAAAATAAACTGCAGCACTCCTCATATCACAGAATAAACTGCAGCATTCCTCATATCACAGAATAAACTGCAGCACTACTCATATCACAGAATAAACTGCAGAATTCTTCATATCAGAATAAACTGCAGCACTACTCATATCACAGAATAAACTGCAGCATTCCTCATATTACAGAATAAACCAGCACTCCTCATATCACAGAATAAACTGCAGCATTCCTCATATCACAGAATAAACTGCAGCACTCCTCCTATCACAGAATAAACTGCAGCATTCCTGCTATCACAGAATAAACTGCTGCACTCCTCGTATCACAGAATAAACTGCAGCAGTCCTCATATCACAGAATAAACTGCAGCATTCCTCATATCACAGAATAAACTGCAGCACTCCTCATATCACAGAATAAACTGCAGCAGTCCTCATATCACAGAGTAAACTGCAGCACTCCTCATGTCACAGAATAAACTGCAGCACTCCTCATATTGCAGAATAAACTGCAGCAGTCTTCATATCAGAATAAACTGCAGCATTTCTCATATCACAGAATAAACTGCAGCACTCATATCACAGAATAAACTGCAGCACTCCTCATATCACAGAATAAACTGCAGCACTCTTGATATCACAGAATAAACTGCAGCCCTCCTCATATCACAATAATCTGCAGCAGTCCTCATATCACAGAATAAACTGCAGCAGTCCTCATATCACAGAATAAACTACAGCTTTCCTGATATCACAGAATAAACGGCAGCTGTCGTGGTATCACAGAATAAACTGCAGCGTTCCTCATATCACAGAATAAACTGCAGCATTCCTCATATCACAGAATAAACTGGAACAGACCTCATATCACAGAACAAACTGCAGCACTCCTCATATTGCAGAATAAACTGCAGCAGTCTTCATATCAGAATAAACTGCAGCATTTCTCATATCACAGAATAAACTGCAGCACTCATATCACAGAATAAACTGCAGCACTCCTCATATCACAGAATAAACTGCAGCACTCTTGATATCACAGAATAAACTGCAGCCCTCCTCATATCACAATAATCTGCAGCAGTCCTCATATCACAGAATAAACTGCAGCAGTCCTCATATCACAGAATAAACTACAGCTTTCCTGATATCACAGAATAAACGGCAGCTGTCGTGGTATCACAGAATAAACTGCAGCGTTCCTCATATCACAGAATAAACTGGAGCAGACCTCATATCACAGAATAAACTGGAACAGACCTCATATCACAGAACAAACTGCAGCAGCCCTCATATCATAGAATAAAGTGCACTGGTCCTCATATCACAAAATAAACTGCAGCACTCCTCATATCACAGAATAAACTGCAGCACTCCTCATATCACAGAATAAACTGCAGCATTCCTCATATCACAGAATAAAGTGCAGCACTACTCATATCACAGAATAAACTGCAGAATTCTTCATATCACAGAATAAACTGCAGCATTCCTCATATTACAGAATAAACTGCAGCACTCCTCATATCACAGAATAAACAGCAGCATTCCTCATATCACAGAATAAACTGCAGCAGTCCTCATATCACAGAATAAACTGCAGCACTCCTCATATCATAATAATCTGCAGCACTCATCGCAGAATAAACTGCAGCAGTCCTCATATCACAGAATAAACTGCAGCACTCATCATATCACAGAACAAACTGTAGCATTTCTCATATCACAGAATAAACTGTAGCAGACCTCATATTTTAGAATAAACTGGAGCAGACCTCATATCACAGAATAAACTGGAGCAGACCTCATATCACAGAATAAACTGCAGCACTCCTCATATCATAATAATCTGCAGCACTCATCGCAGAATAAACTGCAGCAGTCCTCATATCACAGAATAAACTGCAGCACTCATCATATCACAGAATAAACTGTAGCATTTCTCATATCACAGAATAAACTGTAGCAGACCTCATATTTTAGAATAAACTGGAGCAGACCTCATATCACTGAATAAACTGCAGCACTCCTCATATCACAGAATAAACTGCAGCATTCCTCATATCACAGAATAAACTGCAGCACTCCTCGTATCACAGAATAAACTGCAGCATTCCTGCTATCACAGAATAAACTGCTGCACTCCTCGTATCAGAATAAACTGCAGCAGTCCTCATATCACAGAATAAACTGCAGCATTCCTCATATCACAGAATAAACTGCAGCACTCCTCATATCACAGAATAAACTGCAGCAGTCCTCATATCACAGAGTAAACTGCAGCACTCCTCATGTCACAATAATCTGCAGCACTCCTCATATTGCAGAATAAACTGCAGCAGTCTTCATATCAGAATAAACTGCAGCATTTCTCATATCACAGAATAAACTGCAGCACTCATATCACAGAATAAACTGCAGCACTCCTCATATCACAGAATAAACTGCAGCACTCTTGATATCACAGAATAAACTGCAGCCCTCCTCATATCACAATAATCTGCAGCAGTCCTCATATCACAGAATAAACTACAGCTTTCCTGATATCACAGAATAAACGGCAGCTGTCGTGGTATCACAGAATAAACTGCAGCGTTCCTCATATCATAGAATAAACTGGAGCAGACCTCATATTTTAGAATAAACTGGAGCAGCCCTCATATCACAGAATAAACTGCAGCATTCCTCATATCACAGAATAAACTGGAGCAGACCTCATATCACAGAATAAACTGGAACAGACCTCATATCACAGAACAAACTGCAGCAGCCCTCATATCATAGAATAAAGTGCACTGGTCCTCATATCACAAAATAAACTGCAGCACTCCTCATATCACAGAATAAACTGCAGCACTCCTCATATCACAGAATAAACTGCAGCACTCCTCATATCACAGAATAAACTGCAGCACTCCTCATATCACAGAATAAACTGCAGCAGTCCTCATTAGAGATGAGCAGTGTTCAAGACGAACTGTTCACCAATTTCAAATTCGAGCTGTTTTGGGCGGTGTTCGAGTCATTCGACAAACTCAAACAATTTGCTTAAAATTCGGCTGTTTGAGTTTCTGTTTGATAACTGTTCGTTCACCAAAATCCTAACTTGATTTTCACATTAAAACTGTTTATCAATTTTAATAGACTGTTTCAGTGTATAGTGGGCGAGGGGACGGGGGATAGATCTGTGCTGAAATAACGCCGATCTCCATTTTTTTTCTTTCCCGCATTTACAGTGGGGCGGTGCAGTCTCTCAGCCTATCAGCAGTGCACACACACACACAGCAATGTGCATGTGATGCACACAAGCAAGGGCATGTGTCATTGGCCGTGTATGTCACATGTCCTTGCCCTATAAGAACCAGCCATTTTCCCCGTCACCACCATTTCCTCACTGCTGCAGCTTAGTGTTAGACGGCACCGCTGCTGCTGTGGGCGCTATACAGTCTAAGAGTCTTTTTTGCGAGCAAATTTTTTGTTTGATAGAGAGAGATAGGTTTAGGGAGTCGGGACTAGTTGTAATATCAGCCCTTTTCAGGGTAGGTTACAGCAGTTCATAGCACTTTTTGCCAGGCAGGTCTGTGCCAGTGCTGTGCAAGTGTTTGTCACAGCATTTGGTGTAATCTAGCTCAGCCAATCGTTTTGGGCTAGTAGCATTGACTGGTAGTCATCTGAGTAGCCTGCCTGTGAAGCTAGCCACACCGCCTGTGTATCTAAAATTTTACTGCATCTAACCCAGTAAATCGTTTTGGGCCTAGGAGCAGTGACTGCACATCAGCGGAGTAGCCCGCCTGTGAAGCTACACTGCCTGTATATCTAAATTTTTACTGCATCTAACCCAGTAAATCATTTTGGGCCTAGGAGCAGTGTCTGCATGTCAGCAGAGTAGCCCGCCTGTGAAGCTAACTACACCGCCTGTGTATCTAAATTTTTACTGCATCTAACCCAGTAAATCATTTTGGGCCTAGGAGCAGTGTATGCATGTCAGCGGAGTAGCCCGCCTGTGAAGCTAGCTTCACCGCCTGTGTATCTAAATGTTTACTGCATCTAACCCAGTAAATCATTTTGGGCTTAGGATCAGTGTCTGCACATCAGCGGAGTAGCCCGCCTGTGAAGCTAACTACACCGCCTGTGTATCTAAATTTTTACTGCATCTAACCCAGTAGATCATTTTGGGCCTAGGAGCAGTGTCTGCACGTCAGCGGAGTAGCCCGCCTGTGAAGCTACACCGCCTGTGTATCTAAATTTGTACTGCATCTAACCCAGTAAATCGTTTTGGGCCTAGGAGCAGTGTCTGCACGTCAGCGGAGTAGCCCGCCTGTGAAGCTAGCTACACCACCTGTGTATCTAAATTTTTACTGCATCTAACCCAGTAAATCGTTTTGGGCCTAGGAGCAGTGTCTGCACGTCAGCGGAGTAGCCCGCCCGTGAAGCTAACTACACCGCCTGTGTATCTAAATTTTTACTGCATCTAACCCAGTAAATCGTTTTGGGCCTAGTACCACAGTTTGGCCACTCAGCTCTGCTCGGTTTCCATCCATTGTTTTTTGTGCTAACAACTACAGAGTTGCCAATTAGTAAAGTAAAGCACCAAAATGAGTGGCAAAAGGCTTGCTGCTGGGGGAATAGGCGTGTTTGAAAGGGGAAAAAAGGTTGTGTCCGTGGGGTAGGTGGTAAAGCAACAGTAACATCTGCAGAAGAAAGACCATCTTCCAGCCAAAGTAAGATGTCTACTTCTTTTCGTGGACAATCTGATATGATCTCTTTCTTACGACCATAGCTACGAGCATCACTACAAATTCCAGATGAGCCACAAAAACAGCAGGTGCTTGATATCAAGTGCTCATTCAAGTTGGCTCTCCTCCACCTCAACTTCAACATCATAAATACTCCAGTCCTCAGAGGTGTCACCCTAATCGCACTTGCTTCCTCACAGCTCCCAAGTCTCCAGCCGTCTGAGTATGGGGTAACACAGATGGTTGAGTCTGCAGAGCTGTTTACTCATACTATAGCCTGGGAATCAGAGGTCTGCTCCAGAGCTTCTGTGAATCCAGACGAGGAAATGATCTGCACTGATGCCCAGAATCTTTGTGAGTCAGAGCCAGGCCCAGATGAAGAATGTTCTGAGCATAATGTAGACCCTCGTTCCCAAACTGTAACTCCTGTGGTGGAGACAATGAGGAAGATGATGATGAGACTGAGATACCTGATTGGAACGAAAACTTGACTTTTCAGTCAGGGCAGGAAGAGGTTGGCTCTGAGGACGACGGATGTGAGAACACACAGGGTGATGATGACGAGGTTGGAGACCCCACTTACTGTCAACCCACAGTCCGCCAGTCCATGAGGTCAGCAGAGGAGGTGGAGGAGGATGCTAGTGATGAGTCTGATGACGAGGTTAAGTTGCGCCTTCCTGGACAGAGACAGAGTACTGGAAGCACATCAACAACTGCATCCTCAACCACAACTGTGCCTCTGAGCTCAAGTCGTGGTGGCTCTTCAGGTCGCATGGGCTCTAAGCCTTGCATAGCCTGGGCATTTTTTGAGATCGCAAAGGATGACCCAACTCATGTTGTCTGTAAGATTTGTCACCAAAATCTCAGTAGAGGCTAAAAAATGAATAGTTTGAGTACTTCATGCATGAATCGTCACATGAATATGAGGCATAAGTTGCAGTGGGAAGCTCACTGTGCTACAATGCGGCCTAGTGGGCTGGGCCAACCACTGTCTGCCCCATCAAGTGCATCCGCGGCCTCTTCATCCTCTGTGACCGTGGGGACAGCAGTCGCACATGGTTTTGGATGCAGACCTTCCACCTCTTTACCCACAACAGCCAGTATGTTTGGCAGGTCGTCAGGACATTTGCAAGTGGAAACACCTGCTGGTGTTGAGCGCTCTCCGACACCGAGACCACCACATTTTGATCAAGGCAACATAATATCTCCACCTGCACCTTCCACACAGACCAGCAGTTTGCCAGGGACACCCTACTCAACCCCGTCTAAGCCAGCCCTCGGTCCCTCAGATGTGGACAAGTAAAAGACCATTTCCTCCTAGCCATGACAAAGCTAAGAGGTTGAATTTCACCATCTGTAAGCTGTTGGCTACAGAAATGCTGCCTTTCCGCCTGGTGGTCACAGAGGATTTTCAAGACCTTATGTCCATCACAGTGCCCCAGTAACAGATGCCCAGTCGCCACTACTTCTCAAAGAAAGCTGTGCCTGCGCTACACCAGCATGTCGCACACAACATCACCACTTCCTTGAGAAACTCTGTGTGTGACAGGGTGCATTTCACCACAGACACTTGGACGAGTAGACATGGACAGGGGCATTACATGTCGGTGACTGGGCACTGGGTAACTATGGTGACATCAGGAGAAGGGGCTGCTGTCCAGGTCTGCAGTCCCCACTAGTTGCGCATCGATCCTCTGTATCTCTAAGTTCCTCCACTGCTTCTGCCTCCTCAACCTCTTCTTGGTCCTCCACCTGCACCCAAAGCCTGTCTGGTAATGCCACCCATGTTCTAACTGCGCAGAAGGAATCCTGCACACCTCCTTACTATGCTGTCACCAGGGCTCAATGGCATCAGGCGGTGTTTACATTGAAATGTCTGGGAAATGTGAGTCACACAGCTGAGGAGTTGTGGTCAGCTCTGGAGACCGAGTTCCATCAATGGTTGTCTCCACTGAACCTGCAGCCAGGGAAAGCCGTGTGCGACAATTCTGCAAACCTGGGTGGAGCCCTTCTTCGGGGCAATGTCACACACATGCCTTGTATGGCTCACGTTTTGAACCTGGCTGTCCAGCAATTTTTATCCCACTATCCCGGACTAGATGGGCTTCTGCAAAGGACACGGTCGCTGTGTGCTCACTTCCGCCGTTCGCATCCCACAGCTCAACGACTTACATCTCTACAGAAGTCGTTGGGCCTGCCAGTTCACCGGCTGAAATGCGATGTGCCCACACGGTGGAATTCAACTCTGCACATGTTGCAGCGACTGTGGCCGCACCGACGAGCCCTGGTGCAATACGTTATGACGTATAGCCTGGGCCAACGAGATCCAGAGGTGGGGCAAATCACGCTGCAGGAGTGGTCTCAGATCAGGGACCTATGCACCCTTCTGCACAGTTTTGAAATAGCGACGAAGATGTTTAGTGCTGACGATGCCATTATCAGCATGACTATTCCGGTCATTTACATGCTGGAGCACACCTTAAACAGTATTCGGAGTCAGGTGGTGGGACAAGAGGAGGAGGAGGAGGAGGAACAGGAGGAGTCGTATGCAGAAGGGATAATATCTCCAAGGTCCAGATGGTCGGCAGCACCAAGGCGGCTGGCATTGGAGGGTGGGGGAGAGGGATTACCGAGGGCGCATGGTAGCAGCCAAACTGTTGAGGAAGGTGCAGGAGCCGAGGAAGAAGTGGAGGATGAACTGGCGCTGGGCATGGAAGACTCATCAGATGAGGGAGACCTTGATCAAATTTCTGTTGTGCGAGGTTGGGGGGAGAGGGCAGAGGAAGGAAGCATGATTCTCACCTCGCTGCCACCAAGACAACAAGGACTTGGTCCTCCTGGATGCGCAAGACACATGAGTGCCTTCTTGCTGCACTACCTGCATCATGACCCTCGGATTGTCAGAATCCGAAGTAATGCCGACTATGGGTTGCCACACTCTTAGATCCCCGGTACAAAAGTAAATTTAGCAAAATAATTCCTGCCATAGAAAGGGATTCACGCATGCAGGAGTATCAGCAGAGACTGTTACAGAATCTTACATCTGCTTTTCCACAAAACACCAGTGGTGCACATAGTGAATCTCTGAGTTCTAACTTGCCAACCGTGGGACTGTCAAGTCATCACTCAAACCGTAACAGTAACATCGCATCTGGTGGTAACAGCAATTTTTTCCAATCGTTTCAAGAATTTTTTAGACTATCCTTTGCAAGGCCACAGGAGACAAGAAGTCTGACGCACAGCCAACGCCTAGAGAGGATGGTACAGGAGTATCTCCATGTTATCATCGATGCCATGACTGTGGAACTGGACCCTTGCTCATTTTGGGCTTCCAATCTGGAAAAATGGCCTGAGCTCGCCACTCACGCCTTGGAGATCTTGTCGTGCCCCGCAGCCAGCGTTCTGACAGATAAGCGCACACGGCTGTCCAGTGACAATGTAGACAGACTAACGTTCATCAAGATGAACAAATCCTGGATCCGCAAGAACTCTTCTACCCCTGTGTCATCCTGGGGAGACTAAAAGCTTGATGATTTTTAAAAATCACCTCACCAACCATTTTAAGAAACTCTGGCAAAATTGATGCCACTTAAGTGGTGTCTGTGGCCCAATTTTTGGAAAAAATGGAGACTCTTTTTGGAGTCCCCTTGTTGTGTTTTACATGACGTTGGCATCGTCAATTCCAGGTGGCTGGCGTCGCTCCCCCCCTTTTAACCTTTAGAAACTACATACACTATGGCTTGGGGTAACATAGATGGTTGAGTCTGCAGAGCTGTTTACTCATACTATGGCCTGGGATTCAGAGGTCTGCTCCAAAGCTTCAGTGTCTGCTACTCAGCAGAGTAGACCTCCCATGAAGCAAGCTACACTGCCTGTTTATCTAATTAATAATTTTTACCTGCATCTAGCCCAGGAAATCAATTTGGGCCTTCTAGTATTTTGTGCTACTCAGCAGAGTACCCCACCCATGAAGCAAGCTACACCACCTGTTTATCTAAGTACTAATTTTTAACTGCATCTAGCCCAGGCAATACTTTGGGCCTAGTAGCAGTTTCTGCTACTCAGCAGAGTACCCCACCCATGAAGCAAGCTACATCGCCTGTTTATCTAATTGCTAATTTTTAACTGCATCTAGCCCAGGAAATCCTTTTGGGCCTAGTAGCATTTTCTGCTACTCAGCAGAGTACCCCACCCATGAAGCAAGCTACACTGCCTTCTTCCTTTCTCAATCTAACCCCTCGGCTCTGGGGTGTCCGCTCTCCCTCCTGCTATCTCCTTACAGGTGGACTACCGAGTGTATTCACACTGTGGCGAATCTTTTGGGCCCAGGCATAAGACGTCGTCGAGGCAATGGATAATATGTGCCCCCTTAGAAACTTCCATGACGACCAATTCGAGGAAGCAACTTAACGCCTCAAATAGTGAGCAGGATATGGAGCACCCCATGGGCAAACAGCGATCTATGTAGTATGCTCCTTCACAGAAGCAGCCCAATGGGAGGACACTATTCGGAAGCACCCTCAATGTCTGTTTTGGCCATTAGGGTGCCCCTTCCCAACTTCTTGACCCCTCCTGATTGCCTCTTCAAAGGAGGTACAGTATATAGTACTGTACTTGGTTCCGCGTCGATGTTGTCGTTTACTGACCTTCCCCTTGGATATGACAAATGGTGGATTAGTCTGAATGTATTGGGTTCCTTTTTTGGCATGACTCCCAAAGGGGATAACACTACATCCTCTAAGGAAAGTGTTCTGAATGGACCTGCCATTCTACCTAAAGATATTTCTTTTTTAATTTTTTTTGTCACGACGTCTGGGTGTTGGTAGGCTGATTTTAGATTTTTACTCCAGCCTTTCTTGATTTTAGAAGGGCATGACATGCCTATATCTGTGTCTCCTCCTCCTTTTACTCCTCCAACTCTTTTCTTTTCGCATGAGTATATGTACTTGTGACTTTTCCATATGTTTGTTGTGTCTTCTGAGCAGTTTGTCATGTGTTTTCTATGTGTGTGCCTGACTGGTTTTAATGGGGTTCGATGGTGTTCGTCGAACACGCCCCAATTAGAAGAACCGAACCGAACTAGAACACTAGGGGGGTGGCTCAACACTAGTCCCCATATCACAGAATAAACTGCAAAAATCTTCATATCACAGAATAATCTACAGCAGTCCTCATATCACAGAATAAATTGCAGCACTCCTCATATCACAGAATTAACTGCAGCACTCCTCATATCACAGAGTAAACTGCAGCACTCCTTATATCACAGAATAATCTGCAGCACTCCTCATATCACAGAGTAAACTGTAGCACTGCTTATATCACAGAAAAAACTGCAGCGGTCCTCATATCACAGAATAAACTGCAACAGTCCTCATATCACATAAAGAACTGCAGCACTCCTTATGTCACAGAATAAACTGCAGCACTCCTCATATCACAGAATAAACTGCAGCACTCCTCATATCACAGAATAAACGGCAGCACTCCTCATATCAGAATAAACTGCAGCACTCCTCATATCACAGAATTAACTGTAGCACTCCTTATATCACAGAATAAAGTGCAGCAGTCCTCATATTATAAACTGTAGCACTCCTCATATCATAGAATAATCTGCAGTAGTCCTCATATCACAGAATAAACAGCAACAATCCTCATATCAAAGAATAATCTGCAGCAGTCATCATATCACAGAATAAACTGCAGCACTCCTCATATCACAAAATAAACAGCAGCACTCCTCATATCACGGAATAAACTCCAGCAGTTCTCATATCACAGAATAATCTCCAGCAGTCCTCATATCACAGAATAAACTGCAGCACTTCTCATATCACAGAATAAACTGCAGCAGTCCTCATATCACAGAATAAACTGCAGCAGTCCTCATATCACAGAATAAACTGCAGCACTCCTCATATCACAGAATAAACTGCAGCAGTCCTCATATCACAAAATAAACTGGAGCACTCCTCATATCACAAAATAAACAGCAGCACTCATCACAGAAAAATCTCCACCACTCCTCATATCACAGAATAAACTGCAGCACTCCTCATATCAAAGAATAAACTGCAGCACTCCTCATATCACAGAATAAACTCCAGCACTCCTCATATCACAGAATAAACTCCAGCAGTCCTCATATCACAGAATAAACTGCAGCAGTCCTCTTTTCACAGAATAAACTGCAGCACTCCTCATATTACAGAATAAACTCCAGCAGTCCTCATATCACAGAATAAACTGCAGCAGTCCTCATATCACAGAATAAACTGCAGCACTCCTCTTTTCACAGAATAAACTGCAGCACTCCTCATTTCACGGAGTAAACTACAGCATTCTTCATATCACAGAATAAACTCCAGCAGTCCTCATATCACATAATAAACTGCAGCAGTCCTTATATCACAGAATAAACTGCAGCACTCCTCATATTACAGAATAAACTGCAGCACTCCTCATTTCACAGAATAAACTACTGCATTCCTCATATCACAGAATCAACTGCAGCATTCCTCATATCACAGAATAAACTGCAGCACTCATATCATAGAATAAATTGCAGCACTCCTCATATCACAGAATAAACTGCAGCACTCTTCATATCAAAAATAACATGCAGCACTCCTCATATGACAGAATAAACTACAGCAGTCCTCATATCACAGAATAAACTGCAGCACTCCTCATGTCACAGAATAAACTGCAGCACTCCTCATATCACAGAATAAACTACAGCACGCCTGATATCACAGAATAAACTGCAGCATTCCTCATATCACACAATAAACTACAGTGATCCTCATCACAGAGTAAACTGCAGCGCTCCTCATATCACAAAATAAACTGCAGCACGCCTCATATCATATAATAAACTGCAACAGTCCTCTTATCACAGAAAAACTGCAGCCGTCATCATCTCACAGAATAAACTGCGGTCGTCCTCATATCACAGAATAAACTGCAGCACTCCTCATGTCACAGAATAAACTGCAGCACTTCTCATATCACAGATTAAACTATAGCGTTTCTCATATCACATAATAAACTGAAGTAGTCCTCATATCACAGAATAAACGGCAGCACTCCTCATATCACAGAAAAAACTGCAGCACTCTTGATATCACAGAATAAACTGCATCAGTCCTCATATCACAGAATAAATTGCAGCAATCCTCATATCACAGAATAAACTGCAGCACTCCTCATATCACAGAATAAACTGCAGCGCTCCTCATATCACAGAATAAACTGCAGCACTGCTCATATCACATAATAAACTGCAGCCGTCCTCATAGCACAGAAAGAACTGCAGCACTCATCACAGAATATACTGCAGCACTCCTCATATCACAGAATAAACTGCAACAGTCCTCATATCACATAAAGAACTGCAGCACTCCTTATGTCACAGAATAAACTGCAGCACTCCTCATATCACAGAATAATTGCAGCACTCCTCATATCACAGAAAAACTGCAGCCATCCTTGTCACAGGGTCGTACTCCGGTACCACACAATCAACAGAGCAAGAGAATAGTGAACAATTCCAGAACTTTTATTTAGGCAAAAACACGAAAGGTCCATATAATCTACCACACAAAGGATAAAATAGTCCAAAACACGAATGCAGTTCAGTAACAGAATAAAAGTCCAACAATCCAGCAGACAGAGGATAAAAAATGGTCCATATGCTTCCCCTTCTCTCTGACGTGCTCTGTTCACATTATTCCACACAAGACTGAATTCCCCCCAGCTCCTGTCCTCTTCTGATGTCCAGGAGTGCTCAGATAGGTTGGGATGGTTATCAGGCCTCCCACACCTGACAAAAAACATGCCTGGTGGATTAAGGCACTACAGGGGGTCATTATTTCAACAAGCTAGTTCAACATGTTATTAGCATATTAGCAAACAACATTATTCACTGACCCTGTGGAGAGATAACAATACAGAACTGTGGGGAGAATATCAGATGGCAAATAACAACTCATCCTACAAGAGAACACCATGAAAATAAGTAAAATAGAAATATACACAAAAAATGATACCCACATAGCATATTACACCATCACAACCTCTTCCCTTCTCTGCTGCGTGGTGACCCCCAGGATTGGGCATTTGCCCTGGAACCTGGGAATCCGGCGTTGCTTAACCCCTTAAGCCCCGAGGGTGGTTTGCACGTTAATGACCAGGCCAATTTTTACAATTCTGACCACTGTCCCTTTATGAGGTTATAACTCTGGAACGCTTCAACGGATCTTGGCGATTCTGACATTGTTTTCTCGTGACATATTGTACTTCATGTTAGTGGTAAAATTTCTTCGATATAACTTGCGTTTATTTGTGAAAAAAACGAATATTTGGCGAAAATTTTGAAAATTTCGCAATTTTCCAACTTTGAATTTTTATGCCCTTAAATCACAGACATATGTCACACAAAATACTTAATAAATAACATTTCCCACATGTCTACTTTACATCAGCACAATTTTGGAACCAAAATTTTTTTTTGTGACGGAGTTATAAGGGTTAAAAGTTGACCAGCAATTTCTCATTTTTACAACACCATTTTTTTTTAGGGACCACATCTCATTTGAAGTCATTTTGACGGGTCTATATGATAGAAAATACCCAAGTGTGACACCATTCTAAAAACTGCACCCCTCAAGGTACTCAAAACCACTTTCAAGAAGTTTATTAACCCTTCAGGTGTTTCACAGGAATTTTTGGAATGTTTAAATAAAAATGAACATTTAACTTTTTTTCACACAAAATTTATTTCAGCTCCAATTTGTTTTATTTTACCAAGGGTAACAGGAGAAAATAGACCCCAAAAGTTGTTGTACAATTTGTCCTGAGTACGCTGATACCCCATATGTGGGGGTAAACCACAGTTTGGGCGCATGGCAGAGCTTGGAAGCAAAGGAGCGCCATTTGACTTTTCAATGCAAAATTGACTGGAATTGAGATGGGACGCCATGTTGCATTTGGAGAGCCCCTGATGTACCTAAACATTGAAACCCCTAACAAGTGACACCATTTTGGAAAGTAGACCCCCTAAGGAACTTATCTAGATGTGTGGTGAGCACTTTGACCCAACAAGTGCTTTACAGAAGTTTATAATGCAGAGCCGTAAAAATAAAAAATCATATTTTTTCACAAAAATGATCTTTTCACCCCCAATTTTTTATTTTCCCAAGGGTGAGAGAAGAAATTGGACCCCAAAAATTGTTGTGCAATTTGTCCTGAGTACGCTGATACCCCATATGTGGGTGTAAACCATTGTTTGGGCGCAGGGCAGAGCTCGGAAGGGAAGGAGCGCCATTTGACTTTTCAATGCAAAATTGACTGGAATTGAGATGGGACGCCATGTTGCATTTAGAGAGCCCTTGATGTGCCTAAACATTGAAACCCCTAACAAGTGACACCATTTTGGAAAGTAGACCCCCTAAGGAACTTATCTAGATGTGTGGTGAGCACTTTGACCCAACAAGTGCTTTACAGAAGTTTATAATGCAGAGCCGTAAAAATAAAAAATCATATTTTTTCACAAAAATGATCTTTTCACCCCCAATTTTTTATTTTCCCAAGGGTAAGAGAAGAAATTGGACCCCAAAAATTGTTGTGCAATTTGTCCTGAGTACACTGATACCCCATATGTGGGTGTAAACCATTGTTTGGGCGCAGGGCAGAGCTCAGAAGGGAAGGAGCGCCATTTGACTTTTCAATGCAAAATTGACTGGAATTGAGATGGGACGCCATGTTGCGTTTGGAGAGCCCCTAATGTGCCTAAACATTGAAACCCCCCACGAGTGACACCATTTTGGAAAGTAGACCCCCTAAGGAACTTATCTAGATGTGTTTTGAGAGCTTTGAACCCCCAAGTGTTTCACTACAGTTTATAACGCAGAGCCGTGAAAATAAAAATTATTTTTTTTTTTCACAAAAATGATTTTTTAGCCCCCAGTTTTGTATTTTCACAAGGGTATCAGGATAAATTGGACCCCAAAAGTTGTTGTCCAATTTGTCTGGAGTACGCTGATACCCCATTTGTGGGGGGGGGGACCACTGTTTGGGCGCATGACAGAGCTCGGAAGGGAAGGAGCGCCATTTGGAATGCAGACTTAAATGGATTGGTCTGCAGGCGTCACGTTGCATTTGCAGAGCCCCTGATGTACCCAAACAGTACAAACCCCCCACAAGTGACCCCATATTGGAAACTAGACCCCCCAAGGAACTTATCTAGATGTGTTGTGAGAACTTTGAACCCCCAAGTGTTTCACTACAGTTTATAACGCAGAGCCGTGAAAATAATTTTTTTTTTTTTTTTCACAAAAATGAAATTTAGCCCCCAGTTTTGTATTTTCACAAGGGTATCAGGATAAATTGGACCCTAAAAGTTGTTGTCCAATTTGTCCTGAGTTCGCTGATACCCCCTATGTGGGGGGGAACCACTGTTTGGGCGCATGACAGAGCTCGGAAGGGAAGGAGCGCCATTTGGAATGCAGACTTAGATGGATTGGTCTGCAGGCGTCACGTTGCATTTGCAGAGCCCCTGATGTACCCAAACAGTACAAACCCCCCACAAGTGACCCCATATTGGAAACTAGACCCCCCAAGGAACTTATCTAGATGTGTTGTGAGAACTTTGAACCCCCAAGTGTTTCACTACAGTTTATAACGCAGAGCCGTGAAAATAAAAATTATTTTTTTTTTTCACAAAAATGATTTTTTAGCCCCCAGTTTTGTATTTTCACAAGGGTATCAGGATAAATTGGACCCTAAAAGTTGTTGTCCAATTTGTCCTGAGTACGCTGATACCCCCTATGTGGGGGGGAACCACTGTTTGGGCGCATGACAGAGCTCGGAAGGGAAGGAGCGCCATTTGGAATGCAGACTTAAATGGATTGGTCTGCAGGCGTCACGTTGCATTTGCAGAGCCCCTGATGTACCCAAACAGTACAAACCCCCCACAAGTGACCCCATATTGGAAACTAGACCTCCCAAGGAACTTATCTAGATGTGTTGTGAGAACTTTGAACCCCCTACAGTTTACAACGCAGAGCCGTGAAAATAAAACATATTTTTTTTCCCACAAAAATGATTTTTAGCCCCCCAAATTTTTATTTTCCCAAGGATAACAAGAGAACTTGGACCCCAGAAGTTGTTGTTCAATTTGTCCCTAGTACGCTGATACCCCATATGTGGGGGTAAACCCCTTTTTGGACGCACGGGAGAGCTCGGAAGGGAAGGAGCACTGTTTTACTTTTTCAACGCAGAATTGGCTGGAATTGAGATTGGACGCCATGTCGCGTTTGGAGAGCCCCTGATGTGCCTGAACAGTGGAAACTCCCCAATTCTACCTGAAACCCTACCCCTAACCTCACCCTTAACCGTTTACTGAACATTTTCTGACAGTCATAAGTGCCACGTATATAAGTGCCACGTATATAAGTGCCACGTATATAAGTGCCACGTATTTAAGTGCCACGTATTTAAGTGCCACGTATTTAAGTGCCACGTATTTCAGTGCCACGTATTTCAGTGCCATGTATTTCAGTGCCACGATATTTCAGTGCCACGATATTTCAGTGCCACGATATTTCAGTGCCACGTATTTCAGGCACTGAAAAATACGTGGCACGTAAATACGTGGCACTGAAATACGTGGCACTGAAATACGTGGCACTGAAATACGTGGCACTGAAATACGTGGCACTTAAATACGTGGCACTTAAATACGTGGCACTTAAATACGTGTCACTTAAATACGTGGCACTTAAATACGTGGCACTTATATACGTGGCACTTATATACGTGGCCACTGAAATATCGTGGCACTTATATACGTATATACGTATATAAACGTATATTTCAGTGCAACGTATTTCAGTGCCACGTATTTCAGGTTAGGGGTAGGGTTAGGGGTAGGGTTAGGGTTTTTTGTTTTTTTCTTGTTTTCTTGTGTTTTTCTATAACGTGTTTTACCGCGTTTACATGCATTTTTTCACACATGCGGTTTTTTTAAAAAACGCATGCAGATAAAAACGCAAGTGTGAAACCAGACTGAAAGACGCTTTTTATAGCAAAAAAGTTTTTGCGTCTCCACATTTTGAGACCTATAATTTTTCCACATTTTGGTCCACAGAGTCATGTGAGGTCTTGTTTTTTGCGGGACGAGTTGACGTTTTTATTGGTAACATTTTCGGACACGTGACCATTTTTTATCACTTTTTATTCCGATTTTTGTGAGGCAGAATAACCAAAAACCAGCTATTCATGAATTTCTTTTGGGAGAGGCGTTTATACCGTTCTGCGCTTGGTAAAATTGATAAAGCAGTTTTATTCGTCGGGTCAGTACGATTACAGCGATACCTCATTTATATCATTTTTTTGTTTTGACGCTTTTATACGATAAAAACTATTTTATAGAAAAAATAATTATTTTGGCATCGCTTTATTCTGAGGACTATAACTTTTTTATTTTTTTGCTGATGATGCTGTATGGCAGCTCGTTTTTTGCGGGACAAGATGACGTTTTCAGCGGTAACATGGTTATTTATATCCGTCTTTTTGATCGCGTGTTATTCCACTTTTTGTTCGGCGGTATGGTAATAAAGCGTTGTTTTTTGCCTCGTTTTTTTTTTTTTTCTTACGGTGTTTACTGAAGGGGTTAACTAGTGGGCCAGTTTTATAGGTTGGGTCGTTACGGACGCGGCGATACTAAATATGTGTACTTTTATTGTTTTTGTTTGTTTTTTTAGATAAAGAAATGTATTTATGGGAATAATATTTTTTTTTTTATTATTATTTATTTAGGAATTATTTTTTTTTTTTTTACACATGTGGAATTTTTTTCTTTTACTTTTTTACTTTGTCCCAGGGGGGGACATCACAGATCGCAGATCTGATAGTGTGCACAGCACTCTATCAGATCTGCGATCATACTTTCATCGGAGCAGGCTGCAGCTTTCATCTGCAGCCTGCTCCGACCCGGAAGTGCTCCCTGCAGGACCCGGATACAGCCCCTCGGCCATTTTGGATCTGGGGCCTGCAGGGAGAAGACGTTCGGTACGAGGTGAGTACATCACCTTGTACCGATCGTCTCAGGGAAGCACGCAGGGAGCCCCCTCCCTGCGCGACGCTTCCCTGTACCGCCGGCACACCGCGATCATGTTTGATCGCGGTGTGCCGGGGGTTAATGTGCCGGGGGCGGTCCGTGACCGCTCCTGGCACATAGTGCCGGATGTCAGCTGCGATATGCAGCCGACACCCGGCCGCGATCGGCCGCGCTCCCCCCGTGAGCGCGGCCGATCGCGTATGACGTACTATCCCGTCACCGGGAATTAAGGCCCACCCCACCTCGACGGTATAGTACGTCATACGGGCTTAAGGGGTTAATGTAGACACCTTTTTTCAGGCGCTTGGGTTATTGTATGACGAACCTAATTCAGTGGATCATGCTGAGAGGACCTTGTTGGCCCTGTCTCAGGGTCAAGAAGCGGCAGAATCATATTACCAGACGTTTAGAAAATGGTCTGTACTGACTAAATGGAATGAGGATGCCTTGGTGGCAATCTTCAGAAAGGGTCTTTCTGAATCCGTTAAAGATGTTATGGTGGGGTTCCCCACGCCTGCTGGTCTGAGTGATTCTATGTCTCTGGCCATTCAGATTGATCGGCGCTTGCGCGAGCGCAGAGTTGTGCACACTATGGCATTGTCTTCCGAGCGGAGTCCTGAGCCTATGCAGTGTGATAGGATTGTGTCTAGAGCTGAACGACAAGGATTCAGACGTCAGAATAGGTTGTGTTTTTACTGCGGCGATTCTGCTCATGTTATTTCTGATTGCTCTAAGCGTACCAAGAGAATCGCTAGTTCTGTTACCATCAGTACTGTACAACCTAAATTTCTGTTATCTGTGACCCTGATCTGCTCATTATCGTCATTTTCTGTCATGGCATTTGTGGATTCAGGCGCCGCTCTAAACTTAATGGACTTAGAATTTGCCAGACATTGTGGTTTCCCCTTGCAGCCTTTGCAGAGTCCTATTCCTTTGAGGGGCATTGATGCTACACCGTTGGCTAAAAATAAACCTCAGTTTTGGACACAGCTGACCATGTGCATGGCGCCAACCCATCAGGAAGATTGTCGTTTTCTGGTGTTGCATAATTTGCATGATGCTATTGTGCTGGGTTTCCCATGGTTACAGGTGCATAATCCGGTATTAGATTGGAAATCTATGTCTGTGACTAGTTGGGGTTGTCAGGGGGTTCATGGTGACGTTCCTTTGATGTCAATTGCCTCCTCCCCCTCTTCTGAAATTCCTGAGTTTTTGTCAGATTTCCAGGATGTATTCAATGAGCCCAAGTCCAGTTCCCTTCCACCGCATAGGGACTGTGATTGTGCTATTGACTTGATTCCAGGCTGTAAGTTCCCTAAGGGCCGACTTTTCAACCTGTCTGTGCCAGAACATACCGCCATGCGGAGATATGTTATGGAGTCCTTGGAGAAGGGGCATATTCGGCCATCTTCTTCACCATTGGGAGCAGGGTTTTTTTTTGTTGCCAAAAAAGATGGCTCCTTGAGACCCTGTATTGATTATCGCCTCTTGAATAAGATCACGGTCAAATTCCAATACCCTTTGCCTTTGCTTTCTGATCTGTTTGCTAGGATTAAGGGGGCTAGTTGGTTTACTAAGATTGACCTTCGAGGGGCATATAATCTTGTTCGTATTAAGCAGGGTGACGAATGGAAAACTGCGTTTAATACGCCCGAAGGCCATTTTGAATACCTTGTGATGCCATTCGGACTCTCTAATGCTCCATCTGTGTTTCAGTCCTTCATGCATGATATATTTCGGAATTATCTTGATAAATTCATGATTGTATATTTGGATGATATTTTGATTTTTTCAGATGATTGGGAGTCTCATGTGAAACAAGTCAGGATGGTATTTCAGATCCTTCGTGATAATGCCTTGTTTGTGAAGGGGTCTAAGTGCCTCTTTGGAGTACAGAAGATTTCTTTTTTGGGCTTCATTTTTTCTCCCTCATCTATAGAAATGGATCAGGTTAAGGTTCAGGCCATTCGTGATTGGATCCAGCCCACATCCGTGAAGAGCCTTCAGAAATTTTGGGGCTTTGCTAATTTTTATCGCCGTTTCATTGCCAACTTCTCCAGTGTGGTTAAACCCCTGACCGATTTGATGAAGAAAGGCGCTGATTAGTGTTGAGCATTCCGATACCGCAAGTATCGGGTATCGGCCGATATTTGCTGTATCGGAATTCTGATACCGAGATCCGATATTTTTGTGGTATCGGGTATCGGTATCGAAACAACATTAATGTGTAAAAAAAAGAATTAAAATAAAAAATATTGCTATACTCACCTCTCCGACGCAGCCTGCACCTTACCGAGGGAACCGGCAGCGTTGTTTGCTTAAAATTCGCGCTTTTTCTCCCTTACATGAAGTCCCGGCTTGTGATTGGTCGCGTGCCGCCCATGTGACCGCGACGCGACCAGTCACAGCAAGCCGTGACGTAATTTCAGGTCCTTCAGGATTTTAAAATTACGTTCCGGCGTTGTGATTGGTCGCGTCGCGGTCACATGGGCGACGCGACCAATCACAAGCCGTGACGTCACGGGAGGCTGGACACGCGCGCATAAATGCGCGCTTGTCCTGCCTCCCGTGACGTCACGGCTTGTGATTGGTCGCGTCGCCCATGTGGCCGCGACGCGACCAATCACAGCAAGCCGTGACGTAATTTTAGGTCCTTCAGGATTTTAAAATTACGTTCCGGCGTTGTGATTGGTCGCGTCGCGGTCACATGGGCGACGCGACCAATCACAAGCCGTGACGTCACGGGAGGCAGGACAAGCGCGCATTTTAAAATGCGCGCGTGTCCAGCCTCCCGTGACGTCACGGCTTGTGATTGGTCGCGTCGCCCATGTGACCGCGACGCGACCAATCACAACGCCGGAACGTAATTTTAAAATCCTGAAGGACCTAAAATTACGTCACGGCTTGCTGTGATTGGTCGCGTCGCGGCCACATGGGCGGCACGCGACCAATCACAAGCCGGGACTTCACGTAAGGGAGAAAAAGCGCGAATTTTAAGCAAACAACGCTGCCGGTTCCCTCGGTAAGCTCCAGGCTGCGTCGGAGAGGTGAGTATAGCAATATTTTTTATTTTAATTCTTTCTTTTACACATTAATATGGTTCCCAGGGCCTGAAGGAGAGTTTCCTCTCCTTCAGACCCTGGGAACCATCAGGGATACCGTCCGATACATGAGTCCCATTGACTTGTATTGGTATCGGGTATCGGTATCGGATTAGATCCGATACTTTGCCGGTATCGGCCGATACTTTCCGATACCGATACTTTCAAGTATCGGACGGTATCGCTCAACACTAGCGCTGATGTGACGAATTGGTCCTCTGCGGCTGTTTCTGCCTTTCAGGAGCTTAAACGCCGATTTACTTCTGCTCCTGTGTTGCGTCAGCCGGATGTTTCTCTTCCTTTTCAGGTTGAGGTTGACGCTTCTGAGATTGGGGCAGGGGCCGTTTTGTCTCAGAGGAATTCTGATGGTTCCTTGATGAAACCGTGTGCCTTCTTTTCTCGAAAGTTTTCGCCTGCGGAATGCAATTATGATGTCAGCAATCGTGAGTTGTTGGCTATGAAGTGGGCATTTGAGGAGTGGCGACATTGGCTTGAGGGGTCAAGCACCGTATTGTGGTCTTGACCGATCATAAGAATCTGATTTATCTCGAGTCTGCCAAACGGCTGAATCCTAGACAGGCCCGATGGTCCCTGTTTTCCTCCCATTTTGATTTTGTGGTCTTGTATCTTCCGGGTTCTAAGAATGTTAAGGCTGATGCCCTCTCTAGGAGCTTTTTGCCTGATTCTCCTGGGGTCCTTGAGCCGGTCGGTATTCTGAAGGAAGGGGTGATTCTTTCTGCCATCTCCTCTGATTTACGACGGGTTCTTCAGGAATTTCAGGCTGATAAACCTGACTGCTGTCCAGTGGGGAAATTGTTTGTTCCTGACAGATGGACTAGTAAAGTGATTTCGGAGGTTCATTGTTCTGTGTTAGGTGTTAGCTGGTCATCCGGGGATTTTTGGTACCAGAGATTTGGTTGGTAGGTCCTTTTGGTGGCCTTCTTTGTCACGGGATGTGCGTTCTTTTGTGCAGTCCTGTGGGACTTGTGCGCGGGCCAAGCCTTGCTGTTCCCGCGCTAGTGGGTTGCTTTTGCCTTTGCCGGTCCCTGAGAGGCCTTGGACGCATATTTCTATGGATTTTATTTCGGATCTTCCGGTTTCCCAGAGGATGTCAGTTATCTGGGTGGTTTGTGACCGGTTTTCTAAGATGGTTCATTTGGTACCTTTGCCTAAGTTGCCTTCCTATTCTGATTTGGTTCCGTTGTTTTTTCAGCATGTGGTTCATTTGCATGTCATTCCGGAGAATATTGTGTCCGATAGAGGTTCCCAGTTTGTTTCTAGGTTTTGGCGGGCCTTTTGTGCTAGGCTGGGCATTGATTTGTCTTTTTCTTCCGCATTTCATCCTCAGACAAATGGCCAAACCGAGCAAACTAATCAGACTTTGGAAACTTATTTGAGATGCTTTGTGTCTGCTGATCAGGATGATTGGGTGGCTTTCTTGCCATTGGCCGAGTTTGCCCTTAATAATCGGGCTAGTTCTGCTACCTTGGTTTCACCCTTCTTTTGTAACTCTGGTTTTCATCCTCGTTTTTCTTCGGGGCAGGTTGAGCCTTCTGATTGTCCTGGGGTGGACTCTGTGGTTGACAGGTTGCAGCAAATTTGGGCTCATGTTGTTGACAATTTGGTGTTGTTTCAGGAGGGGGCTCAGCGTTTTGCTAACCGTCGTCAGTGTGTTGGTTCCCGGCTTCGGGTTGGGGATTTGGTCTGGTTGTCTTCCCGTCATGTCCCTATGAAGGTTTCTTCCCCTAAGTTTAAGCCTCGGTTTATTGGCCCTTATAGGATTTCTGAGATTATCAATCCAGTGTCTTTTCGTTTGGCCCTTCCAGCCTCTTTTTCCATCCATAATGTTTTTCATAGATCTTTGTTGCGGAAATATGTGGTGCCCGTTATTCCCTCTGTTGATCCTCCTGCCCCGGTGTTGATTGATGGGGAGTTGGAGTATGTGGTTGAGAAGATTTTGGATTCTCGTTTTTCGAGGCGGAAGCTTCAGTATCTTGTCAAATGGAAGGGTTATGGCCAGGAGGATAATTCTTGGGTTGTTGCCTCCGATATTCATGATGATGATTTGGTTCGTGCCTTTCATTTGGCTCGTCCGGATCGGCCTGGGGGCTCTGGTGAGGGTTCGGTGACCCCTCCTCAAGGGGGGGTACTGTTGTGAATTCTTCTCTTGGGCTCCCTCCGGTGGTTGTAAGTGGTAGCGCTGCAGTCTCTGAATCTCAGCATTTATCAGGTGTGTTCACTTTTTGCAAATCTGACTGGGCTATTTAGTCTTGTTTCACCCTTTAGTCAGTGCCAGTTGTCCATTGTTCCTGGAGGATTCACATCTCTGCCTGGTCTCTCCTGCTTTGCAGTTCTTTTCAACAAAGATAAGTTCTGGCCTTGATTTTTTGCTGTCCACATGCTGTGGCCTTATTGTTCAGTTCTTTTCCATGTTTTTGTCTTGTCCAGCTTGGTCTGTATAAGGATTTGTTTAGCCAAGCTGGTATCTCTGGAGATGCAGATATACCCTCCATATCTTTAGTTAGCTGTGGAGTTTTTGTATTTTCTGTGGTGGATATTTTCTAGTGTTTTAATACTGACCGCATAGTACTCTGTCCTATCCTTTCTATTTAGCTAGAAGTGGCCTCCTTTGCTAAATTCTGATTTCAGTCTGTGTATGTTTTTTCCCTCTCCTCTCACAGTCAATATTTGTGGGAGGCTGTCTTTCCTTTGGGAATTTTCTCTGAGGCAAGATAGTTTTCCCTTTTCTATCTCTAGGGGTAATTAGTCCTCCGGCTGTGTCGAGATGTCCAGGGAGTGCTAGGTACATTCCACGGCTACTTCTAGTTGCGGTGTTAAGTTCAGGGTCTGCGGTCAGTACAGGTACCACCTTCTCCAGAGTTCATCTCATGCTGCTCTTAGGCCACCAGATCATAACAGCCCCCGTGTCTCTAACTCCCGACACTTTGTATCCATCAATTAAGACATCCTGCAGGTGGCAATGCCGTTGCTCTGTATTTCTGATGGACAAAGGCCGGAGTCCGTACACTCCAGGAGGGGTATCTATGGTATCGTGATCGGTGGTCCACTCTGGTGGGGGTGGTGGTAGCTCTTCCTCAGGTGGGATGGAGTGCACAAGATGCACTGGACAAGGTGGGGCTGTGTGGGGCTCCCTCTGAATCCTTGAGGGACAGCCAGACTGCAAATGTCCAGGTTGCCCACACCCGTAACATCTCTCTGTGATACCCCCAGGTCGTGGTCAGAACTGTTGGGACCCAGAATTGTGAGCTGTGATTGTCATCGGCCTGCGGCTGGGTGGAGGGGCAGATATGATCGAAGGGGAATGGGGTGCGGGAGAAGGCCGTGGTTCATTGTCCAGAAGCCTCCTCCATTGCGGTCGGATAGTAAGGGCTTCATCGGCCAGGGCTGCAGCTCTATCCACGGTGCACGGTGTGCGCTCCCGGACCCATTCCCATACCTCTGCAGGGCACTTGGCAAGAAATTGTTCTATAAGGAACGCCTGTATAACATCTTCCACAGTAAAGGCGTTTTCTGCTTCCAGCCATCTCCGACATGCCTGGGACATCTTATGTGCATACATCCTAAACGATCCCCTTGTGGTGCATGGGAGGTCTTGGAACTTGGCCCTATATGAGTCTGGGGTGATAGCATGGTAATCCAGGATAGTCTGCTTTACAATGTCATAATCCCGGTTCTGCTGTGAGTCAATAGTTCGGTAAGCCTCCGCTAGGCTACAGTTCAGGAGTCCTACTTACAAACGCATCCAGCCAGAGTGGGGCACCTCCATCACAGCACACTGCTGCTCAAAGTCCTTGAAGAACCCCTCCGCATCTCCGGAAGCCTCATCAAATGGCTTAAACTCTGTCTGGGTGATCTGTACAGGCTCCCGCATCGTTGGGTTTGCATTCCACATTGCGTTACTCCCTCTTTCAAGCTCCATTGCTTCTTGTCTCCGCTGTGCCCGGTGGGCAGCCTCCTCCTTGTACTCCTGAGAGATGCCTGGGCCCAGTACCGCCATCTCTTCTTCATACCACACCACCCACTGGCTTTTTGGGGTGGGGATCCCTGTCTCCTGCGCTTGTCCTTCAGACATATGGGAGGAGGTGGTCTGGATAGCACCCACCATTAGGTCAATTAAGTCTTCTTTAGTCAGTCCCTGGTAGTTCAGGCCCAGGTCTCTGGCTCTCTCCTGTAAACTGGATACAGTCCAATTTCTGTACTCACTCTGTGTGTGGTTCTCCATTTGGTTATGCTGTGTTGATCCCACTGCTTGCCACCAGTTGTCACATGGTCCTACTCCGGTACCACATAATCAACAGGGCAAGAGAATAGTGAACAATTCCAGAACTTTTATTTAGGCAAAATCACGAAAGGTCCATATAATCCACCACACGAAGGATAAAATAGTCCAGAAGACGAATGCAGTTCAGTCTTGTGTGGAATAATGTGAACAGAGCACGTCAGAGAGAAAGGCAAGCATATGGACCATTTTTTATCCTGTGTCTGCTGGATTGTTGGACTTTTATTCTGTTACTGAATTCCCCCCAGCTCCTGTCCTCTTCTTATGTCCAGGAGTAGTCAGACAGGTTGGGATGGTTTTCAGGCCTCCCACACCTGACAAATGTGTCTGGTGGATTAAGGCACTACAGGGGGTCATTGTTTCAACAAGCTAGTTCAACATGTCATTAGCATATTAGCAAACAACATTATTCACTGACCCTGTGGAGGGATAACAATACAGAACTGTGGGGAGAATATCAGATGGCAAATAACTCATCCTACAAGAGAACACCATGAAAATAAGTAAAATAGAAATACACAAAAAATGATACCCACATAGCATATCACACCATCACAGTCCTCATCTCACAGAATAAACTGCAGTCGTCCTCATATCACAGAATAAACTGCAGCACTCCTATCACAGAAAAATTGCAGCACTCCTTGTAACGGGGTCTTCAGTGCTGGAGTACCTCTTTAGTACCACCCTGTGTTTCAGGAGGTCCATTCTGCTTTAGCTGGAGTCTGAAGGAAGGACGCTAGCTGGAATTCCTTGATTACATGGGCACATCTATATATATAATTGTCTAAGGGTTTTTCTGTCTGTCTGTCCTGGAAATCCCGCGTCTCTGATTGGTCGAGGCCGCCAGGCCTTGACCAATCAGCGACGGGCACAGTCTGCCGCGAATTCACCTCGACCAATCAGCGACGGGCACAGTATCGACGTAGATGTCATAGTGGTTGCCATGGCGACGATGATGTCATAAAGGTTGCCTCGACCAATCAGCGACCGGCACAGTCTGCAGCGAATTCTGCAATCATCATTGTCCATATACTACGGGAACATGCATATTCTAGAATACCCGATGCGTTAGAATCGGGCCACAATCTAGTATAAAATATCACTGCTTCTCCACGTATTTCCAGTATGTCAACACTTTACTCACAGGACACAGAATATATCACACAGATACAGAGGGCAGGCCAATAGAAAAGAGGCAGGCCAGACATACATTACAATAGCCGCAGGTGGCCGGAGCCTGCTGATATTTACTGTGGGAATTAAAAAGGTGGGGGAGGTCAGAAGGAGAATATCTTGTCCCCTCTGCCCAGGGGCGCAGCCTGTGGACTGATGCATTTCACATGGAACCTATTATATATACATATGACTGCACAACATATTCGGGGTACTGGGGGGTTCCGTAACACTCCTCATATCTCAGAAGAAACTGCAGCACTCATGTCATAGAATAAACTGCAGCAATCCTCATATCACAGAATAAACTGCAGCAGTCCTCATATCACAGAATAAACTGCAGCACTCTTCATATCAAAAATAAACTGCAGCTCTTCTCATGTCACAAAATAACCTGCAGCACTCCTCATATGACAGAATAAACTACAGCACTCCTCATATCACAGAATTAACTGCAGCAGTTGTCATATCACAGAAAAAAACTTCAGCACTCCTCCTATCACAGAATAAACTACAGCAGTCCTCATCACATAATATACTGCAGCAGTCCTCATATCACACAATAAACTGCAGTGATCCTCATTACAGAATATACTGCAGCACTCCTCATATCACATAATAAACTGCAGCAGTCCTCATATCACAGAATAAACTGCAGCACTCCTTATATCACAGAATAAACTGCAGCGCTCCTCATATCCCAGAATATACTGCAGCAGTCCTCATCACAGAATATACTGCAACACTCCTCATATCACAGAATAAACTGCAGCACTCCTCATATCACAGAATATACTGCAACACTCCTCATATCACAGAATACACTGCAGCACTCCTCATATCACAGAAAGAACTGCAGTCGTCATCATCTCACAGAATAAACTGCGGTCGTCCTCATGTCACAGAATAAACTGCAGCACTCCTCATATCACAGAAAAATTGCAGCACTCCTCATATCACAGAATAAACTGCAGCAATCCTCATATGTATCATAGATTAAACTGCAGCACTCCTCATATCACATAATAAACTGCAGCACTTCTAATATCACAGAATAAACTGCAGCACTCCTCATATCACAGAATAAACTGCAGCAGTCCTGATGTCACAGAATAAACTGCAGCACTCCTCATATCACAGAATTAATTTCAGCGCTACTCGTATCACAAAATAAACTGCAGCACTCCTCATATCACAGAATAAACTGCAGCACTCCTCATATCACAGAATAAACTGCAGCAGTCCTCATATCACAGAATAAACTATAGCACTCCTAATATCACAAAAAACTGCAGCACTCCTCATATCACAGAATAAACTGCAGCATTCCTCATATCACAGAATAAACCGCAGCACTCCCTATATCACAGAATAATTGCAGTACTCATCATGTCACAGAAAAACAGCAGCAGTCCTCATATCACAGAATAAACTGCAGCAGTCCTCATATCACAGAATAAACTGCAGCACTCCTCATATCACAGAATAAACTGCAACACTCCTCACATCACAGAATAAACTGCAGCACTCCTCATATCACAGAATAAACTGCAGCACTCGTCTTATCACAAAATAATCTGCAGCAGTCATAGTTACATAGTTACATAGTTATTAAGGTTGTAGGAAGACTTTAAGTCCATCTAGTCCAACCCATAGCCTAACCTAACATGCCCTAACATGTTGATCCAGAGGAAGGCAAAAAAAAACCATGTGGCAAAGGCTACTTTCACACTAGCGTTAACTGCATTCCGTCACAATGCGTCGTTTTGCCGAAAAAACGCATCCTGCAAAAGTGTTTGCAGGATGCGTTTTTTCACCATTGATTAACATGAAGCGACGCATTGTGACGGATTGCCACACGTCGCACCCGTCGTGCCACGGATGCGTCGTGCAGTGGCGGACCGTCGGGAGCAAAAAACGCTACATGTAACGTTTTTTGCTCACGACGGTCCGCTTTTTCCGACCGCACATGCGCGGCCGGAACTCCGCCCCCACCTCCCCGCACTTCCCCGCACCTCACAATGGGGCAGCGGATGTGCTGGAAAAATGCATCCGCTGCCTCCGTTGTGCGGCGGAGACAACGCTAGCGTCGGGAACGTCGGCCCGACGCACAGCTACGGGCCGAACCCGACGCTAGTGTGAAAGTAGCCAAAGAGTAAGCTCCACATTGGGGAAAAAAATTCCTTCCCGACTCCACATACGGCAATCAGACTAGTTCCCTGGATCAACACCCTATCAAGGAATCTAGTGTATATATCCTGTAACATTATACTTTTCCAGAAAGGTATCCAGTTCCCTCTTAAATTTAAGTAATGAATCACTCATTACAACATCATACGGCAGAGAGTTCCATAGTCTCACTGCTCTTACAGTAAAGAATCCGCGTCTGTTATTATGCTTAAACCTTCTTTCCTCCAGACGTAGAGGATGCCCCCTTGTCCCTGTCTCAGGTCTATGATTAAAAAGATCATCAGAAAGGTCTTTGTACTGTCCCCTCATATATTTATACATTAACATAAGATCACCCCTTAGTCTTCGTTTTTCCAAACTAAATAGCCCCAAGTGTAATAACCTATCTTGGTATTGCAGACCCCCCATCCTCTAATAACCTTGGTCGCTCTTCTCTGCACCCGCTCCAGTTCAGCTATGTCTTTCTTATACACCGGAGACCAGAACTGTGCACAGTATTCTAAGTGTGGTCGCACTAGTGACTTGTATAGAGGTAAAATGTTCTCCTCATGAGCATCTATACCTCTTTTAATGCATCCCATTATTTTATTTGCCTTTGTAGCAGCTGCCTGACACTGGCCACTGAATATGAGTTTGTCATCCACCCATACACCCAGGTCTTTTTCATTGACGGTTTTGCCCAGAGTTTTAGAATTAAGCACATAGTTATACATCTTATTACTTCTACCCAAGTCCATGACCTTACATTTATCCCCATTAAAGATCATTTGCCATTTATGAGCCCAAGCTTCTAGTTTACATAAATCATCCTGTAATATAAAATTGCCCTCCCCTGCATTGATTACCCTTCAGAGATTAGTGTCATCTGCAAATATTGAAATTCTACTCTGAATGCCCCCTACAAGGTCATTAATAAATATGTTAAAAAGAAGAGGGCCCAATACTGACCCCTGTGGTACCCCACTGCTAACCTCGACCCAGTCCCAGTGTGCTCCATTAATAACCACCCTTTGTTTGCTATCACTGAGCCAGCTCTCAACCTACTTACACATACTTTCCCCTATCCCCATTATTCTCATTTTATGTATCAACCTTTTGTGTGGCACCGTATCAAAAGCTTTTGAAGAGTCCATATACACTACATCTACTGGGTTCCCTTGGTCCAGTCCGGAACTTACCTCTTCATAGAAGCTGATCAAATTAGTCTGACATGAACGGTCCCTAGTAAACCCGTGCTGATACTGGGTCAAGGTTATTCCTCTTCAGATACTCCAGTATAGCATCCCTTAGAATGCCCTCCAGGATTTTACCCACAGTAGAGGTGAAGCTTACTAACCTATAATTTCCAAGTTCAGTTTTTGTCCCCTTTTTGAATATTGGCCCCACATTTGCTATACGCCAGTCCTGTGGTACAGACCCTGTTATTATGGAGTCTTTAAAGATTAAAAATAATGGTCTATCAATGACTGTACTTAATTCCTGCAGTACTCGGGGGTGTATCCCATCCGGGCCCGGAGATTTGTCAATTTTAGTGATTTTTAGATGCCGCCGTACTTCCTGCTGGGTTAAGCAGGTGACATTTAATGGGGAATTTTTATTATCACTGATCATATTGTCGCCATGGGATTTTCTTTTGTAAATACAGATGAAAAAAAGTCATTTAGCATATTGGCTTTTTCCTCATCCTCATCCACCATTTCACCCAGACTATTTTTAAGGGGGCCAACACTGTCATTGTTTAGTTTCTTACTATTTTTGGAGTTAAAGAATATTTTGGGATTATTTTTACTCTCTCTGGCAATGAGTCTCTCTGTCTCAATCTTTGCTGCCTTGATTTGCTTTTTACAGAATTTATTTAATTTTTTGTATTTATTTAATGCCTCCTCACTACCCACTTCCTTTAATTCTCTAAATGCTTTCTTTTTGTCCCTTATTGAGCCCCTTACAGCTCTATTTAGCCATATTGGTTTCCTCCTATTTCTAGTATGTTTATTCCCATACGGTATATACTGTGCACAGGTCCTATCCAGGATGCTAATAAACGTCTCCCATTTTCTTTGTGTATTTTTGTGTCTCAGGATATCGTCCCAGTTAATTGCACCAAGATCCTCTCTCATCCGTTGGAAATTTGCCCTCCTGAAGTTTAGTGTCCTTGTCACCCCTCTACTACACATCTTATTAAAGGAGACATGAAAACTTATTATTTTGTGATCACTATTCCCCAAGTGACCCCCAACCCTTATATTTGCTATGCGGTCTGGCCTGTTGGTTAATATTAGGTCTAGCAGTGCCCCCTCCTTGTTGGGTCCTGAACCAGTTGTCAGAGGTAATTGTCTCTCATAGTTGTCAGACCCCGATTACCTTTGCTGGAACTGCAGGTTTCTGTTCCCCAATCTATTTCAGGGTAGTTGAAGTCCCCCATAATAATGACTTCTCCTTGGGTCGCAGCTTCATCTATTTGCTTTACGAGGATATTCTCCATGTCTTCCATTATTTTTGGAGATTTATAACAAATCCCTATCAGTAATTTATTATTTTTTCCCCCTCCCCTTATCTCCACCCACAGGGACTCTACATTTTCATTAGATTCACCTATATTATCACACCGGATGGGTTTAAGGATGATTTTACATATAGACACACCCCTCCCCCTCGCTTATCTGTATGGTCATTTCTGAACAGGCTATAGCCCTGCAAGTTAACAGCCCAGTCATGGCTCTCATCCAGCTATATCTCCGATATCCCCACCATGTTATAATTATGCTCCAACAACATTAATTCTAATTCGTCCATGTTGTTGGCGAGGCTTCTGGCATTAGTATACATGCACTTGATGTTCCTCTCTGTACCTCTGTTCTTTCTTAAATTATTAACTGTTCTAACCCCACCCCCCATGCCTCCGCCACCCCCAACTTCCTTATTTGTGCCCAGGTCTCTATCTGCACTATCTTCCCCTCCTATAAAATGAATACCCTCCCCCCCAATCCCTAGTTTAAACACTCCTCCAACCTTCTAGCCATTTTCTCCCCCAGCACAGCTGCATCTTCCCCATTGAGGTCCAGCCCGTCCCTAGCGTAGAGCCTGTATCCAACTGAGAAGTTGGCCCAGTTTTGCAGGAACCCAAACCTCTCCTTCCTACACCAATTCTTGAGCCACTTATTAACCTCCCTAATCTCCCATTGCCTCTCTGGCGTGGCACGTGGTACAGGCAGTATTTCAGAAAATACCACGTTGGAGGTCCTTGCTTTCAGCTTGCAGCCTAATTCCCTGAAATCATCTTTAAGGACCTTCCACCTACCTGTAACTTTGTCATTTGTGCCAATGTGCACCATGACCGCTGGATCCTCACCAGCCTCTCCCAGTAATCTGTCCACCCGATCAGCGATGTGTCGGACTCGAGCGCCAGGTAGGCAGCACACCGTCCGACAATCCCTGTCTTTGTGACAGATTGCCCTATCTGTTCCCCTAATAATTGAGTCCCCCACTACCAGCACCTGTCTGGCCTGCCCTGCTCTCCTATTTCCCTCCTTACTGGAGCAGTCACTCCTCCGGCTTTCAGAAGACATGCCTGGCTGCAGCAGTGCTACCCCTGTACTGGCACCCCCCTCATCTGCCAACTTAGCAAACTTATTGGGGTGTGCCAGATTAGGACAAGCCTCCCTGGCACTCTTCCCCCTACCCGGCCTTCTAACTGTCACCCAGCTTGCTACTTCACTGTCCTGCAGCTCCATCCTACCATCCCCCCTCATCTATCCCATTGAGCGTCTGCTCAGTGAGCAGAAGACTCCTCTCCATATTGTCTATGGATCTCAGTGTTGCCAGCTGCACATTTAGATCCAGAATCTGGGCTTCCAAATGCACAACGTGCTCACATCTCGCACAGCAGTGTGCACCCTTGACCGGCTGATCAAGGACTGCAGACATGTGGCAAGACGTGCACTGGATGGCATTAACAATAGTGGAGCACATTTCTTAATGGGGATTGCACCAGACAGAAACGTTAAATAAAAAATAAATGCAAAGTATTAATAAAAAACAGACAGCAATTCAGTAATTCCTCCCTTGGAAACTCCCTGAATCCAAAGTCACTGAATCACAAGTCACACTTACGCTCAGGTCACACTCAGCTCATTCACACTCGCTAAGCTGAAGATTTAAAGATTTTTTTTTTCTTTTTCCCCTCAGCAGCAATCCACCTTGCTGTTCAATGCACTTCCAAAAAGCAAGTCCTCATATCACTGAATAAACTTCAGCCCTCCTCATATCATAGAATTAACTGCAGCACTCCTCCTGTCACAGAATGAACTGCAGCACTCCTCATATCACAGAATAAACTGCAGCACTCCTCTTATCACAGCATATACTGCCCAGAGTTATTTGGTTGGCCCATGTTCTTTTCTGAAGGGGATTTATTTATTTCTCACTTCCCATTTCCAGTTTGTAACTCGCAGCTCTCTGGTGCCCCCCTTACCCTCAGGTCAGTCAGGGAACTGAACCTAGGATAATTAGTCACCAGAAAGGCTGCCTGCTATGTACTGGCTGTGGGGCACGTACTGCAGTGAGGGTGATATAATTATTCTCAGCCGCAGCCAAGCAATACACTATAAAAACCCTGTTCCCTCACTGCTAGTGTTACCCACCAGCGCAGGACACTTCCGCTGCTACCAGCTCCTTTTCCCTAATTAATAATGGGTCAGGAGCCAACCCATTTAGTAGCGTAATTTACTTCAGAGATCGTGAAAGTACATTATAGAGCATGGAAAACCGAAGCTAGTAATTTTATATATTTTGCTCCAAAAGGCAGGCAGTGTTTACAAAAGTGTAAAAATATATTATAAAATGAGACAACTATGTATATAGAGACAATTATAAAATAAAAAGGGATTAAAGGAAGAAAAAAGACTTACAGCTCTCTCATATCATGGCTGACCATGCGGCTGGGGGGAGGGGAGCAAATGTCCCAATGCATCACAGATGTGTCTCTCAGCTAGTTCTCTGGACAAAGGCTAGTGAAAAATAAGCTCCCACTCCCACCCCCTGGTCGTGACATCACTGTCTCTCAGCTAGTTCATTGGGCTCAAGCAAAATGAGGTCTCACTGTCTTATGCCCCTGGTTGTAACATCATTGAGTCATGGCTGAGTTATGGAATGCACTCCTACTTTCTCAGACGGACTCAGAGTTATGGAACATTCATGTCCGCCGTAGCTCCAGGATGCAACCTCGTATAGCGATGATGGAATTACCATTGATCTTGTTTTGAGATTAGCATTCTATTAAGACTAGTGATGAGCGAGCACTAAAATGCTCGGGTGCTCGTTGCTCGGGTCAAGCAAATCGAAATACTCGGGTACTTGTCCCGAGCAATGAGCCCAATGTAAGTCTATGGGAGACCTGAGTATTTTTACTGCAATCCCCCCGGGGGTCCTTTTAAAGGGCACCTGTCACCCCGTTTTTTCAGTATGAGATAAAAATACTGTTAAATAGGGCCTGAGCTGTGCATTACAACAGTGTATTTTGTGGACCCCGATTCCCCACCTATGCTGCCAAAATACGTTACCAAAGTAGCCGTTTTCGCCTGTCAATCAGGCTGGTCTGGTCAAAAGGGCGTGGTGTCTTCCCCCAGATCTTGCTTAGTTTTCCGTTGGTGGCGTAGTGGTTTGCGCATGCCCAAGGTCCCGAATCCACTGCACAGGGGAGTTAACCCCTTCCCGACCCATGATGCCACGTAGGCGTCATGAAAACCCGTGCCAATCTGACCCATGACGCCTATGTGGCGTCATGATATGATCGCGTCCCTGCAGATCGGGTGAAAGGGTGAACTCCAATTTCACCCGATCTGCAGAGACAGGGGGAGTGGTACTTCAGCCCAGGGGGGGTGGCTTCACCCCCCGTGGCTACGATCGCTCTGATTGGCTGTTGAAAGTGAAACTGCCAGTCAGAGCGATTTGTAATATTTCACCTAAAAAACTGGTGAAATATTACAATCCAGCCAAGGCCGATGCTGCAATATCATCGGCCATGGCTGGAAACCCTGATGTGAGCCCCCCCCACCCCACCGATCGCCCCCCCAAGCCACCGATCTGTCCCGTAGTCCCCTCCGTCCTGTGCTCCGCTCCCCCGTCCTCCTGTCCGCTCCCCCGTGCTCCTATGCCACCCCCCTGTGCTCCGACGCCCCCCGTGCCCCGATCTCCCCCCCTTATACTTACCGAGGCTCCCGGTGCCCGTCCGTCTTCTCCATGGGCGCCGCCATCTTCCAAAATGGCGGGCGCATGCGCAGTGCGCCCGCCGAATCTGCCGGCCGGCGGATTCGTTACAAGTACATTTTGATCGCTGTGATAGGTTCTATCACAGCGATCAAAATAAAAAAATAATAAATAACCCCCCCTTTATCACCCCCATAGGTAGGGACAATAATAAAAAAAAGAAAATATTTTTTTTTCTTTTTCCACTAGGGTTAGGGTTAGAACTAGGGTTAGGGTTAGGGGTAGGGTTAGGGTTAGGGTTAGAGGTAGGGTTAGGGGTAGGGTTAGGGTTAGGGTTAGGGCATGTGCACACAGTGCGGATTTGGCTGCCGATCCGCAGCGGATTGGCCGCGGATCCGCAGCGGATTGGCCGCTGCGAATTCGTAGCAGTTTTCCATGAGGTTTACAGTACCATGTAAACCTATGGAAAACCAAATCCGCTGTGCCCATGGTGCGGAAAATTCCGTGCGGAAACGCTGCATTGTATTTTCCGCAGCATGTCAATTCAATGGGCGAATTCCGCAGCGTTTTACACCTGTTCCTCAATAGGAATCCGCAGGTGAAATCCGCACAAAAAAACACTGGAAATCCGCTGTAAATCCGCAGGTAAAACGCAGTGCCTTTTACCTGCAGATTTTTCAAAAATCGTGCGGAAAAATCTCACACGAATCTGCAACGTGGGCACATAGCCTTAGGGTTAGGGTTGGAATTAGAGTTAGGGTTGGAATTAGGGCTAGGGTTGGAAATAGGGTTAAGATTAGGCTTGTGGTTAGGGTTACTCATAGGGTTAGGGGTGTGTTGGGGTTACAGTTGTGGTTAGGGTTGGGATTAGTGTTAGGGTTGGGATTAGGGTTAGGATTAGGGTTAGGGTTGGGATTAGGTTTACGGCTGTGTTGGGGTTAGGGTTGTGGTTAGGGGTGTGTTGGGGTTAGGGTTGTGATTAGGGTTATGGCTACAGTTGGGATTAGGGTTAGGGGTGTGTTGGGGTTAGCGTTGAAGTTAGAATTGAGGGGTTTCCACTGTTTAGGCACATCAGGGGTCTACAAACGAAACATGACGCCACCATTGATTCCAGCCAATCTTGCGTTCAAAAAGTCAAATGGTGCTCCCTCCCTTCCAAGCCCCGACGTGCGCCCAAACAGTGGTTTACCCCCACATATGGGGTACCAGTGTACTCAGGACAAACTGGGCAACAACTATTGGGGTCCAATTTCTCCTGTTACCCTTGCAAAAATGAAAAATTATTTGCTAAAACATAATTTTTGAGGAAAGAACAATTATTTTTTATTTTCACGGCTCTGCGTTATAAACTTCTGTGAAACACTTGGGGGTTAAAAGTGCTCACCACACATCTAGATAAGTTCCTTGGTGGGTCTAGTTTCCAAAATGGGGTCATTTGTGGGGTGTTTCTACTGTTTAGGCACATCAGGGGCTCTGCAAATGCAACATGACGCCCGCAGACCATTCCATCAAAGTCTGCATTTCAAATGTCACTACTTCCCTTCCGAGCCCTGACGTGCACCCAAACAGTGGTTTACCCCCACATATGGGGTACCAGCGTACTCAGGACAAACTGGGCAACAACTATTGGGGTCCAATTTCTCCTGTTACCCTTGCAAAAATGAAAAATTATTTGCTAAAACATAATTTTTGAGGAAAGAACAATTATTTTTTATTTTCACGGCTCTGCGTTATAAACTTCTGTGAAACACTTGGGGGTTAAAAGTGCTCACCACACATCTAGATAAGTTCCTTGGTGGGTCTAGTTTCCAAAATGGGGTCATTTGTGGGGTGTTTCTACTGTTTAGGCACATCAGGGGCTCTGCAAATGCAACATGACGCCCGCAGACCATTCCATCAAAGTCTGCATTTCAAATGTCACTACTTCCCTTCCGAGCCCTGACGTGCGCCCAAACAGTGGTTTACCCCCACATATGGGGTATCAGCATACTCAGGAGAAACTGGACAACAACTTTTGGGGTCAAATTTCTCCTGTTACCCTTGGAAAAATAAAAAATTGCTTGCTAAAACATCTTTTTTGAGGAAAGAAAAATGATTTTTTATTTTCATGGCTCTGCGTTGTAAACTTCTGTGAAGCTCTTGGGGGTTGAACGTGCTCACCACACATCTAGATAAGTTCCTTGGAGGGTCTAGTTTCCAAAATGGGGTCACTTGTGGGGGGTTTCTACTGTTTAGGCACATCAGGGGCTCTGCAAATGCAACATGACGCCTGCAGACCATTCCATCAAAGTCTGCATTCCAAAATGACACTACTTCCCTTCCGAGCCCCGGCATGTGCCCAAACAGTGGTTTACCCCCACATATGGGGTATCAGCGTACTCAGGAGAAACTGGACAACAACTTTTGGGGTCAAATTTCTCCTGTTACCCTTGGGAAAATTAAAAAATTCTGGGCTAAAAAAATATTTTTGAGGAAAGGAAATACATTTATTATTTTCACGGCTCTGCGTTATAAACTTCTGTGAAGCACTTGGGGGTTCAAAGTGCTCACCACACATCTAGATAAGTTTCCTTGGGGGTCTAGTTTCCAAAATGGGGTCACTTATGGGGAGTTCCTACTGTTTAGGCACATCAGGGGCTCTGCAAACGCAACCTGACGCCCGCAGAGCATTCCATCAAAGTCTGCATTTCAAAACGTCACTACTTCCCTTCCGAACCCCGACGTGTGCCAAAACATTGGTTTACCCCCACATATGGGGTATCAGCGTACTCAGGAGAAACTGGACAACAACTTTTGGCATCCAATTTCTCCTGTTACCCTTGGGAAAATAAAAAATTGTGGGCTAAAAAATAATTTTTGAGAAAAGAAAAATTATTTTTTATTTTCATGGCTCTGCGTTATAAACTTCTGTGAAGCACTTTGGAGTTCAAAGTGCTCACCACACATCTAGATTAGTTCCTTGGGAGGTCTAGTTTCCAAAATGGGGTCACTTGTGGGGGAGCTCCAATGTTTAGGCACACAAGGGCTCTCCAAACACGTCATGGTGTCCGCTAATGATTGGAGCTAATTTTCCATTCAAAAAGCAAAATGGCGTGCCTTCCCTTCCAAGCCCTGCCGTGCGCCCAAACAGTGGTTTACCCCCACATATGGGGTATCATCGTACTCAGGACAAACTGGACAACAACATTTGGGGTCCAATTTCTCCTTTTACCCTTGGGAAAAAAAAATTCCGGGCTAAAAATCATTTTTGAGGAAAGAAAAATTATTTTTTATTTTCACGGCTCTGCGTTATAAACTTCTGTGAAGCACCTGGGGGTTTTAAGTGCTCACTATGCATCTAGATAAGTTCCTTGGGGGTCTAGTTTCCAAAATGGGGTCACTTGTAGGGGAGCTCCAATGTTTAGGCACACAGGGGCTCTCCAAACGCGACATGATGTCCGCTAACGATTGGAGCTAATTTTCCATTCAAAAAGTCAAATGGCGCTCCTTCCCTTCCGAGCCTTACCATGTGCCCAAACAGTGGTTTACCCCCACATGTGAGGTATCGATGTACTCAGGAGAAATTGTCCAACAAATTTTAGGATCCATTTTATCCTGTTGCCCATGTGAAAATGAAAAAATTGAGGCTAAAAGAAATTTTGTGTGAAAAAAAAGTACTTTTTCATTTTTACGGATCAATTTGTGAAGCACCTGAGGGTTTAAAGTGCTCACTATGCTTCTAGATAAGTTCCTTGGGGGGTCTAGTTTCCAAAATGGGGTCACTTGTGGGGGAGCTCCAATGTTTAGGCACACAGGGGCTCTCCAAACGTGACATGGTGTCTGCTAGCGATGGAGATAATTTTTCATTCAAAAAGTCAAATGGCGCTCCTTCCCTTCCGAGCCTTACCATGTGCCCAAACAGTGGTTTACCCCCACATGTGAGGTATCAGTGTACTCAGGAGAAATTTTCCAACAAATTTTAGGATCCATTTTATCCTGTTGCCCATGTGAAAATGAAAAAATTGAGGCTAAAATATTTTTTTTGTGAAAAAAAAAGTACTGTTTCATTTTTACGGATCAATTTGTGAAGCACCTGGGGGTTTAAAGTGCTCACTATGCTTCTAGATAAGTTCCTTGGGGGGTCTAGTTTCCAAAATGGGGTCACTTGTGGGGGAGCTCCAATGTTTTGGCACACGGGGGCTCTCCAAACGCGACATGGTGTCCGCTAAAGATTGGAGCCAATTTTTCATTCAAAAAGTCAAATGGCGCTCCTTTCCTTCCGAGCCCTGCCGTGCGCCCAAACAGTGGTTTACCCCCACATATGAGGTATCAGCGTACTCAGGACAAATTGGACAACATCGTTCGTGGTCCAGTTTCTCCTTTTACCCTTGGGAAAATAAAAAAATTGTTGCTAAAAGATCATTTTTGTGACTAAAAAGTTAAATGTTCATTTTTTTTACTTCCATGTTGCTTCTGCTGCTATGAAACACCTGAAGGGTTAATACACTTCTTGAATGTGGTTTTGAGCACCTTGAGGGGTGCAGTTTTTAGAATGGTGTCACTTTTGGGTATTTTCAGCCATATAGAACCCTCAAAAAGACTTCAAATGTGAGGTGGTCCCTAAAAAAAATGGTTTTGTAAATTTTGTTGTAAAAATGAGAAATCACTGGTCATATTTTAACCCTTATAACTTCCTAGCAAAAAAAAAATTTGTTTCCAAAATTGTGCTGATGTAAAGTAGGCATGTGGGAAATGTTATTTATTAACTATTTTGTGTCACATAACTCTCTGGTTTAACAGAATAAAAATTCAAAATGTGAAAATTGCAAAATTTTCAAAATTTTTGCCAAATTTCCGTTTTTTTCACAAATAAACTCAGAAATTATCGACCTAAATTTAACACTAACATGATGCCCAATATGTCATGAAAAAACAATCTCAGAATCGCTAGGATCCGTTGAAGCGTTCCTGAGTTATTACCTCATAAAGGGACACTGGTCAGAATTGCAAAAAACGGCCAGGTCATTAAGGCCAAAATAGGCTGGGTCATGAAGGGGTTAAAAGAGCGCGATGTGCACTATTTCATTGGTGATCGTGGGGGCGGCCATCTTCCTTTGGCCGCGCGTGCGCAGAAGCGGCGCTCTGCTGGCCGCGGCTTCAGGAAAATGGCCGCGGGATGCCGCGCGTGCGCAGATGGAGATCGCGGCGGCCATTTTCCTGAAGCAGAGTTCGCATCTCGGCTTCAGGAAAATGGCCGCCGCGATCTCCATCTGCGCACGCGCGGCATCCCGCGGCTATTTTCCTGAAGCCGCGGCCAGCAGAGCGCCGCTTCTGCGCACGCGCGGCCAAAGGAAGATGGCCGCCCCCACCGATCACCAATGAAATAGTGCACATCGCGCTCTTTTAACTCCCCTGTGCAGTGGATTCGGGACCTTGGGCATGCGCAAACCACTACGCCACCAACGGAAAACTAAGCAAGATCTGGGGGAAGACACCACGCCCTTTTGACCAGACCAGCCTGATTGACAGGCGAAAATGGCTACTTTGGTAACGTATTTTGGCAGCATAGGTGGGGAATCGGGGTCCACAAAATACACTGTTGTAAAGCACAGCTCAGGCCCTATTTAACAGTATTTTTATCTCATACTGAAAAAACGGGGTGACAGGTGCCCTTTAAGGTCTACAAACGTCTGAAAATGATGGAAACACTGCTCAAATGATAAAGGTACATCATGGGGATCGCCCCTGGAAGCATTCCTGACTCCTAGTTCACAGCTGTAAACAATTTTTTCCGAGATTTATGCCATTTTTCCCGGTGCCACAAAAAAACACACTAAAACGAAACCAAAACGGATTTTGCTGGGAAATATGTTAAGGTCCATCCTTTGCAGGTTAATGACTTGCCTGTAAGGCCCAATAATTAACCCCAGACCAAAACTTTCCTTCACCACTTGGGCTTAGTTCAGACGCAGCATTTTTGCAGTATTTTCCAACTTTAACATTGCTTTCAACCACTACAAATGCATTCACTGGGAAATGTCATTGTAACATTTAACAACCCTAGCTGGCCATGTGGTGTGTGACACATAAGCAGACCCATTTTGTTTCATTTATGAAGGAGGGACTCTTAAAGTCACAGAGCCTATTTGTACTGGTGCATCAGGCGGCATTAATCTTCTTAAAGGGCCATTATTAAACTGTGGGTTTCTTAAACTGTTGTAACCTATGCTGTGGTGAGTGGATGGGCTGCCAAGAATTACGACGCACCACAATACCCCTTTCATAAGATGTCCAGGAGGGCCTCCTGAAAAAATGTTGCATTGAATGCAAGGCCTGCCCAGCTACCAATTCATATGCACCCCTATAAGCCTTTGTACCCACATACTGGGCCCCTGAAAATCCACTTCACAATATGCATTTTGTACTCCTGTACTCCTTTGTTTACACAGTGACAGCAATGTGTGCCCTGCTGCATAGTAATATGCACCCCATTACACCTTGGAACCTACATACTGGATGGGCCCCTGAAAATCCACTTCACAATATGCATTTTGTACTCCCGTACTCCTTTGTTTACACAGTGACAGCAATGTGTGCCCTGCTGCATAGTAATATGCACCCCATTACACCTTGGAACCTACATACTGGATGGGCCCCTGAAAATCCACTTCACAATATGCATTTTGTACATCCATAAGTCGCCAATGATAGGCGTAAAAGGTCTAACTTAATCTACCCAAGTGATTATTAAAATGGGGCTTCAGTGCAAGATTTCCAACATACAAAAGTAAATGGCATTTCCACGCCAAAAAAATTAATTACACCTCCATGCAAAGTGTGCGTTTTCTCCACAGAAACACTTGAAGATCATGATTTTTTTTTCGACTGTTATTGTATCAGATAAAGAAAATAATGTTGCTTCCATGAAACCGTCTTCTGGTGAAAAAGAAAAGCATTCATTGAACTGTTAAACTGTAGGTAAAGATCGTACATTGCAAGATGGTGGACGTTAAACAAGGCATGGTTTCAAACTTTTTCAAATGTCAGAAAAGTGCGTTTTTCCCCTACCAAATCCATTTCTCAAGGTACTTCAAACAAAAAATCACATATAAAATCACACAGAGTTAAGGAGAACTGACTGCAAGGAAAAAAGGAAAGGATTTTTTTTTCTCTTCCACCAAAACTTGCTAACACTTCAGAGTTGTGGCTGATAAAAATATCACCAATCAGTCCAAAAGCGAGTGAAACATATTACTTTAAATCCTTGCAAGACTATGAAGTTTACTAATGTGACACAAAATGATGTCTGTTTTCAGTTAAGCTTTTGAGAATACCCAACAATGCAGTCTGAATGATGTGATTGGAGACAGGAGACTGTTACTTTGAAAATAATATAATAAAAAATTGTGTACCATGAAACCTCAAGCCGTCAAACCCTTTCTTGGTTTTCAAATAGTAATGGAATCCCGACAATATGTTGAGAGCAGGATGCACTACATTGAAGGACGATCAATTTTTTGTCTTTTTTAATGGTATGATGGTTCCCTCTTTGCAGAATGATTTACAGGAGAATTTGGCAATTTTATTTGCCAAGTTTTTAACACTAAGGTTCGGATATGGCTTTAAAGAAGGCTAATACTTGAAATACAACGTAATTTTATTTCCAAGTACAAAATTCAAGGAATAGTATGATTGAATAGTATGAGTGCGTACACTTTTGTATATGTTATTATACAAAGGTTAAGTACATATTTGGATTAAATACATATAATGATTAAGTATATATAAAGATTAACTACTTACAGTATACTTACATCATCACCAAGAGGCTTTTAAACATCATACGTCTGGAATATCAGAGAAGCAACACCAAAACAGAGAACCCCTGGGAGATTACCTACACTGCATGGGCCACAAGGATTTAGATAAAACCACCACATGGAGAGGTTCAGTAAACCTAAATGTTTTACAATGCCAAACAACAGACAAATAGAAGCTTAGAACTGTTTGTGAAGTGAATAAACAAACATTTCTCAAGATTATGTCACTATGAGCATTGTCTGTCACATCTGTAAATGTTTTACAAGAAATGCAGCTATGTAATTGTCTGAATGCATTCAGTATATTGCAATCTGGATTCCAAATCGCCATTTGTATATTTGCACTACACTATTAACAGCAATCATATCTATATTTAGCCTTTCTAGAAAAACTTAAACTTAACCCATTGAGTACTCTGGATAATCATGACAATCTTCTTGACCAGTATCTATAGGTAAGTAATGTTAAAAATAACTGCTACTTTGAATTCCGGAAATAAAAGTGAGAACTGCAAGAATGTGAAGATGTTCTAAAAAATAACTGTGACCATGCTCAATTTTCCATAACTGTTCCGTTCGGCTGTGCAGTAAATATTGGAGACACAATAGATGATCTGACATCCTTTCAAATAATTACTTTACAGATAAAAGGGCATTTATTATTATTCCTGTTTATTATCCTAGACAGAAAGAAGGAACATGCAGTCTCCCTCATACAAGTTATCTCAGCCAAAATTGATAAAGTCCTCTGCATCTACAAGCATTCAGCCATCACTTTTTTGTATTGAACCCTTACCATTTGATGCAGCCAAAGTTATGGCTCTCAAAGAGAGAAACTAATATAGTGGACAAAGAAATATTTGTAATGAACTACTGAGCCAAACTAACAGTATTGCTTTATGTAAAGTGTATTGTGTCCAATGTGAGCAACCAGGCAACACAAAAAGGAGCTTTCAAGTGAGCTCTTTAAGGTACACAAATGTTATTAAGTCTTTGCCAACAAGGATGTGGTTTCACCAACTGTGGTTTCACCTACAGTACAGAACACGATCACCCAGGTCATGTAGTCGGTGATAAGGAAGAGACATTGCAGGAAACCGAGTTAAGAAGTAGGCCCAATTTAGGGGTGTGGGTCTCTGAGACTTGTAATGGAGTGCATGAGCTGACAAACAATTCCCCAATGGGGGATATCTTTTTTAATAAATAAACTAGTGCCATCACAGCCCCCCTTGCCCAAAAATCTGTGGCCTATAGCAGTACAGAGCACGTTAACCCTGGTCATCTAGTGGCAGGTAAGGAAGATACATTGCAGGAAACCGAGTTAAGAAGTAGGCCCAATGTAGAGGTGTGGGTCTCTGAGACTTGTAATGGAGTGCATGGCCTGACAAGCATTTACCCAATGGGGGTAATTTTTTAATAAATAAACTAGTGCCATGACAACCCCCTTGCCCAAAATTCAGTGGCCTATAACAGTACAGAGCACGTTAACCCTGGTAATCTAGTGGCAGGTAAGGAAGAGACATTGCAGGAAACCGAGATAAGAAGTAGGCCCAATGAAGGGGTGTGGGTCTCTGAGACTTGTAATGGAGTGCATGAGCTGACAAACAATTCCCCAATGGGGGGTATCTTTTTGAATAAATAAACTAGTGCCATCACAGCCCCCCTTGCCCCCAAATCAGTGGCCTATAGCAGTACAGAGCATGTTAACCCTGGTCATCTAGTGGCAGGTAAGGAAGAGACATTGCAGGTTAAGAAGTAGGCCCAATGTAGAGGTGTGGGTCTCTGAGACTTGTAATGGAGTGCATGGCCTGACAAGCATTTACCCATGGGGGAAAATTTGTTTAAAATTTTTTCATGGGGATCATAGACACCCTTGCGCAAAAATTGGACTGCCTGTAGCAGCACAGAAGACGTTAAGCCTGGTGATCTAGTGGTGGAGAATGAGGAGACATAAAGATAAATCATAATGAAATAAAACAAATACATAAAAAATGTGAATCCACGATGAAAGTAAATAACAAAAGGGAGGGATGAACACAGGTTCATAGAGTTGAAGCCAGAATGTGTCCAACGAGATATGTTTGTCCCTAACAACAGCTCAGAGACAGGGCTATAAATAAAAATATAATATTAAAGTCTTTGAATTATTTTCTATTGCAGAGGTATACACTACCTCATTAGAGGACTGTCCAGAGATAGGGAAAATGGAAAATATAAGAATAAATGGGAATAATAGACGTACATCTCTTTTTTATGACATTTCCCCCTGTGGGAGTAACAATTGTTTTGGTTTCCAATTATTAATGGGCATCATAAAAACACCCTTGCACAAAAAAATTATGACTTTGGCATCCTGGAATCCGTTCACCCTGGTGTTCTACTGGTTGTGGATGATGAGGATGAGGATAAGGATGAGGATAACAACAAACAGATCAAATCTGGAAGCGTATACCCATGTTTGGTTGTGAAGAGGAGCATGAGAATACATCTCCCCAGAAAAGAGAATGTATTAGAGGTTATGTTTCGCTGTTTTCACTTGGATGGGTACAGAAGTCTTTCCCAATCCAGCCCTTGTTCATTTTTATAAGAGTCAGCCTGTCAGCATTTTCAGTTGACAGGTGGATGTGGAGCGCCCCCAGATGCAGGGCCGCGGGGTACTCGGTACCGGGCCTCTCTGTCTCAGTTCTGGGGTTGTCACGGTGGCTAGACCCGGTCCGTGACCCTGCTAAGGGGCGTCCAATGAAAGTTGTAGGTGGTGGTGCGTGGTGCAGGTCGCGATGAATAACGAGGACACAGGGTTGCAGTCTCTTTACCTCTTTACTGAAGGCTACAAGATCATCAATCCAGAGTACGGTTAACAGGGCTGTCTGAGACCGGCCGGTCCGATGGCCCCTCCAGAGTTCCCTTTGCAGGTGGAAATCTGTGCCTACCTTCTAGCGCCTGTGTGTTGTAGTACTTCCCTGCTGAGCACCATGGGATAGTCCTCACAACTGTTGTGTCTGTTTCTGATGTTCTTTCCCACAACTTATGTCTGTTCTGATGTTCTTCTCCGTCCCCCAGATGATATGGATAGGACGCACCCGTATGACGGGTAGGCCTGGAGTTCTTCCGGGACCCTAGTGACGCCCCTCTCCCACAGTTGCCCCCTATGTCTGCTTAGGTGATTTAGGTGAGACAGCCAACCTATAATTAACTGTCCTGCCGTTGGTTTGGAGTAATGCTTGGAGCCCAATACTTCCTCGGCGTTCTGGCCACCGGCTACGCGCCTCAGTAGGATGTTGCCTCGATCTTACAGCATGACTCCTACTGGTGTTATCTCCTTTTTTTTGCTTTGATCTCGTTTCTCACTCTCCACAATAAACCTCGCTTCTTGTCCTTTCTTGAGATACCGCCACGATGTAGTGCAGGCGCGGTTCCTTAACGTTCTGTCCTTTTCGCTAGGCCTCTGTCAGGATCCCACCCATGACAGGGACCCCCCTGAATCTTCCCCTGCAACACCCTCTGCCACAGGATGTTGCCTGGTTCTAACCCAGTCAGCTTCTCTCTAACTTTCTATCCAACCCCCAGTTTTAGCAGATTGTGAGGAGTGGCCTAATACATAGCACCCTTAGCTCCCCCTGGAGGCCAGACTATGAAGTGTATTGGTGTCTGTGATACCTGGTCAGGTGAACTCCTTAAGTGCCATCAGACGTACCATCACTCCCCTTAGCGGCGGAGCATCGGTACTGCAACGACCAGGACTCTGGGGCGCTGCAGATGCGCTTATCTGTTATAATTCCACCAGCAGCACTAAAAACCCGTTCTGACAGAATGCTAGCAGCAGAGCAGGCCAGGACCTCCCAGGCATAGAAAGCCAGTTCATGCCACATGTCCAGCTTGGATACCCAATAATTAAAAGGCACAGAGGAATCCCGGAGGACGTTTGTACGATCTGCAAGGTACTCCCTCAGCATCTTCCCAAACATTGCACTTCTTGTGACAGCACCCCTTGCCTCTGTACCGCCACGATGGAAGTGTCTGAGAAAACTGTCCCAAAACTTTGCCATTGTTCCACTGTCTGAGCTGGATTGTACTTCTGTCTCTCTCACTTGGACTCCTTGGTTGTACAACATACTGTGACGTCTGCTGCCAGCGTTCCCACATGGGAATTTTCTAAGTAATTCCGCTACAAAGGCCCTCTGGTGCTGCAACATTTTAGTAAACCTCTCTGCCTCTGGCAGAAGAGACTGAAAGTTCTCCTTGTAGCGTGGGTCTAGAAGTGTCACCAATCAGTAATGAGTGTCACCAAAAATGTTTATAATGCGAGGGTCACGTGAAACGCAGCGCAACATAAAGTCAGCCATGCGTGCCAGACTGCTAACAGGCAAGACTTCCGTGTCCTCACCAACAAGACGATTGACCATGCTGTCCTCATCCTCATCCTCATCCTCCTGCTCCCTGTCCTCAGGCCATCCCCGCTGAACAGACGGTATGACAGCTGTGCTTGTAGTACCATCCATAGCTCATGAAAGTAGCTCCTGTTCTTTCTTCTCCTCCTCATTGCCTACCAATCCAAGTTGGGAAGACATGAGACTGGGCTGAGTGTAATCCCCCTGTATGGTTCCTTGATTCATGTCCTCGTGCTCTGCCTGCAATGCATCCTCTTTAATTGTGAGCAGAGAGGTTTTCAGAATGCTGAGAAGTGGGATGGTGACGCTAATTATGGCATCATCGCTGCTCACCATCTTGGTGTAGTCCTCAAAGTTTTGTAGGATGGTGCATATGTCTGACATCCATTTCCACTCCCGAGGTCTTATGGGTGGAGTCTGAACTGAATATTGATGGCCTTGTTGATGTTGGTAATCAATAACTGCCCTCTTCTGTTCACAAATCCTTTCCAACATATGCAGCGTAGAGTTCCAGCGCATGGGGACATCACACACCAGTTGGTGAGCCGAAAGCTGCAAATGCTACTGAAGCACGGCAAGGGCGGCTGAAGCTGTAGCTGACTTTCTAAAATGGGCAGACAGACAGCATACTTTCACTAGCAGATCTGGCAGCTCCGGGTAGCTTTTCAGAAAATGTTGAACCACGAGGTTAAGCACATGGGCCAAGCAAGGTACGTGTGTGAGCTCACCTTGCCTCAGAGCCGCCACCAGGTTCCGGCCATTGTCACACACGACCATGCCTGGCTGTAGGTTCAGCAGTGTCATCCAAATATCTGACTGCTCTTTCAGTGCTGTCCACAACTCTTAAGCATTGTGCGGTTTGTCACCTATGCAGATCAGCTTCAGCACAGCCTGTTGCCGCTTGGCTGAGGCAGTGCTGCAGTGCTTCCAGCTTTTGACTGATGTGTTGATTTCAGAGATGGAGACTGAAGAGGAGGAGGAGGTGCAGGAGCTGTAGACTGTGGGGGCAACCCTGATTGACATAGGGCCGGCAATCCTCGGCATGGGGAGGATGTGTTCCATTCCAAGGTCCGACTGGGTCCCGGCTTTCACTATGTTAACCCAGTGTGCCGTCAGTGAGATGTACCATCCCTGGAGAAATGTTAGAATTTAGGACTGTGGCCTGTGGGGCGTTGGCTGGGTATTTACGCTTGCGTTCCAATGACTGGAGTATAGACAACTGAAGGCTGTGCTGGGAAAAGGACATGGACGGGCTTGATGATGGCGCTGATTGACTGTGGGCAACAACAGGTGCAGGGCTAGAAGCATCTTCACATGCATGGTGGACTGGGATTGGCTTCTACGCAAAACAGTGGAAGAAGCAGTGGTGTCACCTGCAGACAGTGTTCCTGAAGCCTGTGGGTGCTTTGATGCCATATGTCTGATCATGCTGGTGGTGGTAAGGCTGGTAGTTTTTTTACCCTTGCTGGCGCGGGCATGGCGGGTGCTGCAAATGGCCTGTTTGGGGTTATCGGCAGAGTCTTTAAAAAATAACCAGACTCGGAAAGATCTAACAGTCGGAATGGCAACTTCCCTCATGTTGGTGTTATGGGGAATGGATGCACGCCTTGTCTGTGGCTACCACACTGCTTCTTCCTGCCTGTTGGGGTGATATGCCTCCTTCCCCATGTGTGCTGCTGTCCTTGCTCTGCATGTACTCCTGCTAGGTTGGGTCAGTCACTATGTCATCCACCACCTCATCTTCCACATCTGCACCCTGCTCCTCCTCCTGACTTTCTAGCAATTGTGTCTCATCATCGATCACCTCTTGTGACACTTTCCCACCATCGCTTTCGTGTGACCGGGGCTGGTCAAAGCTTTGGGCTTCGCTACGTGCTATCTGATCTGTCCCCACTTCAAGTTGACCGTCCAAGAGTCTGGAATCTTGAAATGGAAAACTGAACAGCTCTTCAGAGTGTCCAAGTGTGGGATCAGTTGTCTCAGGGCACTCGGCATGGTGGGAGGAAGGAGGATCAGGGTGGGGAATATCTGGGCCACACTCACGGCTACTCAGACTTGACCATGTGGAAGACGTGGTGGTGGTGGCTAAGTGACTGGAAGCATTATCCGCTATCCAACCAACAACCGTTTCACACTGCTTTGGCTTCAATAGTGGTGTACTGCGGTCCCCTAGAAACTGGGACAGGAAGGTCGAGCGAGAAGATGTGGGTCTTTGTTGTGGCCCACTTTCACCTTGGCCATGGCCTCATCCTCTGCATGCACCATGAGCATCACGTCCACTTCCCCATCCCTTGCCCCTTGCCTTGCCTATTTTAAATGGAATACTGCACTATTTCAAAAGCTCAGCACAAATGTATTTATTTGGAGCTAAATTATATCTAATCAGTATTCCTGCAAAGCTACAATTTTTCAAACACAAACACCAAGCCTCAGCCTGACATAACAGACTGTATTAATTTTTTTTTAGGGTTTTGAAGAATTTTTAAAATAAAAAAAAAGAGTGGAACAAGGCTAGCAGACAGAACTATGAAACTTATGCCTGTCAAGCTATGATTTTTCCAACACAGATACAACAGGCCTCAGGCTGACATAACAGACTGTACAAATTTTTTTTTTAGGGTTTTGTAGAATTTTTAAAATAAAAAAGATTGGAAGAAGGCTAGCAGACAGAACTATGAAATTTATGCCTGTCAAGCTATGATTTTTCCAACACAGGCACAACAGGCCTTAGCTTGACATAATAGACTGTATTATACTTTTTTAGTGTTTTGTAGAATTTTTAAAATAAAAAAAAGAACAAGGTTAGCAGACAGAACTATGAAAATTATGCCTGTCAAGCTGCGATTTTTTTCAACACAGATACAACAGGCTCAGCCTGACATAACAGACTGTATTAATTTTTTTTTTAGGGTTTTGTAAAAAATTTTAAATAAAAAAACAGAGTGTAGCAAAACTAACAGACAGAACTATGCTACGTATGCCTGCGGAAATACGATTTTTCAAAAACAGAACCACCAGCCCTCAGCCTGACATAACAGATTGTATTACATTTTTTTTGCTTTTTGCTGAATTAAAAAAACAAACAAACAGTGGCACAAGGCTAGCACACAGAACTATGCTATGTATGCCTGGGGAAATACGATTTTTCAAAAACAGAAACACCAGCCCTCAGCCTGACATAACAGACTGTATTAGTTTTTGTTTTGGCTTTTGGGTGAATTTATAAAAAAAAAATAAAAAATTGAACAAGGCTAGCACACAGAACTATGCTACGTATGCCTGACAAACTATGATTTTTAAACAGATACACCAGGCCTCAGTCTGACATAACAGACTGTATACATTTTTTGGGGGGGTTTTGGTGAATTTTTGTAAAAAAACAAACAAACAAAAAACTGCAGCTAGGGTGACCAGTACCGTGATACTCAGGCGAGTGACGAGTAGTGGCGAGCGCGTTCGTTGTCTTTTGTTTACTTAATTTGTGTTTTGTTAATTGATCTAATTGAACTATTAACACCTCTGTTTTTAACCCTTTCTCTGACATTAGACTTACTATTCCATCCATGTGACCTGGGACTTACTTCCCATGGACGGAATAGTATGTTATAGCAATCGGCCGCGCACATGGGTGGTTTGCAGCTGATCGCAGCCGGGTGTCAGCTGACACAGACCACTCCCGGCACTTTAATCCCCGGTATACTGTGATCAAACATGATCGCAGCATTCTGGAAGCAGGCTGAGGGCTGACAGCCCCTCTGCCTTTGGTTCGGAGACCCCGCGGCTTGACACCGGGTCCCGATCGCTGTGACATGCGCAATGCATGTCAGGAAGTCTCTCAGGTCACTGTGCACGGATTGCAGTGCTGACAGCTACTATAGCATGCAGAGGCTGTTTCATCTGCATACTATAGAAGCGATCAGCCTGCAAAAAATGATTGTCGCATTGTGTGACAAAGTGTAAAAGATAGAATGAAGTAAAAAATATTTTAATAATTTATTATTAAAATTATTATTTAGTATTGAAAAAATAATAATAAAAAAAATCTATATTTATTCTATCATTAAATACATATTTGAATTAAAAAAATATAAACAATAAAAGTACATATATTTGGTATCCCCGCATCTGACTGCTGTTGGCTAGAGGAGGATTTCTAGAAAGCTTTTCAAAATGATTGAGAGGGATTGGTGGAGATGTGGAAGGGGCGTTTATAGGGGCGGGTTTAGGGGTAGTTGGTGGAAAAGTGCCAGAATATTCTCACTTGCTTTGAAGAAATATGAGAGAAAGCAAGCTGAGAGGAAACACCGAGATTTACCTCATGGAGTCTGTGTAGGCTATCATGGATAGGTTCTGGGACGCGGCTCGTTCCAGATGGGGAGGTTGGCAGGAGGAGCAAATATCTTCTATCCTGGGTGCCTCAGGGTCACGGGAGTGGAGCAGGAGGGGCAGGATGACAAGGCCCCAAAGAGATTGTCACCAGATATTGTGGCTCACAGCAGGCGCAGGCTCCGGAGCCCCGCCGAGGACCCTGCGGAAAGTGGGCGCGGTCTGAGGGCAGAGGAGTCGGAGAGGAGCACACGCCAGACCGGAAGTGTGTCCCACCTTGGGGCTGCAGGCCGCAATGGATGTGCGGCTGAGGCAGGAAGAGCAGGCCGCACCTTCTCGGCGGCCTGCACGGTTGGTGTCACGGGACCGCAGCGGTGGCCGTAGAGGCGTTGATCTGCGTTGGGGTCCTGGCAACATGGCGGCGGAGGAGGAACTGCAGCCTTGCAGCTCTGGGCACATCAGCTGTTGTGAACTCTATTTTTGGGCTCCCTCTAGTGGTCACAAGCGGTACTGTGTAGTGTTGTCTTTCTGCAGGTTGGCTGCATCAGCTGGTTCGTTATCCTTGGTTGGTTTCCTATTTAGCTCACCTGGAGACTCAGTTCCTTGCCTGCAATCAATGTATTCAGTGCTCTTTAGATTCCTTGTGTCTACCTTGCTCCCAGTCTCTCCAAGACAAGCTAAGTTTTTGTTTGATCATTTTTTGATTATCAGTGTTCATTATGTTTTTAGTCAAGCTCGCTAAAATGTGATTTCCTCGCTTGCTGGTTGCTCTAGGGGACTGAGGTTCTCCCCCCACACCGTTAGTTGGTGTGGGGGTTCTTGAAATCTCAGAGTGGATATTTTGTAAGGGTTTTTTACTGACCGCATAGATTCCCTTTTCTATTTTCTGCTATCTAGTATTAGTGGGCCTCATTTGCTGAATCTGCTTTCACCCCTGTGTATGTGCCTTCCTCTTACCTCACCGTTATTATCTGTTGGGGGCTTCTATATCTTTGGGGATTATTTCTCTGGAGGCAAGAGAGGTCTTTTCTTTCTCTCTAGGGGTAGTTAGTTCCTCAGGCTGGCTCGAGACGTCTAGGATTTTTAGGCACGTTCACCGGCTACTTCTAGTGTGTTTGGATAGGTTCAGATTTGCGGTCAGTCCAGTTTGCCACCTCCCTAGAGCTTGTCCTATGTTTGTTACTTAGCTGGAGTAATTTGTGATCCTCAACCACTAAGGATCATAACAGTATAGCAGGCCAAAAAGTGTTTAATGCATCGCAGAAGTGGGATAAAAAGAAGACCTGAGTACATTTTTTTTTTTTCCTCCCGCTTTTCCTTTGCTGCAGTCTGTTTAGCTTCTTTCATCCCCTTGAACTCTGGGTGGTTTTGAGCTCAGCTGCAGACATGAATGTTCAGACTCTGACTTCTAGTGTGGATCATCTTACTGCACGGGTGCAAAGTATTCAGGATTTTGTTATTCGTAGCCCTATGTCAGAACCAAAGATACCCATTCCTGAGTTGTTTTCTGGAGATAGATCTAGGTTTCAAAATTTTAAGAATAATTGTAAGTTATTTCTATCTCTGAGACCTCGTTCCTCTGGTGATTCCGCTCAGCAAGTTAAAATTGTTATCTCCTTGTTGCGTGGCGACCCTCAAGATTGGGCTTTCTCTCTGGCGCCAGGAGATCCTGCATTGCTTAATGTAGATGCATTTTTTCTGGCTCTTGGACTGCTTTATGAGGAGCCTAATCTTGAGAATCAGGCAGAAAAAGCATTGCTGGCTATCTCTCAAGGTCAGGATGAAGCAGAGGTGTATTGTCAAAAATTTCGGAAATGGTCTGTGCTTACTCAATGGAATGAGTGTGCCCTGGCTGCAAATTTCAGAGAAGGTCTTTCTGAGGCCGTTAAGAATGTTATGGTGGGGTTTCCCACCCCTACAAGTCTGAGTGATTCTATGGCTTTAGCCATTCAGGTTGATCGGCGTTTGCGGGAGCGCAAATCTGCTCATCCTTTGGCGGTATTTCCTGGACAGAGACCTGAGTCTATGCAATGTGACCGAACTCTGACCAGAATTGAGCGACAAAGTCATAGACGTCAAAATGGGTTGTGCTTTTACTGTGGTGATTCTACTCATGTTATCTCAGCATGCTCTAAACGCTTAAAAAAAAATCGCTAAACCTGTCACCATTGGTACTATACAGCCTAAATTTATTTTGTCTGTTACTTTGATTTGTTCTTTGTCGTCCTACCCGGTTATGGCTTTTGTGGATTCGGGTGCTGCCCTGAATCTGATGGATTTGTCGTTTGCCAGGCGCTGTGGTTCTGTCCTGGAGCCTTTGGAATTTCCTATTCCTCTGAGGGGAATTGATGCTACGCCATTGGCTGAGAATAAGCCTCAGTATTGGACGCAAATGACCATGTGCATGACTCCCGTACATCAGGAGGTGATTCGCTTTCTCGTTCTGCATAATTTGCATGATGTTGTCGTTTTGGGTCTGCCATGGCTGCAAGCTCATAATCCAGTTTTAGATTGGAAAGCTATGTCTGTGTCAAGTTGGGGTTGTCAGGGAATTCATGGCGATACTCCGTTGGTGTCTATTGCTTCTTCCACTCCTTCTGAGGTCCCGGAGTTTTTGTCTGGCTACCAGGATGTATTTGATGAGCCCAGGTCCAGTGCCCTGCCCCCTCATAGGGATTGTGACTGTGCTATAAATTTAATTCCTGGTAGTAAATTCCCTAAGGGACGACTTTTTAATTTGTCTATACCAGAGCATGCCGTGATGCGGAGTTATATAAAGGAGTCTTTGGAGAAGGGACATATTCGCCCATCCTCTTCCCCTCTTGGTGCAGGATTTTTTTTTGTGGCCAAGAAGGACGGTTCTTTGAGACCTTGTATAGATTATCGTCTTCTGAATAAAATTACAGTCAAATTTCAGTATCCTTTGCCACTATTGTCTGATTTGTTTGCTCGGATTAAGGGTGCCAGTTGGTTCACCAAGATAGATCTCCGTGGTGCGTATAACCTTGTGCGCATTAAGCAGGGAGATGAATGGAAAACAGCATTTAATACGCCCGAAGGCCATTTTGAGTACTTGGTGATGCCTTTTGGACTCTCTAATGCTCCTTCTGTGTTTCAGTCCTTCATGCATGACATCTTCCGAGAATATCTGGATAAATTTATGATTGTTTATTTGGATGACATTTTGGTCTTTTCTGATGATTGGGAGTCCCATGTGAAGCAGGTCAGAATGGTGTTTCAGGTCCTGCGTGCTAATGCTTTATTTGTGAAGGGCTCAAAATGCCTCTTCGGAGTACAGAAGGTCTCCTTTTTGGGTTTTATTTTTTCTCCTTCCACTGTGGAGATGGACCCAGTCAAGGTCCAGGCTATTCATGACTGGACTCAGCCCACGTCTGTTAAGAGTCTTCAGAAGTTCTTGGGTTTTGCTAATTTTTACCGTCGTTTCATCGCTAATTTTTCTAGCGTGGTTAAACCTTTGACGGATTTGACCAAGAAGGGTTCTGATGTGACTAATTGGTCTCCTGCGGCCGTGGAGGCCTTTCGGGAGCTGAAGCACCGGTTTTCTTCAGCTCCAGTCTTATGTCAGCCAGATGTCTCTCTTCCCTTCCAGGTCGAGGTTGATGCTTCTGAGATTGGAGCAGGGGCTGTCTTGTCGCAGAGAAGCTCTGATGGCTCTGTGATGAAGCCATGTGCTTTCTTTTCAAGAAAGTTTTCGCCTGCCGAGCGGAATTATGATGTTGGTAATCGGGAGTTGTTGGCTATGAAGTGGGCATTTGAGGAGTGGCGACATTGGCTCGAAGGAGCTAAACATCGTGTGGTGGTCTTGACTGATCACAAAAATCTGATTTACCTTGAATCTGCCAAGCGCCTAAATCCTAGACAGGCTCGTTGGTCGTTGTTTTTCTCCCGTTTCAACTTCGTGGTCTCATACCTGCCTGGTTCGAAGAACGTGAAAGCTGATGCACTTTCTAGGAGTTTTGTTCTAGGAGTTTTCTGAGCCGGCTGGTATTCTCAGAGAGGGAGTGATTTTGTCTGCCATTTCCCCAGATTTGCGACGAGTGCTGCAGAAATTTCAGGCGGATAGACCTGACCGTTGTCCACCAGAGAGACTGTTTGTCCCGGATAGATGGACCAGCAGAGTTATTTCCGAGGTTCATTCTTCGGTGTTGGCGGGTCATCCTGGGATTTTTGGTACCAGAGATTTGGTGGCTAGGTCCTTCTGGTGGCCTTCCTTGTCGCGGGATGTGCGTTCCTTTGTGCAGTCTTGTGAGATTTGTGCTCGGGCTAAGCCTTGCTGTTCTCGTGCCAGTGGTTTGCTTTTGCCTTTGCCTGTTCCGAAAAGGCCTTGGACGCACATTTCCATGGATTTTATTTCGGATCTTCCAGTATCTCAGAAAATGTCTGTCATCTGGGTGGTGTGTGATCGTTTTTCCAAGATGGTCCATTTGGTGCCCTTGCCTAAGTTGCCTTCTTCCTCCGATTTGGTTCCTCTATTTTTTCAGAATGTGGTTCGCTTGCACGGCATTCCTGAAAATATTGTGTCTGATAGAGGATCCCAGTTTGTGTCCAGGTTTTGGCGGACTTTTTGTGCCAAGATGGGCATTGATTTGTCTTTTTCGTCGGCCTTCCATCCTCAGACTAATGGCCAAACCGAGCGAACTAATCAGACGTTGGAAACTTATTTGAGATGTTTTGTTTCTGCTGATCAGGATGATTGGGTGACTTTTTTGCCTTTGGCCGAGTTTGCCCTTAATAATCGGGCTAGTTCTGCTACTTTGGTTTCACCTTTTTTCTGCAATTCTGGTTTCCATCCTCGTTTTTCCTCGGGTCAGGTTGAGTCTTCTGACTGTCCTGGGGTGGATTCTGTGGTGGATAGGTTGCAGCAGATTTGGAACCATGTGGTGGACAATTTGAGGTTGTCACAGGAGAAGGCTCAGCGCTTTGCCAACCGCCGCCGCGGTGTGGGTCCCTGACTTCGTGTTGGGGATTTGGTGTGGCTGTCTTCTCGGTATGTTCCTATGAAGGTCTCCTCTCCTAAATTCAAGCCTCGCTTCATCGGTCCTTATAAGATCTTGGAAATCCTTAACCCGGTCTCTTTTCGTTTGGATCTCCCAGCATCGTTTGCCATTCATAATGTGTTCCATAGGTCTTTGTTGCGGAGGTATGTGGTACCTGTGGTTCCTTCTGTTGAGCCTCCTGCTCCGGTGCTGGTCGAGGGCGAATTGGAGTACGTGGTGGAGAAGATTTTGGATTCTCGTATCTCTATCTCAGTATTTGGTTAAGTGGAAGGGCTATGGTCAGGAGGATAATTCCTGGGTTGTCGCCTCTGATGTTCATGCGGCCGATTTGGTTCGTGCCTTCCACGCGGCTCATCCTGATCGCCCTGGGGGTTTTGATGAGGGTTCGGTGACCCCTCCTCAAGGGGGGGGTACTGTTGTGAACTCTATTTTTGGGCTCCCTCTAGTGGTCACAAGCGGTACTGTGTAGTGTTGTCTTTCTGCAGGTTGGCTGCATCAGCTGGTTCGTTATCCTTGGTTGGTTTCCTATTTAGCTCACCTGGAGACTCAGTTCCTTGCCTGCTATCAATGTATTCAGTGCTCTTCAGATTCCTTGTGTCTACCTTGCTCCCAGTCTCTCCAAGACAAGCTAAGTTTTTGTTTGATCATTTTTTGATTATCAGTGTTCATTATGTTTTTAGTCCAGCTCGCTAAAATGTGATTTCCTTGCTTGCTGGTTGCTCTAGGGGACTGAGGTTCTCCCCCCGCACCGTTAGTTGGTGTGGGGGTTCTTGAAATCTCAGAGTGGATATTTTGTAAGGGTTTTTTACTGACCGCATAGATTCCTTTTTCTATTTTCTGCTATCTAGTATTAGTGGGCCTCATTTGCTGAATCTGCTTTCACCCCTGTGTATGTGCCTTCCTCTTACCTCACCGTTATTATCTGTTGGGGGCTTCTATATCTTTGGGGATTATTTCTCTGGAGGCAAGAGAGGTCTTTTCTTTCTCTCTAGGGGTAGTTAGTTCCTCAGGCTGGCTCGAGACGTCTAGGATTTTTAGGCACGTTCACCGGCTACTTCTAGTGTGTTTGGATAGGTTCAGATTTGCAGTCAGTCCAGTTTGCCACCTCCCTAGAGCTTGTCCTATGTTTGTTACTTAGCTGGAGTAATTTGTGATCCTCAACCACTAAGGATCATAACAATCAGCATACCGGAGGACAATTCAGCAGGTACACCGAGTGGCGTGGGGCCCGGGATGCTTATGGGACGCAGCACCAGGGGCGGGCTATCGGCGGGCAGGCAGCAGCTGATGGAACCCCTGCTGTCTGGCTCAGGGCATTGTGACCTGGCAGAAGGATCGATGGGCAGTGACCGAGGGCTGCCTGGCAGATCAAGTCGCTGTTTATTGGATCAGTCCGTCGGTCATGGACTACGCACCCCGTTACGGTCACAATCTAGGAGACGGTCAGCAGAGCACAGCATTTACAGGGCACCGGTCCCCCTGATGACGTGGAGGTCAGGGGTGCGAGAGTGGGGCCTCAAGGAGAAGTGGAATCCGAGTCGGGCAGCGACCACCGGGAAGATGCAAAGCGTCTGGAATCTGGATTTACAGCTGGTGGGGACACAGCACCTGTACAGCTTGGTGAGCATGATTTTATGTGTGATTTGTCGCCCGCAGGGGCTCTGTTACAACATGTTGTGGGTAGTCAGGCCTCACGGTCGGAGGGACGGCAGTTGGCTGGCTCTAGCGGGGACGGGGGCCTTCGCGAGATTTTGCTTAGTATGGCACAGGTTTTGCAAAGATTGGAGAGTGGGGCACAGGGTACTGCGGGGACGACACCAGTAGGGGCATGGTTGCCAGGGGTAACTTGTGGTTGCAGGTCACAAGCGAGTCACCAGTATGGGTTGTAGGAGAGTGGGCCTCTGTTTCTGGCATATCGGTATCTGTACAAACTGAAAAAAAAAAGGGGAGGTGATTAAGTTGGACGATCGAGCAAAGGGCGAAGTACTGTATATGTGTGTTTTGAGGGCCCCTTGGGAGCCCATTTGAATAAAGAGGTAAAGGAGAAAATTTGGCAGGATGAATATGTGGAAATATTCTCCCTTCTTCCATTGGAGAAGTTTAATTTAGAGAAAGGAAAGAAGAATGATAGTAAAAAAGAGGAGGAAGAAAAGCGGCGGTGGCGGCTGATTCCACAGACATTTGTTAATTGGTTGCAGGCTTTTGCGATTTTGGCTAGTGTTATTGGAGAAAAATTTCCTGAAAATTGTTCAGGTCTGTTCTGCTATCTGGATGCGATTGGAGAGGCACACCGTACGTACGGTGTTATGGCGTGACTGCGCTACGACGAGCAATTTAGGCAGAGGAAGGCAGTAAGACCCGACATTAAATGGGATCAAAAGGATATTTGGCTTTGGCTGAAGGTTATGGCTCCAGTCCGATATGGGCAGTCCTTTTACGGGAGCAGCCAGCAAGCAGGGCATGGAAGTGGTGGTCAAGGGGTACAAGGATCGTAAGAAAAGTCCGGAACGTGCTGGCAATTCAATGATGGCCAGTGCAAGTATGGTAGTAACTGTAAGTTCAAGCATGTATGCTCCTTTTGTAATGGGAGCTCCCATGGAGCTGCAAAATGTTTTAAAAAAAACAAAGGGTAAGCCCTCAGTGGGTGCCGGTCATGGGGGTGACACCAGTGAGGCTTCCAAAGATGGTCCCCTTTCTAAATAGGAACCTGGACCAGGAGAATGCTAGGGTCATTTGTAGTGGTTTTGCGGAAGGTTTTCGAATTCCTCCCCCTAACCACACGGTTCCTTTTTCTGTCAAAAATTTGAGGTCGGCAGATGTGCATTCGGAGATTGCTACTGTGAAATTGAAAAAGGAGGTTGAATTGGGTAGGATGGCAGGTCCATTTTTGTCTTTGCCTGTTGCAGGGATGATTGTTTCTCCATTAGGAGTTGTGCCAAAGAAAGAACCAAATAAGTTTAGATTGATTCAACATTTGTCGTATCCGAAGGGTCGGTCGGTTAATGATGGCATCGCACAGGAGTTATGTTCAGTGGAATGCACATCGTTTGATACGGCAGTGCGATTGGTTCGAAAATACGGGACTGGTGCTTTGTTGGCAAAAAACAATATTGAATTGGCTTTTAGGTTACTTCCTGTTCACCAAGACAGTATTCCGTTGTTAGGTTGCTTTTGGAAGGGTGGGTACTATTTGGATATATGTTTGCCGATGGGTAGCACAATTTCATGTTCTTTGTTTGAAACGTTCAGTACCTTTTTAGAGTGGGTGGTTAGGGATGTTGCTGGCGTCCAGTCCGTTATTCACTATTTGGATGACTATTTATTTATAGGTCCATCAGATTCGGTTTTGTGTAGGAATACTTTGGTCACCATGGAATGGGTGGTGGCGCTTTTTGGCGTGCCTTTGGCTAGAGAAAAAACTGAGGGCCTGGACACGGTGTTAAGCTTGCTTGGAATTTTTATTGATTCAGAGAGAATGGAATGTCGGCTACCGGACGATAAATTGTTGTTATTGAAACAGAAATTGAATAGGGTTAGAAAACTGCCCAAATTGACGTTGAAGGAGTTGCAGTCGTTGCTAGGTCGGTTAAATTTCACGTGCAGGATCATACCAATGGGTAGAATTATTTGCCGGAGGCTGGCTAGTGCGACAGCTGGAGTGCATGCAGCACACCATTTTGTCCATTTGAAAAAGGAGCACAGGGAAGATTTAATTGTGTGGCAATGCTTTCTGTAAAATTATAATGGACGGTCGTTGATTCAGCATAAGATTTTGAGTAATTTTGACTGTGAAATCTACACGGACGCAGCAGGTGGTGTCGGTTACGGAGCCTATTGTAAAGGGAGGTGGAGTGTCGGAAGATGGCCAGAGGAGTTGTTTCCGATTGTGGTAGCATTTTTCATTTTGGACGAATTGTTCGTGCATGGTGTCGATAATTAATAGCTTGTCGGCATCATCCCCCCAGTGATTAAGTTGGTGCGGGAATTAGTTGTACGGTGCCTTGAACTGAATGCTTGAATTTCTGTGGTGCATGTGCCAGGTGTTAAAAACTCTATAGCGGATGCTTTATCTCGTTTTCAATGGAACAGGTTCCGGGAATTGGTGCCAGAAGCGGAGGCTTCGGGAGAAGAATGCCCTTTATGCTTATGGCAAGTGATTACTGACGAGCAGGACGACTGACTCGTGATTCCGTTGCGCACCAGACCTGGGCATCTTACGAGGAATCGTGGAGTGTTTGGCAAGGTTGGCTGTTGCAGTGGGGAGCGGTTGAGTCTGAAGGGGATAAAGTACAGGCTTTGTTACAGTTAGTGGGTTGTGCGGCTGACAGTGGTTGGTCAGTTTCTAAAGTTAACAAATTTGTGGCGGGTTTGGCATTTGGTTTTAAGTTGGAGGGGTCTATAGATGTGACAAAATTTTGGGGGGTTAGACAGGCTTTAAAAGGTTTGCGAAGGGGCAATAAGAATTTTGATAAGCGCAGAATGATTTCATTCATCATGCTTGAATATTTTGGTGGTGTGTTGGAAAAGATTTCTGTTTCTACCTTCGAGGTCGTGTTGTTTAGCCTGGCTTTCTCTTTGGCATTTTTTTCAGCGTTGCGTATAGGCAAACTCGTGTCGCACAGCAGAGTTAGGGCGGGGGGTCTGATGGCAGAAGATGTGGAAATTCGAGCAGGGGCCATTGTGCTTTGGATCTGACCTTCAAAGACCGATCAATCGGGAAAGGGTAGGTGCGTGGTGCTTGGAAAAGTGAATGGGGCCCTGATGTGTCCTCTAATATGTCTTGAATCGTACTGGTGCTTGTGGTCAGGTAGGGCGGGCCCAATGCTGTGTCATGCAGGGGGGGGCATTCCTGTCCCGATTTAAATTTATTGCCATTTTGAATAAAGGGTTGCAAGAGTTGGGAGTGCCCCCTGAGATGTACGGTTCTCATTCTTTTAGGATTGGGTCTGCGTCAGAGGTTCGTAGTAGAGGTTTGGGGGCCGAGGCAATTCAGCGGATTGGTAGATGGCTCTCTGACCGTTATTTGACTTATGGTGGGGAGATGGGGCAGTGAGGGTTGTTTTTTCATGTGACTTGTTGTTGTGTCTTTTTCAGGTCACGTGCCTTTCTTAGCCTGGATTTTCGGACATTCGTTCGTGCATTGGAGGGCCATACGGGCCGACGTGAGGCCAGACGGTAGGCAATTAGGCTTTGGTAGAGATTAAGAGGTCATTCGTTGGTTAGGTTTTAGAGGCATGGTTTGGGGCAGGGTTTTAGTTGAATTTTTAAGAGCTTTTTGTTTGATAGAGCTCCGACACAGGGTCGTGCATATGGGCGGTAAAGACTTGGGAACTAAGCCGGTCAGAGAATTGATCAGGGATATTCGTTTTAATTTTTTAAGATTGTGGACGTCTTTTCCGGGAGTATTGACAGTTTGGTCGGATATTGTTCCTAGGAAGAAGTGGAGGGCGGCCAGATCATTTAAGGTGATCAATAGAGCAAGGGTTAAATTGAATAGGGCAATGTCGATTTTTATATCCAGGAATGGCGGCATAAGTGTGAGACATTTCGAATTGGAATCGGTGGTTGGTAATTTTTGGAGGGAAGATGGGGTGCATTTGAATGACATAGGGATTGATTTGTGGGCACTCGCAATACAGGAAAGTGTTGAGAGAGCATTCGTGGTGTTGGGGCACTCAAGAGCCTGAGGTGGTCAGGGCTGTTTGTGTTTGGCGGGGTTCTTGGAGTTGACGCTGATTCGTTGGGGAAGGAATTGTGAGAAAATTCCGGACAGTTTAAATGAGGTGGGAACGATCTGGCATTCGGCTATGGGCTCTGGATGGGGTATTACCCTGGGAGCTTTTGGTGGTTAGTCTTCCCTGAATGGGTTGTTTGGTGCCCTTGAGCTGGTGGTTTACGGCTGAGGGTAACATTGTGGTTGAAGTTCGTTGGTTATTGGCAAATATAAGCCAGATTTTTAGCTCCAAGAACCCTCCCCTCATGTTAGAGATTATATCAATTATTGATATGTATTTGTTATATGTCATTGTTTGCTAATAAACTGGCCGCTGTGGCCAATATTATCCAAAGAATTGATGAATAATGTTTTTATTTCAAGAGGTATAATATTTTAAGGTGTTGGTTGCGGAATGGGGTGTGTGTTAAGGGAAAAAACCCATATTTGCCATTCGCGGTCATGACCTGACCTATAAAACTTTGCCACTAGTTAACCCCTTTAGTGAACACTATAAAAAAAGGCAAAAAACAATTGTTTATCATCATACCGCTGAACAAAAAGTGGAATAACACGCAATCAAAAAGATGGATATAAATAAACACTGTACTGCTGAAAACGTCATCATGTCCCTCAAAAAACAAGCCCCCATACAGCTCCTTCAGCCGAAAAATAAAGAAGTTATAGCTCTCAGAATAAAGCCATGCAAAAATAATTATTTTTTATATAAAATATTTTTTATTGTACAAAAGTGCCAAAACATAAAAAATTATATAAATGAGGTAATCGTACTAACCCAAATAATAAAATTGCCTTATCAATTTTACCACATGTGGAACAGTATAAATGCCCCCCGCCCCCAAAGAAATTCATGAATTGCTTGCTTTTGTTCATTCTACCTCGGAATAAAAAGCGATCAAAAAATGTCGTGTGCCCAAAAATGGTACCAATAAAAACGACAACTCGTCGTGCAAAAAACAAGAACTCACATGACTCTGTGGACCCAAATATGGAAAAATTATAGCTCTCAAAATATCGTGATGCAAAAACAATTTTTTGCAATAAAAAGCGTCTTTTAGTGTGTGTCAGCAGCCAAGCAGAAAATCACGCTATAAGGTCTCTTTCACACGGCCTGATATTTCCGGTTACTGAAGATGTCAGTGTCTATGTGTGTAGTACTTGCGGCACATGTGTGGCATGCATGTGCCGCATCAGTACCACAAGGACGGGCACCAGGGAAGAAGCATTAAAGTAAGCACTGTTTCCTGGCACCAGGTGCTGAACACGGCTCTCATCATTCTCCCCTGCTCTGCCGGCGATCGGCACAAGCAGGGGAGAATGATGAGAGTTGTGTTCAGCACCAGGTGCCAGGGAACAGGCGCCGATGCGTGTCACATGGATGACATCCATGTGTGTTATGTATATGCACGTGTCCTGGATGTTTTGTGGCCAGTGCTAACATAAAAAATGGATACGTCAGCACGGTCCGTGGAATCACACCAACATATGCATAGTCCCATTCACTTGAATAGGCAAATAGCGCTCCGTTCCTCCCGAGTCTCTCAGCATGGCTACCCAATGGTATAAAATTCTGTGACACCCATGGTGTCAATATGATCACTGCACCCCTAGATGAATTCATAGAGAGGTGTAGTTCATAAAATGGGGTCACTTATGGGGGTTCTGCTGTTTGGGCATCTCATGGGCTCTTCCACTGAGTCATGGCACCTGCAAACCATAATAGTAAAATATGGCGCTCCGTCCCTTCTGAGCTCTGCCATGTGCCCAAACAGTGGTTTACCCGCACATATGGGGTATCAGCATACTCAGAACAAATTGCACAATAATTCTTGTAGTCCAATTTCTTCTGTTACCCTTGGGAAAATAAAAAAATGGGGGTGAAAAGATCATTTTTGATAAAAAATTATGATTTTTTATTTTTACGGCTCTACGTTATAAATTTCTGTGAAGCACTTGGAGGTTCAACATACCTACTACACATCTAGATAAGTTCCTTAGGTGGTCTAGTTTCCAAAATGGTTTCACTTTTAGGTAGTTTCCACTGTTTAGGCACATCAGGGGCTCTCTGAATGCGACATGGCAGCTGATCTTAATTGCAGCCAATTTTGCGTTGAAAAACTCAAACGGCGCTCCTTCCCTTCCGAGCTCTGCCATGTAGCCAAACAATGGTTTGCCTGCACATATTGGGTATCAGCGTACTGAGGACAAATTGCACAACAACTGTTGTGGTCCAATTTCTCCTGTTATCCTTGGGAAAAAAAAAAAATTGGGGCGAAAATATCATTTTTATGATTTTTTATTTTTACGGCTCTAAGTTCTAAACATCTGTGAAGCACTTGAGGGGTCAAAGTGCTCACCACACATTTAGATAAGTTACTTAGGGGGTCTAGTTTCCAAAATAGTGTCACTTGTGGGGGGTTTCCACTGTTTAGGCACATCAGGGGCTCTCCAAACGCGACATGGCATTCGATCTTAATTCCAGCCAATTTAACGTTGAAAAAGTCAAACAGCGCTCCTTCCCTTCCAAGCTCTGCCATGCGCCCAAACAGTAGTATTCCCCTACATATGGTGTATCGGTGTACTCAGGAGAAATTACACAACAACTTTTGGGGTCCAATTTCTCCTGTTACCCTTGGTAAAATAAGAAAAATTGGATCTGAAGTAAATTGTTTGTGAAAAAAAGGTAAATGTCCATTTTTTTTTTAAACATTCCAAAAATTTATGTGAAGCACCTGAAGGATTAATAAACTTCTTGAATGTGGTTTTGCGCACCTTCAGGGGTGCAGTTTTTAGAATGGTGTCACTTTTGGGTATTCTCTATCATATAGACCCCTCAAAGTGACTTCAAATGTGATGTAGTCCTTAAAAAAAATGGTGTTGTAAAAATGAGAAATCGTTGGTCAACTTTTAACCCTTATAACTTCCTAACAAAAAATTTTTTGTTTGCGGGAAATGTTACTTATTAAGTATTTTGTGTGACATTCTCTGTGATTTAAGGACATGAAAAACCAAAGTTGGAAAACTGCAAAATTTGTAAAATTTTTGCCAAATATCCCTTTTTTCCCAAATAAATGCAGGTAATATCAAAATTTTTTACCACTATCATGAAGTACAATATGTCAAAAGAAAACATGTCAGAATCACAGGGATCCATGTTAGCGTTCCAGAGTTATTACCTCATAAAGGGACAGTGGTCAGAATTATAAAAATTGGCCTGGTCATTAACATGCAAACCACCCTCGGGGGTAAAGGGGTTAAAGCATTTTTACTTTACAGCACTTTTTCCCACACCTACCAAAAATCTTTGCACAATACCATTTATATGTTTAGCTGCAGCAAATCAAGTTTTCTTTTCTTTGACTGTACTGAAATAGAGTGTGCAACTTTCCAGTGAATGGCATAATGGAACACCAACACCATAGAGAAGGCAATTTTACAGGTTATAATGGATAACTGAAAGGTTGTGTTGAAAAAAGACCCATTAAAATATTCATACTCTAACATCCTGATGATCGTAGTAGAAATCTATGATCTGGGAGATAATCAAAATTAGTTACATTGCTCGAAAAAAAGCAAAACCGCATAATATGCTAAATCCAACTATGTGTTTTAATGGTCTGTTTTGGTGGTATCTAAACTTTTTTGATTATGAATGATTTTTTTACACTTGCATGCTACAATGAACTTCACACCCTAATATTGTCTCCAATGGCCTCTTTATTATATTTGAAGATCCCAAACTGAATGGAGACGTGGCCAAAGCAGCGTTGGCAAATGAAGACTGTCCTCACATAGACCAGACAATAACGCCCGATGAGGGCTTGTCCTTTACACAGTCTAGCACTCGGGAGAAAGGTGGACCCTACTTTCTCCTTTCACCCGAGGAGTATCCAAGCCCACCTGATGGAGGAGTAAGAAAGGGTATGTAGATGAGTTTTATAAAAGAAACTTGCATTCAGAAGTAGCTAGTGATCATGTGGTCAGTTGAAACAAAGGGTATAGACACTTCATGTTGTATACTATCACTTTAAGTCTTCCATTGTCCAAATGTTAGTGAGCAATGCATGACTGACTTGAAAATGATGCACTCATATGCCCAGAACTAGCCCACTACGTGGCTGTGCCCAGACTGATACATCATGTGACCCCATTGTACACAGTTCGATAGATCATGTGGCTCCAATCTGCCCAGTGTAATATTTCATGTATCTCCTCAGTCCGATATTTCACGTGGCCCCAATGTGCTCAGTCAGAAAGTCCATTAGGCCCCTGTGTGCCCAGTCCAATAGTTCATGTGGTTTCAGGGTCCACAGTCTGATACTTCATGTGGCCCCAATGTGCCCAGTCTAATACTTAATGTGGTTCAAATGTGTCCAGTTCGATAGTTCCAGTGAGCCTAATGTTCCCTGTCCAATAGTTTCAGTGGCCCCAGAGTGCCCCATACAATAATTCCAGTGGCTCAAGAGTGCTCAGTCCAATAGTTCCAGTGGCCACAGAGTGCCCAGTCCAATAGTTCCAGTGGCCACAGAGTGCCCCGTCCAATAGTTCCAGTGTACTCAGTTCTATAGTTCCAGTGACTGGAAAGCTTCTGACTGATCCAAATGCTGGTTCAGTGTAGACATATTACTGTTATACATGACATCTATGGCTTTTGTCTCCTCACACTGTTCCTTAGTATTGATTGGGTCTTATAATATTCAGGTTAGATCTCTGCTGCCCTTACATGTATGCATCCACACAATAATTAGATCAGTACTCGTCTCTAGTGTCTGCTGCATTACTTGCAATGTGTAGGAACAATCATATCAAGACAAAAATGGCAGTGTGCTTGGTAAAAAAAGATTTCTGTTACTTATTGGCCCATTAGACATATGTGAAGTTATAGTTATTGTTATCATAATCTGATTTCATTGTCTGCCGACTTGTTCCATCTGCATGTGTTAAAGACTGAAAATGGATGCATGCTATGTCTGCAGCTGCAAGAAGTGGGTGGTATCACTATGGCAACAGGAGGAATTGGTGCAAGAGTGCAAATACTGCACTCAATCCCTAAATTACATTCTATGTAGACCACGGGTAACAGCTGCATTTGTCAATTATTCCAATTCTTATCAAACTATCTGGTGGTGTGAGCTGTGCAGATGACAGTGGAGCATGAAGGCTGCCTGCTACATGTATAATGCCAGTACATTTTCAGAGCTCAACTATAGTTTCCCTAAAAAATGCTGGAAATTATAACAATGCATGCATAGGAAAAAAACAGCTGTAAGATTGAAAAGGAAGCACTAAGTTAAACTAGGAACAGACAATGTAGTGTGTGCAATGGTTTAGTATCCTCTGTGATCTCTTATCTTGTCATCTCTCCATAGTTTGGCTTTGCTGGATTTTGTTGCCAAGTGATACAACTCTGAGCATGTAACAGTGCATGGGAATCCCGCTGAATTGGCTACACTGTTGACCTCATTCTTAGTCTATTCAACTTTATGATCCACTGCTGCACTTTACATTTCATCTTCCAAATGAAGGTTGTAAAAGTAGTGGCCGTCATTCCTAAGAAAATTGTCTTCCAGTGGGCTCATCGCCACTCACTGCCTCTCCCATTCATCTTATAGCATGGATCAGTAGCAGAGAATGGTCTAAGCTTTGTAATCATTTCCTTTACTATCCCGCTCCCAGCAGTAGCACCACGGTGCCACTGGTAGGCCAAAAGAGGAAGGAAAGTGGGCAGCAAACTATTCTGCCAGTGCTTGTGCTGCATGGTCTCGGTATAGGACAACCACATAGAGTAGTCTTGCTACTTGATGCTTTTCTCTTGGCTGAAATTGGATTTCATTGGCTGCTGTCATTTTATGGAAAAACATGGAGACAAAGGAAGAATCGTTTTTTCTCAGGATAGAATTTGAGCCATAAGATCCCTTCAAGAGTCTGTACAAGTAAGATGATTTGATGCATGGCCACCTATTAAAGCAGAAAGCAATGTTCATATGCATGGAAATACTAAGTTCCATTGGAGAAGAAAATGGCTGCCTCTGCATGTAGCTCTTCTACTTTTTTTTTACTTTGCTCTTTCTAAAATGATCGACAAGCTTGCATTTTAAAAGACCATGGGGAAGTCTTAAGTCTTCATTGTATTCTTTACAGGCATATTTTTGCAAAGAGCATCGTGTCATTGCTAGACATACAAATAGTGGCAGCTATGGTGGCTTGGACTGACACTCAGGAAAGCAGCGCCGCATTGTGCTCACTCGGACAGAACCTCTGCACATGGACAAACATCAACATCAGTCAACGGTTCCTCTCCACAGTGTCTGCTGCCAAAACCTAAAACTCTAAAGTAAACTATATACTTATTTAGCATGAATTGCATGATGTATAAAATGTGAAGACGCAGAGGATTCTGTTCAGAGGTAAATACATTTATCTGTCTTACAGACATGTAGCAAAATGTGAACATTTGTCTCTGTATATTTATTGCTCGGGGATGACTTTTTGTGGCTTCCAGTTTGTAACAAGAAGTGCGCTCTGCCAGCCATCGGTCACATTGGCGAGATCCAAGCACTTTATAACATCGCTCCATGGGCAGCTACAACTTTGACTTGTGTATAGTCGAATTGGATTATTCTCTTTTCATTGGCATGCTTGTGACAATGGAGCCTGTATCTGATCTGATAACATGTGGCCTATAATGACTGTCCATAAGAGATCTCTTGTATGTTATCAATATATATCTAACGTGGTGGTAATCCCTAAAGATCTGTTTTACTAAATCATCAAAATGGATATCAAACATAGAATGAAGTATTTTAATGCTGAGACTAGCAGTATGAAATCAGGAAACATTTGTCAAAGTATGAACTGACCTGCAATGTGTGCAAAATTCTACATTTTCAGCAAAGATGCATGCATATGTTATGCAAAAACAAACTTGCATGAAATAAATTTTCTATTGCAATTTCACCTGCCTGTTGTATTGAAAAGTATGTTGGAGACAGACACTAATGATGTTCAATTTCCCAATTTAGCAAGGTGGTTTTTTTTAATATCATATTACATGTAGGTTTCATTCTATGAAATTATCTAAAGTGAGAAGAATTATAGCAAAACTGATGAGATGAGGCTGGAATGTGTTCATCAACTATCCACATGGGTAAGTGTACTCGTCATTAGGACTATGATGTCTCAAGAGCAACAGAAAAAACTTAGACATTACATATAGGGCAAGAAGGGTTTTTAAAAAACACATAAGATATGTATTTTGGCTCTACAGTTACATGAGTACACTGCTTATAATATGAACAATAAGCTGACCATCACTAAGGAATGCACTGTGTGCAGGGGGTTGGACCAGATGACCCAGGAGGTCCTTTCCAACTGTACCATTCTATGATTCTATGATTCTATGATGTCTGTGATACAATGAGGATATAAATATTTGATACACTGACTGTATGTTTTCTCACCTACAAAGAATGTAGAGGTCTGTAATTTGTATGGTAGATACACTTCATCTGTGAGAGACAGAATCTAAAAATAAAATCAAGAAAATCATATTGTATGATTTTTACATAATTAAATTGTATTTTGTTGTATGTATTTGATCACTGACCAACCAGCGAGAATTCTGGCTCTGTTTCTCTTTAAGAAGCTTTCCAGTTTTGCACTCAGGGTCAGACTGGCCTGGTGGGGTATGGGGGAAATCTCCGGTTGGCCCTTGGCTGTGGGAAGAAGGAGAAGAGGAGAAGGAAAAAAAGTCTGCGTTTTTTTAGGGGCACAGGCCTTTTAAAAGCTTAGACAGAGCATGTGCAGGGGCGCGCACTCGCAGCAGTCATTACCTGAACCACGTCCCTGAAGAGTGTGGGCCGGCCGCTGCTATGTTAGTGGCCATTTTACTGCAGAGGAGGAATTATACACATGGGGGGCTGGGATGGATACACATGGGGCCAAGATGAATACACATGGGGGGCTAGGATGGATACACATGGGGGGTTAGGATGGATACAAATGGGGGCCAGGGTGGATACACATGGGGGATAAGGATGGATATATAGGGGGGCAGGACAAGGGGCCAGGATGGATACAGATGAGGGGCCAGGAGGGTTAGGGTTAGGGATATATCCATCAACCCTATGTATGTTTAGCAGCCGTGGAGGTGCCACCCGTGGAGCTGACTCAACCCCCGTGATGACGTATATGAGAGTACGGCAAAACACATCCTGTTAATTTCAATCACCTCTGCTGGCGTCTTTCACCTGTGTGGCTGACTCACGTGGAGGAAAAGCAGTTTGCCACAGTTCAAGACACAGAGAAACAGCGCTTTAATCAACTATTACTGGACGCTCCATTTGAATGCAGGAAACACTTCGCAATGGACCGGTGAGTAGAAGACATTCGTCGGCCACATAGAGACATATGAATGTACCTTGTAGCGGAGTTGTACGCTTGCAGACAAGGTGACCGGTTTTATTTCTTGTGTCCCCGCAGGCACCCACGGACACCTCTTACATGCCCCCTGTGCCACAGGGTAACCATATATCTGTCCACACATCTGAGAAAAGTATGCCTGAGGTCCCAGGGTGATTCTGAGATAAAAACCGCCATAGCTTCAGCCAAGTATCAACTTAACTGTATTGCTAAAAAGGGGACGACTATCCAATTCCGAGAGCTCAAGCCCCTCCAATCCTTGGAGGAGACCGTGGCCTTCATAGAAGGTCACGGCTTTTTAATAGCAAACAAGCCTAGGCTTGAGTCAAAAAACACGCCACTGACCTCTGAAGGGCCTGCTCAGGTACCAACTGACAATCCGGAGCTCTGCCCAGGCTCCATGCCCCTGACAGAGCTAGATTCAGATGTGATGCATGTGCCTTTCCTTTTACAGCCTGTAGACAGTCCGGAGGGAGACACATGCCCCCCGCCCCTGACAGAGCTAGATTCGGATGTGATTGATGTGCCTTTCCTTTTACGGCCTGTAGACAGTCCGGAGGGAGACCCATGCCATGAGCCTGAGCACACAGAGAGCGTTTCTGACTGCATAGGCGATGAGGCGGTCGTGGATGGCAGCGATTTAAGTATTCAGAAAAGGGAATGGAAAGACAAAAAACATATGGCTACAAAGGCCACTAGATTGTATAAGCGTCACTCATTGAATCACCCTATTTTAAAGGGGTTCCACTCATATCTAACAGTTACCCATGGGGTCCCAAACCGTCAACAGGAGGTATCAAACGTAGCAAGGTTTCTTTTCTGTGTGAACTCAAGATTTGTAACTCTGGAGTACCTTTTAAAACCAACCAAGGTTAATAATTTTACTGAACAATTTGGCAAACTCCGTCTATCGAAGCAGACCTCCCTCAAAATGCTGAAGCATATACGGAGATTCACCATCTATTAAATGAGGGCCACCAAACTGAGACTAGAGAATCCTCAACTTTATATGGCCTGTGAGGTATTCATGAATTTTACAGCAGACCTTCAGAAAACATTGTACAAGGGAGCCTGCCGAGAGTCTGTTAGCAAAAGGTACACCATTCAAAAGATCCAATATTCAGCTTGATTTTCACCAAACCTTGGATGTTGGTTAATTGCATTTATTTTTCCCCACAGGCACGATATACTGATGAAGCCCTCAAAGTCACCAAAGGACTGCTAGATCATACTGGAGGAGGCAAGGCCAACATTTCTAGCTAGCATAGAGGCTGTGAAAGATGGCGGATCAGCAGTAGATCGCAGGGAAGTTCTACTGTACCTCGAGGCCCTTCTGATTCTAAAACATCTCCAAAGACCAGGTGTTGTTCGTAACATGACGGTAAGTCGTCAGGCCCTGTGGGTCAGTGGTCTTTGCTGAACCAGTTCAATAATTTTCCACCTTTTTCACATCTTAGGTTTCAGAGTGGAATGAGAGGATCCATCGCACGTACCACGGCAGACGCAAGACGATTGTCGGTGTGAAGACTCACAAGTGCTCCACCACTCAGTACTTTCGAACTTTCAGAGGAAGAGGAATCGGTAAGCGTTTCTCAAAGCCAGGTAATCCAGGCAACCTCACTTCTTATGGGGAGCAAAACCCTCTCTTGTCCCCATGTAAAACCTTTTGGAGGGGTGTCCTCTGGATGGAGATTAACATTTTTTTAATTATTTTTCAGTGGTTCAAAGTGTATGCGGAACATATCAGACCTGTCTTTACCGCTGGGCGAGAGATGATCACAAACTTTTTTATGACGTGTATCAGGAAGGTCATAGTAAATCCATCGGCAGGCCTCAGAAGATACCATTCAAGGTAAGATGGCCACAAGTCAAGTGACCCACAGCCATAAGTAGCAACCGGTACTAACAATATGCTTTCCTCCATAGCTACAACCTCCCAAACATCACCAGCCACCTTGTACGGCGGGTATGCGAGACATGGACTATGTCACAATACACAGATTGTGAAAAGCGCCTGTTTGCACGCTACTTGGCACATACAAACGACGTGGCTGAGAGAGTTTACCGGGAGAAGACCCTGACAGATATGTGCCATGCCCAAGAGCTGGTGTTAAATGCAGGAAATAGTGATGACGCCAAGATTCTGTCACCAGTAATAGCATCAACCAGTGAATTGGATAACGAGCAGGGAGACAGCGCGGAAAGTGCTACCAAGTCACTCGAGTCTACTGAGGAGCAAAGACTCAAGAATAGAGTTGAGCGACTTTTACTTTTTTCGGATCAAGTCTGGTTTCGCGAAACCCGACTTTGTCAAAAGTTGGGTCGGGTGAAATCGGCCGATTATTGCGTAAAGTCGGGGGCCGACTGAAACATGAAACCCAATGCAAGTCAACGGGGAATCAAAGTCGGCAGTGAGTGGAGGACAGGAAAACACCTACAGTGCCCATTTTAATGCCAAAAACATCAATTCTTATTACTGAAGCTTGTCAATCTTAATTTACTTTATAATAATAGTTAGGCATTGAAAACTGGGGGTCATTTGGCTAAAGTAGTGGGGGGGTAGGGCTGGCTCAAGTTTTTCGTGGGCCCAGGAAACGCGGAATACGTCACGGCGGTGGAGCAGGGAGAGGTAAGTATTTCAACTTTGCAAGTGCTGTGATCCTGAGCAAGCAGGGGGGCCCACTCGTTGGCACTGGCACAGAGCCCCTCAAAGTACATAGTTACATAGTTATTAAGGTTGAAGGAAGACTGTAAGTCCATCTAGTTCAACCCATAGCCTAACCTAACATGCCCTAACATGTTGATCCAGGGCAAGGCAAAAAAAACCCATGTGGCAAAGAGTAACTCCACCATGGGGAAAAAAATTCCTTCCCGACTCCACATACGGCAATCAGACTAGTTCCCTGGATCAACGCCTTATCAAGGAATCTAGTGTATATACCCTGTAACATTATACTTTTCCAGAAAGGTATCCAGTCCCCTCTTAAATTTAATTAATGAATCACTCATTACAACATCATACGGCAGAGAGTTCCATAGTCTCACTGCTCTTACAGTAAAGAATCCGCGTCTGTTATTATGCTTAAACCTTCTTTCCTCCAGACGTAGAGGATGCCCCCTTGTCCCTGTCTCAGGTCTATGATTAAAAAGATCATCAGAAAGGTCTTTGTACTGTCCCCTCATATATTTATACATTAACATAAGATCTCCCCTTAGTCTTCGTTTTTCCAAACTAAATAGCCCCAAGTGTAATAACCTATCTTGGTATTGCAGACCCCTCAGTCCTCTAATAACCTTGGTCGCTCTTCTCTGCACCCGCTCCAGTTCAGCTATGTCTTTCTTATACACCGGAGACCAGAACTGTGCACAGTATTCTAAGTGTGGTCGAACTAGTGACTTGTATAGAGGTAAAATTATGTTCTCCTCATGAGCATCTATGCCTCTTTTAATGCATCCCATTATTTTATTTGCCTTTGTAGCAGCTGCCTGACACTGGCCACTGAATATGAGTTTGTCATCCACCCATACACCCAGGTCTTTTTCATTGACGGTTTTGCCCAGAGTTTTAGAATTAAGCACATAGTTATACATCTTATTACTTCTACCCAAGTGCATGACCTTACATTTATCACCATTAAAGCTCATTTGCCATTTATCAGCCCAAGCTTCTAGTTTACATAAATCATCCTGTAATATAAAATTGTCCTCCCCTGTATTGATTACCCTGCAGAGTTTAGTGTCATCTGCAAATATTGAAATTCTACTCTGACGGCGGTGTGTTTGAGGGCAGGTGGCGCCTCCCACCGGCAGAGACACTTTTGCGTACTATGAGGGGCCCTGTGCCAGTGACGTCGCCAACGAGTATGCTCCCCCACCTGATGAAGGAACCTGCACTTTCATCTGCACCTTCCTCTTTGTCCCCGTGTAAGGTGGTATAGTATGCCCGAAGGGGAACCTGACTTTCAGCAGGGTCAGATTCTGGCTGTGTAGAGTGCAAGGGGAATGTAGTGGTCTGGGTCAATGTACCAGCAGACTCATCTAGCAGTGGCTGGGCAATGGGCAGGATGAGGAGGAAACACAGATATAGGCCCAAATAATAAAGTGGGCTAAATGCAGTTCAAATGTGGTAACAGAAATAAACAGGCAGCATTGGTTTGTTCAGTGGAGGACAACTGTAATGAGAGGCTGACACAGTGAGTAGGCCCAAATAAGTAGGTAGGCTAAATGCAGTTCAAAATTGGTAACAGGACTAAACTGGTGGCATTGCTTTGTTCAGCGGAGGATAACTGTAAGGAGTGGCTGACACAGTGAGTAGGCCCAAATAAGTAAGTAGGCTAAATGCAGTTCAAAATTGGTAACAGAACTAAACTGGCGGCATTGCTTTTTTCAGCGGAGGACAACTGTAAGGAGTGGCTGACACAGTGAGTAGGCCCAAATAAGTAAGTAGGTTAAATGCAGTTCAAATGTGGTAACAGGACTAAACTGGCGGCATTGCTTTGTTCAGCAGAGGACAACTGTAAGGAGTGGCAGACACAGTGAGCAGGCCCAAATAAGTAGGCTAAATGCAGTTCAAAATTGGTAACAGGACTAAACTGGCGGCATTGCTTTGTTCAGCGGAGGACAACTATAAGGAGTGGCTGACACAGTGAGTAGGCCCAAATAAGTAAGTAGGCTTAATGCTGTTCAAAATTGGTAACAGGACTAGCCAGGCGGCATTGCTTTGTTCTGTGGAGGACAACTGTAAGGAGGGGCAGACACAGTTAGTAGGCCCTAAAAATAAAGTAGGCTAAATGTCTGCCAAAAATGTATTCATAAATAAACAAATAAACAGGTGGCATAAGCTAGGTACAGGGGTGGGCTCCTCTGCTGAGTAGCAGACAGTGGTAGTAGGCGCAAAGTATTAACTGGTCTAAATGGAGGCCAGGGCCCCTGTATATTTTAACTATCATCTATCATTTCAACAAATTTGTATTGGCAGTGCCATTGAAGGATTTAACAGCACAGACTACACAGTGGTGAAGCTGGGAGAGGTAAGTATTGCAAGTGGTAGAGCACTGTTCGAGCTGTGGGGGAACACTCTCTCGTGGGCGGCGGTACTGGCACAGGGCCCCTCATATTACGACGGTGTGTCTGACGTTGGTTGTGCACCACCACCATCAGAGATACTTCATTGTACTATGAGGGACCCTGTGCCAGTGCCGTCGCCCAAGAGTGAGCACACCCACCTGTCCAGGCAAATGCCACTCACACGGGTGCTTGCGCCAGGTGGTGACCATGGCCCTGTGGGGGGAGTCAGCCCATTTAGGGAGGTATAAAAATGGCTTATGGTGGACATTCAGCAGCTGCAAATGGAGGAATTGGAGAAGTCAGTAAGAGGAGGCCAAAAGCAAGACATTTTTCAGGCAAGCTACGTGTCAGCAGGGGAAGGTGGGGCCAAATAATTTGATATCCATGATTGGTTCATCAACATTTCGGGTAGCCAGACGTGTCCTTTTTTGCGGTCAGTATTGAACCAGCAGCACTGAAGACTCTTTCTGATGGCACACTAGCAGCAGGGCATGCGAGCTCCTGTAATGCATATTCTGCCAATTCAGGCCAGGTTTCTATTTTAGATGCCCAGTAATCAAAGGGGAATGACCTGTGAGGGAGAACATCGATAAGGGCAGAAAAGTAGTTCGTAACCATACTGGACAAATGCTGTCTCCTGTCACTTTGAATCGATGCAGCAGTACCTGTCGTGTCAGCGGTCGTTGCGAAATCACTCCACAACCTGGTCATAAAACCCCTCTGTCCAACGCCACTTCAGATTTGTGCACCTCTAACACCTCTGCCATGTTGCCCACTACGGCTCGTGTGAGAACCATCACCGCAGCTATGTGCTGGGAATGCCTGAACCAAACGGTCTACAAGAGTTGCTTGTTTGGTAGCCAATATTTACTCAAGGTTCTCATGTGGCATGATATTTTGTAATTTTTCTTTATATCGTGGATCCAGGAGGCAGGCCAACCAGTAATCGTCATCGGTCATCATTTTGATAATGCGAGGGTCCCTTTTTAGGATACGCAAGGCATACTCAGCCATGTGGGCCAATGTTCCAGGTGTCAATTCACTGCTTGTGCTGGGTTGAGGAGCACTTTCTTGCAAATCAACATCACTTGTGTCCCGCAAAAACCCTGTACCTGACCTTGCAATGCCACCAGTTTCTATTGCCCCCTGAGAAGCATCCTCCTCGCATAATAATCTAGCTGTGGCTGTGCATCAGTGCACTCCGTGTCTGAATCATCTTCTAGTGGGCTGTTAACTATTTCCCTTTCTAACCCAGGCACGGTATGTGTAAAGAGCTCCATGGAGTTAACTGTTGTGTCGCCTGACGCATCCTTCACTGTTGTTTTGAGGGAAGGACACAAGGAATCAACTTGTTCCTGACCGGGAGCATCCACTGGCGACTGGCTACTTTTCAATTTTGAACTATCCGAAGAGGAGGCGAAAGAGCTAGAGGCAAAAAGACAAAACTTTTTCCTGCTGCTCCGGCTTTAACAGCGGTTTTCCAACTCCCAGAAAAGGTAGCGTTCGAGACCTTGTGTAGCCGGACGATGACGCTGGCTCAACAACTTGAGACTTAGGTGCTATTTTTATTCTCCCTCTGCTCCACCAGCACCACCACCACCACCATCAGCATTACCAGATGGCAATGACCGCCCACGGCCACGACCTCTTCCACCAGCCTTCCTCATTCTTGGGAAAATGTAACCAAACTAACAACCGTTATATGGTACAGAAAAACAAGGTAGAGGGTGTATGTTAACTTGTTGTGAATATAAATCTACCTTTACATGTGTGTGTGAGTGCTGAATAAATCAGGCCCACTGTATGACAATATAGTTTCTGTGGCACAAAATGACTGACAGAGATACCACAGACAGGACTGGCACAGATGCACAGATTTGGCAATATTATTCTCCCTTTATTTTTATTTTTTTATATGGGAGACTAGTGATTAAATCAGGCCCACTAGATCACAGTATAGTTTCTGTGGCACAAAATGACTGACAGAGATACCACAGACACGACTGGCACAGATGCACAGATTTGGCAATATTATTCTCCCTTTATTTTTATTTTTTTATATGGGAGACAAGTGAATAAATCAGGCCCAATGTATGACAGTATAGTTTCTGTGGCACAAAATGACTGACAGAGATACCACAGACACGACTGGTGCAGATGCACTGATTGGCAATATAAATCTCCCTTTTTAGGTGTGGGACAGTGCAGAAAAATACAGGCCCACTGTATTACACTACACAGTTTCAGGGGCAGAAAGTGGCTTGAAGATATATATATATAAAAAAAAAAATTTACTACAATTACTATCTCCCAACAATAATCTCGGAAAAGTATGGCAGGCAGCAATAAAAGGGACTGCTGCACACAAAAAGTGTGGACAAACAAACAAGATAGCTGTGCAGAAAGGAAGGAGCAACAGGATTTGTGCTTTGAAAAAAGCAGTTGGTTTGCACAGCGGCGTACACACAGCAATGCAGCTATCAGGGAGCCTTCTAGGGCAGCCCTATAAGCTACAGAGCTGATGAAGAAAAATCTAGCCTCCACTGTCCCTGCAAAGAAAAGGTGGTGTTGGACAGTGGAAATCGCTACAGCACAATCGGTTTTGGGGGTTAATTTACCCTGCCTAACGCTATCCCTGCTTCTGACGAAGCGGCAGCAACCTCTCCCTATGCTCAGATCGGCAGCAGTAAGATGGCGGTCAGCGTGCATGCCCCTTTATAGCCCCTGTGATGCCACAGAAAGCAAGCCAATCACTGCCATGCCCTTCTCTAAGATGGTGGGGACCGAGACCTACTGTATGTCATCACGCTGCCCACACTCTGCGTCCACCTTCATTGGCTGAGAAAAGGTGCTGAAAGCGTCATACGAAACGCGACTTTGGCGCGAAGGTCGCCGACCGCGTGGCTGATCCCACGCTGGGATCGGGTCGGGTTTCACGAAACCCGACTTTGCCAAAAGTCTGCGACTTTTGAAATTGTTCGATCCGTTTCGCTCAACCCTAATAAGGATATCAACAATGCCCAATGGCACTGTTACTACAGATTTGTATAGGAAGCTAACTTCCACTAATTCCGTTTTGCATGCCACCTCCTCTCATCCGCCGGCAACCATCAAGGGCATCCCTACTGGCCAATTCATAAGAGCCAGATGAATATGCTCTGAAAATAGCGACTTTGAAAAACAGGCCCTCGACCTAACCAGTAGATTTAGAGACAGAGGTTATAGCAAACGCTCTATCAAATATGGCTACAGAAAGGCCTAGAAAGTTCCAAGGGAACAACTCCTATATCCGGGGCATAAAAATACGAGTTCGCAAGATGGTCAGGTAAGGTTTATCTCTACATATCATAATCAATGGAGGGACCTAAAGGATATTCTCAAAAAACATTGGTACATTTTAATGACAGATCCTATTCTAAAACAGTGTCTCCTTACTTACCCTTCGATGATGGCCAAAAGGAGTCGTAACCTTAAGGACCTGCTTGTCCACAGTCACTATGACCCCTCCTCTAATTCATCAGATCCAACTTCATTGCAGGGCTTCTTTCCATGCGGGTTATGCAAAGTGCAGCGCCCCAGAGTCCTGGTCGTTGCAGTAATGTCATTCTTCCACCAGAGGGAGTGATATTACGTCTGATGGCAATAAAGGAGATCTTCCTACCAGGTATCACAAACCATACACCACACTTCACACTCCAGTCCACCAGGGGGAGCCTTGCTCCTATCTACTAGGGCACTCCTCACAAAAGGATAAAACTGGTGGGCTGGATAGAAAGTTAGGGAGAAGCTGGCTGGGCTTTGCCGAGGCAACACCTGTCAGGCAGACAGGGGGAAAGGAGGAACATCGGAGCTGCAGACAGAGGATCCCTGACAGGGATGGGATCCTGTCAGAGGCCTAGATAGAAGGCTACAGAGCTGTGCCTGCCCCACGTGCGGCAGCATCCTAAGAAAGGACACGAAGAGAATTGTATTGTAGAGGGTGAGAAACGAAGTCATAGCACAAGGAGATAAAACCAGAAGGAGTTCTGCCCTATAAAAGGCTGCCTCCTTCTGAGGCGCGAAGCCGGTGGCCGGAACACCGAGGGAGCAACCGTCTCCAAGCCTTGCTCCAGAGACCGGCAGGACAGCCAATTCCAAGTTGGCTGCCCGAGGAGGCACGATGGCAACTTGTGGCGGTCGGGGCGTCTCTAGGGTCCCTGTAAAAAGCCTCAGGCGACCAGTCATACAGGTTTGTCCTATTCATACCATCTGGGGGACAGAGAGGAAGAAATAACATCTAGAACATCTACAACAGTTGTGAGGACCTTACCGAGAAGCTCAGCAGGGAGGTACTACAACACACAGGCGCTAGTAGGAAGGCTACTGATTTCCACCTGGATAAGGGAACCCTGGACTTGCCTCCAAACCGGCCGGACTCTGCCTGCCCTGTGATCTGGTGCCCTGGACTGTGGATGCTGAAGTCTTCAGTAAAGGTAAAGAGAATGGAACCTTGTGTCCTCATTCTTCACTGCGCCTTACTTCATCCACCATCACCACCTACACTTCCGGGAAGCCCTGGGGATACACTTCACCTGTGGGAAGGTACACCATCTAGCTGCTATAACATCACCCCAGCGGACCCCTAAGCAGCGTCGGTCACCCTGACCGAATACCACAGGTGGCGTCACGAACTACCCCTTTAAAGACCTTTCCCAAAACCATAAAAACTATTCCTTTTATTGGACGTTCTCCAAGGGGCCACGGACCGGGTCGGGCCACCGTGACATCCCCTGAACCGAAGGACCCGGTGCCGAGTACCCCATTGCCCTTACGTGGGGGAGATCCACAAAGCATGCGGTAATTTGAGAAAGGCTAAAAACTTTTCAAATTCTGATGGATCTAAAATGTATACCATCAGAAAACATTTGACGTGCTCCTCCCATGGAGTTATATATCACGCTACCTGCCCTTGCTACCTAATATATGTGGGCCTGACAACAAGGGAATTTAAAATCAGAGTGAGAGTACACATTAGAGATATAGAAAAATCTAAGACCATAGAAGATATCTCAACACTCAAAACCTTACCTCGTCATTTCAAAATATAGCACAATTCCCAACCTAGGGGTTTAATCTTTAAGGCTATAGATCAAATTGAGCTAGGTATACGAGGAGGTGACTTGAGTAGGTTACTAGCACAACAGGAAAGTAGATGGATTTATCGCCTAAATACCATCACACCTTTTGGCCTTAATGAAAACCATGGTTTTGCCTCATTCCTGTAACGTGATACTGTTTCCGCATAATGTTTAATTTAACCCCTAATATTACTATTATCAGAGTTTTTAATTGGAGTCTAGGTTTTAGCTCTTCTCTTATTCTCTCCATTTTTCCCACCTATGTAATATAGAATAATTTATTGTATTTCATTTCTAATAGTATTTGATTCTTCCATCCTTTGGAGAGGCGGTATCTTGAGTGTTCACTTCTGGCGTGTTCGAGATGGTTGTTCTGGACTTTCCTTTTCTTGAAGAATCCCCCTGGCAGGGAAACGGGACATTCAAACTTTGGACTACAGTAAACCCTATATGGACAACTTTTATGCACCCTATATGCTATCTGGGTTTTTTACTTCTTGAATTTTTATATCTGGCGCATTCCTGCGGTCGGTTAATGATGGTCCTTTTTCTTCTTTTTTTTAAAGTTTTTTATATGGGAAACAAGATCTGGGGATCTTCCAGCTATATGCATATGGACTATTTATCTATATATAATGGTATTAGTATTTTTTACATAATATCTGATTTTCGATATCCCCTTGATATGTGGGTATTTTTAATCCTTGCATTTTATCGTCTTGGCACTCTATTGTCACTTTATTTGCCAAACAGAACACCCTTAGGCTTCTTTCTAATTCTTTCTAAAGCCTCACCTTTTAGGATAGCACCCTGTATTTTACCTATCTATACACTTCTTCATAATACTATTAGCATTCTTTGTATATATTTATTTTAAAGTTGCACAAGTGGCACCTTATTTAACATTATGCACCTCAATGGATGATATATACATCCAGATTTTTATTCCCTCTTTTTTGCGTTTAACTCTAATTAATTGTCTCCATGTTGGGCATATGCTTTTTCATTCTTTCTATCCCTCATTTTTATATATATAAATATATATTTTCATTGCTCGTATGCTCCATGATTCACTACACACAATTCTCTTATGAGGTTTTTTAAGTGCTTTCCTCTTTTTATTGTTCCCAGCATTATGATTGATTGCTGGATCTTGAGGTAAAAGTCAGCTCCTCATAAATATTATATGCACGGGCACTTCCCCTCCCCTTCTCCCTTGGCCCCTTCGCTGCTCCGCTATCCTTGATGGAATCCGGGGATAGGAAGGGGCGGTATTACACTCTGTATATTTCACATTCACTTCCCTTCCCCTCCCTCCGTTCTTGTGTTTCCCTGTTGCTTGGCTACTGCTGGCCGGCGGCTGTGATCATGACATAGCGAGGGCGTGTCATCATTCTCCGCCTCTCTCACTTACATGGGCATCTTCCTTTCCTGGATTTAGTGCGCAGGTGCCTTTTCTGTTGCTCCTTGATCCCTGCTGCTAGGACTATAATGGTGTGAGGACGCGTCATTATACTCCGCCTCCCTCACTCCCACGGGTTTTCTCTTCTTGGCTTTGGTGCGCTGCGACCGGTCTCGTTGCTCCATCTGACTTCCGATCGGCACCACATTCATGACACTCGGTGCGTTCCACCGCGTGTCATCAGGCGCAGGACCGGAAGTCTCTCTTTCCTTCAGAGCACCTGACCGTCCTCATATAATAGTATGCAGGTACTGAGTATGTCACCATGGAACAGACAGACCAACAGTTGAGGGGTTTAATAACAGGAATCAGGTTCTCCTCGCAGGGAGGACTCAATGGGAAATAACTAGCAATAAAACAGTGCAAAAATATGGGAGTCAAACAATGTAACAGGAGTAAGCAAGATTTCTTGAGAAAAGAACACGTATCAGTCTGATGAGGACTTGCTTGAAGGGTCGTCTTCTCCAACGTAGGCGTCGAGAAACAGCGGCACTTGTTGTCCGTCTGTTGTCCGTGGGCTGAGTAGTCTCTAGGAGCCTGCTGCCTGGGGTTTCGGGAGTTAATGTGGTATGCACAGGCTCTGAGTCTTTAGCTTTACAGCACAGCCAGGAATCAGGGGCCCTGCACTGTTAAGTCTCTGTAGCAGGAATCAGGGGCTCTACACGGTTAAGTCTCTGTACCAGGAATCAGGGGCTCTGCATGGTTAAGTCTCTGTACCAGGAATCACAGTCTCTGTACTGATACTGGGGGTCAAAGTCTCTGCACCGGCCAATGTCTCTACACGGGTCTCAAAGCACCCCTCTCCAGTCACAGCAGAGTCCGCTTTCAAGTACTCACAAGATACAGGCTTTCTGGGCAGTCTCCCTGTATTTGTCCTCAGACCGGGAGCTCTCTCCCGGAGCGCAGCTGCACCCCGTGCCTTTCCCGCTCCCTGCCCGCTTCCTTCCTGTCCCAGTCTCTAAGTCTGCCCCCTGGGGGAACCTGCAGCACAGCTCAATGGTTCCAGGCACAGAGCCGAGAAGGTAACCGCCCCCAGACTCTTCTAGTGTTTCACCTTCTTACACTCATGCGCCGAAAACAACGCCTGTTACCTTTCCACACTCCCTCTTTTGACTCCGCCCCTCTAATTTGCGTCACTCCCCATCTTTAGGACATATAAACCCACACTCATACCTAGTCTCCAATACGCCCCCTCTGTTGAAGAAGCTGTAAGGCGAAACGGCGCTCGTCGGGCGCAGCACGTGACTCTTTTCCCCTCTATGCTGCACCATCTTTCACCTTTAGTAATTCAGGTAACATTTAACAGCTCATTGATCGGCTTTATTACTTTCACATTTAGTTGGATTTCATTGCAGTCTTTCATGTCGTACACTCCACTGCCATCTAGTGACCATTCCCTAAATTACATAGCATTGATTTCCTTTCTTTTGCATATGAACAAGTGCCATTTTTTAACCCCTTAATCCCATATGACGTACTATCCCGTCGAGGTGGGGTGGGCCTTAATTCCCACCGACGGGATAGTACGTCATAGCGATCGGCCGCGCTCACGGGGGGAGCCCCCGGCACATTAACCCCCGGCACACCGCGATCAAACATGATCGCGGTGTGCCGGCGGTACAGGGAAGCGTCGCGCAGGGAGGGGGCTCCCTGCGGCTTCCCTGAGACGATCGGTACAAGTGAATGTACTCACTTTGTACCGAGCGTCTTCTCCCTGCAGGGCCCGGATCCAAAATGGCCGCGGGGCTGCATCCGGGTCCTGCAGGGAGTACTTCCAGGTCCGGAGCAGGCTGCAGAGCAGAGAGCAGCCTGCTCCGATGAAAGTATGATCGCCGATTTGACAGAGTGCTGTGCACACTATCAAATCGTCGATCTGTGATGTCCCCCCCTGGGACAAAGTAAAAAAGTTAAAAAAAAAATTTCCCCATGTGTAAAAATAAATAAATAAATAAATAAATAAAGGAAAAAAAAAAATATTATTCCCATAAATACATTTCTTTATCTAAAAAAAACAAACAAAAACAATAAAAGTACACATATTTAGTATCGCCGCGTCCGTAACGACCCAACCTATAAAACTGTCCCACTAGTTAACCCCTTCAGTGAACACCGTAAGAAAAAAAAAAAAAAACGAGCCACAAAACAACGCTTTATTATCATACCGCCAAACAAAAAGTGGAATAACACGTGATCAAAAAGACGGATATAAATAAACATGGTACCGCTGAAAACGTCATCTTGTCCCACAAAAAACGAGCTGCCACAAAGCATCATAAGCAAAAAAATAAAAAAGTTATAGTCCTCAGAATAAAGCGATGCCAAAATAATTATTTTTTCTATAAAATAGCTTTTATCGTATAAAAGCGTCAAAACATAAAAAAATGATATAAATGAGATATCGCTGTAATCGTACTGACCCGACGAATAAAACTGCTTTATCAATTTTACCAAACGTGGAACGGTATAAACGCCTCCCCCAAAAGAAATTCATGAATAGCTGGTTTTTGGTCATTCTGCCTCACCAAAATCGGAATAAAAAGTGATCAAAAACTGTCACGTGTCCGAAAATGTTACCAATAAAAGCGTCAACTTGTCCCGCAAAAAACAAGACCTCACATGACTCTGTGGACCAAAATATGGAAAAATTATAGGTCTCAAAATGTGGAGACGCAAAAACTTTTTTGCTATAAAAAAGCGTCTTTTAGTGTGTGACAGCTGCCAATCATAAAAATCCGATATAAAAAACGCTATAAAAGTAAATCAAACCCCCCTTCATCACCCCCTTAGTTAGGGAAAAATAATAAAATTAAAAAAATGTATTTATTTCCATTTTCTTATTAGGGCTAGGGTTAGGGTTAGGGCTAGGGTTAGGGTTGGGGCTAGGGTTAGGGCTAGGGTTAGGGTTGGGGCTAGGGTTAGGGCTAGGGTTAGGGTTAGGGATAGGGTTAGGGTTAGGGCTATGGTTAGGGTTGGGGCTAGGGTTGGAGATAAAGTTAGGGTTAGGGTTGGGGCTAAAGTTAGGGCTAGGGTTGGGGCTAAAGTTAGGGTTAGGGTTGGGCCTAAAGTTAGGGTTAGGGTTGGGGTTGGGGCTAAAGTTAGGGTTAGGGTTTGGATTACATTTACGGTTGGGATTAGGGTTGGGATTAGAATTAGGGGTGTGTCAGGGTTAGGGGTGTGTCTGGGTTAGAGGTGTGGTTAGGGTTACCGTTGGGATTAGGGATAGGGTTGTTGTTGGATTAGGGTTTCAGTTATAATTGGGGGTTTCCACTGTTTAGGCACATCAGGGGCTCTCCAAACGCGACATGGTGTCCGATCTCAATTCCAGCCAATTCTGCGTTGAAAAAGTAAAACACTGCTCCTTCCCTTCCGAGCTCTCCTGTGCGCCCAAACAGGGGTTTACCCCAACATATGGGGCATCAGCATACTCGGGACAAATTGGACAACAACTTTTGGGGTCCAAGTTCTCTTTTTATCCTTGGGAAAATAAAAATTTGGTGGGCTAAAAATCATTTTTGAGGGAAAAATAAGATTTTTTTATTTTCACGGCTCTGCGTTGTAAACTGTAGTGAAACACTTGGGAGTTCAAAGTTCTCAAAACACATCTAGATAAGTTCCTTGGGAGGTCTAGTTTCCAATATGGGGTCACTTGTGGGGGTTTCTACTGTTTGGGTACATCAGGGGCTCTGCAAATGCAATGTGACGCCTGCAGACCAATCCATCTAAGTCTGCATTCCAAATGGCGCTCCTTCCCTTCCGAGCTCTGCCATGCCCTCAAACAGTGGTTCCCCCCACATATGGGGTATCAGCGTACTCAGGACAAATTGGACAACAACTTTTGGGGTCCAATTTATCCTGTTACCCTTGTGAAAATACAAAACGGGGGGGCTAAAAAATCATTTTTGTGAAAAAAAAAAATAATTTTTATTTTCACGGCTCTGCGTAATAAACTGTAGTGAAATACTTGGGGGTTCAAAGGTCCTACAACACATCTAGATAAGTTCCTTGGGAGATCTAGTTTCCAATATGGGGTCACTTGTGGGGGGTTTGTACTGTTTGGGTACATCAGGGGCTCTGCAAATGCAACGTGACGCCTGCAGACCAATCCATCTAAGTCTGTATTCCAAATGGCGCTCCTTCCCTTCCGAGCTCTGCCATGCGCCCAAACAGTGGTTCCCCCCCACATATGGGGTATCAGCGTACTCAGGACAAATTGGACAACAACTTTTGGGGTCCATTTTATCCTGTTACCCTTGTGAAAATACAAAACTGGGGGCTAAAATATCATTTTTCTGGAAAAAAATGATTTTTTATTTTCACGGCTCTGCGTTATAAACTGTAGTGAAACACTTGGGGGTTCAAAGCTCTCAAAACAAATCTAGATAAGTTCCTTGGGAGGTCTAGTTTCCAATATGGGGTCACTTGTGGGGGGTTTGTACTGTTTGGGTACATCAGGGGCTCTGCAAATGCAACGTGACGCCTGCAGACCAATCCATCTAAGTCTGCATTCCAAATGGTGCTCCTTCCCTTACGAGCTCTGCCATGTGCCCAAACAGTGGTTCCTCCCCACATATGGGGTATCAGCATACTCAGGACAAATTGGACATCAACTTTTGGGGTCCAATTTATCCTGCTACCCTTGAAAAAATACAAAACTGGGGGCTAAAAAATCATTTTTCTGAAAAAAAAAGGATTTTTTTATTTCACGGCTCTGCGTTATAAACTGTAGTGAAACACTTGGGGGTTCAAAGCTCTCAAAACACATCTAGATAAGTTCCTTGGGAGGTCTAGTTTCCAATATGGGGTCACTTGTGGGGGGTTGTACTGTTTGGGTACATCAGGGGCTCTGCAAATGCAACGTGACGCCTGCAGACCAATCCATCTAAGTCTGCATTCCAAATGGCGCTCCTTCCCTTACGAGCTCTGCCATGTGCCCAAACAGTGGTTCCTCCCCACATATGGGGTATCAGCATACTCAGGACAAATTGGACATCAACTTTTGGGGTCCAATTTATCCTGTTACCCTTGAAAAAATACAAAACTGAGGGCTAAAAAATCATTTTTCTGAAAAAAAAAATGATTTTTTAATTTCACGGCTCTGCGTTATAAACTGTAGTGAAACACTTGGGGGTTCAAAGCTCTCAAAACACATCAAGATAAGTTCCTTAGGGGGTCTACTTTCCAAAATGGTGTCACTTGTGGGGGGTTTTAATGTTTGGGCACATCAGGGGTTCTCCAAACGCGACATGGTGTCCCATCTCAATTCCAGTCAATTTTGCATTGAAAAGTCAAATGGCGCTCCTTCCCTTCCGAGCTCTGCTATGCGCCCAAACAGTGGTTTACCCCCACATATGGGGTATCGTTGTACTCAGGACAAATTGCACAACAACTTTTGTGGTCTAATTTCTTCTCTTACCCTTGGGAAAATAAAAAATTGGAGGCGAAAAGATCATTTTTGTGAAAAAATATGATTTCGTATTTTTACGGCTCTGCATTATAAACTTCTGTGAAGCACTTGTTGGGTCAAAGTGCTCACCACACATCTAGATAAGTTCCTTAAGGGGTCTACTTTCCAAAATGGTGTCACTTGTGCGGGGTTTCAATGTTTAGGCACATCAGGGGCTCTCCAAACGCAACATGGCGTCCCATCTCAATTCCAGTCAATTTTGCATTGAAAAGTCAAATGGCGCTCCTTCCCTTCCGAGCTCTGCTATGCGCCCAAACAGTGGTTTACCCCCACATATGGGGTATCGTTGTACTCAGGACAAACTGCACAACAACTTTTGTGGTCTAATTTCTTCTCTTACCCTTGGGAAAATAAAAAATTGGAGGCGAAAAGATCATTTTTGTGAAAAAATATGATTTTGTATTTTTACGGCTCTGCATTATAAACTTCTGTGAAGCACTTGTTGGGTCAAAGTGCTCACCACACATCTAGATAAGTTCCTTAAGGGGTCTACTTTCCAAAATGGTGTCACTTGTGCGGGGTTTCAATGTTTAGGCACATCAGGGGCTCTCCAAACGCAACATGGCGTCCCATCTCAATTCCAGTCAATTTTGCATTGAAAAGTCAAATGGCGCTCCTTCGCTTCCGAGCTCTGTCATGTGCCCAAACAGTGGTTTACCCCCACATATGGGGTATCGGCGTACTCAGGACAAATTGTACAACAACTTTTTGGGTCCATTTTCTCATGTTACCCTTGGTAAAATAAAACAAATTGGAGCTGAATTAAATTTTGTGTGAAAAAAAGTTAAATGTTCATTTTTATTTAAATATTCCAAAAATTCCTGTGAAACACCTGAAGGGTTAATAAACTTCTTGAATGTGGTTTTGAGCACCTTGAGGGGTGCAGTTTTTAGAATGGTGTCACACTTTGGTATTTTCTATCATATAGACCTCTCAAAATGACTTCAAATGAGATGTGGTCCCTAAAAAAAAATGGTGTTGTAAAAATGAGAAATTGCTGGTCAACTTTTAACCCTTATAACTCCCTAACGAAAAAAATTTTTGGTTCCAAAATTATGCTGATGTAATGTAGACATGTGGGAAATGTTACTTATTAAGTATTTTGTGTGACATATCTCTGTGATTTAAGGGCATAAAAATTCAAAGTTGGAAAATTGTGAAATTTTCAAAATTTTTGCCAAATTTCCGTTTTTTTCACAAATAAACACAAGTTATATCAAAGAAATTTTACCACTAACATGAAGTACAATATCTCACGAGAAAACAAAGTCAGAATCGCCAAGATCCGTTGAAGCGTTCCAGAGTTATAACCTCATAAAGGGACAGTGGTCAGAATTGTAAAAATTGGCCCGGTCATTAACGTGCAAACCACCCTCGGGGCTTAAGGGGTTAAGCTGTTCCTATAAATATGTATTCTGATGTAAAGGGAATAATTACATTTTGTTGTGATAAGTCTACCCTGTTATGATATAGGGCTGCACAGGGGAATAAGGAGACTCTTTTTTTGTGTCCACCCATATTAGCAAGCCCATATAACCTTCCTATGGAGAGACTCTATATGTGCAGACATATTGGATGAAAAAGGAAAAAAAATATCCTTAAAAAATTCTTACTCTTTCTGTGTCACATCCTGACCTTTTTGGAGGTCCCATTTTTCCCATCTTCCTTTTTATGTTTCTTGTTTTTTAAAAACATTGTTTCAATAAAGAAAAACATTTTTGATTCACTTTATGTGTCACTTCGTACCTTGTTAGGTAATTTATATATGGTGCTACATTTTTAAACCTAAAATGCTAACAAAATAAAAGAACATTGTACAAATGGCGCTGATGTAAAGCAGACATGAGGGAAATATTATTTATTAATGTTTTGCTGTGGTATGATGATCTGGAATAAAGGGAGAATAGTTCAAAGTTTGAAAATTGCTAATTTTTTAACATTTTTCTCAAATTTCTGATATTTTTTATAAATAAACACAAAACATATTGACCTAAATTTACCATTATCATAAAGCATAAGGTGTCATGAAAAAAACAGTCTCAAAATCACTGGGATTTGTTGAAGCGTTCCAGAGTTATTACCACATAAAGCGACCCTGGTCAGATTTCAAAAATTTGGCTCCATCACTAAAGGGTTAAAGCAGCGGTTTGTCAAGTCTCTCAGGAGTTTTGCAGCTTATTTCACCCTTTCAAGTGAATGATAAAAAACGCCGGTAAAAACACAGCAAAACGTATATTCGGCGTGAGGAAAAGACTGCAGCATGCTGTGATTTCAGTCCAAAATCGGCCACTGGCAGGAAACAGTCGCACGCCTTATGGAGCATCAGAGGGACAAGCGATTTTTACAGATACATTCCATTTCTGTAGCATAGGAGCCTGTAAAGGGTCGTGTAAAAGATTAATAGCTGCGGAATAACAGAACGGATTCTACACGGACAGAACACGGAGGACAAGTGAGAAAAACCCGTCCCACTCTCCTGGATTATTGATACACAAGTGTGAGCGAACCCGAAAAATTGCCGGCAGCATCTATCTGTGCAGAGCCGGTGCTGGAAGATTCCATCACAAGATTCCGTGATGACATCACTGGTGATGCTCGGCCATGATGACATCACTGGTGATGCTCGGCCATGATGACATCACAGGTGATTCTTGGCCATTATGACATCACAGATCACAGTCCCTACTTATACAATGTGCGTAGGATTCCGGGTGCCATTGTTAGTTCTATAGTGACGGAGAGCATTTTTAGTTTCTCACTATGGCTGATTTACATCTGAACGGTTTTCAGGCAGGAGCACTGTTGGAGGTTCTTATCATTCGCCCTAACATTGCGCTTCTACCACCCGATGGCGTCCTCTGCTTCACTCACCGGCAGATGGTGGCGCTAGTAAAGGATTGCCTGAAAAAGTACTACCAAAAACAACTGACGTCAGAGTATCTGACGGATTTATGTCACAACATCAGGACATTACAACAGCAGGTAAGTGGCGGACTGTTATGATCCGGTGACCTTGGAGCCGCATGAGACTTTCTCAGGAGAAGGTGGAACCTGTACTGACCGCAAACCCTAAACTGACACCACAACTAGAAGTAGCCGTGGGATGTACCTAACATGTCCTAGACACCTCGACACAGCCGGAGGACTAAATACCCCTATAGATGGAAATGGGAATTCTATCTTGCCTCAGAGCAGAACCCAAAGGGTAGGCAGCCCCCCACAAATATTGACTGTGAGTATAAGAGGAAAGACAAACGCAGGCAGAAATCAGGATTTAGCAAAAGAGGCCATGCTAGCTAAATAGGAAAGGATAGGACAGAATACTAAGCGGTCAGTATTAAAACCTTAAAAATATCCACAGCAGATAATACAAAAATTCCACCAACTAACTAAGGCTACGTTCACATTTGCGTTGTGCGCCGCAGCGTCGGCGCCGCAATGCACAACGCAAACAAAAACGCAGCAAAACGCATGCACAACGCTGCGTTTTGCGCCGCATGCGTCCTTTTTTTTATTGATTTTGGACGCAGCAAAAATGCAACTTGCTGCGTCCAATGCGCCCGGACGCAGGCGCCGCAGGGACGCATGCGGCGCAAAAAGCAAGTGCGACGCATGTCTATGCGCCCCCATGTTAAATATAGGGGCGCATGACGCATGCGGCGACGCTGCGGCGCCCGACGCTGCGGCGCCGACCGCAAATGTGAACGTAGCCTTAAGTCATGGAATGTATCTCTGCATCTCCTGAGAATCCAACTGGACTGAAAATATCCAAACACAGTCTAAGCTGGACAAGAAAAAACAATGAATAGCACTGAGTTGTAAAGCACACCGCATGTGTGCAGCAGAAACAAAACCAGACACTTATCTTGGCTGATTTGGCAGCAGGGCAGGAGGAACCAGACAGAGATGTATAACCTCCAAGAACAATGGACAACTGGCAAGTAGTGTTGAGCGATACCGTCCGATACTTGAAAGTATCGGTATCGGAAAGTATCGGCCGATACCGGCAAAGTATCGGATCTAATCCGATACCGATACCCGATACCAATACAAGTCAATGGGACACCAAGTATCGGATGGTATCCTGTATGGTTCCCAGGGTCTGAAGGAGAGGAAACTCTCCTTCAGGCCCTGGGATCCATATCAATGTGTAAAAGAAAGAATTAAAATAAAAAATAGGGATATACTCACCCTCCGACGCAGCCTGGACTTTACCGCCGTAACCGGGAGCCGTTGTACCTAAGAATGCGCGCTTGAAGGGCCTTAGATGAGGTCACTGCGCTCTGATTGGTCCGTAGCGGTCGCGTGACCGTTACGCGACCAATCACAAAGCAGTGACGTCACCTAAGGTCTTTCAAGCGCTTGAAATACCTTAGAAGACGTCCGCAGCTTCTGATTGGTCGCGTAGCGGTCGCGTGACCGCTACACGACCAATCACAAAGCAGTGACGTCTTCTAAGGTATTTCAAGCGCTTGAAAGACCTTAGGTGATGTCACTGCTTTGTGATTGGTCGCGTAGCGGTCACGCGACCGCTACGGACCAATCAGAGCGCAGTGACCTCATCTAAGGCCCTTCAAGCGCGCATTTTTAGGTACAACGGCTCCCGGTTACGGTGGTAAAGTCCAGGAGCCGCCGGAGAGGTGAGTATATCCCTATTTTTTATTTTAATTCTTTATTTTACACATTGATATTAATCCCGATACCGATTCCCGATACCACAAAAGTATCAGATCTCGGTATCGGAATTCCGATACCCGCAAGTATCGGCCGATACCCGATACTTGCGGTATCGGAATGCTCAACACTACTGGCAAGGGCTAATGAATCCTGCACACCTAAATACCCCAGTCAGAGCTGCAATCAGCAGGAACACCTGCCCAGGATTGCAACCCAGGGACAACTGCATTACCACCCGCAACCACCGGGGGGAACCTAAGAGCAGAATTCACAACAGTACCCCCCCCCTTGAGGAGGGGTCACCGAACCCTCACCAGAGCCCCCAGGCCGATCAGGACGAGCCAGATGAAAGGCACGGACCAAATCAGCAGCATGGACATCAGAGGCAAAAACCCAAGAATTATCCTCCTGGCCATAACCCTTCCATTTGACAAGGTACTGAAGCCTCCGCCTCGAAAAGCGAGAATCCAAAATTTTCTCAACCACATACTCCAACTCCCCATCAAGCAACACAGGGGCCGGAGGATCAACAGAGGGAACAATGGGCACCACATATTTCCACAATAAGGATCTATGGAAGACATTATGGATAGCAAAAGAGGCCGGAAGGGCCAATCGAAAAGACACCGGATCAATAATCTCAGAAATCCTATAAGGACCAATAAACCGAGGCTTAAACTTAGGGGAAGAAACCTTCATAGGAACATGACGGGAAGACAACCAAACCAGATCCCCCACCCGAAGCCGGGAACCAACACACCGACGACGGTTAGCAAAACGTTGAGCCTCCTCCTGGGACAACACCAAATTGTCCACCACATGAGCCCAAATCTGCTGCAACCTGTTAACCACAGAATCCACACCAGGACAGTCCGAAGGCTCAACCTGCCCCGAAGAAAAACGAGGATGAAAACCAAAATTACAAAAGAAGGGTGAAACCAAGGTAGCCGAACTAGCCTGATTATTAAGGGCAAACTCGGCCAATGGCAAGAAAGCCACCCAATCATCCTGATCAGCAGACACAAAGCATCTCAAATAAGTTTCCAAAGTCTGATTAGTTCGCTCGGTCTGGCCATTTGTCTGAGGATGAAATGCGGAAGAAAAAGACAAATCAATGCCCAGCCTAGCACAAAAGGCCCGCCAAAACCTAGAAACAAACTGGGAACCTCTGTCAGACACAATATTCTCCGGAATCCCATGCAAACAAACCACATGCTGAAAAAACAACGGAACCAAATCAGAAGAGGAAGGCAATTTAGGCAAAGGCACCAAATGAACCATCTTAGAGAACCCAGATAACAGACATCCTCTGGGAAACCGGAAGATCAGAAATAAAATCCATAGAAATATGCGTCCAAGGCCTCTCAGGGACCGGCAAAGGCAAAAGCAACCCGCTAGCACGGGAACAACAAGGCTTGGCCCGCGCACAAGTCCCACAGGACTGCACAAAAGAACGCACATCACGTGACAAAGAAGGCCACCAAAAGGACCTACCCACCAAATCTCTGGTACCAAAAATACCAGGATGGCCAGCCAACACAGAGCAATGAACCTCAGAAATCACTCTACTAGTCCATCTATCAGGAACAAACAATTTCCCCGCTGGACAGCGGTCAGGTTTGTCAGCCTGAAATTCCTGAAGAACCCGTCGTAAATCAGGGGAAATGGCAGAAAGAACCACCCCTTCTTTCAGAATGCCGACCGGTTCAAGGACCTCAGGAGAATCGGGCAAAAAACTCCTAGAGAGGGCATCAGCCTTAATGTTCTTAGAACCAGGAAGATACAAGACCACGAAATCAAAACGGGAAAAAAACAAGGACCATCGAGCCTGTCTAGGATTCAGCCGCTTGGCAGACTCGAGGTAAATCAGATTTTTATGATCAGTCAAGACCACAATACGGTGCTTAGCTCCCTCAAGCCAATGTCGCCACTCCTCAAATGCCCACTTCATAGCCAACAACTCCCGATTGCCGACATCATAATTGCGTTCAGCAGGCGAAAATTTACGGGAAAAGAATGCACACGGTTTCATCAAGGAACCAACAGGATCCCTCTGAGACAAAACGGCCCCTGCCCCAATCTCAGAAGCGTCAACCTCAACCTGAAACAGAAGAGAAACATCCGGTTGACGCAACACCGGGGCAGAAGTAAATCGGCGTTTAAGCTCCTGAAAGGCAGAGACAGCCGCAGAGGACCAATTCGTCACATCAGCGCCTTTCTTCGTCAAATCAGTCAAGGGTTTAACCACACTGGAGAAGTTAGCAATGAAACGGCGATAAAAATTAGCAAAGCCCAAAAATTTCTGAAGGCTCTTCACTAGTGTTGAGCGATACCGTCCGATACTTGAAAGTATCGGTATCGGAAAGTATCGGCCGATACCGGCAAAGTATCGGATCCAATCCGATACCGATACCCGATACCAATACAAGTCAATGGGACTCAAGTATCGGACGGTATTCCTGATGGTTCCCAGGGTCTGAAGGAGAGGAAACTCTCCTTCAGGCCCTGGGAACCATATAAATGTGTAAAATAAAGAATTAAAATAAAAAATATCGCTATACTCACCTGTCCGACGCAGCCGGGACCTCAGCGAGGGAACCGGCAGCGTTGTTTGTTTAAAATTCGCGCTTTTACTTGGTTACGTGAAGTCCCGGCTTGTGATTGGTCAGGGCGGCCATGTTGCCGGGACGCGGACCAATCACAGCAAGCCGTGACGAAATTACGTCACGGCTTGCTGTGATTGGTCCGCGTCCCGGCAACATGGCCGCCATTAACCAATCACAAGCCGTGACGTCACGGGAGGCTGGACATGCGCGTATTTTGAAAAGCGCGCGTGTCCAGCCTCCAGTGACGTCCCGGCTTGTGATTGGTTAATGGCGGCCATGTTGCCGGGACGTCACTGGAGGCTGGACACGCGCGCTTTTCAAAATACGCGCATGTCCAGCCTCCCGTGACGTCCCGGCTTGTGATTGGTTAATGGCGGCCATGTTGCCGGGACGTCACTGGAGGCTGGACACGCGCGCTTTTCAAAATACGCGCATGTCCAGCCTCCCGTGACGTCCCGGCTTGTGATTGGTTAATGGCGGCCATGTTGCCGGGACGTCACTGGAGGCTGGACACGCGCGCTTTTCAAAATACGCGCATGTCCAGCCTCCCGTGACGTCCCGGCTTGTGATTGGTTAATGGCGGCCATGTTGCCGGGACGTCACTGGAGGCTGGACACGCGCGCTTTTCAAAATACGCGCATGTCCAGCCTCCCGTGACATCCCGGCTTGTGATTGGTTAATGGCGGTCATGTTGCCGGGACGTCACTGGAGGCTGGACACGCGCGCTTTTCAAAATACACGCATGTCCAGCCTCCCGTGACGTCACGGCTTGTGATTGGTTAATGGCGGCCATGTTGCCGGGACGCGGACCAATCACAGCAAGCCGTGACGTAATTTCGTCACGGCTTGCTGTGATTGGTCCGCGTCCCGGCAACATGGCCGCCCTGACCAATCACAAGCCGGGACTTCACGTAACCAAGTAAAAGCGCGAAATTTAAACAAACAACGCTGCCGGTTCCCTCGCTGAGGTCCCGGCTGCGTCGGACAGGTGAGTATAGCGATATTTTTTATTTTAATTCTCTTTTTTACACATTATTACATTAATGTTGTTGCGATACCCGATACCCGATACCACAAAAGTATCGGATCTCGGTATCGGAAATTCCGATACAGCAAGTATCGGCCGATACCCGATACTTGCAGTATCGGAATGCTCAACACTACTCTTCACTAGTGTTGAGTATTCCGATACCGCAAGTATCGGGTATCGGCCGATACTTGCGGGTATCGGAATTCCGATACCGAGATCCGATACTTTTGTGATATCGGGAATCGGTATCGGGATTAATAGCAATGTGTAAAATAAAGAATTAAAATAAAAAATATTGCTATACTCACCTCTCCGACGCAGCCTGCACCTCACCGAGGGAAGCGGCAGCCTTCTTTGCTTAAAATGCGCGCGTTTACTGCCTTCCGTGACGTCACAGCTTCTGATTGGTCGCGTGCCGCCCATGTGACGGCGACGCGACCAATCACAACAAGCCGTGACGTAATTTCAGGTCCTGAATGCCTAATTCTAGGCATTCAGGATTTGAAAATTACGTCACGGCTTGTGATTGGTCGCGTGCCGCCCATGTGACCGCGACGCGACCAATCACAAGCCGCAAACAAATCAGAAAGCAGAGGTAAGGGGTATTGAAACTTGACCGTGATCTTATTCAAGAGGCGATAATCAATACAGGGTCTCAAGGAGCCATCCTTCTTAGCAACAAAAAAAACCCCGCTCCCAACGGTGAAGAAGATGGCCGAATATGCCCTTTCTCCAAAGACTCCTTAACATAACTCCGCAGGGCGGTATGTTCAGGCACAGACAGGTTGAAAAGTCGGCCCTTAGGAAACTTACAGCCTGGAATCAAGTCAATCGCGCAATCACAGTCCCTATGCTGTGGGAGAGAACTGGACCTGGGCTCATCGAATACATCCTGAAAATCAGACAAAAACTCTGGAATCTCAGAAGAGGAAGAAGAGGAGATTGACATCAAAGGAACGTCATTATGAACCCCCTGACATCCCCAACTAGTCACAGACATAGACTTCCAATCCAACACAGGATTATGTACCTGCAACCACGGAAAACCCAGCACGATAGCATCATGCAAATTATGCAACACCAGAAATCGACAATCTTCCTGATGGGCTGGCGCCATGCACATGGTCACCTGTGTCCAGAACTGGGGCTTATTTTTAGCCAAAGGTGTAGCATCAATGCCCCTTAAAGGAATAGGGTTCTGCAAAGACTGCAAGGGAAATCCACAACGCCTGGCAAATTCAAAGTCCATTAAGTTCAAAGCGGCGCCTGAATCCACAAACGCCATGACAGAAAATGATGACAATGAGCATATCAAGGACACAGATAACAGAAATTTAGGTTGTACAGTACTGATGGTAAATGAAGTAGCAATCCTCTTTGTACACTTAGGGCAGACTGAAATGACATGAGAAGCATCGTCACAATAAAAACACAACCTATTCTGACGTCTGAATCCTTGTCGTTCCGTTCTAGACAGAGTCCTATCACACTGCATTGGCTCAGGCATCTGCTCTGAGGACAACGCCGCAGCGCGCACAGTTCTGCGCTCCCGCAAGCGCCGATCAATCTGAATGGCCAGAGACATAGAATCATTCAGACCGAAAGGCGTGGGAAACCCCACCATAACATCTTTGACGGCGTCAGAAAGACCCTTTCTGAAAATTGCCGCCAAAGCATCATCATTCCATTTAGTCAACACAGACCACTTTCTAAATTTCTGACAATACAACTCCGCCGCTTCTTAACCCTGAACCAGGGCCCAAAAGGTCTTCTCAGCTTGATCAACCGAATTTGGTTCATCATATAATAATCCTAAAGCCTGAAAAAAGGCGTCTACATTAAGCAAGGCCGGATTCCCAGATCCCCAATCCTGAGGATCGCCACGCAGCAGGGAGATGACAATTTTAACCTGCTGAATGGAATCACCAGAGGATCGAGGTTTCAGAGCAAAAAACAGTTTACAGTTGTTTTTAAAAATCAAAAACTTGGACCTGTCCCCAAAAAACAAATCAGGAGTAGGAATCCTAGGCTCCAAAACTGGAGTCTGAACAATATAATCAGAAATATCCTGTACCCTAGCAGCAAGCTGGTCCACACGAGAAGCCAATCCCTGAACATCCATGCTAGCACAAGACTCCTCAGCCACCCAGAAAAAAAGAGGGAAGAAGAGACCAAGCAGACTACAGAAAAAAAAATGGCTCAACACCTTTCTTCCCTTCTTCTGAGATGCATTTAACTCATTGTTGGCCAGTTGTACTGTTATGATCCGGTGACCTTGGAGCCGCATGAGACTTTCTCAGGAGAAGGTGGAACCTGTACTGACCGCAAACCCTAAACTGACACCGCAACTAGAAGTAGCCGTGGGATGTACCTAACACGTCCTAGACACCTCGACACAGCCGGAGGACTAAATACCCCTATAGATGGAAATGGGAATTCTATCTTGCCTCAGAGCAGAACCCAAAGGGTAGGCAGCCCCCCACAAATATTGACTGTGAGTATAAGAGGAAAGACAAACGCAGGCAGAAATCAGGATTTAGCAAAAGAGGCCATGCTAGCTATATAGGAAAGGATAGGACAGAATACTAAGCGGTCAGTATTAAAACCCTAAAAATATCCACAGCAGATAATACAAAAATTCCAGCAACTAACTAAAGTCATGGAATGTATCTCTGCATCTCCTGAGAATCCAACTGGACTGAAAATATCCAAACACAGTCTAAGCTGGACAAGAAAAAACAATGAATAGCACTGAGTTGTACACACTGCACATGCACAACTGAGGCCTGGCGGCCTCGACCAATCAGAGATGGGCACATCATGGCGACGATGATGTCATAAAGGTTGCCTCGACCAATCAGCGACGGGCACAGTCTGCCGCCAATTCGCCTCGACCAATCAGCGACGGGCACAGTATTGACGTAGATGTCATAATGGTTGCCATGGTGACGATGATGTCATAAAGGTTGCCTCGACCAAGCAGCGACGGGCACAGTCTGCTGCGAATTCTGGAATCATCATTGTCCATATACTACAGGGACATGCATATTCTAGAATACCCGATGCGTTAGAATCGGGCCACAGTCTAGTAGAATATAATGTAGCCTGCTAATAGGATATAATGCAGCCCCCCTCATAGAATATAATGTAGCCCCCCTGAAAGAATATAATGTAGCCCCCCTCATAGAATGTAATGTAGCCCCCTCATAGAATATAATGTAGCCCCCTCATAGAATATAATGTAGCCTCCTCATAGGATATAATGCGGCCTCCCTCATAGAATATAATGCAACCCCATAGAATATAGTGTAGCACCTCATAGAATATAATGCAGCCCCCCTCATATAGCATAATGCAGCCTCCCATACATATACCTCCTCATAGGGTATAATGCAGCCCCCTTCATAGGGTTTAATGCATTCCTTCCTCTTAGGGTATAACGCAGCCCCCCTCATAGGGTATAACGCAGCCCCCCTCATAGGGTATAATGCAGCCCCCCTCATAGGGTATAATGCAGCACCCCCTCATAGGGTATAATGCAGCACCCCCTCATAGGGTATAATGCAGCACCCCCTCATAGGGTATAATGCAGCCCTCCCTCATAGGGTATAATGCAGCCCCCCACAGAATATAATGCAGCCCCCCCCACAGAATATAATGCAGCCCCAAATGCAATATAATGTAGCCCCCCCAGAGAATATAATCCAGCCACACAGTCCTACAGTATTATGGCCACCAGGAATCACTCTCTGATATATATACAGTATATATATATATACTAGATTGTGGCCCGATTCTAACGCATCGGGTATTCTAGAATATGCATGTCCCCGTAGTATATGGACAATGATGATTCCAGAATTCGCGGCAGACTGTGCCCGTCGCTGATTGGTCGAGGCAACCTTTATGACATCATCGTCGCCATGGCAACCATTATGACATCTACGTCGATACTGTGCCCATCGCTGATTGGTCGAGGCCTGGCGGCCTCGACCAATCACAGACACGGGATTTCCATTATGACATCATCGTCGCCATGCTGGGCCCGTCACGTGGGATTTCCAGGACAGACAGACAGAAAGACAGACAGACAGACAGACAGACGGGAAAACCCTTAGACAATTATATATAAAGATGGGGGGGTGGGGATGAGAGAAGATTCATTTCTCTTTAGCAGCGAGGACAGGCTTTAGCTGCAGCTGTCTGTCACCCGCTGCTGCAACCGCTGTCATCAGGCGGGTCCCCCTGACTCACGGGCCCAGATTCTAAAGCATCTGGTATTCTAGAATATGCATGTCCCCGTAGTATGTGATTCGCGGCAGACTGTGCCCGTCGCTGATTGGTCGAGGCAACCTTTATGACATCATCGTCGCCATGGCAACCATTATGACATCTACGTCGATACTGTGCCCGTCGCTGATTGGTCGAGGCCTGGCGGCTTCGACCAATCAGAGACGCGGGATTTCCAGGACAGACAGACAGACAGACAGACAGACAGACAGACAGACGTATTCATAGTATTCTAGAATATGCATGTCCCCGTAGTATATGAACAATGATGATTCCAGAATTTGCGGCAGACTGTGTCCATCGCTGATTGGTTGAGGCAACCTTTATGACATCATCGTCGCCATGACATCTACATTGATACTGTGCCTGTCGCTGATTGGTCGAGGCGAATTCGCGGCAGACTGTGCCCGTCGCTGATTGGTCAAGGCGGCCTTTATGACATCATCGTCGCCATGGCAACCATTATGACATCTACGTCGATACTGTGCCCGTCTCTGATTGGTCGAGGTCCATTATGGCATCATCGTCGCCATGCTGTGCCTGTCGCTGATTGGTCGAGGCCTAGCGGCCTCAACCAATCAGAGACGCGGGATTTCCAGGACAGACAGACAGACAGACAGATAGACAGACAGATGGAAAAACCATCGGGTATTCTAGAATATGCATGTCCCCGTAGTATATGGACAATGATGATTCCGACTGTGCCCGTCGCTGATTGGTCGAGGCAAACTTTTTGACATCATCGTCGCCATGGCAACCATTATGACATCTACGTCGATACTGTGCCCGTCGCTGATTGGTCGAGGCCTGGCGGCCTCGACCAATCAGAGACGCGGGATTTCCATTATGACATCATCGTCGCCATGCTGTGCCCGTCGCTGATTGGTTGAGGCCTGGTGGCCTCGACCAATCAGAGACGCGGGATTTCCAGGACAGACAGACAGACAGACAGACAGACAGACAGAAAGACAGACGGAAAAACCCTTAGACAATTATATATATAGAAGATGGGGGGGTGGGGATGAGAGAAGATTCATTTCTCTTTAGCAGCGAGGACAGGCTTTAGCTGCAGCTGTCTGTCACCCGCTGCTGCAACCGCTGTCATCAGGCGGGTCCCCCTGACTCACGGGCCCAATAGCAGCTGCGTGGTATGCCCCTCATCTGCCACATAGTGATCCAAATACATTAGTGCTTCATCTGCCACATAGTGATCCAAACACCTCAGTGCTTCATCTGCCACATAGTGATCCATACACCTCAGTGCTTCATCTGCCACATAGTGATCCATACACCTCAGTGCCTCATCTGCCACATAGTGATCCATACACCTCAGTGCCTCAGCTTCCACATAGTGATCCATACACCTCAGTGCCTCTTCTGCCTCATAGTGATCCATACAGGGTTAGGGGGTTAGGGTTAGGGGGTTAGGGTTAGGGGGTTAGGGTTAGGGTTAGGGTTTAGGGTTAGGGTTAGGGTTAGGGGTAGGGGTAGGGTTAGGGGTAGGGTTAGGGTTAGGGTTATATCAGCAACCCTACGGATCTTTAGCAGCCGTGTAGGTGCCACCCTTGGGGCCGACTCATCCCCCGTGGTGACGTATATCAGAGTACGGCAAAACACATCCGGTCAATTCCAATCACCTGTGCTGGCGTCTTTCACCTGGGCGGGTGACACGCGGAGGAAAAGCAGTTTGCCACCGTTCAAGACACAGAGAAACACAGCGCTTTAATCAACTATTACGGGACGCTCCGTTTGACTGCGGGAAACCCTTCGCCATGGAGCGGTGAGTAGAAGACATTCGTCGGCCACATAGAGACACATAAATGTACCTTGCAGCAGAGTTGTACTCAAGGTGACCGGTTTTATTGCTTGTGTCCCCGCAGGCATCCACGGACACCGCTTACATGCCCCGTGTGTCACAGGGCAACCAAATACATATCCACACATCTGAGACGGGTATGCCTGAGGTCCCACGGGGAGTCGGAGATAAAAACCGCCATCGCTTCGGCCAAGTGTCAACTCCGCTGTATCGCTAGCAAGGGGACAACGATCCAATTCAGTGAGCTCAAGCCCCTCCATTCGTTGGAAGAGACTGTTACCTTCTTAGAAGGTCGCGGCTTTTTAATAGCAAACAAGCCGAGGTTTGAGTCACAAAACGCGCCACTGACCTCTGAAGGGTCCGCTCAGGTACCAGCTGACAATCCGGAGCACCGCCCAGGCTCCATGCCCCTGGAAGAGCTAGATTCGGATGAGATGGACGTGCCTTTCCTTTTACGGACGGTAGACAGTCCGGTGGGAGAACCGTGCTCCCCGCCCCTGGCAGAGCTAGGTTCGGATGAGATGGACGTGCCTTTCTTTTTACAGACGGTAGACAGTCCGGTGGGAGAACCGTGCCCTGAGCCTGACCACACGGGGAGCGTCGTGGATGGCAGCGATTTAAGTATTCAAAAAAGGGAATGGAAAGACAAAAACCGCAGGGCTACCAAGGCCGCCGGATTGTACAAGCGTCACTCATTGAATCACCCCATGTTAAAGGGGTTCCACTCGTACCTGATAGTTACCCGTGGGGTCCCAAACTGTCAACAGGAGGTATCAAACGTAGCACGGTTTCTATTTTTTGTGAACCCAAGATTTGTAACACTGGAGTACCTCGTAAAACCATCCAAGGTTAATAATTTTTTCGAGCAACTTGGAAAACTCCGTCTATCGAGCCAGACCTCCCTCAAAATGTTGAAGCACATACGGAGATTTACCATCTATCAGATGAGGGCCACCAAACTGAGACTGGAGAATCCGCAGCTTTATAAGGCCTGTGAAGTGTTCATGAATTTTACAACAGACCTCCAGAAAACATTGTACAAGGGAGCCTGCCGAGAGTCTGTCAGTAAAAGGTGCACCGTTCAAAAAAGCCAATCGTCCGCGGATTGTTACCGAACCTTGCATGTTGGTTAATTGGCTTCATTTTTCCCCACAGGTACGATATATTGATGAAGCCATCAAAGTCACCCAAGGACTGCCAAATGATACTGGAGGAGGCAAGGCCAACATTTCTAGCTAGCGTCGAGGCTGTGACAGATGGCGGATCGGAAGTAGATCGCCGGGAAGTCGTACTGTACCTCCAAGCCCTTCTGATTCTAAAACATCTCCAAAGACCGGGTGTCGTTCGTAACATGACGGTAAGTCGTCGCGCCCTGTGGGTCAGCGGTATTTGCTGAACCGGTTCAATATTTTTCCACCTTTTTTTCACATCGTAGGTTTCAGAGTGGAATGAGAGGATCCATCACATGTACCACGGAAGGCGCAAGACAATTGTGGGTGTGAAGACTCACAAGTGTTCCACCTCTCAGGTAGCAACTTTCGTACTTTCGGAGGAAGAGGAATCGGTAAGCTTTTCTCAAAGCCAGGGAACCCAGGCAACCCCACTCGCCTTTTGGAGGGGTGCCCTCTGGCTTGAGATTAACATTTTTTTTTTCTTTTTCAGTGGTTCAAAGCATATGCGGAACATGTCAGGCCGGTCTTTACCGCTGGCCGAAAGATCATCACAAACTTTTTTGTGACGTGTACCAGGAAGGTCATAGAAAATCCATCTGTGGGACTCAGACGATACCATTCAAGGCAAGGTGGCCACCAGTCAAGTGATCCACAGCCGTACGTAGCAACCGGTACTAACGATATGCTTTTCTCCGCAGCTACAACCTCACAAACATCACCAGCCACCTCGTACGGCGGGTATGTGAGACATGGACTTTGTCACAATACACGGATTGTGAAAAGCGATTGTTTGCTCGGTACTTGGCACATACAAACGACGTGGCCGAGCGAATTTACCGGGAGAAGACCCTGACCGATATGTGCCATGCCCAAGAGCTGGTGTTCAACGCAGGAAATCGTGATGACGCTGAGATTCTGTCACCAGTGATGGCATCGACCAGTGAATTGGATAACGAGCTGGTAGACCTCACGGAAAGTGCACCCGAGTCACACGAGTCTGAGGGGCATGCAGGAAATCGTGATGACGCCGAGATTCTGTCCCCAGTAATGGCATCGACCAGTGAATTGGATAACGAGCCGGTAGACCTCACGGAAAGTGCTCCCGAGTCACCCGAGTCTACTGAGTCTACTGAGTCGTATAGTCTCGAGAATATTCGGCTCATCCCATTCAGGAGAACAAAGCCCATGTGAATCTGTCAATTTTGGTCTGTCATGAATAAAAATATTCAAATCTACGTTCATCTTTGCCTCTTTGACTCGGTCTAAAATCACTGACCTGTGATTTTTTTCCCTTAGAAAATTGCCCAAAATTTTCTAAGTGTCAAGGACTCTTCCAGAAAAGCTTCCCCAGGCTCCTGGAAGCATCATCGGTACACCTCCAATGTTCCACCACGGTCATCACAAAAAATGGACCTTTTGTTCAGGTCAAGCGATTTGAGGAAGGCACGGCAGCCCGTACGGTCCAGGGGTTGATCAGTCCCCTGGTACGTCCGTCCCCGTGCCCCGAAGGGGTTCCCCACTTCTCGCCTGCAGCAGGCACGGCAGCCAGCAGCCCGTACGGTCCAGGGGTTGATCAGACCCCTGTACGTCCGGTCGTGGTCTCCGTGCCCCAGAGGGGTTCCCGCTTCTCGCCTGCGGCAGGCACGGCAGCCAGCAGCCCGTACGGTCCAGGGGTTGATCAGACCCCTGTACGTCCGGTCGTGGTCTCCGTGCCCCGGAGGGGTTCCCGCTTCCCCCCTGCAGCGTTAGAGGGGGGGATACGCATCGGAGGCAAATGACAAAAGCTTGTCTCGAGGGATGACTTTCAATAGATCGCAGCGGTTTCACGCCCTCTTGATCTCTCTCTTCAAAGTTCTTTTCAACTTTCCCTCACGGTACTTGTCCGCTATCGGTCTCGCGCCGGTATTTAGCCTTAGATGGAGTTTACCACCCGCTTTGGGCTGCATTCACAAACAACCCGACTCCGGGGAGACCGGGTCCCGCCGCGCCGGGGGCCGCTACCGGCCTACCACCGTCCGCGGGCTGGGGCCACTATTAGAAGGACTCGGGCCCCCGAGCGACGTCGGGGTGGTCCGGTCTCCCGTACGCCACATTTCCCGACGCCCGCCGGGCGGACGGGGATTCGGCACTGGGCTCTTCCCTCTTCACTCGCCGTTACTGAGGGAATCCTGGTTAGTTTCTTTTCCTCCGCTTAGTAATATGCTTAAATTCAGCGGGTCGCCACGTCTGATCTGAGGTCTTTAGTCGAGTCCACGAGCTGCCCGTCCACGCCGCCCGTAGGAGGGGGAGGTCCGGCGCCCACCTTCGGTCTTCGCCCTCTCGTCGCCGGAGGCAGCCCTGTGTCTCCACAGACAGCCTCGCGGCACGCTCCTGGGGGGGGAGTGACGGAGGGTAAACCCCATCGGGTGGGCCCAGGGCGGGTGGGTCTGGCCTTGGGGGGACGTAAGGGAGAAAGGAGGGGAGGGCGTCGGGGCACGTAGCCTCGGGCCTCCCTCGATGTCACCCTTGCGACGGGACCCCAGCCGCGCCACGGAGGCGATCGACGGAGGGGCGACCCTCAGACAGGCATAGCCCCGGGAGCAACCCGGGGCCGCAAGGTGCGTTCGAAGTGTTGATGATCAATGTGTCCTGCAATTCACACTATTTCTCGAAGCTAGCTGCGTTCTTCATCGACGCGCGAGCCGAGTGATCCACCGTTAAGAGTCGCGCTTTCTGGGTCTGGGACGCTCGGAGGCGCCCCCTTTTTTCCCACTCTCGTGTCGGCCGGCCGCAAAAGACTGGGGTGCGTCAAAAGGGGTTTTCCATCTCGGCCCTGTTGCCCCGGGCGCTCGGCCTCCCATGTCCCTCCCTCCAGCGGGGAGGAGAACGAAGGAGGGCTCGAGGCTTCTCGACCTACCACCCAGACCCGCATACCCCGGGGAGGGGTACGTGAGCGCACAGGAGAATGGTACCCGGGACGGCCTTTCGCGTGCACGGGGGGCTTCTTGTTTTTCCTCGGCAGGCAGCGTCAGGGCAACAATCATCGGCGCGAGGCCGGGCGTCTTTTTCCTGGGCGACGGAGCGAGAGGGGCTCCCCGCACCCTCCCGACGTCGCCCGCCCGCTGTCCTCGCGTGCCCTCGACGCCCCCGCCCTGCAGAGCGCCCTGGCAAAGTGGAAGGAGAACCACTTACACGGCTTAATCTTTGAGACAAGCATATGCTACTGGCAGGATCAACCAGGTAGCTCCCCAACACAACCGCGTTGAGGCGAGGGAGCGGACCCGGAGGGGGAGAGAGGCCGGAGGAAGCCCCGCAGCGGGAAGGGCAACCAGAGGAAGGGAAATCCTCATTGTTGTCGTCGTCCGTGCCGGTAGGCGGCGTCCTGGGGGCGTAACCCACGGGAAAGGGGAGCCTGAACGGCGAGTGCAGTGCCACCGTGAGATCGTGCACGCTGTACAGTGCGAAGCCACCGATGCGGAGGGCGTCTGGAAAATACCCACCTTGCACGGAGAGGGCGAGGTGACTGGCCTTCGGGGGACGCCACGGCCGCCCTGCCTCGTGACCCACCGCTCCCGGGGCGACACACAGAGTCGCTGCTGGGGAGAGGGGCCAGGGCATGGGGGGCCTGCGCGGCGCTGCCGTCTGGCTTAGACCCGGCCTCCCGAACGGAGGGCATCTGTCGTGAAAGACCACCCCTTGCGCGGGAAGGGCGAGGTGACTGGCCTCCGGAGGACGCCACGGCCGCCCTGCCTCGTGACCCACCGCTCCCGGGGCGACACACAGAGTCGCTGCTGGGGAGAGGGGCCAGGGCGTGGGGGGCCTGCGCGGCGCCGCCGTCTGGCTTAGACCTGCCTCCACCGCGGGGGGTCCTCGACCCACCGGCGGACGGGCGCGAGGAGTGGGAGAGGGGGGCTGGCCGTCGGGGTCCACCGCGGCTCCGGCGCAAGCCCCATCGACGCGGAGGTCGCGCGGGGCGTAGTCGGCCTGGCCGTGTCGGCGTCGCCCTCCGGCATAGTCCCTTGTCCCGGGCTCTTGCCCGTAACCTCAAAGGTAACCGACCGAGCGGCGTCTCCCCCCAAAGCCATGCCTCGACTGTTGAGAACAGAAGAAGCCCGGGGCGGCAATACGCCGGGTACTCCCTTTGCCAAAACTCGTGCCCCCCTTCGATTCGTCTTTCCTTCTCCGTCCTCCCTTCTCGCTCCGGAGCGTCCGCTTGGTCTCTCTCTCGCTCTCCCTCTCGCTCTCGCGCTCCCTGCCGAGCCGCCTCGGAGGACAACGGACGAGGGGGGAAAGGCGAAGGCGTTCGGTCACGGGGCACACCGCGCGGTGAGAACCCACTCGCCCGCCTCCCCACGGGTCTGTCATCCCCCCACTATCGTAGGGGCTCGGGAAAAGACTGGAAAATGCGGAGCTCGGCAGTGGCGTGGAAGAGCCACCCACCGCCGCCGCTCTCGCCGATGCCCACCGCGGAGGCCGCCCTTCGGACGCTGGGGTGCGGCGCGGGCCTCCGCGGACGAGCTGCGCATCTGGAAGTCAAAGGGCCGCCCTCGGAGAAGATCGTTGTGCTGCCCCGCGCGGGGAGCGATTCGGACGGCGGGCCCCCACGCCGAGGTGGGTGGGCGCCCCTCCGTTCGCCCGTGCGGGTCGTCGGACCGCTGCCGTACCACGGTTCGGGTCAAACTCCCCACAGCTCGGCCACCTCCGTCCGTAGACGGGAGGGCGACCGCCGGCGTGCGCGCCCAAGGACGAGTGCCTGAAACCCGGGGGGGGTAACAGAGGAAGGAGACCGCCCGCCGTAAACCGGCGCGGGCTCCAAAGCCCGGGCCGAGCGAGTGGCACCACCTCCCCACCCGGGAGCGCTGAGCCAGATCGATCGGAAGAAAGGGCAGGGGCTCGAGTGGAACCCCTGCCTCCGTCCTTCCCCTCGGGGGAGATGGGGAAGAAATGTGCCCCTGGAGTCCTGGAAGCGAGTGTCCGGCGCGCTCCGGGCGCCCTCGAGACGGAAGCCGGGTCGCGGTGCGATTCTCTCATAGGTCTCCCCGTTGGCGCGGAAGCGGGAGACATCCGACACAGAGAAACGCCGAGCCCGCTCCGAGGGGACAAAGTCAGAGGGAGCGATCCGCCCTCCCAGAGCCCTCCTGCGGACGAGGACTCTGGATCTGCCCCCCTTCTGACGTCCGTCGCCCTCAGAGGACTGGAACCCACGTGGGGAGGGTCCGTTTGGGCTCGGGGCGACCCAGGAAACGCGTCTCGGACTCGGGACGGACAACCGGCAAAAGTCCCCCTGGAGCCGCGGAAGCCTGGTCTCGGCGCGAGTGCGAACTTCCATGCAAAAAGGGGGTACTCGCCAAACCGCCTACCCGAGTCGAGGAACCACGAAAACAACGGATTTTGGTCGGGGCCGAGAGGAACCTCTCTCTCCTATATCCTGCAGCTGGTGTGCAAAACTGGGTATTTGCATGGTGAGACACCGACCCCCACTTTAAGGGAACAAAGTCAAAAAGTGTCCGACCTCCTGGAGCCGTGCGGCGGATCCGGCGGCCAGAAATTTCCTCATTCCGGTTCTATTTTTTTTTTTTTCGAATTTGCGAAATTTGGCGGCCAGGCGGCGTAGCTGGGACCTGGACTAGCTCGAAACACCCTGAACCGGTGAGCGGAATCGATTTCCCAAAGTTCTACGGCTCCCGGAAGCCAAAAACAGCTCGCCGGAAAATTTCAAAGTCCCAAGGACTCTTTCTTGAAAATCAATCCGGGGGCCATGGAAGTGTCCTCGGTACAGCCTCAGAGCTTTCCCCCGCCTGGAAGTCTGACAGCGGTCTGACGTTTTTCAAAGTTTTGAGCTCTCTGTTTGTTCTCAAATGTGGATTTTCTCAATATCGCACTAAGTCCCAAGGACTCTTCCAGAAAATCTTCCCCAGGCTCCTGGAAGCGTCATCGGTACGCCTCCAGCGGTTTCCCCCTCCTGGAAGTCTGACACACGCCTGAAATTTTCAAAGTATGAAAATATGCATTTTCATCCAAAAATTCAACTTTCCGCCCGCGCCCCGCAAACTTCACCCCCACTTAGGTCACTGCCTTGGGGTGCTTTACAACATATTGACGCCCCCCTGGGGTGGAAGTAGGGGAAATGTGACATTTTTCACAAAATCGAGATTTTCTCAAAAATCGCACTAAGTTTTTTTTTTTTTAAAGTATCAAGGACTCTTCCAGAAAATCTTCCCCAGGCTCCTGGAAGCGTCCTCGGTACGCCTCCAGCGGTTTCCCCCGCATGGAAGTATGACACTCGCCTGAAAATGTTAAAGTATGAAAATACGCATTTTCATCCAAGAATTCAACTTTCCGCCCGCGCCCCGCAAACTTTACCCGCATTCAGGTCACTGCCTTGGGGTACTTTACAACATATTGACGCCCCCCTGGGGTGGAAGTAGGGGAAATGTGACATTTTTCACAAAATCGAGATTTTTCTCAAAAATCGCACTGTTTTTTTTTTTTTAAAGTATCAAGGACTCTTACAGAAAATCTTCCCCAGGCTCCTGGAAGCGTCATCGGTACGCCTCCAGCGGTTTCCCCCTCCTGGAAGTCTGACACACGCCTGAAATTTTCAAAGTATGAAAATATGCATTTTCATCCAAAAATTCAACTTTCCGCCCGCGCCCCGCAAACTTCACCCCCACTTAGGTCACTGCCTTGGGGTGCTTTACAACATATTGACGCCCCCCTGGGGTGGAAGTAGGGGAAATGTGACATTTTTCACAAAATCGAGATTTTCTCAAAAATCGCAGTTTTTTTTTTTTTAAAGTATCAAGGACTCTTCCAGAAAATCTTCCCCAGGCTCCTGGAAGCGTCCTCGGTACGCCTCCAGCGGTTTCCCCCGCATGGAAGTATGACACTCGCCTGAAATTTTCAAAGTATGAAAATATGCATTTTCATCCAAAAATTCAACTTTCCGCCCGCGCCCCGCAAACTTCACCCCCACTTAGGTCACTGCCTTGGGGTGCTTTACAACATATTGACGCCCCCCTGGGGTGGAAGTAGGGGAAATGTGACATTTTTCACAAAATCGAGATTTTCTCAAAAATCGCACTGTTTTTTTTTTTTTAAAGTATCAAGGACTCTTCCAGAAAATCTTCCCCAGGCTCCTGGAAGCGTCATCGGTACGCCTCCAGCGGTTTCCCCCTCCTGGAAGTCTGACACACGCCTGAAATTTTCAAAGTATGAAAATATGCATTTTCATCCAAAAATTCAACTTTCCGCCCGCGCCCCGCAAACTTCACCCCCACTTAGGTCACTGCCTTGGGGTGCTTTACAACATATTGACGCCCCCCTGGGGTGGAAGTAGGGGAAATGTGACATTTTTCACAAAATCGAGATTTTCTCAAAAATCGCACTGTTTTTTTTTTTTAAAGTATCAAGGACTCTTCCAGAAAATCTTCCCCAGGCTCCTGGAAGCGTCCTCGGTACGCCTCCAGCGGTTTCCCCCTCCTGGAAGTCTGACACACGCCTGAAATTTTCAAAGTATGAAAATATGCATTTTCATCCAAAAATTCAACTTTCCGCCCGCGCCCCGCAAACTTCACCCCCAGTTAGGTCACTGTCCTGGGGTGCCTCACAACATATTGACGCCCCCCTGGGGTGGAAGTAGGGGAAATGTGACATTTTTCACAAAATCGAGATTTTCTCAAAAATCGCACTAAGTTTTTTTTTTTTAAAGTATCAAGGACTCTTCCAGAAAATCTTCCCCAGGCTCCTGGAAGCGTCATCGGTACGCATCCAGCGGTTTCCCCTGCATGGAAGTCTGACACTCGCCTGAAATTTTTAGAGTATGAAAATATGGTTTTTCGCTCAAAATTCAAATTTCCGCCCAAGGAACACACACTTTGACCTCACTTTGGAGATTTTTTGGGGGTACTCAGGCCGACGATTAAGCCCCCTCCGACGGCTTCCACTGGCCGAATATTAAGCGCCCTCCGACGGCTTCCACTGGCCGAATATTAAGCGCCCTCCGACGGCTTCCACTGGCCGAATATTAAGCGCCCTCCGACGGCTTCCACTGGCCGAATATTAAGCGCCCTCCGACGGCTTCCACTGGCCGAATATTAAGCGCCCTCCGACGGCTTCCACTGGCCGAATATTAAGCCCCCTCCGACGGCTTCCACTGGCCGAATATTAAGCCCCCTCCGACGGCTTCCACTGGCCGAATATTAAGCCCCCTCCGACGGCTTCCACTGGCCGAATATTAAGCCCCCTCGGTGTACACTCCGTCAAGGCCTGAGCTGGGGCGGGGTGCTGGCCTCCCAGCCGCGTCCAAAGAGCTCAACCATGGTCATCACTGTCCCAACCAAAGTGGGTGAGAGTTTGTTCAGGTCAGGCGACTTCCGACAGGGAGACATCGAGCCCGCTCCGGGGGGACAAAGACAGAAAGGCGTCCGCCATTCGAGAGCCCACCCCTGGGTTCGGACTCAAGAATATTGCCCTTATGACAGTGATCCCCTCCGGAGAACAGGGACCCCCGTGGGGAGGGGTCCCTCCGGCCTCGGGTCGCCCAGATTCGCCTCTCTCACTTCGGACACGCGCCCAGCCAATGTCCCGCAGGGGACTTCCGACAGGAAAACAACGAGCCCGCTCCGGGGGGACAAAGACAGAAAGGCGTCCGCCATTCGAGAGCCCACCCCTGTGTTCGGACTCAGGAATATTGCCCTTATGACAGTGATCCCCTCCGGAGAACAGGGACCCCCGTGGGGAGGGGTCCCTCCAGCCTCGGGTCGCCCAGATTCGCCTCTCTCACTTCGGACACGCGCCCAGCCAATGTCCCGCAGGGGACTTCCGACAGGAAAACAACGAGCCCGCTCCGGGGGGACAAAGACAGAAAGGCGTCCGCCATTCGAGAGCCCACCCCTGGGTTCAGACTCAAGAATATTGCCCTTATGACAGTGATCCCCTCCGGAGAACAGGGACCCCCGTGGGGAGGGGTCCCTCGAGCCTCGGGTCGCCCAGATTCGCCTCTCTCACTTCGGACACGCGCCCAGCCAATGTCCCGCAGGGGACTTCCGACAGGAAAACAACGAGCCCGCTCCGGGGGGACAAAGACAGAAAGGCGTCCGCCATTCGAGAGCCCACCCCTGGGTTCGGACTCAGGAATATTGCCCTTATGACAGTGATCCCCTCCGGAGAACAGGGACCCCCGTGGGGAGGGGTCCCTCCAGCCTCGGGTCGCCCAGATTCGCCTCTCTCACTTCGGACACGCGCCCAGCCAATGTCCCGCAGGGGGACTTCACCTCCAGGGAACAGGGACCCCTGTGGGGAGGGGTCCCTCTGGCCTCGGGTCGCCCAGATTCGCCTCTCTCACTTCGGACACGCGCCCAGCCAATGTCCCGCAGGGGACTTCACCTCCAGGGAACAGGGACCCCCGTGGGGAGGGGTCCCTCTGGCCTCGGGTCGCCCAGATTCGCCTCTCTCACTTCGGACACGCGCCCAGCCAACGTCCCGCAGGGACCTCAGAATTTTCCTAAGAGGCAAGGACTCCTTCTTAAAACCTCCCCAGGCTCCTGGAAGTGTCCTTGCATTACATCCGAGGTTTTTTCTCTGCATGACAACACGTGATTCGAACCCGTGACGCCAGCTCGGCAAGGCCGCAGCGCTAACGAGTGAGCCACCGTGCTGTGATGAGGATCGATGGATCCAGTTAGTACCCCATCGTTACAGCCATGGCTGCTCGACAACCGTGTAGGTGCCACCCCTGGGGCTGAGTCATCCCCCGTGATGCCGTATAGGTGATTCTGACAGGTGGATCCGGTTAGGTGCCACCCCTGGGGCTGAGTCATCCCCCGTGGTGCCGTATAGGTGATTACGGCAGGTGGATCCGGTTAGGGTTAGGGTTAGGGTTAGGGTTCGGGTTCGGGTTAGGGTTAGGGTTAGGGTTAGGGTTAGGGTTCGGGTTCGGGTTCGGGTTCGGGTTCGGGTTCGGGTTAGGGTTAGGGTTAGGGTTAGGGTTCGGGTTAGGGTTCGGGTTAGGGTTAGGGTTCGGGTTAGGGTTCGGGTTCGGGTTAGGGTTCGGGTTCGGGTTAGGGTTAGGGTTAGGGTTAGGGTTAGGGTTAGGGTTCGGGTTCGGGTTCGGGTTAGGGTTCGGGTTAGGGTTAGGGTTAGGGTTAGGGTTCGGGTTCGGGTTAGGGTTAGGGTTAGGGTTAGGGTTAGGGTTCGGGTTCGGGTTAGGGATATATCAGCAACCCTACGGATCTTTAGCAGCCGTGTAGGTGCCACCCTTGGGGCCGACTCATCCCCCGTGGTGACGTATATCAGAGTACGGCAAAACACATCCGGTCAATTCCAATCACCTGTGCTGGCGTCTTTCACCTGGGCGGGTGACACGCGGAGGAAAAGCAGTTTGCCACCGTTCAAGACACAGAGAAACACAGCGCTTTAATCAACTATTACGGGACACTCCGTTTGACTGCGGGAAACCCTTCGCCATGGAGCGGTGAGTAGAAGACATTCGTCGGCCACATAGAGACACATAAATGTACCTTGCAGCGGAGTTGTACTCAAGGTGACCGGTTTTATTGCTTGTGTCCCCGCAGGCATCCACGGACACCGCTTACATGCCCCGTGTGTCACAGGGCAACCAAATACATATCCACACATCTGAGACGGGTATGCCTGAGGTCCCACGGGGAGTCGGAGATAAAAACCGCCATCGCTTCGGCCAAGTGTCAACTCCGCTGTATCGCTAGCAAGGGGACAACGATCCAATTCAGTGAGCTCAAGCCCCTCCATTCGTTGGAAGAGACTGTTACCTTCTTAGAAGGTCGCGGCTTTTTAATAGCAAACAAGCCGAGGTTTGAGTCACAAAACGCGCCACTGACCTCTGAAGGGTCCGCTCAGGTACCAGCTGACAATCCGGAGCACCGCCCAGGCTCCATGCCCCTGGAAGAGCTAGATTCGGATGAGATGGACGTGCCTTTCCTTTTACGGACGGTAGACAGTCCGGTGGGAGAACCGTGCTCCCCGCCCCTGGCAGAGCTAGGTTCGGATGAGATGGACGTGCCTTTCTTTTTACAGACGGTAGACAGTCCGGTGGGAGAACCGTGCCCTGAGCCTGACCACACGGGGAGCGTCGTGGATGGCAGCGATTTAAGTATTCAGAAAAGGGAATGGAAAGACAAAAACCGCAGGGCTACCAAGGCCGCCGGATTGTACAAGCGTCACTCATTGAATCACCCCATGTTAAAGGGGTTCCACTCGTACCTGACAGTTACCCGTGGGGTCCCAAACTGTCAACAGGAGGTATCAAACGTAGCACGGTTTCTATTTTTTGTGAACCCAAGATTTGTAACACTGGAGTACCTCGTAAAACCATCCAAGGTTAATAATTTTTTCGAGCAACTTGGAAAACTCCGTCTATCGAGCCAGACCTCCCTCAAAATGTTGAAGCACATACGGAGATTTACCATCTATCAGATGAGGGCCACCAAACTGAGACTGGAGAATCCGCAGCTTTATAAGGCCTGTGAAGTGTTCATGAATTTTACAACAGACCTCCAGAAAACATTGTACAAGGGAGCCTGCCGAGAGTCTGTCAGTAAAAGCTGCACCGTTCAAAAAAGCCAATCGTCCGCGGATTGTTACCGAACCTTGCATGTTGGTTAATTGGCTTCATTTTTCCCCACAGGTACGATATATTGATGAAGCCATCAAAGTCACCCAAGGACTGCCAGATGATACTGGAGGAGGCAAGGCCAACATTTCTAGCTAGCGTCGAGGCTGTGACAGATGGCGGATCGGAAGTAGATCGCCGGGAAGTCGTACTGTACCTCCAAGCCCTTCTGATTCTAAAACATCTCCAAAGACCGGGTGTCATTCGTAACATGACGGTAAGTCGTCGCGCCCTGTGGGTCAGCGGTATTTGCTGAACCGGTTCAATATTTTTCCACCTTTTTTTCACATCGTAGGTTTCAGAGTGGAATGAGAGGATCCATCACATGTACCACGGAAGGCGCAAGACAATTGTGGGTGTGAAGACTCACAAGTGTTCCACCTCTCAGGTAGCAACTTTCGTACTTTCGGAGGAAGAGGAATCGGTAAGCTTTTCTCAAAGCCAGGGAACCCAGGCAACCCCACTCGCCTTTTGGAGGGGTGCCCTCTGGCTTGAGATTAACATTTTTTTTTTCTTTTTCAGTGGTTCAAAGCATATGCGGAACATGTCAGGCCGGTCTTTACCGCTGGCCGAAAGATCATCACAAACTTTTTTGTGACGTGTACCGGGAAGGTCATAGAAAATCCATCTGTGGGACTCAGACGATACCATTCAAGGCAAGGTGGCCACCAGTCAAGTGATCCACAGCCGTACGTAGCAACCGGTACTAACGATATGCTTTTCTCCGCAGCTACAACCTCACAAACATCACCAGCCACCTCGTACGGCGGGTATGTGAGACATGGACTTTGTCACAATACACGGATTGTGAAAAGCGATTGTTTGCTCGGTACTTGGCACATACAAACGACGTGGCCGAGCGAATTTACCGGGAGAAGACCCTGACCGATATGTGCCATGCCCAAGAGCTGGTGTTCAACGCAGGAAATCGTGATGACGCTGAGATTCTGTCACCAGTGATGGCATCGACCAGTGAATTGGATAACGAGCTGGTAGACCTCACGGAAAGTGCACCCGAGTCACACGAGTCTGAGGGGCATGCAGGAAATCGTGATGACGCCGAGATTCTGTCCCCAGTAATGGCATCGACCAGTGAATTGGATAACGAGCCGGTAGACCTCACGGAAAGTGCTCCCGAGTCACCCGAGTCTACTGAGTCTACTGAGTCGTATAGTCTCGAGAATATTCGGCTCATCCCATTCAGGAGAACAAAGCCCATGTGAATCTGTCAATTTTGGTCTGTCATGAATAAAAATATTCAAATCTACGTTCATCTTTGCCTCTTTGACTCGGTCTAAAATCACTGACCTGTGATTTTTTTCCCTTAGAAAATTGCCCAAAATTTTCTAAGTGTCAAGGACTCTTCCAGAAAAGCTTCCCAGGCTCCTGGAAGCATCATCGGTACACCTCCAATGTTCCACCACGGTCATCACAAAAAATGGACCTTTTGTTCAGGTCAAGTGATTTGAGGAAGGCACGGCAGCCCGTACGGTCCAGGGGTTGATCAGTCCCCTGGTACGTCCGTCCCCGTGCCCCGAAGGGGTTCCCCACTTCTCGCCTGCAGCAGGCACGGCAGCCAGCAGCCCGTACGGTCCAGGGGTTGATCAGACCCCTGTACGTCCGGTCGTGGTCTCCGTGCCCCAGAGGGGTTCCCGCTTCTCGCCTGCGGCAGGCACGGCAGCCAGCAGCCCGTACGGTCCAGGGGTTGATCAGACCCCTGTACGTCCGGTCGTGGTCTCCGTGCCCCGGAGGGGTTCCCGCTTCCCCCCTGCAGCGTTAGAGGGGGGGATACGCATCGGAGGCAAATGACAAAAGCTTGTCTCGAGGGATGACTTTCAATAGATCGCAGCGGTTTCACGCCCTCTTGAACTCTCTCTTCAAAGTTCTTTTCAACTTTCCCTCACGGTACTTGTCCGCTATCGGTCTCGCGCCGGTATTTAGCCTTAGATGGAGTTTACCACCCGCTTTGGGCTGCATTCACAAACAACCCGACTCCGGGGAGACCGGGTCCCGCCGCGCCGGGGGCCGCTACCGGCCTACCACCGTCCGCGGGCTGGGGCCACTATTAGAAGGACTCGGGCCCCCGAGCGACGTCGGGGTGGTCCGGTCTCCCGTACGCCACATTTCCCGACGCCCGCCGGGCGGACGGGGATTCGGCACTGGGCTCTTCCCTCTTCACTCGCCGTTACTGAGGGAATCCTGGTTAGTTTCTTTTCCTCCGCTTAGTAATATGCTTAAATTCAGCGGGTCGCCACGTCTGATCTGAGGTCTTTAGTCGAGTCCACGAGCTGCCCGTCCACGCCGCCCGTAGGAGGGGGAGGTCCGGCGCCCACCTTCGGTCTTCGCCCTCTCGTCGCCGGAGGCAGCCCTGTGTCTCCACAGACAGCCTCGCGGCACGCTCCTGGGGGGGGAGTGACGGAGGGTAAACCCCATCGGGTGGGCCCAGGGCGGGTGGGTCTGGCCTTGGGGGGACGTAAGGGAGAAAGGAGGGGAGGGCGTCGGGGCACGTAGCCTCGGGCCTCCCTCGATGTCACCCTTGCGACGGGACCCCAGCCGCGCCACGGAGGCGATCGACGGAGGGGCGACCCTCAGACAGGCATAGCCCTGGGAGCAACCCAGGGCCGCAAGGTGCGTTCGAAGTGTTGATGATCAATGTGTCCTGCAATTCACACTATTTCTCGAAGCTAGCTGCGTTCTTCATCGACGCGCGAGCCGAGTGATCCACCGTTAAGAGTCGCGCTTTCTGGGTCTGGGACGCTCGGAGGCGCCCCCTTTTTTCCCACTCTCGTGTCGGCCGGCCGCAAAAGACTGGGGTGCGTCAAAAGGGGTTTTCCATCTCGGCCCTGTTGCCCCGGGCGCTCGGCCTCCCACGTCCCTCCCTCCAGCGGGGAGGAGAACGAAGGAGGGCTCGAGGCTTCTCGACCTACCACCCAGACCCGCATACCCCGGGGAGGGGTACGTGAGCGCACAGGAGAATGGTACCCGGGACGGCCTTTCGCGTGCACGGGGGGCTTCTTGTTTTTCCTCGGCAGGCAGCGTCAGGGCAACAATCATCGGCGCGAGGCCGGGCGTCTTTTTCCTGGGCGACGGAGCGAGAGGGGCTCCCCGCACCCTCCCGACGTCGCCCGCCCGCTGTCCTCGCGTGCCCTCGACGCCCCCGCCCTGCAGAGCGCCCTGGCAAAGTGGAAGGAGAACCACTTACACGGCTTAATCTTTGAGACAAGCATATGCTACTGGCAGGATCAACCAGGTAGCTCCCCAACACAACCGCGTTGAGGCGAGGGAGCGGACCCGGAGGGGGAGAGAGGCCGGAGGAAGCCCCGCAGCGGGAAGGGCAACCAGAGGAAGGGAAATCCTCATTGTCGTCGTCGTCCGTGCCGGTAGGCGGCGTCCTGGGGGCGTAACCCACGGGAAAGGGGAGCCTGAACGGCGAGTGCAGTGCCACCGTGAGATCGTGCACGCTGTACAGTGCGAAGCCACCGATGCGGAGGGCGTCTGGAAAATACCCACCTTGCACGGAGAGGGCGAGGTGACTGGCCTTCGGGGGACGCCACGGCCGCCCTGCCTCGTGACCCACCGCTCCCGGGGCGACACACAGAGTCGCTGCTGGGGAGAGGGGCCAGGGCGTGGGGGGCCTGCGCGGCGCTGCCGTCTGGCTTAGACCCGGCCTCCCGAACGGAGGGCATCTGTCGTGAAAGACCACCCCTTGCGCGGGAAGGGCGAGGTGACTGGCCTCCGGGGGACGCCACGGCCGCCCTGCCTCGTGACCCACCGCTCCCGGGGCGACACACAGAGTCGCTGCTGGGGAGAGGGGCCAGGGCGTGGGGGGCCTGCGCGGCGCCGCCGTCTGGCTTAGACCTGCCTCCACCGCGGGGGGTCCTTGACCCACCGGCGGACGGGCGCGAGGAGTGGGAGAGGGGGGCTGGCCGTCGGGGTCCACCGCGGCTCCGGCGCAAGCCCCATCGACGCGGAGGTCGCGCGGGGCGTAGTCGGCCTGGCCGTGTCGGCGTCGCCCTCCGGCGTAGTCCCTTGTCCCGGGCTCTTGCCCGTAACCTCAAAGGTAACCGACCGAGCGGCGTCTCCCCCCAAAGCCATGCCTCGACTGTTGAGAACAGAAGAAGCCCGGGGCGGCAATACGCCGGGTACTCCCTTTGCCAAAACTCGTGCCCCCCTTCGATTCGTCTTTCCTTCTCCGTCCTCCCTTCTCGCTCCGGGGCGTCCGCTTGGTCTCTCTCTCGCTCTCCCTCTCGCTCTCGCGCTCCCTGCCGAGCCGCCTCGGAGGACAACGGACGAGGGGGGAAAGGCGAAGGCGTTCGGTCACGGGGCACACCGCGCGGTGAGAACCCACTCGCCCGCCTCCCCACGGGTCTGTCATCCCCCCACTATCGTAGGGGCTCAGGAAAAGACTGGAAAATGCGGAGCTCGGCAGTGGCGTGGAAGAGCCACCCACCGCCGCCGCTCTCGCCGATGCCCACCGCGGAGGCCGCCCTTCGGACACTGGGGTGCGGCGCGGGCCTCCGCGGACGAGCTGCGCATCTGGAAGTCAAAGGGCCGCCCTCGGAGAAGATCGTTGTGCTGCCCCGCGCGGGGAGCGATTCGGACGGCGGGCCCCCACGCCGAGGTGGGTGGGCGCCCCTCCGTTCGCCCGTGCGGGTCGTCGGACCGCTGCCGTACCACGGTTCGGGTCAAACTCCCCACAGCTCGGCCGCCTCCGTCCGTAGACGGGAGGGCGACCGCCGGCGTGCGCGCCCAAGGACGAGTGCCTGAAACCCGGGGGGGGTAACAGAGGAAGGAGACCGCCCGCCGTAAACCGGCGCGGGCTCCAAAGCCCGGGCCGAGCGAGCGGCACCACCTCCCCACCCGGGAGCGCTGAGCCAGATCGATCGGAAGAAAGGGCAGGGGCTCGGGTGGAACCCCTGCCTCCGTCCTTCCCCTCGGGGGAGATGGGGAAGAAACGTGCCCCTGGAGTCCTGGAAGCGAGTGTCCGGCGCGCTCCGGGCGCCCTCGAGACGGAAGCCGGGTCGCGGTGCGATTCTCTCATAGGTCTCCCCGTTGGCGCGGAAGCGGGAGACATCCGACACAGAGAAACGCCGAGCCCGCTCCGAGGGGACAAAGTCAGAGGGAGCGATCCGCCCTCCCAGAGCCCTCCTGCGGACGAGGACTCTGGATCTGCCCCCCTTCTGACGTCCGTCGCCCTCAGAGGACTGGAACCCACGTGGGGAGGGTCCGTTTGGGCTCGGGGCGACCCAGGAAACGCGTCTCGGACTCGGGACGGACAACCGGCAAAAGTCCCCCTGGAGCCGCAGAAGCCTGGTCTCGGCGCGAGTGCGAACTTCCATGCAAAAAGGGGGTACTCGCCAAACCGCCTACCCGAGTCGAGGAACCACGAAAACAACGGATTTTGGTCGGGGCCGAGAGGAACCTCTCTCTCCTATATCCTGCAGCTGGTGTGCAAAACTGGGTATTTGCATGGTGAGACACCGACCCCCACTTTAAGGGAACAAAGTCAAAAAGTGTCCGACCTCCTGGAGCCGTGCGGCGGATCCGGCGGCCAGAAATTTCCTCATTCCGGTTCTATTTTTTTTTTTTTCGAATTTGCGAAATTTGGCGGCCAGGCGGCGTAGCTGGGACCTGGACTAGCTCGAAACACCCTGAACCGGTGAGCGGAATCGATTTCCCAAAGTTCTACGGCTCCCGGAAGCCAAAAACAGCTCGCCGGAAAATTTCAAAGTCCCAAGGACTCTTTCTTGAAAATCAATCCGGGGGCCATGGAAGTGTCCTCGGTACAGCCTCAGAGCTTTCCCCCGCCTGGAAGTCTGACAGCGGTCTGACGTTTTTCAAAGTTTTGAGCTCTCTGTTTGTTCTCAAATGTGGATTTTCTCAATATCGCACTAAGTCCCAAGGACTCTTCCAGAAAATCTTCCCCAGGCTCCTGGAAGCGTCATCGGTACGCCTCCAGCGGTTTCCCCCTCCTGGAAGTCTGACACACGCCTGAAATTTTCAAAGTATGAAAATATGCATTTTCATCCAAAAATTCAACTTTCCGCCCGCGCCCCGCAAACTTCACCCCCACTTAGGTCACTGCCTTGGGGTGCTTTACAACATATTGACGCCCCCCTGGGGTGGAAGTAGGGGAAATGTGACATTTTTCACAAAATCGAGATTTTCTCAAAAATCGCAGTTTTTTTTTTTTTAAAGTATCAAGGACTCTTCCAGAAAATCTTCCCCAGGCTCCTGGAAGCGTCCTCGGTACGCCTCCAGCGGTTTCCCCCGCATGGAAGTATGACACTCGCCTGAAATTTTCAAAGTATGAAAATATGCATTTTCATCCAAAAATTCAACTTTCCGCCCGCGCCCCGCAAACTTCACCCCCACTTAGGTCACTGCCTTGGGGTGCTTTACAACATATTGATGCCCCCCTGGGGTGGAAGTAGGGGAAATGTGACATTTTTCACAAAATCGAGATTTTCTCAAAAATCGCACTAAGTTTTTTTTTTTTTAAAGTATCAAGGACTCTTCCAGAAAATCTTCCCCAGGCTCCTGGAAGCGTCCTCGGTACGCCTCCAGCGGTTTCCCCCGCATGGAAGTATGACACTCGCCTGAAAATGTTAAAGTATGAAAATACGCATTTTCATCCAAGAATTCAACTTTCCGCCCGCGCCCCGCAAACTTTACCCGCATTCAGGTCACTGCCTTGGGGTACTTTACAACATATTGACGCCCCCCTGGGGTGGAAGTAGGGGAAATGTGACATTTTTCACAAAATCGAGATTTTCTCAAAAATCGCACTGTTTTTTTTTTTTTAAAGTATCAAGGACTCTTCCAGAAAATCTTCCCCAGGCTCCTGGAAGCGTCATCGGTACGCCTCCAGCGGTTTCCCCCTCCTGGAAGTCTGACACACGCCTGAAATTTTCAAAGTATGAAAATATGCATTTTCATCCAAAAATTCAACTTTCCGCCCGCGCCCCGCAAACTTCACCCCCACTTAGGTCACTGCCTTGGGGTGCTTTACAACATATTGACGCCCCCCTGGGGTGGAAGTAGGGGAAATGTGACATTTTTCACAAAATCGAGATTTTCTCAAAAATCGCACTGTTTTTTTTTTTTTAAAGTATCAAGGACTCTTCCAGAAAATCTTCCCCAGGCTCCTGGAAGCGTCCTCGGTACGCCTCCAGCGGTTTCCCCCGCATGGAAGTATGACACTCGCCTGAAATTTTCAAAGTATGAAAATATGCATTTTCATCCAAAAATTCAACTTTCCGCCCGCGCCCCGCAAACTTCACCCCCACTTAGGTCACTGCCTTGGGGTGCTTTACAACATATTGACGCCCCCCTGGGGTGGAAGTAGGGGAAATGTGACATTTTTCACAAAATCGAGATTTTCTCAAAAATCGCACTGTTTTTTTTTTTTTAAAGTATCAAGGACTCTTCCAGAAAATCTTCCCCAGGCTCCTGGAAGCGTCCTCGGTACGCCTCCAGCGGTTTCCCCCGCATGGAAGTATGACACTCGCCTGAAATTTTCAAAGTATGAAAATATGCATTTTCATCCAAAAATTCAACTTTCCGCCCGCGCCCCGCAAACTTCACCCCCACTTAGGTCACTGCCTTGGGGTGCTTTACAACATATTGACGCCCCCCTGGGGTGGAAGTAGGGGAAATGTGACATTTTTCACAAAATCGAGATTTTCTCAAAAATCGCACTGTTTTTTTTTTTTTAAAGTATCAAGGACTCTTCCAGAAAATCTTCCCCAGGCTCCTGGAAGCGTCCTCGGTACGCCTCCAGCGGTTTCCCCCGCATGGAAGTATGACACTCGCCTGAAAATGTTAAAGTATGAAAATACGCATTTTCATCCAATAATTCAACTTTCCGCCCGCGCCCCGCAAACTTTACCCGCATTCAGGTCACTGCCTTGGGGTACTTTACAACATATTGACGCCCCCCTGGGGTGGAAGTAGGGGAAATGTGACATTTTTCACAAAATCGAGATTTTCTCAAAAATCGCACTAAGTTTTTTTTTTTTTAAAGTATCAAGGACTCTTCCAGAAAATCTTCCCCAGGCTCCTGGAAGCGTCATCGGTACGCCTCCAGCGGTTTCCCCCTCCTGGAAGTCTGACACACGCCTGAAATTTTCAAAGTATGAAAATATGCATTTTCATCCAAAAATTCAACTTTCCGCCCGCGCCCCGCAAACTTCACCCCCAGTTAGGTCACTGTCCTGGGGTGCCTCACAACATATTGACGCCCCCCTGGGGTGGAAGTAGGGGAAATGTGACATTTTTCACAAAATCGAGATTTTCTCAAAAATCGCACTAAGTTTTTTTTTTTTAAAGTATCAAGGACTCTTCCAGAAAATCTTCCCCAGGCTCCTGGAAGCGTCATCGGTACGCATCCAGCGGTTTCCCCTGCATGGAAGTCTGACACTCGCCTGAAATTTTTAGAGTATGAAAATACGCGTTTTCATCCAAAAATTCAACTTTCCGCCCGCGCCCCGCAAACTTCACCCCCAGTTAGGTCACTGCCTTGGGGTGCTTTACAACATATTGACGCCCCCCTGGGGTGGAAGTAGGGGAAATGTGACATTTTTCACAAAATCGAGATTTTCTCAAAAATCGCACTGTTTTTTTTTTTTAAAGTATCAAGGACTCTTCCAGAAAATCTTCCCCAGGCTCCTGGAAGCGTCATCGGTACGCATCCAGCGGTTTCCCCTGCATGGAAGTCTGACACTCGCCTGAAATTTTTAGAGTATGAAAATATGGTTTTTCGCTCAAAATTCAAATTTCCGCCCAAGGAACACACACTTTGACCTCACTTTGGAGATTTTTTGGGGGTACTCAGGCCGACGATTAAGCCCCCTCCGACGGCTTCCACTGGCCGAATATTAAGCGCCCTCCGACGGCTTCCACTGGCCGAATATTAAGCGCCCTCCGACGGCTTCCACTGGCCGAATATTAAGCGCCCTCCGACGGCTTCCACTGGCCGAATATTAAGCGCCCTCCGACGGCTTCCACTGGCCGAATATTAAGCGCCCTCCGACGGCTTCCACTGGCCGAATATTAAGCGCCCTCCGACGGCTTCCACTGGCCGAATATTAAGCCCCCTCCGACGGCTTCCACTGGCCGAATATTAAGCCCCCTCCGACGGCTTCCACTGGCCGAATATTAAGCCCCCTCCGACGGCTTCCACTGGCCGAATATTAAGCCCCCTCGGTGTACACTCCGTCAAGGCCTGAGCTGGGGCGGGGTGCTGGCCTCCCAGCCGCGTCCAAAGAGCTCAACCATGGTCATCACTGTCCCAACCAAAGTGGGTGAGAGTTTGTTCAGGTCAGGCGACTTCCGACAGGGAGACATCGAGCCCGCTCCGGGGGGACAAAGACAGAAAGGCGTCCGCCATTCGAGAGCCCACCCCTGGGTTCGGACTCAAGAATATTGCCCTTATGACAGTGATCCCCTCCGGAGAACAGGGACCCCCGTGGGGAGGGGTCCCTCCGGCCTCGGGTCGCCCAGATTCGCCTCTCTCACTTCGGACACGCGCCCAGCCAATGTCCCGCAGGGGACTTCCGACAGGAAAACAACGAGCCCGCTCCGGGGGGACAAAGACAGAAAGGCGTCCGCCATTCGAGAGCCCACCCCTGGGTTCGGACTCAAGAATATTGCCCTTATGACAGTGATCCCCTCCGGAGAACAGGGACCCCCGTGGGGAGGGGTCCCTCCAGCCTCGGGTCGCCCAGATTCGCCTCTCTCACTTCGGACACGCGCCCAGCCAATGTCCCGCAGGGGACTTCCGACAGGAAAACAACGAGCCCGCTCCGGGGGGACAAAGACAGAAAGGCGTCCGCCATTCGAGAGCCCACCCCTGTGTTCGGACTCAGGAATATTGCCCTTATGACAGTGATCCCCTCCGGAGAACAGGGACCCCCGTGGGGAGGGGTCCCTCCAGCCTCGGGTCGCCCAGATTCGCCTCTCTCACTTCGGACACGCGCCCAGCCAATGTCCCGCAGGGGACTTCCGACAGGAAAACAACGAGCCCGCTCCGGGGGGACAAAGACAGAAAGGCGTCCGCCATTCGAGAGCCCACCCCTGGGTTCGGACTCAAGAATATTGCCCTTATGACAGTGATCCCCTCCGGAGAACAGGGACCCCCGTGGGGAGGGGTCCCTCCAGCCTCGGGTCGCCCAGATTCGCCTCTCTCACTTCGGACACGCGCCCAGCCAATGTCCCGCAGGGGACTTCCGACAGGAAAACAACGAGCCCGCTCCGGGGGGACAAAGACAGAAAGGCGTCCGCCATTCGAGAGCCCACCCCTGGGTTCGGACTCAGGAATATTGCCCTTATGACAGTGATCCCCTCCGGAGAACAGGGACCCCCGTGGGGAGGGGTCCCTCCAGCCTCGGGTCGCCCAGATTCGCCTCTCTCACTTCGGACACGCGCCCAGCCAATGTCCCGCAGGGGGACTTCACCTCCAGGGAACAGGGACCCCCGTGGGGAGGGGTCCCTCTGGCCTCGGGTCGCCCAGATTCGCCTCTCTCACTTCGGACACGCGCCCAGCCAATGTCCCGCAGGGGACTTCACCTCCAGGGAACAGGGACCCCCGTGGGGAGGGGTCCCCCTGGCCTCGGGTCGCCCAGATTCGCCTCTCTCACTTCGGACACGCGCCCAGCCAACGTCCCGCAGGGACCTCAGAATTTTCCTAAGAGGCAAGGACTCCTTCTTAAAACCTCCCCAGGCTCCTGGAAGTGTCCTTGCATTACATCCGAGGTTTTTTCTCTGCATGACAACACGTGATTCGAACCCGTGACGCCAGCTCGGCAAGGCCGCAGCGCTAACGAGTGAGCCACCGTGCTGTGATGAGGATCGATGGATCCAGTTAGTACCCCATCGTTACAGCCATGGCTGCTCGACAACCGTGTAGGTGCCACCCCTGGGGCTGAGTCATCCCCCGTGATGCCGTATAGGTGATTCTGACAGGTGGATCCGGTTAGGTGCCACCCCTGGGGCTGAGTCATCCCCCGTGGTGCCGTATAGGTGATTACGGCAGGTGGATCCGGTTAGGGTTAGGGTTAGGGTTCGGGTTAGGGTTAGGGTTCGGGTTAGGGTTAGGGTTAGGGTTAGGGTTAGGGTTAGGGTTCGGGTTCGGGTTCGGGTTCGGGTTAGGGTTAGGGTTAGGGTTCGGGTTAGGGTTAGGGTTAGGGTTCGGGTTCGGGTTCGGGTTCGGGTTAGGGTTAGGGTTAGGGTTCGGGTTAGGGTTAGGGTTAGGGTTAGGGTTCGGGTTCGGGTTCGGGTTCGGGTTAGGGTTCGGGTTCGGGTTAGGGTTAGGGTTAGGGTTCGGGTTAGGGTTCGGGTTAGGGTTAGGGTTCGGGTTCGGGTTAGGGTTAGGGTTAGGGTTCGGGTTAGGGTTAGGGTTAGGGTTAGGGTTCGGGTTCGGGTTCGGGTTCGGGTTCGGGTTAGGGTTCGGGTTCGGGTTAGGGTTAGGGTTAGGGTTAGGGTTCGGGTTCGGGTTAGGGTTAGGGTTAGGGATATATCAGCAACCCTACGGATCTTTAGCAGCCGTGTAGGTGCCACCCTTGGGGCCGACTCATCCCCCGTGGTGACGTATATCAGAGTACGGCAAAACACATCCGGTCAATTCCAATCACCTGTGCTGGCGTCTTTCACCTGGGCGGGTGACACGCGGAGGAAAAGCAGTTTGCCACCGTTCAAGACACAGAGAAACACAGCGCTTTAATCAACTATTACGGGACACTCCGTTTGACTGCGGGAAACCCTTCGCCATGGAGCGGTGAGTAGAAGACATTCGTCGGCCACATAGAGACACATAAATGTACCTTGCAGCGGAGTTGTACTCAAGGTGACCGGTTTTATTGCTTGTGTCCCCGCAGGCATCCACGGACACCGCTTACATGCCCCGTGTGTCACAGGGCAACCAAATACATATCCACACATCTGAGACGGGTATGCCTGAGGTCCCACGGGGAGTCGGAGATAAAAACCGCCATCGCTTCGGCCAAGTGTCAACTCCGCTGTATCGCTAGCAAGGGGACAACGATCCAATTCAGTGAGCTCAAGCCCCTCCATTCGTTGGAAGAGACTGTTACCTTCTTAGGCGTGGAAGAGCCACCCACCGCCGCCGCTCTCGCCGATGCCCACCGCGGAGGCCGCCCTTCGGACGCTGGGGTGCGGCGCGGGCCTCCGCGGACGAGCTGCGCATCTGGAAGTCAAAGGGCCGCCCTCGGAGAAGATCGTTGTGCTGCCCCGCGCGGGGAGCGATTCGGACGGCGGGCCCCCACGCCGAGGTGGGTGGGCGCCCCTCCGTTCGCCCGTGCGGGTCGTCGGACCGCTGCCGTACCACGGTTTGGGTCAAACTCCCCACAGCTCGGCCGCCTCCGTCCGTAGACGGGAGGGCGACCGCCGGCGTGCGCGCCCAAGGACGAGTGCCTGAAACCCGGGGGGGGTAACAGAGGAAGGAGACCGCCCGCCGTAAACCGGCGCGGGCTCCAAAGCCCGGGCCGAGCGAGCGGCACCACCTCCCCACCCGGGAGCGCTGAGCCAGATCGATCGGAAGAAAGGGCAGGGGCTCGGGTGGAACCCCTGCCTCCGTCCTTCCCCTCGGGGGAGATGGGGAAGAAACGTGCCCCTGGAGTCCTGGAAGCGAGTGTCCGGCGCGCTCCGGGCGCCCTCGAGACGGAAGCCGGGTCGCGGTGCGATTCTCTCATAGGTCTCCCCGTTGGCGCGGAAGCGGGAGACATCCGACACAGAGAAACGCCGAGCCCGCTCCGAGGGGACAAAGTCAGAGGGAGCGATCCGCCCTCCCAGAGCCCTCCTGCGGACGAGGACTCTGGATCTGCCCCCCTTCTGACGTCCGTCGCCCTCAGAGGACTGGAACCCACGTGGGGAGGGTCCGTTTGGGCTCGGGGCGACCCAGGAAACGCGTCTCGGACTCGGGACGGACAACCGGCAAAAGTCCCCCTGGAGCCGCAGAAGCCTGGTCTCGGCGCGAGTGCGAACTTCCATGCAAAAAGGGGGTACTCGCCAAACCGCCTACCCGAGTCGAGGAACCACGAAAACAACGGATTTTGGTCGGGGCCGAGAGGAACCTCTCTCTCCTATATCCTGCAGCTGGTGTGCAAAACTGGGTATTTGCATGGTGAGACACCGACCCCCACTTTAAGGGAACAAAGTCAAAAAGTGTCCGACCTCCTGGAGCCGTACGGCGGATCCGGCGGCCAGAAATTTCCTCATTCCGGTTCTATTTTTTTTTTTTTCGAATTTGCGAAATTTGGCGGCCAGGCGGCGTAGCTGGGACCTGGACTAGCTCGAAACACCCTGAACCGGTGAGCGGAATCGATTTCCCAAAGTTCTACGGCTCCCGGAAGCCAAAAACAGCTCGCCGGAAAATTTCAAAGTCCCAAGGACTCTTTCTTGAAAATCAATCCGGGGGCCATGGAAGTGTCCTCGGTACAGCCTCAGAGCTTTCCCCCGCCTGGAAGTCTGACAGCGGTCTGACGTTTTTCAAAGTTTTGAGCTCTCTGTTTGTTCTCAAATGTGGATTTTCTCAATATCGCACTAAGTCCCAAGGACTCTTCCAGAAAATCTTCCCCAGGCTCCTGGAAGCGTCATCGGTACGCCTCCAGCGGTTTCCCCCTCCTGGAAGTCTGACACACGCCTGAAATTTTCAAAGTATGAAAATATGCATTTTCATCCAAAAATTCAACTTTCCGCCCGCGCCCCGCAAACTTCACCCCCACTTAGGTCACTGCCTTGGGGTGCTTTACAACATATTGACGCCCCCCTGGGGTGGAAGTAGGGGAAATGTGACATTTTTCACAAAATCGAGATTTTCTCAAAAATCGCAGTTTTTTTTTTTTTAAAGTATCAAGGACTCTTCCAGAAAATCTTCCCCAGGCTCCTGGAAGCGTCCTCGGTACGCCTCCAGCGGTTTCCCCCGCATGGAAGTATGACACTCGCCTGAAATTTTCAAAGTATGAAAATATGCATTTTCATCCAAAAATTCAACTTTCCGCCCGCGCCCCGCAAACTTCACCCCCACTTAGGTCACTGCCTTGGGGTGCTTTACAACATATTGATGCCCCCCTGGGGTGGAAGTAGGGGAAATGTGACATTTTTCACAAAATCGAGATTTTCTCAAAAATCGCACTAAGTTTTTTTTTTTTTAAAGTATCAAGGACTCTTCCAGAAAATCTTCCCCAGGCTCCTGGAAGCGTCCTCGGTACGCCTCCAGCGGTTTCCCCCGCATGGAAGTATGACACTCGCCTGAAAATGTTAAAGTATGAAAATACGCATTTTCATCCAAGAATTCAACTTTCCGCCCGCGCCCCGCAAACTTTACCCGCATTCAGGTCACTGCCTTGGGGTACTTTACAACATATTGACGCCCCCCTGGGGTGGAAGTAGGGGAAATGTGACATTTTTCACAAAATCGAGATTTTCTCAAAAATCGCACTGTTTTTTTTTTTTTAAAGTATCAAGGACTCTTCCAGAAAATCTTCCCCAGGCTCCTGGAAGCGTCATCGGTACGCCTCCAGCGGTTTCCCCCTCCTGGAAGTCTGACACACGCCTGAAATTTTCAAAGTATGAAAATATGCATTTTCATCCAAAAATTCAACTTTCCGCCCGCGCCCCGCAAACTTCACCCCCACTTAGGTCACTGCCTTGGGGTGCTTTACAACATATTGACGCCCCCCTGGGGTGGAAGTAGGGGAAATGTGACATTTTTCACAAAATCGAGATTTTCTCAAAAATCGCACTGTTTTTTTTTTTTTTAAAGTATCAAGGACTCTTCCAGAAAATCTTCCCCAGGCTCCTGGAAGCGTCCTCGGTACGCCTCCAGCGGTTTCCCCCGCATGGAAGTATGACACTCGCCTGAAATTTTCAAAGTATGAAAATATGCATTTTCATCCAAAAATTCAACTTTCCGCCCGCGCCCCGCAAACTTCACCCCCACTTAGGTCACTGCCTTGGGGTGCTTTACAACATATTGACGCCCCCCTGGGGTGGAAGTAGGGGAAATGTGACATTTTTCACAAAATCGAGATTTTCTCAAAAATCGCACTAAGTTTTTTTTTTTTTAAAGTATCAAGGACTCTTCCAGAAAATCTTCCCCAGGCTCCTGGAAGCGTCCTCGGTACGCCTCCAGCGGTTTCCCCCGCATGGAAGTATGACACTCGCCTGAAAATGTTAAGGTATGAAAATACGCATTTTCATCCAAGAATTCAACTTTCCGCCCGCGCCCCGCAAACTTTACCCGCATTCAGGTCACTGCCTTGGGGTACTTTACAACATATTGACGCCCCCCTGGGGTGGAAGTAGGGGAAATGTGACATTTTTCACAAAATCGAGATTTTCTCAAAAATCGCACTGTTTTTTTTTTTTTAAAGTATCAAGGACTCTTCCAGAAAATCTTCCCCAGGCTCCTGGAAGCGTCCTCGGTACGCCTCCAGCGGTTTCCCCCGCATGGAAGTATGACACTCGCCTGAAAATGTTAAAGTATGAAAATACGCATTTTCATCCAATAATTCAACTTTCCGCCCGCGCCCCGCAAACTTTACCCGCATTCAGGTCACTGCCTTGGGGTACTTTACAACATATTGACGCCCCCCTGGGGTGGAAGTAGGGGAAATGTGACATTTTTCACAAAATCGAGATTTTCTCAAAAATCGCACTAAGTTTTTTTTTTTTTAAAGTATCAAGGACTCTTCCAGAAAATCTTCCCCAGGCTCCTGGAAGCGTCATCGGTACGCCTCCAGCGGTTTCCCCCTCCTGGAAGTCTGACACACGCCTGAAATTTTCAAAGTATGAAAATATGCATTTTCATCCAAAAATTCAACTTTCCGCCCGCGCCCCGCAAACTTCACCCCCAGTTAGGTCACTGTCCTGGGGTGCCTCACAACATATTGACGCCCCCCTGGGGTGGAAGTAGGGGAAATGTGACATTTTTCACAAAATCGAGATTTTCTCAAAAATCGCACTAAGTTTTTTTTTTTTTAAAGTATCAAGGACTCTTCCAGAAAATCTTCCCCAGGCTCCTGGAAGCGTCCTCGGTACGCCTCCAGCGGTTTCCCCCGCATGGAAGTATGACACTCGCCTGAAAATGTTAAGGTATGAAAATACGCATTTTCATCCAAGAATTCAACTTTCCGCCCGCGCCCCGCAAACTTTACCCGCATTCAGGTCACTGCCTTGGGGTACTTTACAACATATTGACGCCCCCCTGGGGTGGAAGTAGGGGAAATGTGACATTTTTCACAAAATCGAGATTTTCTCAAAAATCGCACTGTTTTTTTTTTTTTAAAGTATCAAGGACTCTTCCAGAAAATCTTCCCCAGGCTCCTGGAAGCGTCCTCGGTACGCCTCCAGCGGTTTCCCCCGCATGGAAGTATGACACTCGCCTGAAAATGTTAAAGTATGAAAATACGCATTTTCATCCAATAATTCAACTTTCCGCCCGCGCCCCGCAAACTTTACCCGCATTCAGGTCACTGCCTTGGGGTACTTTACAACATATTGACGCCCCCCTGGGGTGGAAGTAGGGGAAATGTGACATTTTTCACAAAATCGAGATTTTCTCAAAAATCGCACTGTTTTTTTTTTTTTAAAGTATCAAGGACTCTTCCAGAAAATCTTCCCCAGGCTCCTGGAAGCGTCCTCGGTACGCCTCCAGCGGTTTCCCCCGCATGGAAGTATGACACTCGCCTGAAAATGTTAAAGTATGAAAATACGCATTTTCATCCAATAATTCAACTTTCCGCCCGCGCCCCGCAAACTTTACCCGCATTCAGGTCACTGCCTTGGGGTACTTTACAACATATTGACGCCCCCCTGGGGTGGAAGTAGGGGAAATGTGACATTTTTCACAAAATCGAGATTTTCTCAAAAATCGCACTAAGTTTTTTTTTTTTTAAAGTATCAAGGACTCTTCCAGAAAATCTTCCCCAGGCTCCTGGAAGCGTCATCGGTACGCCTCCAGCGGTTTCCCCCTCCTGGAAGTCTGACACACGCCTGAAATTTTCAAAGTATGAAAATATGCATTTTCATCCAAAAATTCAACTTTCCGCCCGCGCCCCGCAAACTTCACCCCCAGTTAGGTCACTGTCCTGGGGTGCCTCACAACATATTGACGCCCCCCTGGGGTGGAAGTAGGGGAAATGTGACATTTTTCACAAAATCGAGATTTTCTCAAAAATCGCACTAAGTTTTTTTTTTTTTAAAGTATCAAGGACTCTTCCAGAAAATCTTCCCCAGGCTCCTGGAAGCGTCCTCGGTACGCCTCCAGCGGTTTCCCCCTCCTGGAAGTCTGACACACGCCTGAAATTTTCAAAGTATGAAAATATGCATTTTCATCCAAAAATTCAACTTTCCGCCCGCGCCCCGCAAACTTCACCCCCAGTTAGGTCACTGTCCTGGGGTGCCTCACAACATATTGACGCCCCCCTGGGGTGGAAGTAGGGGAAATGTGACATTTTTCACAAAATCGAGATTTTCTCAAAAATCGCACTAAGTTTTTTTTTTTTTAAAGTATCAAGGACTCTTCCAGAAAATCTTCCCCAGGCTCCTGGAAGCGTCATCGGTACGCATCCAGCGGTTTCCCCTGCATGGAAGTCTGACACTCGCCTGAAATTTTTAGAGTATGAAAATACGCGTTTTCATCCAAAAATTCAACTTTCCGCCCGCGCCCCGCAAACTTCACCCCCAGTTAGGTCACTGCCTTGGGGTGCTTTACAACATATTGACGCCCCCCTGGGGTGGAAGTAGGGGAAATGTGACATTTTTCACAAAATCGAGATTTTCTCAAAAATCGCACTAAGTTTTTTTTTTTTTAAAGTATCAAGGACTCTTCCAGAAAATCTTCCCCAGGCTCCTGGAAGCGTCATCGGTACGCATCCAGCGGTTTCCCCTGCATGGAAGTCTGACACTCGCCTGAAATTTTTAGAGTATGAAAATATGGTTTTTCGCTCAAAATTCAAATTTCCGCCCAAGGAACACACACTTTGACCTCACTTTGGAGATTTTTTGGGGGTACTCAGGCCGACGATTAAGCCCCCTCCGACGGCTTCCACTGGCCGAATATTAAGCGCCCTCCGACGGCTTCCACTGGCCGAATATTAAGCGCCCTCCGACGGCTTCCACTGGCCGAATATTAAGCGCCCTCCGACGGCTTCCACTGGCCGAATATTAAGCGCCCTCCGACGGCTTCCACTGGCCGAATATTAAGCGCCCTCCGACGGCTTCCACTGGCCGAATATTAAGCGCCCTCCGACGGCTTCCACTGGCCGAATATTAAGCCCCCTCCGACGGCTTCCACTGGCCGAATATTAAGCCCCCTCCGACGGCTTCCACTGGCCGAATATTAAGCCCCCTCCGACGGCTTCCACTGGCCGAATATTAAGCCCCCTCGGTGTACACTCCGTCAAGGCCTGAGCTGGGGCGGGGTGCTGGCCTCCCAGCCGCGTCCAAAGAGCTCAACCATGGTCATCACTGTCCCAACCAAAGTGGGTGAGAGTTTGTTCAGGTCAGGCGACTTCCGACAGGGAGACATCGAGCCCGCTCCGGGGGGACAAAGACAGAAAGGCGTCCGCCATTCGAGAGCCCACCCCTGGGTTCGGACTCAAGAATATTGCCCTTATGACAGTGATCCCCTCCGGAGAACAGGGACCCCCGTGGGGAGGGGTCCCTCCGGCCTCGGGTCGCCCAGATTCGCCTCTCTCACTTCGGACACGCGCCCAGCCAATGTCCCGCAGGGGACTTCCGACAGGAAAACAACGAGCCCGCTCCGGGGGGACAAAGACAGAAAGGCGTCCGCCATTCGAGAGCCCACCCCTGGGTTCGGACTCAAGAATATTGCCCTTATGACAGTGATCCCCTCCGGAGAACAGGGACCCCCGTGGGGAGGGGTCCCTCCAGCCTCGGGTCGCCCAGATTCGCCTCTCTCACTTCGGACACGCGCCCAGCCAATGTCCCGCAGGGGACTTCCGACAGGAAAACAACGAGCCCGCTCCGGGGGGACAAAGACAGAAAGGCGTCCGCCATTCGAGAGCCCACCCCTGTGTTCGGACTCAGGAATATTGCCCTTATGACAGTGATCCCCTCCGGAGAACAGGGACCCCCGTGGGGAGGGGTCCCTCCAGCCTCGGGTCGCCCAGATTCGCCTCTCTCACTTCGGACACGCGCCCAGCCAATGTCCCGCAGGGGACTTCCGACAGGAAAACAACGAGCCCGCTCCGGGGGGACAAAGACAGAAAGGCGTCCGCCATTCGAGAGCCCACCCCTGGGTTCGGACTCAGGAATATTGCCCTTATGACAGTGATCCCCTCCGGAGAACAGGGACCCCCGTGGGGAGGGGTCCCTCCAGCCTCGGGTCGCCCAGATTCGCCTCTCTCACTTCGGACACGCGCCCAGCCAATGTCCCGCAGGGGGACTTCACCTCCAGGGAACAGGGACCCCCGTGGGGAGGGGTCCCTCTGGCCTCGGGTCGCCCAGATTCGCCTCTCTCACTTCGGACACGCGCCCAGCCAATGTCCCGCAGGGGACTTCACCTCCAGGGAACAGGGACCCCCGTGGGGAGGGGTCCCCCTGGCCTCGGGTCGCCCAGATTCGCCTCTCTCACTTCGGACACGCGCCCAGCCAACGTCCCGCAGGGACCTCAGAATTTTCCTAAGAGGCAAGGACTCCTTCTTAAAACCTCCCCAGGCTCCTGGAAGTGTCCTTGCATTACATCCGAGGTTTTTTCTCTGCATGACAACACGTGATTCGAACCCGTGACGCCAGCTCGGCAAGGCCGCAGCGCTAACGAGTGAGCCACCGTGCTGTGATGAGGATCGATGGATCCAGTTAGTACCCCATCGTTACAGCCATGGCTGCTCGACAACCGTGTAGGTGCCACCCCTGGGGCTGAGTCATCCCCCGTGATGCCGTATAGGTGATTCTGACAGGTGGATCCGGTTAGGTGCCACCCCTGGGGCTGAGTCATCCCCCGTGGTGCCGTATAGGTGATTACGGCAGGTGGATCCGGTTAGGGTTAGGGTTAGGGTTCGGGTTAGGGTTAGGGTTCGGGTTAGGGTTAGGGTTAGGGTTAGGGTTAGGGTTAGGGTTCGGGTTCGGGTTCGGGTTCGGGTTAGGGTTCGGGTTCGGGTTAGGGTTCGGGTTAGGGTTAGGGTTAGGGTTCGGGTTCGGGTTAGGGTTCGGGTTAGGGTTAGGGTTCGGGTTCGGGTTAGGGTTAGGGTTCGGGTTAGGGTTAGGGTTCGGGTTAGGGTTAGGGTTCGGGTTCGGGTTCGGGTTCGGGTTAGGGTTAGGGTTCGGGTTCGGGTTCGGGTTAGGGTTAGGGTTAGGGTTCGGGTTAGGGTTCGGGTTAGGGTTAGGGTTCGGGTTCGGGTTAGGGTTAGGGTTAGGGTTAGGGTTCGGGTTAGGGTTAGGGTTAGGGTTAGGGTTCGGGTTCGGGTTCGGGTTCGGGTTAGGGTTAGGGTTAGGGTTCGGGTTCGGGTTAGGGTTAGGGTTAGGGTTCGGGTTCGGGTTAGGGTTAGGGTTAGGGATATATCAGCAACCCTACGGATCTTTAGCAGCCGTGTAGGTGCCACCCTTGGGGCCGACTCATCCCCCGTGGTGACGTATATCAGAGTACGGCAAAACACATCCGGTCAATTCCAATCACCTGTGCTGGCGTCTTTCACCTGGGCGGGTGACACGCGGAGGAAAAGCAGTTTGCCACCGTTCAAGACACAGAGAAACACAGCGCTTTAATCAACTATTACGGGACACTCCGTTTGACTGCGGGAAACCCTTCGCCATGGAGCGGTGAGTAGAAGACATTCGTCGGCCACATAGAGACACATAAATGTACCTTGCAGCGGAGTTGTACTCAAGGTGACCGGTTTTATTGCTTGTGTCCCCGCAGGCATCCACGGACACCGCTTACATGCCCCGTGTGTCACAGGGCAACCAAATACATATCCACACATCTGAGACGGGTATGCCTGAGGTCCCACGGGGAGTCGGAGATAAAAACCGCCATCGCTTCGGCCAAGTGTCAACTCCGCTGTATCGCTAGCAAGGGGACAACGATCCAATTCAGTGAGCTCAAGCCCCTCCATTCGTTGGAAGAGACTGTTACCTTCTTAGAAGGTCGCGGCTTTTTAATAGCAAACAAGCCGAGGTTTGAGTCACAAAACGCGCCACTGACCTCTGAAGGGTCCGCTCAGGTACCAGCTGACAATCCGGAGCACCGCCCAGGCTCCATGCCCCTGGAAGAGCTAGATTCGGATGAGATGGACGTGCCTTTCCTTTTACGGACGGTAGACAGTCCGGTGGGAGAACCGTGCTCCCCGCCCCTGGCAGAGCTAGGTTCGGATGAGATGGACGTGCCTTTCTTTTTACAGACGGTAGACAGTCCGGTGGGAGAACCGTGCCCTGAGCCTGACCACACGGGGAGCGTCGTGGATGGCAGCGATTTAAGTATTCAGAAAAGGGAATGGAAAGACAAAAACCGCAGGGCTACCAAGGCCGCCGGATTGTACAAGCGTCACTCATTGAATCACCCCATGTTAAAGGGGTTCCACTCGTACCTGACAGTTACCCGTGGGGTCCCAAACTGTCAACAGGAGGTATCAAACGTAGCACGGTTTCTATTTTTTGTGAACCCAAGATTTGTAACACTGGAGTACCTCGTAAAACCATCCAAGGTTAATAATTTTTTCGAGCAACTTGGAAAACTCCGTCTATCGAGCCAGACCTCCCTCAAAATGTTGAAGCACATACGGAGATTTACCATCTATCAGATGAGGGCCACCAAACTGAGACTGGAGAATCCGCAGCTTTATAAGGCCTGTGAAGTGTTCATGAATTTTACAACAGACCTCCAGAAAACATTGTACAAGGGAGCCTGCCGAGAGTCTGTCAGTAAAAGGTGCACCGTTCAAAAAAGCCAATCGTCCGCGGATTGTTACCGAACCTTGCATGTTGGTTAATTGGCTTCATTTTTCCCCACAGGTACGATATATTGATGAAGCCATCAAAGTCACCCAAGGACTGCCAGATGATACTGGAGGAGGCAAGGCCAACATTTCTAGCTAGCATCGAGGCTGTGACAGATGGCGGATCGGAAGTAGATCGCCGGGAAGTCGTACTGTACCTCCAAGCCCTTCTGATTCTAAAACATCTCCAAAGACCGGGTGTCGTTCGTAACATGACGGTAAGTCGTCGCGCCCTGTGGGTCAGCGGTATTTGCTGAACCGGTTCAATATTTTTCCACCTTTTTTTCACATCGTAGGTTTCAGAGTGGAATGAGAGGATCCATCACATGTACCACGGAAGGCGCAAGACAATTGTGGGTGTGAAGACTCACAAGTGTTCCACCTCTCAGGTAGCAACTTTCGTACTTTCGGAGGAAGAGGAATCGGTAAGCTTTTCTCAAAGCCAGGGAACCCAGGCAACCCCACTCGCCTTTTGGAGGGGTGCCCTCTGGCTTGAGATTAACATTTTTTTTCTTTTTCAGTGGTTCAAAGCATATGCGGAACATGTCAGGCCGGTCTTTACCGCTGGCCGAAAGATCATCACAAACTTTTTTGTGACGTGTACCGGGAAGGTCATAGAAAATCCATCTGTGGGACTCAGACGATACCATTCAAGGCAAGGTGGCCACCAGTCAAGTGACCCACAGCCGTAAGTAGCAACCGGTACTAACGATATGCTTTCCTCCGCAGCTACAACCTCACAAACATCACCAGCCACCTCGTACGGCGGGTATGTGAGACATGGACTTTGTCACAATACACGGATTGTGAAAAGCGATTGTTTGCTCGGTACTTGGCACATACAAACGACGTGGCCGAGCGAATTTACCGGGAGAAGACCCTGACCGATATGTGCCGTGCCCAAGAGCTGGTGTTCAACGCAGGAAATCGTGATGACGCTGAGATTCTGTCACCAGTAATGGCATCGACCAGTGAATTGGATAACGAGCTGGTAGACCTCACGGAAAGTGCACCCGAGTCACACGAGTCTGAGGGGCATGCAGGAAATCGTGAAGACGCCGAGATTCTGTCCCCAGTAATGGCATCGACCAGTGAATTGGATAACGAGCCGGTAGACCTCACGGAAAGTGCTCCCGAGTCACCCGAGTCTACTGAGTCTACTGAGTCGTATAGTCTCGAGAATATTCGGCTCATCCCATTCAGGAGAACAAAGCCCATGTGAATCTGTCAATTTTGGTCTGTCATGAATAAAAATATTCAAATCTACGTTCATCTTTGCCTCTTTGACTCGGTCTAAAATCACTGACCTGTGATTTTTTTTCCCTTAGAAAATTGCCCCAAATTTTCTAAGTGTCAAGGACTCTTCCAGAAAAGCTTCCCCAGGCTCCTGGAAGCGTCCTCGGTACACCTCCAATGTTCCACCACGGTCATCACAAAAATTGACCTTTTGTTCAGGTCAAGCGATTTGAGGAAGGCACGGCAGCCCGTACGGTCCAGGGGTTGATCAGTCCCCTGGTACGTCCGTCCCCGTGCCCCGAAGGGGTTCCCCGCTTCTCGCCTGCAGCAGGCACGGCAGCCAGCAGCCCGTACGGTCCAGGGGTTGATCAGACCCCTGTACGTCCGGTCGTGGTCTCCGTGCCCCAGAGGGGTTCCCGCTTCTCGCCTGCGGCAGGCACGGCAGCCAGCAGCCCGTACGGTCCAGGGGTTGATCAGACCCCTGTACGTCCGGTCATGGTCTCCGTGCCCCGGAGGGGTTCCCGCTTCCCCCCTGCAGCGTTAGAGGGGGGGATACGCATCGGAGGCAAATGACAAAAGCTTGTCTCGAGGGATGACTTTCAATAGATCGCAGCGGTTTCACGCCCTCTTGAACTCTCTCTTCAAAGTTCTTTTCAACTTTCCCTCACGGTACTTGTCCGCTATCAGTCTCGCGCCGGTATTTAGCCTTAGATGGAGTTTACCACCCGCTTTGGGCTGCATTCACAAACAACCCGACTCCGGGGAGACCGGGTCCCGCCGTGCCGGGGGCCGCTACCGGCCTACCACCGTCCGCGGGCTGGGGCCACTATTAGAAGGACTCGGGCCCCCGAGCGACGTCGGGGTGGTCCGGTCTCCCGTACGCCCTGTGTCTCCACAGACAGCCTCGCGGCACGCTCCTGGGGGGGGAGTGACGGAGGGTAAACCCCATCGGGTGGGCCCAGGGCGGGTGGGTCTGGCCTTGGGGGGACGTAAGGGAGAAAGGAGGAAAGGGCATCGGGGCGCGTAGCCTCGGGCCTCCCTCGATGTCACCCTTGCGACGGGACCCCAGCCGCGCCACGGAGGCGATCGACGGAGGGGCGACCCTCAGACAGGCATAGCCCCGGGAGCAACCCGGGGCCGCAAGGTGCGTTCGAAGTGTCGATGATCAATGTGTCCTGCAATTCACACTATTTCTCGAAGCTAGCTGCGTTCTTCATCGACGCGCGAGCCGAGTGATCCACCGTTAAGAGTCGCGCTTTCTGGGTCTGGGACGCTCGGAGGCGCCCCCTTTTTTCCCACTCTCGTGTTGGCCGGCTGCAAAAGACTGGGGTGCGTCAAAAGGGGTTTTCCATCTCGGCCCTGTTGCCCCGGGCGCTCGGCCTCCCACGTCCCTCCCTCCGGCGGGGAGGAGGACAAAGGAGGGCTCGAGGCTTCTCGACCTACCGCCCGGACCCGCGTACCCCGGGGAGGGGGGTGCGCGAGCGCACGGGAGAATGGTACCCGGGACGGCCTTTCGCGTGCACGGGGGGCTTCTTGTTTTTCCTCGGCAGGCAGCGTCAGGGCAACAATCATCGGCGCGAGGCCGGGCGTCTTTTTCCTGGGCGACGGAGCGAGAGGGGCTCCCCGCACCCTCCCAACGTCGCCCGCCCGCTGTCCTCGCGTGCCCTCAACGCCCCCGCCCTGCAGAGCGCCCTGGCAAAGCGGAAGGAGAACCACTTACACGTGCATGGCTTAATCTTTGAGACAAGCATATGCTACTGGCAGGATCAACCAGGTAGCTCCCCAACACAACCGCGTTGAGGCGAGGGAGCGGACCCGGAGGGGGAGAGAGGCCGGAGGAAGCCCCGCAGCGGGAAGGGCGACCAGAGGAAGGGAAATCCTCATCGCCGTCGTCGTCCGTGCCGGTAGGCGGCGTCCTGGGGGCGTAACCCACGGGGAAAGGGGAGCCTGAACGGCGAGTGCAGTGCCGCCGTGAGATCGTGCACGCTGTACAGTGCGAAGCCACCGATGCGGAGGGCGTCTGGAAAATACCCACCTTGCACGGAGAGGGCGAGGTGACTGGCCTTCGGGGGACACCACGGCCGCCCTGCCTCGTGACCCACCGCTCCCGGGGCGACACACAGAGTCGCTGCTGGGGAGAGGGGCCAGGGCGTGGGGGCCATTGCAGCGCCACCGTCTGGCTTAGACCCGGCCTCCCGAACGGAGGGCATCTGTTGTAAAAACCACCCCTTGCGCGGGGAGGGCGAGGTGACTGGCCTCCGGAGGATGCCACGGCCCTCCCTGCCTCATGACCCAACGCTCCCGGGGCGACACACAGAGTCGCTGCTGGGGAGAGGGGCCAGGGCGTGGGGGCCATTGCAGCGCCACCGTCTGGCTTAGACCCGGCCTCCCGAACGGAGGGCATCTGTTGTAAAAACCACCCCTTGCGCGGGGAGGGCGAGGTGACTGGCCTCCGGAGGATGCCACGGCCCTCCCTGCCTCATGACCCAACGCTCCCGGGGCGACACACAGAGTCGCTGCTGGGGAGAGGGGCCAGGGCGTGGGGGCCATTGCGGCGCCACCGTCTGGCTTAGACCTGCCTCCACCGTGGGGGGTCCTCGACCCACCGGCGGACGGGCGCGAGGAGTGGGAGAGGGGGGCTGGCCGCCGGGGTCCACCGCGGCTCCGGCGCAAGCCCCAGCGACGCGGAGGTCGCGCGGGGCGCAGTCGGCCTGGCCGTGTCGGCGTCACCCTCCGGCGTAGTCCCTCGTCCCGGGCTCTTGCCCGTAACCTCAAAGGTAACCGACCGAGCGGTGTCTCCCCCCAAAGCCATGCCTCAACTGTTGAGAACAGAAGAAGCCCGGGGCGGCAATACGCCGGGTACTCCCTTCGCCAAAACTCGTGCCCCCCTTCGATTCGTCTTTCCTTCTCCATCATCCCTTCTCGCTATGGGGCGTCCGCTTGGTCTCTCTCTCGCTCTCCCTCTCGCTCTCGCGCTCCCTGCCGAGCCGCCTCGGAGGACGACGGACGAGGAAGAAGGCAAAGGCGTTCGGGCAGCGGGGCACACCACACGGTGAGAACCCACTCGCCTGCCTCCCCACATGTCTGTCGCCCACCCACTATCGTAGGGGCTCGGGAAAGCTCGGAAAACGCGGAGCTCGGCGGTGGCGTGGAAGCGCCACCCACCGCCACCACTCTCGCCGATGCCCACCGAGGAGGCTGCCCTTCGGACGCTGGGGTGCGGCACAGGCCTCCACGGATGAGCTGTGCATCTGGAAGTCACAGGGCCGCCCTCGGAGAAAATCATTGTGCTACCCCGCACGGGGAGCGATTCGGACGACGGGCCCCACACCGGGGTGGGTGGGCGCCCCGCCATTCGCCCGTGCGGGTCGTCGTACCGCTGACGTACCACGGTTCGAGTCAAACTCCCCACAGCTCAATCACCTCCATCCACAAGCAGGAGGTGACGGCCAGTGTGCACGCCCAAGGATGAGTGGCTGCAACCCGGGGGGTAAAGGAGGAAGACCGCCCACCATAAACCGACCGGGCTCCAAAGCCCGGGCCGAGCGAGCGGCACCACCTCCCCACCCGGGAGCGCTGTGCCAAATCGATCGGAGGAAGAGCCGGGGCCCAGGTGAAATCACTGCTGCCATCATTCCCCTCAGGGAGACAGGGAAGAAATGTGCACGAGAGTCCTGGAAGTACATCTCTGACACGCTCCGGGCGCCCTCAAGACGGAATCCGGGTCACGGTGCGATTCTCTCATAGGTCTCCCCGGAGGCATGGAAGCGGGAGACATCCGACACAGAGAAACGCCAAGCCTGATCTGAGGGGGCAAAGTCATAAGGGCGTCCGCCTTCCAAGAGTCCTGCCCCGGGTGTGGACTCAAGAATTGCCCTGCCGTCAGTAAGCGCCTCCGGAGAACGAGGACACCCGTGGGGAGCGTCCTCCTGGGCTCGGGTAACCCAGGAATCACGTCTGTGACTCGGGAAAGACGACCGGCAAAAGTCCCCCTGGAGCCGCGGAAGCCTGGTCTCGAAGCAAGTTAAAACTTCCATAAAAATCAGGGGGTACTCGCCAAACCGCCTATCCGACTCGAGGAACCACGAAAATAACAGATATTAGTCGTGGCCGAGAGGAGCAGCTCTCTCCTATATCCTACAGCTGGTGTGCAAAACTGGGTATTTGCATGGCGAGACACCGACCCCACTTAAGCCGGTACAAAGTCAAAAAGTGTCCGACTTTATGTAGCCGCGCCTAGGATGCGGCAGCCAGAAATTTCCTCATTCCGGTTCTTTTTTTTTTTCGATTTTGCAAAATTTGGCGGTCAGGCGGCGTAGCTGGGACCTGGACACCCGTGGGGAGCGTCATCCTGGGCTCAGGTAACCCAACATAGCCTCTTGCGCTCGGACGCACAACCAGCCAATGTCCGCGGGGGACTACCGATAAGGAAACAACCAGCCGGCTCTGGGGGGGCTAAGTCATAAGGGCGTCCGCCTTCCGAGAGTCCTGCCCCGGGTGAGGACTCAAGAAATGCCCTGCCGTCAGTAAGTGCCTCCTGAGAACGAGGACACCCGTGGGGAGCGTCCTCCTGGGCTCAGGTAACCCAACATAGCCTCTTGCGCTCGGGCGCACAATCAGCCAATGTCCGCGGGGGACTACCGATAAGGAAACAACCAGCCGGCTCTGGGGGGGGCTAAGTCATAAGGGCGTCCGCCTTCCGAGAGTCCTGCCCCGGGTGAGGACTCAAGAAATGCCCTGCCGTCAGTAAGCGCCTCCTGAGAACGAGGACACCCGTGGGGAGCGTCCTCCTGGGCTCAGGTAACCCAACATAGCCTCTTGCGCTCGGGCGCACAATCAGCCAATGTCCGCGGGGGACTACCGATAAGGAAACAACCAGCCGGCTCTGGGGGGGCTAAGTCATAAGGGCGTCCACCTTCCGAGAGTCCTGCCCCGGGTGAGGACTCAAGAAATGCCCTGCCGTCAGTAAGTGCCTCCTGAGAACGAGGACACCCGTGGGGAGCGTCCTCCTGGGCTCAGGTAACCCAACATAGCCTCTTGCGCTCGGGCGCACAATCAGCCAATGTCCGCGGGGGACTACCGATAAGGAAACAACCAGCCGGCTCTGGGGGGGGCTAAGTCATAAGGGCGTCCGCCTTCCGAGAGTCCTGCCCCGGGTGAGGACTCAAGAAATGCCCTGCCGTCAGTAAGCGCCTCCTGAGAACGAGGACACCCGTGGGGAGCGTCCTCCTGGGCTCAGGTAACCCAACATAGCCTCTTGCGCTCGGGCGCACAATCAGCCAATGTCCGCGGGGGACTACCGATAAGGAAACAACCAGCCGGCTCTGGGGGGGCTAAGTCATAAGGGCGTCCGCCTTCCGAGAGTCCTGCCCCGGGTGAGGACTCAAGAAATGCCCTGCCGTCAGTAAGCGCCTCCTGAGAACGAGGACACCCGTGGGGAGCGTCCTCCTGGGCTCAGGTAACCCAACATAGCCTCTTGCGCTCGGGCGCACAATCAGCCAATGTCCGCGGGGGACTACCGATAAGGAAACAACCAGCCGGCTCTGGGGGGGGGGCTAAGTCATAAGGGCGTCCGCCTTCCGAGAGTCCTGCCCCGGGTGAGGACTCAAGAAATGCCCTGCCGTCAGTAAGCGCCTCCTGAGAACGAGGACACCCGTGGGGAGCGTCCTCCTGGGCTCAGGTAACCCAACATAGCCTCTTGCGCTCGGGCGCACAATCAGCCAATGTCCACGGGGGACTACCGATAAGGAAACAACCAGCCGGCTCTGGGGGGGCTAAGTCATAAGGGCGTCCGCCTTCCGAGAGTCCTGCCCCGGGTGAGGACTCAAGAAATGCCCTGCCGTCAGTAAGTGCCTCCTGAGAACGAGGACACCCGTGGGGAGCGTCCTCCTGGGCTCAGGTAATCCAACATAGCCTCTTGCGCTCGGGCGCACAATCAGCCAATGTCCGCGGGGGACTACCGATAAGGAAACAACCAGCCGGCTCTGAGGGGGGCTAAGTCATAAGGGCGTCCGCCTTCCGAGAGTCCTGCCCCGGGTGAGGACTCAAGAAATGCCCTGCCGTCAGTAAGCGCCTCCTGAGAACGAGGACACCCGTGGGGAGCGTCCTCCTGGGCTCGGGTAACCCAGGAATAGCGTCTGTGACGCGGGAAAGACGACCGGCAAAAGTCCCCCTGGAGCCGCGGAAGCCTGGTCTCGAAGCAAGTTAAAACTTCCATAAAAATCAGGGGGTACTCGCCAAACCGCCTATCCGACTCGAGGAACCACGAAAATAACAGATATTAGTCGTGGCCGAGAGGAGCAGCTCTCTCCTATATCCTGCAGCTGGTGTGCAAAACTGGGTATTTGCATGGCGAGACACCGACCCCACTTAAGCCGGTACAAAGTCAAAAAGTGTCCGACTTTATGTAGCCGCGCCTGGGATGCGGCAGCCAGAAATTTACTCATTCCGGTTCTATTTTTTTTTTTTTCGATTTTGCAAAATTTGGCGGTCAGGCGGCGTAGCTGGGACCTGGTCTAGCTCAAAACACCTGGAACCGGTGAGCGAAATTAATTTCCCAAAGTTCTACGGCTCCTGGAAGCCGAAACACCTCGCCGGAAAATTTCTAAGTCCCAACGGCTCTTTTTTGAAAATCAATCCGGGGGCCATGGAAGCCTCCTCGGTATAACGCCTGCGGTTTCCCCCCGCCTGGAAGTATGACAGACCTCAAAATTTTTCTAAGTCCCAACGGCTCTTTTTTGAAAATCAATCCGGGGGCCATGGAAGCCTCCTCGGTATAACGCCTGCGACTTCACACCCCCCCCACTGGAAGTATTCACCCCCCCCGGAAGAATGTCAATTCTATATTTGTTCTCAAAAACGGAAATTTCACAAAATATTTCTAAGTATCAACGGCTCTTCCCGGACAGCTTCCCCGGGCGCAGGGGACCCCCCGCGGGATAGCGCCTACCAGCGCAGCCCGCTGGAAGCACGGAAATGTCAGCGGCAACTCCCGGACAGCTTCCCCGGGCGCAGGGGACCCCCCGCGGGATAGCGCCTACCAGCGCAGCCCGCTGGAAGCATGGAAATGTCAGCGGCAACTCCCGGACAGCTTCCCCGGGCGCAGGGGACCCCCCGCGGGATAGCGCCTACCAGCGCAACCCGCTAGGAGCACGGAAATGTCAGCGGCAACTCCCGGACAGCTTCCCTGGGCACCAGGGACACTGCGCCGGATAGCGCCCGCCGGCGCAACCCGCTAGGAGCACGGAAATGTCAGCGGCAACTCCAGGACAGCTTCCCCGGGCACCAGGGACACTGCGCCGGATAGCGCCCGGCGGCGCAACCCGCTAGGAGCACGGAAATGTCAGCGGCAACTCCAGGACAGCTTCCCCGGGCACCAGGGACACTGCGCCGGATAGCGCCCGGCGGCGCAACCCGCTAGGAGCACGGAAATGTCAGCGGCAACTCCAGGACAGCTTCCCTGGGCACCAGGGACACTGCGCCGGATAGCGCCCGCCGGCGCAACCCGCTAGGAGCACGGAAATGTCAGCGGCAACTCCAGGACAGCTTCCCCGGGCACCAGGGACACTGCGCCGGATAGCGCCCGGCGGCGCAACCCGCTAGGAGCACGGAAATGTCAGCGGCAACTCCCGGACAGCTTCCCCGGGCGCAGGGGACCCCCCGCGGGATAGCGCCTACCAGCGCAACCCGCTGGAAGCATGGAAATGTCAGCGGCAACTCCTGGACAGCTTCCCCAGGATCAGGGGAGCCTCCGCGGTATAGCGCCCGCTAGCGCACCCCGCTGGAAGTATGACAGACCTCATTTTTTTTTCTAAGTATCAACGGTTCTTGCACAACAGCTTCCCCAGGCACAGGGGAGCATCCGCGGGATAGCGCCGCCAGCGCACCACGCTGGAAGCACGGAAATGTCAGCGGCAACTCCAGGACAGCTTCCCTGGGCACCAGGGACACTGCGCCGGATAGCGCCCGCCGGCGCAACCCGCTAGGAGCACGGAAATGTCAGCGGCAACTCCAGGACAGCTTCCCCGGGCACCAGGGACACTGCGCCGGATAGCGCCCGGCGGCGCAACCCGCTAGGAGCACGGAAATGTCAGCGGCAACTCCAGGACAGCTTCCCTGGGCGCAGGGGACCCCCCGCGGGATAGCGCCTACCAGCGCAACCCGCTAGGAGCACGGAAATGTCAGCGGCAACTCCCGGACAGCTTCCCCGGGCGCAGGGGACCCCCCGCGGGATAGCGCCTACCAGCGCAACCCGCTAGGAGCACGGAAATGTCAGCGGCAACTCCCGGACAGCTTCCCCGGGCGCAGGGGACCCCCCGCGGGATAGCGCCTACCAGCGCAACCCGCTGGAAGCATGGAAATGTCAGCGGCAACTCCTGGACAGCTTCCCCAGGATCAGGGGAGCCTCCGCGGTATAGCGCCCGCTAGCGCACCCCGCTGGAAGTATGACAGACCTCATTTTTTTTTCTAAGTATCAACGGTTCTTGCACAACAGCTTCCCCAGGCACAGGGGAGCATCCGCGGGATAGCGCCGCCAGCGCACCACGCTGGAAGCACGGAAATGTCAGCGGCAACTCCAGGACAGCTTCCCTGGGCACCAGGGACACTGCGCCGGATAGCGCCCGCCGGCGCAACCCGCTAGGAGCACGGAAATGTCAGCGGCAACTCCAGGACAGCTTCCCCGGGCACGAGGGACACTGCGCCGGATAGCGCCCGGCGGCGCAACCCGCTAGGAGCACGGAAATGTCAGCGGCAACTCCAGGACAGCTTCCCTGGGCGCAGGGGACCCCCCGCGGGATAGCGCCTACCAGCGCAACCCGCTAGGAGCACGGAAATGTCAGCGGCAACTCCCGGACAGCTTCCCCGGGCGCAGGGGACCCCCCGCGGGATAGCGCCTACCAGCGCAACCCGCTGGAAGCATGGAAATGTCAGCGGCAACTCCCGGACAGCTTCCCCAGGATCAGGGGAGCCTCCGCGGTATAGCGCCCGCTAGCGCACCCCGCTGGAAGTATGACAGACCTCATTTTTTTTTCTAAGTATCAACGGTTCTTGCACAACAGCTTCCCCAGGCACAGGGGAGCATCCGCGGGATAGCGCCGCCAGCGCACCACGCTGGAAGCACGGAAATGTCAGCGGCAACTCCAGGACAGCTTCCCTGGGCACCAGGGACACTGCGCCGGATAGCGCCCGCCGGCGCAACCCGCTAGGAGCACGGAAATGTCAGCGGCAACTCCAGGACAGCTTCCCCGGGCACCAGGGACACTGCGCCGGATAGCGCCCGGCGGCGCAACCCGCTAGGAGCACGGAAATGTCAGCGGCAACTCCAGGACAGCTTCCCTGGGCGCAGGGGACCCCCCGCGGGATAGCGCCTACCAGCGCAACCCGCTAGGAGCACAGAAATGTCAGCGGCAACTCCCGGACAGCTTCCCCGGGCGCAGGGGACCCCCCGCGGGATAGCGCCTACCAGCGCAACCCGCTAGGAGCACGGAAATGTCAGCGGCAACTCCCGAACAGCTTCCCCGGGCGCAGGGGACCCCCCGCGGGATAGCGCCTACCAGCGCAACCCGCTGGAAGCATGGAAATGTCAGCGGCAACTCCTGGACAGCTTCCCCAGGATCAGGGGAGCCTCCGCGGTATAGCGCCCGCTAGCGCACCCCACTGGAAGTATGACAGACCTCATTTTTTTTTCTAAGTATCAACGGTTCTTGCACAACAGCTTCCCCAGGCACAGGGGAGCATCCGCGGGATAGCGCCGCCAGCGCACCACGCTGGAAGCACGGAAATGTCAGCGGCAACTCCAGGACAGCTTCCCTGGGCACCAGGGACACTGCGCCGGATAGCGCCCGCCGGCGCAACCCGCTAGGAGCACGGAAATGTCAGCGGCAACTCCAGGACAGCTTCCCCGGGCACCAGGGACACTGCGCCGGATAGCGCCCGGCGGCGCAACCCGCTAGGAGCACGGAAATGTCAGCGGCAACTCCAGGACAGCTTCCCTGGGCGCAGGGGACCCCCCGCGGGATAGCGCCTACCAGCGCAACCCGCTAGGAGCACGGAAATGTCAGCGGCAACTCCCGGACAGCTTCCCCGGGCGCAGGGGACCCCCCGCGGGATAGCGCCTACCAGCGCAACCCGCTGGAAGCATGGAAATGTCAGCGGCAACTCCCGGACAGCTTCCCCAGGATCAGGGGAGCCTCCGCGGTATAGCGCCCGCTAGCGCACCCCGCTGGAAGTATGACAGACCTCATTTTTTTTTCTAAGTATCAACGGTTCTTGCACAACAGCTTCCCCAGGCACTGGGGAGCATCCGCGGGATAGCGCCGCCAGCGCACCACGCTGGAAGCACGGAAATGTCAGCGGCAACTCCAGGACAGCTTCCCTGGGCACCAGGGACACTGCGCCGGATAGCGCCCGCCGGCGCAACCCGCTAGGAGCACGGAAATGTCAGCGGCAACTCCAGGACAGCTTCCCCGGGCACCAGGGACACTGCGCCGGATAGCGCCCGGCGGCGCAACCCGCTAGGAGCACGGAAATGTCAGCGGCAACTCCAGGACAGCTTCCCTGGGCGCAGGGGACCCCTCGCGGGATAGCGCCTACCAGCGCAACCCGCTAGGAGCACGGAAATGTCAGCGGCAACTCCCGGACAGCTTCCCCGGGCGCAGGGGACCCCCCGCGGGATAGCGCCTACCAGCGCAACCCGCTGGAAGCATGGAAGTGTCAGCGGCAACTCCCGGACAGCTTCCCCAGGATCAGGGGAGCCTCCGCGGTATAGCGCCCGCTAGCGCACCCCGCTGGAAGTATGACAGACCTCATTTTTTTTTCTAAGTATCAACGGTTCTTGCACAACAGCTTCCCCAGGCACAGGGGAGCATCCGCGGGATAGCGCCGCCAGCGCACCACGCTGGAAGCATGGAAGTATTAGCGGCTCCTGCAGAACAGCTTCCCCGGGCTCCTGGAAGCTTCCTCGGTATAACGCATGCGGTGTCCCCCTGCCTGGAGGTCTGAAATTTTTAAAGCATGAAAATATGGTTTTTCGCTCAAAATTCAAATTTCCGCCCAAGGAACACACACTTTGACCTCACTTTGGAGATTTTTTTGGGGTACTCAGGCTGACGATTAAGCCCCCTCCGACGGCTTCCACTGGCCGAATATTAAGCGCCCTCCGACGGCTTCCACTGGCCGAATATTAAGCCCCCTCCGACGGCTTCCACTGGCCGAATATTAAGCGCCCTCCGACGGCTTCCACTGGCCGAATATTAAGCCCCCTCCGACGGCTTCCACTGGCCGAATATTAAGCCCCCTCCGACGGCTTCCACTGGCCGAATATTAAGCCCCCTCCGACGGCTTCCACTGGCCGAATATTAAGCACCCTCCGACGGCTTCCACTGGCCGAATATTAAGCCCCCTCCGACGGCTTCCACTGGCCGAATATTAAGCGCCCTCCGACGGCTTCCACTGGCCGAATATTAAGCCCCCTCCGACGGCTTCCACTGGCCGAATATTAAGCCCCCTCCGACGGCTTCCACTGGCCGAATATTAAGCCCCCTCGGTGTACACTCCGTCAAGGCCTGAGCTGGGGCGGGGTGCCGGCCTCCCAGCCGCGTCCAAAGAGCTCAACCATGGTCATCACTGTCCCAACCAAAGTGGGTGAGAGTTTGTTCAGGTCAGGCGACGATCCGCGTCCAAAGAGCTCAACCATGGTCATCACTGTCCCAACCAAAGTGGGTGAGAGTTTGTTCAGGTCAGGCGACGATAATTTCCCCCCCCCTGCCTCGAGGCAAGAAAAGACAGCCAACCTCCGCAGGGGACTTCCGACAGGGAGACATCGAGCCCGCTCCGGGGGACAAAGACAGAAAGGCGTCCGCCACTCGAGAGCCCACCCCTGGGTTCGGACTCAAGAATATTGCCCTTATGACAGTGATCCCCTCCGGAGTACAGGGACCCCCATGGGGAGGGGTCCCTCCGGCCTCGGGTCGCCCAGATTCGCCTCTCTCACTTCGGACACGCGCCCAGCCAATGTCCCGCAGGGGACTTCCGACAGGAAAACAACGAGCCCGCTCCGGGGGGACAAAGACAGAAAGGCGTCCGCCATTCGAGAGCCCACCCCTGGGTTCGGACTCAGGAATATTGCCCTTATGACAGTGATCCCCTCCGGAGAACAGGGACCCCCGTGGGGAGGGGTCCCTCCAGCCTCGGGTCGCCCAGATTCGCCTCTCTCACTTCGGACACGCGCCCAGCCAACGTCCCGCAGGGGACTTCCGACAGGAAAACAACGAGCCCGCTCCGGGGGACAAAGACAGAAAGGCGTCCGCCATTCGAGAGCCACCCCTGGGTTCGGACTCAAGAATATTGCCCTTATGACAGTGATCCCCTCCGGAGAACAGGGACCCCAATGGGAGGGTCCCTCCGGCCTAGGGTCGCCCAGATTCGCCTCCCTCACTTCGGACACGCGCCCAGCCAATGTCCCGCAGGGGACTTCCGACAGGAAAACAACGAGCCCGCTCCGGGGGGACAAAGACAGAAAGGCGTCCGCCACTCGAGAGCCCACCCCTGGGTTCGGACTCAAGAATATTGCCCTTATGACAGTGATCCCCTCCGGAGTACAGGGACCCCCGTGGGGAGGGGTCCCTCCGGCCTCGGGTCGCCCAGATTCGCCTCTCTCACTTCGGACACGCGCCCAGCCAACGTCCCGCAGGGGACTTCCGACAGGAAAACAACGAGCCCGCTCCGGGGGGACAAAGACAGAAAGGCGTCCGCCATTCGAGAGCCCACCCCTGGGTTCGGACTCAAGAATATTGCCCTTATGACAGTGATCCCCTCCGGAGAACAGGGACCCCCGTGGGGAGGGGTCCCTCCGGCCTCGGGTCGCCCAGATTCGCCTCTCTCACTTCGGACACGGCGCCCAGCCAATGTCCCGCAGGGGACTTCCGACAGGAAAACAACGAGCCCGCTCCGGGGGGACAAAGACAGAAAGGCGTCCGCCATTCGAGAGCCCACCCCTGGGTTCGGACTCAAGAATATTGCCCTTATGACAGTGATCCCCTCCGGAGAACAGGGACCCCCGTGGGGAGGGTCCCTCCGGCCTCGGGTCGCCCAGATTCGCCTCTCTCACTTCGGACACGCGCCCAGCCAATGTCCCGCAGGGGACTTCTGACAGGAAAACAACGAGCCCGCTCCGGGGGGACAAAGACAGAAAGGCGTCCGCCATTCGAGAGCCCACCCCTGGGTTCGGACTCAGGAATATTGCCCTTATGACAGTGATCCCCTCCGGAGCACAGGGACCCCCGTGGGGAGGGGTCCCTCCAGCCTCGGGTCGCCCAGATTCGCCTCTCTCACTTCGGACACGCGCCCATCCAATGTCCCGCAGGGGGACTTCACCTCCAGGGAACAGGGACCCCCGTGGGGAGGGGTCCCTCTGGCCTCGGGTCGCCCAGATTCGCCTCTCTCACTTCGGACACGTGCCCAGCCAATGTCCCGCAGGGGACTTCACCTCCAGGGAACAGGGACCCCCGTGGGAGGGGTCCCCTGGCCTCGGGTCGCCCAGATTCGCCTCTCTCACTTCGGACACGCGCCCAGCCAACGTCCCGCAGGGACCTCAGAATTTTCCTAAGAGGCAAGGACTCCTTCTTAAAACCTCCCCAGGCTCCTGGAAGTGTCCTTGCATTACATCCGAGGTTTTTTCTCTGCATGACAACACGTGATTCGAACCCGTGACGCCAGCTCGGCAAGGCCGCAGCGCTAACGAGTGAGCCACCGTGCTGTGATGAGGATCGATGGATCCAGTTAGTACCTCATCGTTACAGCCATGGCTGCTCGACAACCGTGTAGGTGCCACCCCTGGGGCTGAGTCATCCCCCGTGATGCCGTATAGGTGATTCTGACAGGTGGATCCGGTTAGGTGCCACCCCTGGGGCTGAGTCATCCCCCGTGGTGCCGTATAGGTGATTACGGCAGGTGGATCCGGTTAGGGTTAGGGTTAGGGTTAGGGTTAGGGTTGGGGTTGGGGTTAGGGTTGGGGTTAGGGTTGGGGTTGGGGTTAGGGTTGGGGTTGGGGTTGGGGTTAGGGTTAGGGTTGGGGTTTGGGTTAGGGTTAGGGTTAGGGTTAGGGTTAGGGTTAGGGTTAGGGTTCGGGTTAGGGGAATCTGACGCCAATCCCGGTCTCCAAGTGTCTTGATGCGACCGAACGAACGTTTTCCTGGTTTCCAATTGTCTTGCCGAGCTAATCCCGGTCTCCAAGTGTCTTGATGCGACCGAACGAACGTTTTCCTGGTTTCCAAGTGTCTTGCCGAGCTAAGCCCGGTCTCCAAGTGTCTTGATGCGACCGAACGAACGTTTTCCTGGTTTCCAAG